>NC_137069.1:23603951-23738951 GCF_032717465.1 Coenobita brevimanus
GAGAGAGATACTAAATCTAGGGTCACACGACTATCAACAGCATTGACTAAAATACGAATTACACTAGTAACTTGGGAGACAAGAGAGTCCAGAGAAACCTGCAAATTATCAACATGTAATTTAACATACATTAACTCTGAAATAATATTAGTCTGTGATACTTCACGCTTAAGAACAATCGTAAAATTACTTAATGCATTAGTAACATCATGTAGATGATGACTCATCTGTTGCATCATAAAATGTTCAATACGTAACACTTTGTTTTGGGACTCGATGGCATTGGATAATTGGAATAAGTCCTTTTTATAACCAGAAACTTCACGATTAGTCGCTACACCTAATAATCCACTGATGATTTCTCCTCCAAGGTCAAAAAGTCCACGTTTCACTCGTGAGCGACCCACAGGCGTTTGGTGAGGGAAGAAATCTTGAAGATGCTTGAACTGATAACGAGTATAATCTAATTTCCAGCAGATGGGTAGGTAGTGTGGGTACAAAAATGTGTCATTGGGATGTCGATTCCTAATTAAGATGAGGTGATCTTAGAGGTGATGTTGATACAGATGTTAACGACAGTATGACATGATAACGTTATGCAAGAGACTTAGTGGCAGAACGCGACTTGGCACGTTAGTCATTAACAGTAGGGGAAGGCTGAATAGTAATGACAGAAGGAAGGTTTAGAGAAGAGGAAGAAGGCTGAGTAGGAATTTGTTGTGGGGGTGTGGTCTCTCTTAGTGATTCCTCCAAGACTATGCGTTTTGATGCACGTTTGAGATGATCTGCATGCACCCATGTCGTCTCTGCCTTGTGCGGATCTCTTAATTCGAATGTATTACCTTTGCGAGATATGACACGGAAGGGACCCAAGAATTTACTGTTTAGTTTTGATTCTCTGCCAAAGTAAAATCAAAATTGTGCACTGATTTGTTACTGCACGTCTTATCTCTGCGTGTTGTAAAACATCACTCACACTATCTGAGATAGTTAAATGAGACGTCTGAGTCGGCGAGTGCGCCACTGTCAGAGGGGTTGATACGATCTATAATTGAATGCTCAGAGGATGTGGTACTAGATGGTAGTGTACCTGGCTGTTCAGGTAACAGCGTGTGTATTTTTTTTTTTTTTTATGCGAGGAAGAAGGAACCAAAGGCCATGAGCCCGCAGTTACAGTTCCCTCCAAGAGAAAAACAAAATACAATAGAGAGCCAAATTCAAGATCCGATCATTTTGAGATGCCTGGACACACTGCGTTTGAAAGACTGGAGATCATAGGCAGCAGGAAATACAGACAGAGGGAGACAGTTCCAGAGCTGACCTGTTGCATAAATGAAAGACTGGGAGTAACGGTTAACTCTTGCATTAGAGAGTTGGACAGAAAAGGGATGAGAGTTTGCTGCCAGACGGATGCTATGCGCCCGTCGTAGAGGTGGAGGAATGCAAGCAGACAGTTCAGAGAAGCAGTGACCATTAAAGTAGCGATAGAAAAGAGATAAAGATGCAACAGTGTGGCGAAGAGACAGAGGTTGAAGGGAGTCAGTAAGAGGAGGAGAGTTAATGAGACGAAAAGCCTTTGACTCCACCCTATTGAGAAGAGATATATGTGGGGAGCCTCCCCACACATGAGAGTTGTACTCCACACAGGGGCGGATAAAATCTCTGTATAGAGTCAACAATTGTGCAGGGGTAAAGAAAGAGCGGAGTCGGCTTAGCACACCCAATCTCTTGGAAGCAGATTTTACAAGAGATGTAATATGATCTTTCCAAGATAAGTCCCGAGTAACTGAAACACCAAGCATGTTCAAGGATGATGCAGGATTAAGCTGAATATTATTAAACATTAGTGGGTATACCTGTGGAAGATTCTGTCGGGTTGATAGGTGTAAGAACTGAGTCTTAGATGCATTAAAAACAACCATATCATTTTTACCCCAGTCAGAGATACGAGCCAAGTCAGACATTAGGTGTGCCATAGCCTCATCCCTTGTTTCTTGAAGTAACTGTTGAGATGGGCGTTGCGGGAACCGAATGGAAAGGTGAAGGGTGGAGTCATCAGCGTATGAGTGGAAGGGTTAGATGTACAGCTTAGAAGATCATTGATGAATAAAAGGAAGAGAGTAGGTGATAGGACAGAGCCCTGAGGAACACCACTGTTGATAGATCTAGGAGAAGAACGATGGCCGTCTACAACAGCGGCTATAGAACGACCAGAAAGGAAGCTAGCGATGAAGGCACAGATAGAAGGATAGAAACTGTAGGAAGGCAGTTTGGAAATTAAAGATTTATGCCAGACTCGATCGAGAGCCTTTGAGATGTCAAGTGCAATGGCAAAGCTTTCGCCAAAGTCCCGAAAGGAGGATGACCAGGAGTCTGAAAGATAGGTGAGAAGATCGCCAGTGGAGCGTCCCTGACGGAACTCGTACTGACGATCGGAAAGAAGGTTGTGATAGGAAAGATGCCTTAAAATTTTTCTATTGAGAATTGGCTCGAAAACTTTTGAAATACAGGACGTTAAAGCAATTGGACGATAGTTGGAGGGTTGGGAGTGGTCACCCTTCTTTGGGACTGGTTGAATGAGAGCAAACTTCCAGCAAGAAGGAAAGGTACAAGTTGACAGACAAAGGCGAAAAAGTTTGCCTAGGCAGGGTGTAAGCACAGAAGCACAGTTCTTGAGAACAACAGGAGGGACCCCATCAGGCCCATATGCCTTGTTAGTACTGAGGCCAGTAATGGCAGAAAATACATCAACTGAAGAAATTTTAATGTCAGCCATGAGGAAGTCAGAGAAGGGAAGAGATGGAGGAACAGCACCGGAATCGTCTAAGGTGGAATTGGAGGAGAAAGTCTGTGCTAAGAGATCTGCTTTATCAGTAGAAGAAATAGCTACAGAACCATTAGAGTAGAAAAGAGGAGTGAAGGATGATGAGGTAAAGTTGTTAGAAAGATTTTTGGCAAGGTGCCAGAAGGAGCGGGAAGAATTCGAGTTGGAGAGTTGAGAGCATTTAGTATGGATGAAATTATTCTTAGTAGAGCGAAGAACAGACTTAGCACGATTCCGGGCAGAAACGTAAAGATGATGTGATTCAGGGGTGGGTTGGCTCCGGTACCTTTTGTAGGCCCTCTCCTTGTTGCGGACAGCATTAGAACAAATGTGATTAAACCAAGGCTTTCTTGCGTTAGTCAAAGGATATGAGAAAGAAATGTATGCTTCCATGCCCGAGAGAATAACCTCCGTAATGCGCAAGGCACACTCAGATGGCTCCCGGCCATGGAAGCAATAATCATTCCAGGGAAAATCAAAGAAGTACTGCCTGAGGGCCTCCCAGTCCACGGCTCCAAAATGCCACTGACGACGCTTCCCTGGAGGGTCTACAGGCCATACCGGAGTGATAGGACAGGTTAAGGTAATAAGGTTGTGATCGGAGGAGCCCAACGGAGAGAAAAGATTAACAGAGTAAGCAGAAGGATTAGTTGTGAGGAAGAGGTCAAGTATGTTGGGGCTCTCTCCAAGGCGGTCAGGGATATGGGTAGGGTGTTGTACAAGCTGCTCTAGGTCATTAAGGATAGAAAAGATGTAGGCTTGTTCACCAGGTGGATCCATGAAAGGAGAGGAGAGCCAAAGGTGGTGGTGAACATTGAAATCTCCTAGAATGGAGATTTCAGAGAAAGGAGAAATGGATAGAATGTGTTCCATTGTAGAAGTAAGATAGTCGAAGAATTTTTGATAGTCAGTAGAATTAGGGGATAAGTAAACAGCACAGATATATTTAGTCAGAGAATGACAGGAAAGCCGAAGCCAGAGTGTAGAAAATTCAGAAGAATCGAGTTCAGGAACACGAGAGCAAGATAAGTCGTTGCGTATATATACACAACAGCCACCTTTGGCTCTGAAATGAGTATAGAGAAAGTAGGAGGATACAGAAAAGGGTTTGCTGTCAGTTGCCTCAGACAGCTGAGTCTCTGTTAGAAAAAGGTGAGGTTTAGAGGAGGAGAGGTGGTGCTCAACAGAGCGAAAGTTAGAGGAAAGGCCGCGAATGTTGCAGAAATGAAGAAGAAGAGAGTCAGACAGTGGTTCCAGGCACCTCGAGTCGTCACCGGGAGAGGGGCGGATGGTGGGGGCATTTATGGTCCCCCCCCCTGGGGACTCCGAGGCTTGGTGAAGAGACGCCATTTTAAATCAATTTTGAATAGGAAGTGTAGTGTGTACTGTGCTTGTAGTTTGGTGTAGATAGTTAGAGAAATTTGTGCTGGAGAGCATGCTGGCCTACTGTCTGTGTAACTGAGACACTGAAAAAGTTCAGCAAAGGGGGATGGTCAGGAACTAGTCCTGAGGGCTGATGAAACGGGAGCTCCAGCACTCCCTGTCATCAGCTTTCCATCCACCTCGGGAGTACTGCCCTGCTCGACTGGTGCTACAGTCTACTCCACACTACTGTTGGAATCATGTGAGACTTAATAACTGAGTCGGTTTGGGAAAGTACCGGACGTGGATATTCCGTACTAGATATTGGGAAACCATTGACATGTACACAACGAGAAGGAGGGAGAAGAGTAATGGCTTCTTGGGCCATTGTCGAAAAGCCAATGAGAGTGTCCGCTGGATACCTAACATCATTAGTGACATGAAACTACGTCAAAGGGTCTTAAGGCTTTATGAAATTGTACTTCTAGTGTGATCATTCCTTTGACCTGAAATTCTGAGCCATCCACACCGGATAGGCGAATGTCAGGTGGTTCGAGGATCCCAACTCTTTTAGTTATTTTCCTAATGTTGTTTAAAGAGGTATCTGAGATTAGATTTACCATAGATCCACTGTCCATATAGAAAGAGGTTTGTACTCCTTCGTTCCATCCTAGAATGACTAAGCCTGAAGATGTTATAGGTCCTACCTGACGAATGGGGAGTTGATTTTCTGTTGCCTTATTTTCAGACACTGGCGGATCTTCTACTGCTAGGTTATATTTCTCCGATCCGAGCGCTCGTCTTCCCCCGACTGACGGCTCTTAAGGTAACGACATTCGTCCGTGGAGTGAGTTGTGCTATTCTTATGGTACTTGCAAGTTAGGCGTCAGGACCGCAAAGGTGCGCGCAGGCGTTCCCATGAGTGAAAACGTCTTTCTTTGCGTGCACAGCTAGACTCTCTATGACCTATATTACCGCAGTGCCAGCACGGAATTAAGAATTGTTTGCCTCGTCGCAGAGTTGAATTGCCATGACCGCTAGAAGGTGAACGATATTGTGAGTGAGACCGATTACTAGGTCTGGTTCTTGTAGTTGGCCGTGAACGAGAGGAATCAAATGAAGTGATGCTGGTGTGTAGTACTCTTGCAGTACCACCTGCAGAGGGAGAGGGTGAACTGTAAGAATCGACCTGGCGAGTGAAGTCTATTCTTGACCTTTCTACAATTGTTTTACCTACATCCATTATTTTGTCTCCTGGTTTAAAGCAATGATTGATTATGTGTGTGTGGATGAAAGGATGCAAAGATGTATAATGGATGCAAGAGTTTATAGAGGTTGGGGGAGTGGACTTTCTGACCACTACTTGGTGGTGGCAAAAATTAGAATTCAAGTAAGATGGAAGAATAGAAGAAGGGAAAGACGAGAGGAAGGAGTAGCTGCAAGGAGAGTGGAAAGGTTACAGGAGGATGAGAAAATGGCAGAGTATAAGAGAGAAGTGGAGGAACGATTGGGCAAATATGAATTGGAGCAGATGGGAGACGTGGAAGGTGTGTGTAGGATATTTACAGAAGAAATATGTGCAGCATGTGATGTGGTGTGTGGAAGGAAGAGAAGACGGAGGGGGGTGCAAGGAACAGCGTGGTGGAATGAAGAGGTGAAACAGGCTGTGGCACAAAAGAAGAAAGTATACAATGAATGGATGAGAAATAGGGGCGTGGAAGAAGTTGAGAGGCGGAAGAGAGAGTTATATGTAGAAAGAAAGAGAGAGGTGAAAAGATTAGTAAGAGAGAGTAAGAAGAGAGTGGATGAGGAATTTGGAAGGAATTTGAGTTTAAAGTGGAGGGACTGTAAGAAAATGTTCTGGAAAGAGGTGAAAAGAGTGAGACAGGGTGGAAGTGAAGTTAGCAGGGGAGTGAAATATAAAAATGGTAGATTACTAGTGGAGCAGGGAGAAAAAGTGAGCAGATGGAGAGAACACTTTAAGGATTTGTTGAACGTAGAGGATGGAAGTAATGCGAGTATAAGTGGCTGGGGAATGGCTGGGAGAAGGAGGGAGGTGAGAAGACAGGAAGAAATCAGTAGGATAGAAGTTGTGGAAGCAATGAAGAAAGTTAAATCAGGGAAAACCCCAGGAATTGATGTAGTGTGTGGTGAAATGCTGAAGCATGGGGGAGAGATAGTGGTAGAATGGATGTGGAAGATGTGCAGATTGGCCTGGGAGGAAGGTAGAGTCCCAAAGAATTGGAAGTCAGGTATAATTATTCCCTTGTACAAAGGAAAAGGGGAAAAAGAAGTGTGTGGTAATCATAGGGGCATTTATCTTCTTAGTATAATAGGAAAAGTGTATGGTAGGATACTTATTGACAGAGTTAGAGAAAGAACAGAGGAATTAGTTGGAGAAGAACAGGGAGGCTTTAGGAAGGGAAGAGGTTGTGTAGATCAGATATTCATTCTTAGATCTTTAGTGAAAAAGTTTCTAGAGAAGGGAAAGAAGTTGTATGCAGCTTTCATGGATTTGGAGAAAGCATATGACAGGGTGGATGGACAAGGACTGTGGAAAGTGTTAAGAATATATGGAGTAGATGGGAAGTTGTTGAATGCTGTGAAGAGTATGTATGATGGTGCGAAGGCTGCAGTGCGTGTGGATGGTGAACTAAGTGAATTTTCCTCTCTGAAAGTTGGGTTGAAACAGGGATGTGTCATGTCTCCATGGTTGTTCAATCTGTACATGGATGGGGTAATAAAAGAGGTGCAAGGTAGGGTAGTGGATGTCGGAGTGGCCCTGGTGAGAGAGGATAGTGTTTGGAAACTCCCTGTACTGTTGTTTGCAGATGATACTGTGTTGTTGAGTGAAGACATAGGGGAGCTGCAAGGCTTGGTGGATGAGTTTGGGAGAGTGTGTAAGAAATGGAATCTAAGGTGAATGTAGGGAAGAGTAAAGTGATGATCTTTGAGAGAGGTGAAGTCAGTGAATGTACAGCGAGGTTGGATGGTGAGGAATTGGAAAATGTGAGTACGTTTAAGTACTTGGGTAGTGTGATGAGTAAGGATGGAGGTTTGGAGGGTGAAGTGCTTGAAAGGGTACAGCAGGGAAGAAAGGTTGCTGTGTCATAAAGACTTTGTAGTTACTTGTAGAGAAGTATATTTTAGACTTGTGGTCGAGCGGCTTTTATATCTTGTAGTAGTTTTCCCACCAGATGTCATGTAGTGACGGGAGAGGTAAAGAATAGTATGGGACTATTTTTATTTGTCTTGGAAATATTAAACAGGTATAATAGTATAAGTCCTGGGTAGCTACCTCCCTGTCTCGCTATCTCTCTCCCTCTCTCTGTTCTAAGGCTAATCTCCGTCTCGACCTCTCTCTAGGGTCGCTTGTCTCCTTCTAAACTCTCTTTCCTAAAATCTGGTGTAGTAAGGATGTGTCACGTATGTTCCTCATGGCAACCAGACCTTTCTCACGAGAGGACTGCTGACAGCTAACTGCATCATCTCCTTACTGGCCGCTGTCGTCAGCTTTCCTCCGTGTAAGCATGTTTAGCGCTGCTCGCTTCTCGCAAACACAACACCTTCTCATCATTTGACTTCCTGCTTCTATCTGTCTCTCTATCTATCTATTTATCTATCTATCTATTATGTAGTCCTATATTTGCTCGGCCGCGCGAAAATGGCGTACCATCGACATTTAATAGTTATAATATATTAATACATACTACATACACATTATAATGAACTTATAAGCTAATTAAGTGAAATACATAATATTGTAAAGTAACATAATTGTATGAATATTGTATACATATATTATTCATAGTAAATAGTGATTATTCAGTAATATTACATTTTAAATAAGTTGAATACAAATTGGAATAAATGCATTAAAGTAAATTATTTAACTGTAATACAGTATGTACTTGGGATATTATAGTGAAATGCATACGTGCAAGAATAAAAATAGTTTAAAATTAAGATTATTGTAAGAGTTATTAATATTTCATTCAAAGATAATGGTACTGGTTTGTCATATATGGGTCATTCTTCTTTGTGTTATTATTATTATTATTATTATTATTTTTTTATATATATATAATTAATACTATATACAAAATATATACACTTCATTCAGGGTGGTTAACTGTGATGTTAACTCTCCCCCCACTAAACAATGACTCCAAATTAGCAATTCTTGCATGCATTCTGTGCATGGCCAACAGCAATACTGCAACTACAATGCAGATAATTATAAAGACAGAAGGTGCTTGGCTATACACATAATATGGGTTGAACATACTCAAACTCAAATCTTCCCAGGGCTTCATTGTTTCATTGATTAGCTGCATAGTTTCAAACTTAGGTGAAGTCAGCTTAATACTTGTGCTCATGTTTAAGTTCATATCAGGCAGTGGGTGGAAATGTTTGTGTGTATGGTTGATAATGGCGTAGTGATTGATGGTGGAAAAAGTAGACATGGATGGTGTAAATACCGCACAGTAGTCTGGTGCTATGTATAATCCTGAGGCTGATGTATGAGATGGTGGTATATCTGGACAGACTATGTAAACTGATGTGTTATGAGGGAAATAAAAACTGCGAGTGTCCAATGCGTTGATGGTGTACAAGTTTATCTGGAGCAAAAGTGAAGTTGCAATGATGATGAATATTGTTATTGCTGATGATAGCCATTTCACAAGGGACCGTATCAGTAGGCTGAAACGTGAAAATGTACGCAGGACAAAGATGAACAGCATGTAAGGATGTGCGGCACTTTCGCTCAATCGTTGACTCACTTGCGAAAGTGACAGTGTCTCGTCTCTTGGAGACCATGATGAGTTCGGTGTCTGTGTTGATGTTGATGATGACTAAAGTGTTGTTGTTTCTATAGGGGAAGGGGTGTATTTGGTATACTGTGAACAGGTCTTCCGTGATGAATGGTACATGAACTATCACTGATGTTGGTGTTAGTGTTGCTTCCAAGTACGGGTAATATTGCATAAATTCCCTACTGCGGAACAATGGCTTCAATTTATGTTTATGTATGCCTTGACTAACTATCTGACGTAGCTCATGAACTGGGAGTAAGTCATTTGTGATCTTGCCATCACCAGCATTCGAAATTCCTTGCATAAGTGCCCTGAAATGATCTCTAGTGTTCTCTAATTGTAGTAGAATCGTGTCAATATGTTCTGTGATGATGGAGAAGTGCTGGAAAAGAGTAACGTTACCCTCCAAGTCATTTATTTTATCTATACTCTCGAGAGCTACGTTTTCTGCTTGTTTCAGATTTTTCACAATTGTTTTCATTGCCGAGTTCTGTCCTGTGATGAATTTATCTTGGTATGTTAGTACCTGAGCTATCTTATTAAATTTTTTGTTTATTTCTTTAAGGTCATCCTCTGTAGCCAATCCAAAGATGTTCCCAAGAATTGCGCCGCCCAGATCGAACAAACCGCGCTTTTGGCGAGTACGTGTGATGTTGTTCCTGTCGCTCAGCACCTCTGTTCCATAAGATGGGAGATCTTGGATCATGACGAGCATAGTTGACTTCGCCTGTTCTAGTTTCCATTTCGCTAACTTCACCATTTCATCCACTTCCTTGGTGATATGTGATTGTGAAACATAATTCCCTATCTTGAAGTCCAGAGTTCGCATAAGCGTCGCAAGTCTTTCTATATAAGTAGGTAAGTCATACAAGTAATCTAGACTTATTTCAGTACTCATGACGTCCTTGACGATTGTAGTCGTGGCCGTTGGAGCTATGAGGCATCCTTGTCGTACTATATGCTTGGGGTCTAGGTGCGCATATACTCTTACTATGTATAGGAGAATCCATAGCATAAGTCCCTTCATCGTAACCTACCGAAAAAAAAAAATCTATTAATTTCCTATAAAGCTGTGGTTGATGATAGTGATGATGTGCGATACGGTTGGCTGTTATTTCATTTATAGAAGGAGTTTAAATCGATATTTAATTCTCGTAAATGATGTACTGTAGATTTCATTGGAATAGTTGCACCTATGTTCGATTGTTTGGTATATGACCTTAATTTCTTTTTGTAATCATTGTTGTGTTCTTGCTTGGTTTCTTGAGGTACGTTCACCTGTTCGGTTGTATCCGAGGCTGAATAATTATGTGATAATTCCCTTGAAACTCGTTTTAAATGGTCAATATGAACTTGTTTTTCCTCGCCACTTGAAAGTGACTTAATTAAAACTTTGTTTGCCTTTATGTTAATTACTCTGTATGGGCCCTCAAATTTAGGGGATAATTTATTGTCTCTCGTATGAATGACTCCGTAAACAATGTCTCCTAAGCTGATAGGTGAATCTTTTGCCTTCCTGTTAAATGCCTCCGTCATTTCTTCCTTGGACATCGTTAATTGTTTTTGCACTCTTTTGTGAATGTCCTGGAATTCACGTAAACGGAGTTTAGAGTAATCATCGTAATTGTATATAGGCATGCTGTCACCTTCTAGGAGCTCATATGGTAATTTTTTATCTGTGCCATATATAATGAAATGTGGTGTGTCACCAATGGATTTATTTATAGACCCATTAATGGAGGCCTCTACTCTGGGAATCCAATCATCCCAGCTTGCATAATTTTCACTGAGAATGTGTCGTAGCACATCTAATACCTTTTTATTTTGTCTCTCTACCAACCCATTCGATGCTGGGTGATAGGCCAAAACGTTAACCTTTTTAATGTTGTATTGTTTACATATTTCTTGTAAGATCTCAGAATTAAATTCTCCTCCATTATCACTTATTAATACCTTTGGGGTAGTAAAGCGACATATTACATTATCTGTTATTGCCTTTGCTACTGTCTCTGCTGTCTTATCTTTAATTGGAGCTAAAATGACATAACGGGAAAAATGATCCGTTGCTACGAATAAGTATAGGTTATTATTGTATGATAATGGCATCTTGAGTAAATCAACAGCGACAACGTCCCATGGTTGATGTGGTACTGGGTAATTACCCATCGGTGCAGGTGTGATTGGGTATCCTTTGTGTTTCGCACATGATTCGCATCTGTCTATATGATTGTTTATATCTCTTCGTAATGAAGGCCAGTAATATAATAGCTGGGCTTGGTTGAATGTCTTATCCTTTCCAGGGTGTCCTGCATGTGGGCTGTCGTGTATCATTCGTAATACTTGGGGTATCATGTCATTAGGTACTACCAACTGGTTAGTATTTCTTTGGCGTTTTGGTTGTTTAGAGTTAATTTTGTATAATGTATTATTGACCATTGTGAATTGTTCAAGTGGGACATGCAGTTTGGGTAATTGTATGTCATCTCCACTTTCTAACTTGTATATTACTTTTGACCATACTGGGTCAAGTCTTTGTGCCTTTGCGATATCCTCGTGGTTTGGGATATTTCCTTTGAGATCTAACGCCGCGACCTGAATTGTGTTCGGGTTCCTAGATAATGCGTCAGCTACTATATTCATTTTACCTTGTATATAATGTATTTGTACACTGTAGTTTTCAACTGTACATTTCCATCTTGCTCTCCTCCCAGAAAGGAGTTTTTCTTTAAACATACCCACCAGTGGTTTATGGTCGGTGAATAAGTGGATTTCGTAACCATATACCAAATCTCGAAACTTTTGTAATGCAAAAATCACTGCAAGTGCCTCTAAGTCTGTAGTGCTATAATTTTTCTCTGCACCTCTTGTCTGTCTGCTGGCAAATGCAATTGGTTGATTCTTTCCTCTTTTATCTTCCTGCATCAGTACAGCCCCTAATCCTTTAACTGATGCGTCTGTACAAATAAGAAATGATTTCGTGTAATTCGGATATGCTAAACAAGGTGCATTTGTTAGTTTAATTTTTAGATTGTTAAATGCCCTTTTTTGTTCTTCTTCCCATTGGAATACAGCATCTTTTTTGAGTAGTTGGAATAGAGGGAAGGCTATATGAGAGAACTGTGGTACGAAGGACCTATAGTACCCAGCCAGACCTAAAAATTGTCTAACTTCGTCAGTCGTAGTGGGTTCAGGAAAATCTCTCACTGCCTGTATTTTGTCATCAGTGGTGTGAATACCATCAGAACTTAATTTGTGGCCTAAGAAATTTATTTCCTTAAAGCAAAATTTGCATTTAGAAAGTTTAATTTTTAATCCAGCATCACTAAGCTTTTGTAAGAGTAAGTCTAATTTCCTGAGATGATCCATAATATTCTTCGTTGCGATAATAATATCGTCAAGATAAACAAATATTCCTTGTCCTAAAATTCCGGACAATACGTAATTCATAAGACGCTGGAACGTACCGGGGGCTGTCCTCAGTCCCATTGGCATTCTTGTATATTGATAATGGCCTCTGTTTGTTGAAAAGGCAGTGTATTTACGTGACTCCTGAGATACCGGAATCTGATAGTATCCGTTTAGGAGATCGATGGTCGAGAATATATTATTCTCAGGACCAATATTCTGTAGAACATCACTTAGCAATGGCATGGGAAATCTGTCAGGGATTGTGTGATTATTTAGTTTACGGTAATCTACTACCGCACGCATTTCTCCATTTCTCTTGGGCACAAAGAAAAGGGGAGCGTTCCACGGAGAAACTGAAGGCTCAATAATTCCAAGCTTTAACATTTCATCGACATACTGATTTGCAAGTGTACGTTGGGAGTGTGGTATGCGATAAGCTGGTACGAAAATTGGTGGTGTTTCTGGGTGCACATTAATCATGTGATTAATCAAGTTAGTACACCCTAATTGTTCTCCGGGCAATGCTACGGTGTCCCTGTGTTTTTCCAGCAGGGTTAACAAATCATTTTCTTCGTCAAATTCACCTGAGTGAATTAAATTCTCTTTTATTCTTTCTCTATCCGTAGATTTGATCTCACTTGTTACTCCACCAATATTTATTTCCTTCACAGGGGCGAAACATTTTTCAATATTAACTATGCAAGTTCCCTTCTTCAACTGAACTTCCCCATTCATGTGATTAATAATGAATATCTGAGTTAGCCCTTCGTCGTTCGTATGACATAATGCGTTTTCTACTGACAATCCTTTTACTTTACATAATTCTTCTAAGACAAGAACAGTACTATTCCGTAATTTGCTCTTTATGGTAACCTTCATGTATGAATTAGGTGGTATAACCAAATCATTAGTGAGATGGGCTGGAAAAATTGATAAATCAGTACTGTTATCTGGGTCACTAATTCTGGAGGATGGGGTTGCTGGTGTAAGTGGATCTATACACTCACCTGTTTGTGTATGTTTGTTAAAGCCTTTAATATTACCAATTCTTTTTGGCTCTCTTCTACCAATCGGTGAGGGCTCTGAAAGTATTTCCTCTATAAATTCATTATCAAAGTCTATTCCATTCATTTGTGGGAGTATAGTTATGTTCTCAGTTCTCATGGATCTTAAGCCCAGTAACATATGAGCTTTAATTGCTAAGTTTTCAACGATATAGAACAATGCAGAGAATGGTCTTGCAGTTTCTGTGAAACTGAGATTTAATCTTATCATACCTTTTACTGTAATCTCTTGACCATCTACTGTGTTTAATTCTAAATCAGCTTCATCCAGAAAAGTTACTTTTTTTTTATTTTTAAGAATTCTATTTAGTTCTTCATGTGTTATTAAGTTCACTGGAGAGCCAGTATCTAAAAATAAGGAAACGTTTTGATCCTCACATACAGCTGGTATCAAGATACACTCATTTCCCAACATGCCTCCTATGTGAAGTTTAACCTTGTTCTTCTTTACGTTTGTTCGTTTTTTGTCATGACTTGGTCTTCCCCCGATTTGAACATAGACACAATTTTTTCTACTGTTTTGCAATCACTAGTCCAGTGCCCTTGGTATCTATGATGCCTACAGTAAGGACCAAATCCTTGTGTCTTTTGATTATCCTCTTTTGCCTTGATAAAGCATTCATACCTTGTGTGTCCTGGTTTTGCACAGTAATGACACAGAATGGACCTATCCCTTGACTGTGACCTACGAGGTGATTTCCCATAAAAAGTGTTGTTTATGGCGCGAGACCTGCTCGGGCTGCGCAAAAACTTATGAAACTGCCTGTAGGAAGGCGTGTGGGAACGAGGTCTAGGCGTCTTTGTTTGTTTGGGCTGCCTCATTTCAGGTCGCGATCGATTTTGTTCTCTGTTTGGGGTCGGTGTTGATGTTTTCACAGCTGATACTGTCTCAGGTACCCTGATTCTACCAGAATGTGCATGTGTGTCGACCACACCTGCTTTACTGCACTGCATCTCTACCTCGTTCATTAAGTCTAGTAAGCACATTCCCGGGATGTACGCGATAGTTTTGGCGATCTTAAGGGTTCTATCAGGTAATTTACACAAGGCAGCTACATAACCAATGATGTCCACGACGAGGTCTGGGGACATCTTTTCATCATCTGTTATCCACTTAGAATTCTCCAGAGTAGCTAATAGGGTTCTCTTGATCGTGGAGACATCAGCAGTTATTTCACTGAGCACATGGTTTGTAGTGTGCTCCCTTACAAGATCTACAATTTTATGTAATTCTGGAATTATACCTGGCAAGAAGTTCATACCTCCAGAAAATTTCTTCAGAAATTCAGTTTTAAATTCATCATATGTCCTAGCACGATGTAGCTTATCGGAGCGCAATAAATTGCTTGCTGGACATCTTTCCTGGCTTATGCAAGATGAAAAAATAGCAATTTTCTCTTGTTCATCTAGTATGTGGCGCTTGATGAACATTTGTTCGCACTGACTGATTAATGAAATGACATCAATGCGATCCTTGTCTGTGCCAGAGAATTTTGGGGCAGTCTTATCCTCGTGATACACAAAAACGTGAGGTGTGGTTTTTAGATCAGCAGTATTTGTTTCTTGATTCATATTTAATGATTGCCCTGTTAATTCAACTTGTACGAGTTTATCGTTATGTGAGGGAATGGTAGAATATGTATGACCGGACCGGTGAACCCTGTTAAGTATATTGGCATACGTATTCAAGGCAGCTGCAAAGTCGATACTCTCAACGTCTGAAGGGGTTTCCCACTCATCATCCGAAACTCCCGTATTTGGTTCCTTATCTATAACGTGTGGTGTGGGTTTGTACAATGGGTGGGCTGTCTCTTAATTGTGAGTCTGATGTTGTGGCAATTTGTGTGTCATCTGGTATTAACGTGGGTGGTGGCGAAAATATTCCTGTCATTAAGATATGATGTTATGAAATACGCCTCTTGTTTATTTATGTCCTAGCAAACTAGATGATTAAATAAGTTGAATATAGCTAATTTTAGCACTGAGAAGAAATGAGCAAGTATAATTTTACCCACTTGATACAGATCGTAGAGGTGTGTCGATACAAAAGTCGATCTCGGAAGAAAATACAGGTTTGATTGAAGATCTCTTGATAATTCTAGTGGTGTGTTGATGGACGATATTACTCAGGAAACTCCATGGCCTGGTATTTGTAGTGGTTAACGGCTGTCCCAGGCAAACCTCAACATAGAACGTCGAATTTCCAACTTAACTGTGAAAATAAGTGAATATGAGTAGGAGCTATGTTAATAATGAGTAATGAGTAGTGGGTGAGAAGTGCCTGGTGTCAGTCACACGTTGCTTGGCATCGCAGACTCGCGTTGTGATGTCATCTCAGCACATGGTGACGTCGGCTTCCCACACTGGTAGCTGTGGTGAGTGAATGAGTAGCGATGAGTAACTTGAGTGAAGATGAGTTGTGAGTCGTGTCTCACTCTTCGTTTGTTTGTTCCCTTTATTCTATGTGGAAGTTTTCTCGGTCCTTTCTCTAGTGATTTACTCGTTGTGGGATGAAGACTGCCGCTACTTGTAGGTGCGTGTAGAAGATTATACAGACGACGTAGAGTTGTTAATTGTAGTTGATTGTAGATGGCTGTAGTTGATTGTAGATGGCTGTAGACTTTGTAGAACTGAAGCTAACCTTGTAGTCTCGGTTGCTTTTGTAGAAATTTGCTTTTAATTCGGAGACGATGTCCGCAGATTTGCTGGTTTGTCGTTAAGCTACTTGCAAGGCGTCGAGTGATCTCTTGACCTCTGCATCAGCGTAATGATCTGGGAGACGGAGGGGGCATGATGGAGAGAATACTGTCAAGAGCAGATATTGTTGGTTCTTTTCAATCTTGATATTTTGTAGGAGTTTAATGTTGATTCGTAGACGAGGTTCGTATACGTTCGCTGCTACCAAATGTCATAAAGACTTTGTAGTTACTTGTAGAGAAGTATATTTTAGACTTGTGGTTGAGCGGCTTTTATATCTTGTAGTAGTTTTCCCACCAGATGTCATGTAGTGACGGGAGAGGTAAAGAATAGTATGGGACTATTTTTATTTGTCTTGGAAATATTAAACAGGTATAATAGTATAAGTCCTGGGTAGCTACCTCCCTGTCTCGCTATCTCTCTCCCTCTCTCTGTTCTAAGGCTAATCTCCGTCTCGACCTCTCTCTAGGGTCGCTTGTCTCCTTCTAAACTCTCTTTCCTAAAATCTGGTGTAGTAAGGATGTGTCACGTATGTTCCTCATGGCAACCAGACCTTTCTCACGAGAGGACTGCTGACAGCTAACTGCATCATCTCCTTACTGGCCGCTGTCGTCAGCTTTCCTCCGTGTAAGCATGTTTAGCGCTGCTCGCTTCTCGCAAACACAACACCTTCTCATCATTTGACTTCCTGCTTCTATCTGTCTCTCTATCTATCTATTTATCTATCTATCTATTATGTAGTCCTATAGCTGGTTCTTTGAAAGCAGTGATAAGAAACAGGGAAGTGAGCATGGAAGTGAAAAAGTTACTACATGACAATATTGTGATACCAACTCTAACGTACGGAAGTGAAGCTTGGACGTTGTTGGAAGGACACAAGTCAAGAGTGAGAGCAGTGGAAATGAGTTATTTAAGAGGAGCCTGTGGAGTCACATGGAGAGACAGGCTGACGAATGAGGATATAAAGGAGCGTTGTGGTGTGGATGTGGATGTGATAGGAAGCGTTATGAGGAACACACTGAGGTGGTTTGGCCATGTGGAGAGGATGGAGGGTGAAAGACTGATGAAGAGAGTGTATGTGAGTGAGGTGGAGGGGGGAAGAGGGAGGGGGAGGCCGAGGATGAGATGGAGGGATGGGGTGGAGAGGTATATGAGAGAGGGGGGTGTGAGTTGGGAGCAGGGGAGTGAAATGGCGGGGGACAGGGCAACTTGGAGGCGATTTGTTTGTGGCCACCCCAAACGGGATTGAGGCGTCTGGCAATAGATAGATAGATAGATAGATAATTTAAAGCCAACTTGGAGCGCTATTTGTTTTTGGGAGTCCGAAAGCCAATTGAGAAATCTAAAGTAACCAAACAAGTCTGCAAAATTATTTAATGTAATCATGATCTCCCCGTTTTATTCTGTTACCCACTGAGTACCACGGAATAATTGGTGCAACTCTGAACTCGTCGCCCTCATAGTAGCAGCTGCCTCAATTACTTTTGCATGTTGGGGATGTACCTTCATGTCTTCCTGCATTTGCTTGAGGAGATTAGTTAATCCTATAAGGGACGCAGAATTGGAATGTTGGCAAAAGTATTGAATGAGTCATTGGCTTAACATGTCAAACGTTTGACAATCTTCGAAGTGCCCCACACGAATAGCAGCTCCTATTAATGATCTGTGATGGTGAAGTCGACTGAGAAGGAGTGGATGTACTAACCTTACCTGAGACGTGTTGTATGAATGGCTTAGCTTATGAGTCAGCGTTGTGTACGGTGCTAGAGGATGGTTTATGCTACTTGTATATTGCAAACACAACAAACGCCGCTTACACCTTACGAACGGGAACTCAGATTGGCGATTTCTTGGGATACCCAGTGGCCGTACGTGTCTGCCAGGACTTCCCATACTCTGTTGCCGATGTGTGCTCAGTTGCTCAGTCCACCAGTATTCCATCTAATCTTGATTTTCATGTGAAACAAAGTGATTTCCCGGAACACCAACATCAATTAATTAATCTCTTGCGAGACTATCGCGAAGTAGTAGCCCTACCCGGTGAGAATATGGGCAAAACAAATATGGTAAAGTACAATATTACATTACACCCATGTGCTCAGCCAGTATAAATTCCTGCCTACCGTTTACCACATAGCCAACGTCAACAAGCCGATCGTCTTATTCAGGACATGTTGGATAATGAGGTCATTGAACACTGATAGCCCGTGGAAAAGCCCACTATTTCTGGTTCCAAAGAAAGATGGTAAGTTACGACCAGTCATAGATTACAGACGCGTGAATGCACTGACTGTCCCAGACAGATTTCCAATTCCTGTACTCACTAATTTGCTGGAATCCTTAGGCAAAAACAATTGTGTTTTTTCCTCCCTAGATCTTTTAAGTGGTTACTGGCAAGTCGAGATGGAAGAATCATCTCGTCCTATCACTGCCTTCAGTACTCCATCCGGACATTACCAATTCCGTAGACTTCCATTCGGTTTGAGAAATGCACCTTCAGCGTTCATGCGATTAATTCATACATTTTTGGCCGGCATGATAGGTCACTCAGTTTTTGCTTACCTAGATGAGGTCATAATTGCTAGTCACTCAGTGGAGGAACACTTAGAAAAGTTAGCCGAAGTGTTCACTAGACTCAAACAAGCTGGACTTAAGATCAAACTATCGAAGTGTGACTTTTTACGTAAGAAACTCCAATTCCTAGGACATGTTGTTGACGCTCACGGAATTCACACATCAGATGACAAGGTTAGAGCCGTGACGAATGTCCCAACTCCAACCAACACCGACGCTGTACGCAGTTTCCTCGGTCTCAGTGGGTATTATAGAAGGTTCATAAAATCGTACGCCAAGATAGCTGCGCCGTTAACAAAACTGCTAAAGAAGGGTGCGCCTTTTGTGTGGGCTGATGAACAGGCAACCGCATTCACAACACTGAAAACTGCTCTAGCACAATCACCAGTTTTGGCATTCCCTGATTATTCTAAACCATTTCTTCTCTGTACTGATTCTTCCAGAGTAGGCCTAGGTGCCGTTCTCATGCAATATGACTCCGAAGGAAAGAAACATGTCATTGCCTATGCTAGCCGTGAGCTAAACTCAGTGGAAAAGAATTACAGTGTAACTCACTGGGAAGCCCTTGCCGTGGTGTGGTCCCTAAAACATTTCTGCGACATCGTCTACGGATATCCTGTTCACATCCAAACCGACCATCTTCCCTTATGTGACTTGTTTCGGGGACATAACCTTACCAGTCGACTTGCACGTTGGGCAGTCACTGTGACTGACTATAATCCAACATTTAAATACGTTCCTGGAAAATCCAATGTCATAGCCAATGCCCTCTCGCGGCATGTTGCCACAGTCTCAACCAGTTGTGACGTAAACTTAGAATTCAATTATGACACGCTACGTAGGTTCCAGCGTGAGGACCCCGTATGGCCACAGGTCATATATTTCCTAGAGTCAGGCGATGATTCTTCTCTGCCAAAGTTACCAGTCCCTGTAACTGAATTCTTCCTCAACAATGAATTGCTCTATAAAAACTCAAGACTGACAGGTAACAACGTACCTCATCGTGAAGTTAAGCAACTAGTCATCCCAACAGACTTAATTCCTGCTGCCCTCCATTTAATCCATGACACCCTCATGCATCACACCCTGGCAAAGACTGAAGCTTACGGCAAGCACGTCTGTCATATTATTGGTCCACTATGCGAAAGGATATAGAAGCGCACTGCGATGCATGTTTATCATGTGCCCGTCACAAGGGGACAACCAGTCAACCTGCTCCTATATTGCAGTATCCAGTACCATCAAAACCTTGGCAAACTGTCTCTCTCAATCTTCTGAAGCTGCCTCGTACAGAATCTGGCTTCGTTTATCTGTTAGTGGCAGTCGATCATTTCTCTAGATTTGTTATCTTAGTTCCATTTTGTGAAAAGTCTGCTAACGCAGTAGCACATGCCTTTATTAATTCAGTTATTTGCCCTTTCACAACACCAGAAGTAATTTTAACTGATAATGGCTCAGAGTTCAATAATTCAGTTCTGGAGGAAGTTTGTCTTCGATATGGAATTAAGAAAGGCAATATAGTGGCCCATCATCCAGCCTCGAATGGCCTAGTAGAGCGCCAGAATAGAAAGATATTGGAGAGTCTGCGTCACATAGTGGGAGATCAGACTTCCACCTGGGATGAATGGATTCCACAGGTAGCTGCTTCAATTAATTCATCCATCAATAAGTCAATTGGAGAAACACCATTCTTCATCATATATGGCTTTGACAAAAGACTACCTTATTCACTGTCGCAATCCAAGCCCGATAACTATGTGCGAGTAAACCTATCCAACTTCCAGAAAATTCATAAATATGTTCAGGATAATCTGGCCCTTACAAATGAGATGGTACGTAACCAACATGCCGCTGCCACAGATGTTGTCATCCAAGTAGGTGACTTAGTTTTTGCCCTAGATCATGACAGAGAATCAAAACTAAACAGTAAATTCTTGGGTCCCTTCTGTGTCATATCTCGTAAAGGTAATAAATTCGAATTAAGAGATCCGCACAAGGCAGAGACGACATGGGTGCATGCAATCGTAAAACGAAACAGTACTATCCTCTCCTGTAAATTTGGGTCTATTCACATCATCTAAATATATAGATTGAGGAGGTGGAGGGTTCTGAGTCGCCATCGTAAGAAGAGGGTGAGACCGCGAAGGTGAGGAAGTAGGCACGGTAGTGATCTGAGATGGTGTGTGGGAAGGAAGTGTCTTAGCGGTAGTGGTGTGTGTATGTGTAGTAGTAGGGAGCGATAAAGACTGTGGAGAAGACTGAGTGGTTTCGGGAGAATCAGTTGGAGATGATAGAGTATCTGGAGTTAATATATCTGGATTTAGGGTAGGAGTAACAGGTGTAGTAGAAACAGGTAGGGAACTTGCGGTTGGTTTGGTATAAGATCTGCCACTGCAAAGATTTACATTATCATTACATACAGCGTTATCTGTGTTACCGTCAGGTTCAATAGGTGAGAGATCTACCCTTTTAAAAAAGGACATTAACAGAGTAGGAAGTAAGCAGATAAAACTAATTGAACAAATGGATGAATAAATGAGAATAAATAAATAAAAATAATTGTAATCTGTGAAGAAATGATTTATATACAATGAATATGAGTGAAAATGAATGCGTTATTTACAGCTGAGTATGAGTGGGAGAAAATGGGATGAAGTAGGAGTGAGTAACGAAAAATTCTGACAATGAAAACTGAGGGATAAAAATGCAATGAATGGATGAGAGTAAATGGTGAAAATATCACAGTCTATAGAGAGAGCTTGGCTTCTCTGAAGAAAGGGATTAATCAATGTGATGGAATGAGGAATTGCATGAAAATGCAGGTAAGATATACTTTGTAGTCAGATGTGGTCTTGTCCGAATGCTGGAGAAAAGTGAGGCTCTCGTCTCCTCGTGATTGGGTGGAAGTGTCCGTGACGTCACTGGGTGGCGGCTCTCCACTGGGCAGAACGAGAAGCTGATAGGAGCAGGAGACTGTGACGTAGCTCGGTGTGACTGGCCATGCTCCCTGGGTGACGTCGGTGTGTGTGGTGGGTGGGGTAAACGATGACGTAACGGCGTCAGGCGGCGGTTGGGGGCTGCTTCCTGGAGTGGGGTCTGGGGTGGAGTTTGTGGGGGCTGAAACTAACCGTTACAGCAGGTTGGACAGGAACACAGGCAAGCAGGCAAAGGCAGGTTGCAGGTTGATAGGAGCAGGAGCTTTGCGTGATTCACTGGTTGTGGTGGCGTGATGGTAGGTGGGGGCGTTGATGTGGAGGAAATTCCCAAAATTACATCAAAACTGTCAGAACGATTCCACACCAAGACTGCAAACAGGGCTGGAGGCTAGGGCGAAGATAGGTTGTGTGTCGTCGTGGGAAGAGCAGCAGACAGTAGCGTTGGAAGACAGACACAGCAAAACCGGCCCACAGAAGACGTAATTCACTATTATCCCACCGCTGCCACCAAATGTTAAAACTGTCGATGGCCCCCTGTTCGTCATTTGCAGGTAAAGGCAAAGTCTTGTAGTACTTTTCTGACAATATATTAAACACAGTCTTGAATCAATATACAACGAGGGTGGAGAGTTGCATGTCCTACCCCAGACCCGTTTGAACTGCTACTGATCGCCGGTTTCCCACCGGCTAGAGAGAGAGAAGCGGTGCAACTCGGAAGTCGTGACTCATATGTCGTAGACATAACATACTGAACAAGCATTGACGCTGTACTTGGATCCTACTTACAACTATTTACATACTACTTACATACTATATTTACATATTATATAATATCTACAAAAAGGTTACAAACACTACTAGTACTACTACTACTACCACCACCACCACCACCTCCATTACAGCTACTCTACTATTACTACTACCACCACCGCCACCACAACTGCCACCACTAGCACTACTACCACTATTACCAGTCGATTTTATTCAGTTTGGGGGGGGAGGGGGCATCACACCTCACCAGACGCCATAACCAAAACAAATCACCCGCTAGAGACCCATTCCACCTGCACCATATTTTGCTGTTAAGTCTCATTCACCAGCTGAGTGAGGCATGGCCGTGGTCCATCCTCCCCCTCCTTCTCTTTTCCCTTGCTCTCTGTGTGTCCAAATTCTCTCTCTCTCTCTCTCTCTCTCTCTCTCTCTCCTTGACAATACGCGGCGATGTGAGAAGCGAATATGTCTGCCTCTCTGCAAGAAACTAGGTATTTTCTTTTTTTCTCAGCCAAGAACAAGATTCAAAAGACTTATGTGTTAGGGGTGTTTGTGCCTCCCTCTGTAGTGCATAGACCTCAGAAAATGCGTTGTCTTGTCTGTATCTAAATTAGGATACAGAGAAAAGGAATGTTAATATGTCCGTACGATAAGCAATAATTCAGTGTCCTTTCAGCTGGGATGATGTTCAGGTGTGGTCAGACAGGTGGGTTGATCTGGCTAGTAATCAGGAAGACTTAAGACTATAAATTAAGGCATATCGAACTTCACGCAACGACGGGAGAGAGAGAGAGAGAGAGAGAGAGAGAGAGAGAGAGAGAGGGGGGGCATAGTTCCCATAAGTGAAAATATAATGACATTAGTAAAGTCAACAGATGCAGGAGTGTTGAAATCAGCGTTACACTTTATTGTCCCATTAGAAGCGTAGAGGTCCCACACAGTCTAGACATTTAAAGCAAGAATTACCAGTCGCTCCTCCTTGAGTGACATTATGTGAGCAATAATCCCAGACATCAGTTGGCTACAAGGCCCTTACAGACAACATCCGATTGGAAGACCTTATCCCACTAGACCACGAAGCATCTTATTTCTTTCTTGTCTGTATGGTTACTACCCAACTTAATAACTGGTTTCTTGGGTTAAAGGAAACCACGTGGCCTGTCATTCAGTGGAGAGACATCTGAAGGAAGCACTAAATTAAGTGAGTGGATAGTGTGTGCCTTCATCACCATGAAGCCGCAGTCGCCTTATAAAAGTAACTTATTTCATTTTAAGTTGTGTGTGTGTGTGTGTGTGTGTGTGTGTGTGTGTGTGTGTGTGTGTGTGTGTGTGAGAAAGAGTGGACAAAGACTGGAAGCTCAGGGTGAAAATATGAGATGTTACATTTAATGAGGTGTTTAGAGGTCATACAACATCTCTTTATGTGGGGAGAAGAGGGATAGAGAGAAACCCCAACACCTTTAATCTCTCTCTCTCTCTCTCTCTCTCTCTCTCTCTCTCTCATACCCTTTAGTTTCTTCTGTATGAAAGCGTGTCTTTTTTTTGTTCTTGTTACCATTACGTGAACACAAACACACACACACACACACACACACACACACACACACACACACACACACACACACACACACACACACACACACACACACACACACACACACACACACACACACACACACACACACACACACACATCTCCATATCCCTTTCATAAAGTCTCTCCTCCACCCTCCCTCCCTCACCCCCTTAAGTATCTCTCCCTCTCTCCCCCCTCCCCTCTAGTCTCCCCTCCGACATCCTTCTCCCTCCTCCCCTCTAGTCTCTCCTCCATCCTCCCTCCCTCCTTCTCCCCTTCCAGTCTGTCTTCCTCTTTCCCTCCCTCCCCCCCCTATAGTCTCTCCACCCTCCCTCCCTCTCCTCCTCCAGTCTCTCCACCTTCCCTCCCTCTCTCCCTCCAGTCTCTCCACTCTCCCTCTCTCCCTCCAGTCTCTCCACACTCCCTCCCTCCCTCTCACTCTCTCCTAATTATGAAGTCACCCTCAGGCCCCTCTTGTTATATATTTAAAATGAAGTAGTAATTAAATCTTTACTCTCTAGTTTGGCCCTGGTAATGTGCTAAAAAGTGAGGTTACCGATTGAGGGGTAGTCTCTCTCTCTCTCTCTCTCTTCACCACCCTTTATTAAGTGACACCAAACTTCCTCGCTTATATCTTTAAAAACGACTTTATAATGAATCGTTTCCTCTCGCTTTTCTTGAGAGGTCGTGGGCATGGTCGTTGGGATGAGGCCTGCAGGGTCGTAAAGGATGAAGGTGGAGGTCGTCAGGGTTCAAGGTGGGGGTCGGAAGGGGTCGTCTGAAGGGTCATCTTGGCGTTTCGGGATTGCAACGTGCGGGGAAGAACTTGGCCAAATGCGGGAATATGGAAGTGGTCGTTAAGTGGGTCGTAGTGCGCTCTTAAGCATGATCGTAGTGCTGTGGACGTTCTATCTCCCCCCACCTTCTCTTTTTTTCTCCGTTCTCTCTCTCTCTCTCTCTCTCTCAGGACCATTCAGCACGATGACTCTGTTCCACTCTTGACTACTACTGACGAAACTTAATAACACTGTCATCAGAAAGCATTGATTACCTTATTTATGGCTATTTGAATTTGTCATTTTATCTCATTTTCTTTTTCTTTCTGACAAACGGTTAGGAGGCAGTGTGAGGACCTTGCCTTTAACCTCTTCAGCCCGAGGACGTCATTTTTTTTTTTTTTTTTTCTCGCTTCTAAGATGCAATTTAATACAGCCTAGGCCAGCAGACTATACTCCTTTCACCTCTGCTTGGCCTAAACTTGCCGTCTTTCCATCTTGGTAGCTGAGCTGTAACAATAGATAAATATTTCAAATATGATACTAGTCACGAAAAAGTGCTATGGAAAGGATGTATAGCCATAGCAATGTCTTCTTCTGCTACTGAGCTATGTGAAGTTAACTGGAAAAAAAATTAAGATCTGGGCCAAGTTAAGATGAAAGGAGTATATTACTGATCGAGGTAATGATGGCTGTATCTTGCCCTGAAGGTCAGTTGTCTCTCCTAAGATGATTAAAAACGTATTGATGAAGAATGAATAATATTACACCATATTTCTTGTAAAGGAGTAAAAATGATTGTCTTTATCATCTTCACCATCATCAGCAGCACCATCACAATCATCACCATCATCATCAACATCATCATCAACACCACCACCACAATCATCACCATCATCATCATCATCATCACCATCATCTTCGCCATCACCGTCATCATCCAGAGTTAGTTGTCTGCAGGAGAAAGGCCTCTCTCATCTTTCTCCACTCTGACCTATTGACTGTTAGCCTGTTCCATCCAGTCCTAAGGACGATTTCTGATACAATTTGGTTAATAGAGTTCTATATGAGAGAAGATGCAACAGGTAGGCTCGTTCAGGTAAATATGGTAATTCTTTTAGTTATTTTAATCCAGGTAACTGAGCCTAATTACATGACCGGTGAAATGCTAGAGAAAGAGAGAGAGAGAGAGAGAAGGGAAGGTGATAGCCTCCTCTTTTGACATTACAAGCGCAAAAGTAAGGCGAATGGATTCCATTACTTAATATTTTACATAATACGTCCGAGGTTACTGAGCGTAACTTTATGGGAAAGAGAGAGAGAGAGAGAGAGAGAGAGAGAGAGAGAGAGAGAGAGAGAGAGAGAGAGAGAGAGAGACAGACAGACAGACAGACAGACAGACAGAGACAGACAGACAGAAAAAAGATAGATTGATAGAGAGAGAGAGAGAGAGAGAGAGAGAGAGAGAGAGAGAGAGAGAGAGAGAGAGAGAGAGAGAGAGAGAGAGAGAGATTGCAATTCTTCTCTCCTTTAACACCTCCTCCTCCTCTCTCTCTCTCTCTCTCTCTCTCTCTCTCTCTCTCTCTCTCTCTCTCTAAGCACCTCAGTAAACAAAAACAAAAGCTTTTATTTCCACAAGATAGGAACTGGTTGATGTCTTTCTTTAACTTCTCTCTTTTTCTATACTTCTTCTTCCCGTCTTTTTCACGTTTAATTATCGCCCTTTTTCCCCTGTTCTTTCCTCCTTCCCTTCCTTTTCTCCCTGGCAATTTCCTGTATTTTTTACCCTTACCTGCCCAGGAGGAGAGCGGGGACGGGTATTGTTTTCACTCGGTTAGTCTGTTAGTTTGTCTGTCTGTCTGTCTATTAACAACTTTACGCGAAAACTACCGTTGCGATTTTGACTAAAATTACAGGGATATTGGGCTATGACCTTCTGATTACCTGACTAAACTTTGGGCCAAATTGGTCCAAGGTCCAGGCTGTAAACCCCCCAAAATGTAAAAAAAAAAAAAAAAAAAAAAAAAGTGTAAAAAATCGTTTTCGCCATAACTCCTTTCAGATTCATCATATCGACGTGAAACCAAAACCTAAAGGTGCATCTTTCAAATCTGCATCCTATAACATGCCTCATTACATCAGGGAGTTCCCCCCCCACGTAGTGGTAGGAGGCCTAAAATTTCAGATGGGCATATAATCGCCAGTTATCACCATATTTACCCCAAATTTGATACGTAACGTCTTTGACTAGATGTTCTGTTGTATTTATACGTCAGCACTAAAATGACTGCTGGGGATGGGTTTGCTGTGCCCTGGCACCGCTTCTTGTCTTCACTGTTTTTTCCCCTCTCCTCGCAGTGTTTAACATTTCACTGTCCTCTTCATTGCATATGTCAACCTGTTCTGTCCTTTCACTCCTCCTGTCACTTACCTCAAACTTCTTGCCTTTTCACTCCCCCTTCCTCTCCCGTCCCCCATGTATTCTGTTTTTCAGTGTTGTCCTCCTTCACCTCCTCACTTTGCCTCCTTTTTCACTGTTGTCCTTCATCGCCTCCCACTCTGTTTTTCACTGTTAGCCTCCACTATCTCTCACCTGTATTCCTGTTTTTCTCTTTGGCCCCCCTTATCCCCTACTTTGGCTCCCGTTTTTCACACTTATCCCCCTTACAAGTATACCCCACTATATTTCTCATTTTCACTGTCTCCCGCCCTATCAACCTCTTTCACTCTTATTTTCCTCCAGTCCTCTCTCACCCACAACTAATTTCTGTCTTATTTTACTTAGTGGTAGATGATGGTGACGATCATCCACTCACTTGATGTATTGCTTCCTACTTCTTCCTTCACCTTTACCAATCTTTTTCTGTCTCTACCCACCTCTCTTCCTGTTTCTCTCATCTTTCCTGTCAGTTTTCATTACTCTTCTTTCCTCTTGAAGTGGCGTTAAATTGATTGACAAGCCTAATGGTTTCCTGTAAACCAGGAAACCATTTACATCGCTGAGTGTTAACCATATAACCAACCCATGTGTTCCCTACGTGTCAACAAGTGGATTGACGGAGGGTTAGTGCCCCTTCCCTTAAAACAACCAACTCAAAGCCAAACTGCCACCCCTTACGGAATGATGGTGCCTGGCGATAGATAGATAGTTAGATAGTTTTCTCCGGGCATTTTCATTCAGTGTACTAGAGGGTTTATGGACTGGAAAGATTAGTCTTCATTGTCCTATTCACTATAGTTCAGTCACCTTAACTTGGTAGAGATATCGTTCTTTTGCAACTTTTTTTTTTTTTTAATCTAAGGGGCAGAATAAGGCTATACTACGACCCTGTTTTCTTTACATTTCACTTCTTCGTGACCATCATCATGTTTTAGTCTTGATCTCTTGCAACAGCTCAGCATTCATGATGGAGAGATGTCAGATCTACGCCTTGAAGTGAACAGAGTATAGGTTCTTAATAAATTGAACTAAAATATCTGATGGAAGCCTGATTGAGAGAGAGAGAGAGAGAGAGAGAGAGAGAGAGAGAGAGAGAGAGAGAGAGAGAGAGAGAGAGAGAGAAAGGTGAGCAGAATATGCAACAGGAATAGACTTATTTTAAACAACGACATCACTAAACAGAATGTGTTAATCTATGAACATTCATTTGCTTTATTTTGCATGATAATTGCCATATCGAAACACATTACGACGGGAGGCTACTGCAAGCTTGCTTACACCTGTTGATATATTCTTAATTACCTGCCTGGGATTAAGGAAGTTATTGCAGTAATTAAAACCAGGAGGGCCCCACCCCTCACCACCACCATGCTTCTGATTACGACCCTTCGTTAATAGGGTGTATCAGTTTGTTTATCCTCGCTATGCGATGTTTATACCCCGTTATGAGATATGTCCGGCATTTGGATATACGGATTCCAGATAAATAGTGCGGTTTTTTGAGGTTTTGTTAATCCCCATTATGCGATATGTTCGGTGTGTTCTTACCTAATTGTATCTTTACAGGAATGAGTCAAGTTCGTACTGTCCCGTGTCTTAAACCATATTTATCGTACATATCTTTAAATTTGTGAATTGTTTTGGCACACACTATTTCATTCGGTAGTACATTCCACTGATCAATTGCACTATTTGGGAAACTGAATTTCCTTACGTTTTTATCACCTCTCTTCTTATGCAGTTTTCTGCAGTGTCCTCTTGCTGATGCTTCCCCATAGGTTAAGTAATCATTTATGTCTATTTTCTCCTTCCCTGGTACGCATTTATAAAGCATAATCATGTCACCTCTTTTCCTTCTCTCCTGTAGTGTTGGTAGATTCAGTTTATTTAGTCTTTCTTCGTAGCTTAGATCCCTTAAGCTTGGTACCCATCTTGTTACGGCCCTTTGAACTTTTTCAATCTTGTCTATGTGTTTTTTGAGATGAAGACTCCAGACTACTGATGCATACTCCAGGGTTGGTCTGATGAATGATGTTATTATCTTTCTTAGCTTGTCTTCATTTATGTATGTGAACCCTGTTCTCATATTTGCAAGCAGTGTATACATGTTCCGTACCTTCTCACTGATGTGGTCAGCCGGAGATAGTCTGTTATTGATAATCACACCTAGGTCCTTCTCTCTTTCTGATGTGTATAGGGTTTTATTTCCTAACGTATAATCCCAATCAGGTCTTTTTCCACTTTTACCAAACTTGAATACATGACACTTGTCCACATTGAATTCCATTTGCCATGTATTACTCCATTCATGAAGTTTATTTAATTCTTATTGTAGCTCTTTACAAGAGACTGTGTTAGTAATTCTCCTTTGTATTTTTTGCATCATCTGCAAACATATTTAGATAGCTTTCATTTCCAGTGTTACTGTCTATATCATTTATATACACTAAAAACATGATTGGTGCCAGCATTGAGCCCTGTGGTACTCCACTAGTCACTTCTTTCAATGATGAGTAATTTCCCCTTAGTACTGTTCTCATTTCTCTTTTCATGAGAAAATCTTGCGTCCAACAATACAGTTTGCCTCGAATTCCTCCTTGATGGTACAGTTTCCATAAAAGTCTTTGGTGTGGTACTCTGTCAAATGCTCTCTTGAAATCTAAATAGATACTGTCCACACATCCTTCTCTTTCCTGTAATGTGTCTGTTACTCTGTCATAGTAGCTCAAAAGATTAGTAACACATGATTTTCTATTTCTGAAACCAAACTGTCTTTCTGTTATCATACAGTGTTCTTCTAGGTGATTACCCAAGCTTTTCTTATAAGCTTTTCTAATACCTTCCTTACAACCCTGGTTAGTGATACTGGTCGGTAGTTAAGTGGATTTTGTCTATTTCCTTTTCTTGAATAAGGGAACAATGTTTGCTTTCTTCCAAATACCAGGTAGTTTACCTTGACTCAAGGATTTCTTGAAATTTAAAAATAATGGTTTACTTAACTCCTTTGCACATTCAGGTAGCACCCAACATGAAATTTCATCAGGACCATATGCTTTTTCTTTGTCTAATTTACTAAGCTCCTCCTGTACTTCTTTTTCTGATGTTTGTATATCTGGTAGTATGTGTGGGCATGCATGTTCCACATTATTCCTCTCAAAAATTTTTCCCTCTGCAAAAACTGATTGGAAATTCTTGTTTAGTGCTTCACAAATATCCTTCTCTTGTGTATAGGTGATTCCATCGTCCGTAATGGATTGTATTTTATCTTTTACTTTGGTTTTGCTTCTGATGTAGCTGTAAAATAGCTTTGGTTGATCACTACTTTTGTTTATGATATCCTCCTCAAACTGTTTTTGGACTTTCCTCCTTATTCTTGTAAAATCGTTTTTTGCCTGTTTGTAATTAATATATTCCTTTTCACTATTGTGTCTTCTGTATCTATTCCACAACAAATCTCTTTTTTCTTTTGATTTTTTACATTCTGTATTGAACCATTTCTTTCTTTTCTTTTCTGCTTCTTTGTGCAATGGGATGTACTTCTGGACTCCTATTTCATAAAGTTCACAGAATTTTTTGTATATAGCGTTTAAATCTTGTCCTCTAAGCTCTTTTTCCCAATCAATTTCTAAGAAGTACTTCTTTAGGTTTGTCACGAATCAAATTCGCGACATTTCCCTTTTGTGAGAAGCCACGAACTATTAGTGGAAAACTCACTGTGTATCGTTCAGTTAACCGCTCATTCGAACGGAAACTTTGTCAAATCAATTTTTCATTGTCATACGTGATCGTCTTTGTGTGAGACATTAGCGCTTCCACTGAGCGATTTGTTTTGGGTGCGTTTCGCTCACTCGACCGTTAAAAAAATGCGGCCTAGTGCTCCCCTTTTTTTCCCACGACTTACTCAGTCAAGTGTTTGCCCTGACGGAGAGAGGTTCTGTGCTCCAGAAGTGTGAGAGGAGAGGTCAGCTAGCACCCAAGCTCCACTAGTACAGTTTCCCCAAGCTCCCACCTTTAGTTCTCCAGCTTTGGGTGATACACAGCATTCATTGACCAGTATTTCTTTTCGTTTTCCTAGTCTTAAGAGTTTAATTAAGGTGTTTTTTCCTAGGCATAAGAATTTAGCTCGAGTGAGTGAGTGAGTACGATCTCTTTATTTGAATTCATTTGAAGTGTAACGTTAAATTTATTTTTGTAATCAATAAATTTAACAGTTCTTTTCCTTGAGCTTAATGTAATGTAAACTCTTGTTTCATTTCTCCACAATTAAGCTTATTTTCCAAATAGCTCCTAGCTTGCATAAACGTTTTGCTATTCATAACTGGTACTTAGGCCAGTCTTGTATTAAACTTAAAATCCGTTGTGCCTCCTAGGAGTTAAGCACCAGCAAGAGCCTGATATTATTATTATTATTAGTTATTTATTGTCAGGGGTGAAGTAACTTTTTCCAGAGGCTAACAGTACTAAGAAACAGCAATTGAGTAATTAGTCTCTGCTGTGTACTGTTGAGGAAGTTTATAAATTCTCGTTCTTAGAGAATCGTGCGAAGCAAGCTAGCGTAAAGTAATCGTTGCTTGATTTAGTAAGACAATCATTGTCCCTGCTCTTCAGTATTATTGAACATTATTATCAATTAAATAATAATATTTAGCATTTATTTTTAAAAACCCCTATTTATTATAAAACCCCCGTGATATTTTAAAAACCCCGTGACAAGGTTATGATAATTTCCCTTTTTATAATTTAGGCTCTTTTTGTAACTTTCATTGCTGTTATCTATGGCATAATTATGCAATCCTGAAGTTGCAATTTAGTACTGCATTGTTGCTTTTTCCGAATGGAGGGTGATATATTAAATTGTCAATATCGCTTTCTTGCCTAGTAAATATGAGATCTAGCATTGAGGGTACATCGAGTCCTCTTTTTCTGGTGCTTTCCCTTACATGTTGCGTTAGGAAAAACTCTTGCACCAGATCCAGGAGCTTTTGGTCCCAAGAGCTTTCTTGGCTTATTATATCTAGAGTATTCCAATTTATATTTGTATTAAAATCCCCAGTTAGTATAATTCTTTCAGATTTCTCTTCCATTTTATGTAGTAATGCTCTTAAACTCTGAATTGTACTCTCTGCCAGGTCCTCATATTCGTCTCTTTCCCACGTGTTTGATCTGGGTGGCATGTACAAATTGGCTACAATTACTTTCCCTTCAGATGTATTGATCTCTACTGCAATCAGTTCTACTTGTGAGGGTATATCTAGTTATATTTCTTTGACTTTTAGATTTTTCTTAGTTAATATTATAATTCCTCCTCCTTTTTTTAAGTTCCTATCTCTTCTCCATATATTATATTCCTCTAAGTTTAGGATGTCATTTGATATCCTTGGTGTTAATTTTGTTTCAGTTAGGCATATTATATGTGGTTTATTTTCTCTGACATAATCATTCATCTCTAATAATTTAGATACCTTTCCATCCACATTTGAGCACATCAACTTAATCATCTTGTTTATATACTTGTCATGACTTGGTTCTACTACTTTCTTGCTTTTTAATCCCTCCTGTTTATGTACCACTTTCGTTCCTGCAATCCTATTACTTTGTAAAAAAAATGTGTTCTCCTCTGATCTTCCCTCGTTTTTTGTTTTTGCTTCCTCCCTCTTCTCTTTCAGTAATTCCAGTTCCTCTTGTGTTAGACATCTTTTTATCCATATGTACCCCTCCACAATATGTCTGCCCCCGATGTATATACATACATTTTTGAACTTCTCTTTTTCCATAAGATTCTTTGCATTTTTTAGTATCTCCTCCACGGTGTTTACACTCTGGAAGGTTACCTTTAGGGGTCTTGACTTGCTTCTCTCGTATTTCCATAACCTTTTGTGTTCCTCGATGTCTTTACTACAGATTTCCTCTGATACTTCTTTCAGTATGCTCATTACATTTGCCATCTCCTTTTTGTCTCTTGAGATCTTGTTTTTTACTTCTTCCTCTTCTATACCAGTGATTACTATAGATTTGTTGATATCTACTGAATCTCTGACTAACTTAGGATTGTTTTGGATTATTCTTTTCACTTCTTCTTTAATGCTTTTTTCTTCCACCCTTGTTTCTAAGTCTTTCTTTACTTTCACCATATCAGCATAAGTGTTTTCCACATCATTTTTGTAGCTTTGCTCTGTGTTATCTTCTCAATATCACTGCTCTGGTCTATCAGACTGCTTACTTGCCTAATTGTCTCTGTATCATTTTTGAACTCTTCCATAATACTCTTGTGATTGACTACTGTACTTGCCATTTCACTAATTTTCCTCCTAAGTGTACCCACTTCTACTGTTAGCTCATCTATGGTTGTCTTTCTTGCTGACTTCCTTTCCTAATTTTTCTATTTCTTCCTTTTGCAAGTGCATCTATTTCTTAATTTCATCAATCTCATTCTGAAAAGCCATCTTTAGTCTGTGTACTCGTTCCACGAGTTTATTGTGAGTCTCCATTTCAACCAATTCTTGATAGAAATCATCATCCTGCTTTCTACCTTTATCCCTTTTCTTTTCCAAATTTGCTTTACTAAAGTATGTGGTCATTTTGCAGTACTAAAAGCGCATATAGTACTTACATTCCCTGGGGCAGTTGTAGACTAAACAAACGATCGGCTGACTGTGCACATTCTTGCACTGCTTTGTTTTCTTTTCTGTTTGAACAAGTCTTGCTTAAAACTTCTTCTTTTTTGCAATAGAACACCATTTAGTCTAACCTGGTACGGATCTTGACTCATATAAAGATACTAATTTAGGTAATGCCACTGGCCAAGTTGGCCAGGTATGGAGCTGTGGCGGCGTGTGTCTGCTCTCCTCGGTGCCTAGTGTGTGTGTGTGTGTGTGGGGGGGAGGATTTTGGTACAACGATATTCTTTTATTTTGTTCCAGTACAAAGGGTTTCTTTGTATTAAAAGTCCTTACATAGCAGTTTCCTGATATGAAGTTGTGGCATTTTGATTTTCTGGTGTTATAATTCTGGTATTAACTAACCCTGGTATTGCAACTTTTCAGTATTACGAGGTCCCAGCATTAGACACCATTACACCAGAATGCTTGACGCTGATTACAGCCCTCGGGTATATCAGTGGTTTATCCCGATTAAGTGTCATGTTCTGGTTTTGTGATTTTTTTTTTTTTTTTTTTTTGTATTGGTGGAATTTTAGTATTTCGGTATTTCGGTATCGTGAAGTCCCTCCATTGCGTTTTTTTTTCGTATTATGAAGATATTATATTGCGATTTCCTGGTATTATGAAGCCCATATATTGCAACTTTCTGGTATTATTACGTCTCTGTATTGTGATTTCCTGGTATTATGAAGTCCATATACTGCGGTTTTCTGGTATTGAGAAATTCCGTAATAAAAGAGCTACTGGTGTGATTTTCTTGTATAACTAAGTCCCGCAAAAAAAAAAAAAAAAAGTTTCTGATATCATGAATTTGATACACTGCGATTTTCTGGTGTTACTCTATATACTGCAATTTTCTGGTATTATGCCCTATACTGCAATCATCTGGTAGTACTTCATATATTGCAGTTTTCTGGTATTACTCCATATATTGCAATTATTTGGTATTACTCCATATATTTCATTGTTCTGGTATTACTCCATATATTTCAATATTTTGGTATTATGAAGTCCATATATTGCATTTTTTGGTTATTAAATTTGAGGTATAACGAGATTCTTGCGTAGTTATTTTATTGGTATTATGGAGTCCCTAACATTTCGATTTTCTGGTGTGTTTTGAGGTCCTGGTGTAATTATAGTCTGGTATTAATCGCATCTCACCGATGACGCAAAATCCGAAATTTCTTGCAACTACATTTATTTATTTTATTATTTTATTTAGCTTTTCATTTTATTTATCTTTTATTTATTTATTTATTTATTATTTATTTATTTTCTTATTTACTTATTTCATTTGTTTTTGTTTTATTTTAATATTCTTATTTACTTTTACTTATATATTTAACTTTTTTATTTATTGATCTTATGGGAGACGCTTCTGGTGGAGGATTTTAAAGATTTTTAATGTATATATATCTTTTTATCTTTTAAATGCTAGAGATTTTGCATACAGTTTATTATAATCGTTTGTGGGTACCATGAATTACACACACACACACACACACACACACACACGTCGGGCAAAACATAACACCTGCACCATGTGACACGTTTATCTCTCCATGTGACACCTTTATCTCCTCCTCCTCCTCCTCGAGCCATTATACTCTCCACTTCTTTTTCACAGTTAATTCTCCTTTTACCAATTCATTGAGCTAGCACTTCACCACTTCAAGTCCCACTCCAGTCACCAGCACATCACACTGAGAGGCTGTCTAAAATATCGCGTTTTAAATCCAGGTCGACCAGATGGCAGTGATAAATATAACAAATCCCTTACGGAAACACGTTACGGTTATTTTCCCGTATGAAAAATAATGATTTTTTGATACACCTGAGCGTTAATTAAATTATTTGTTTTAATACCCCACAAGTTATGATGAATGTTGATTTAGCCACATACAATTCAATCTATTTTTTGTTAAGCAGGTGAGGTAAATATGATTTTATATTTATTTAGACATGAGGACCAATACTGTGTATACACATAGATAGATAGGTAGATGGATAGGTATAGATAGATAGATAAACAGATAGATAAATAGATATTTATCACCTATATATACATATTAATGTATAGAAATTTTTCACACACACACACACACACACACACACACACACACAGTCATATATATATATATATATATATATATATATATATATATATATATATATATATATATATATATATATATACCTAGGCTTCTTCCCCCAAGGAAAGGGAGGTAGCCGAGACAGGACGACACACTCCCCATTTACTCATCCATTCAAACACATTCATTCGCATCTTAGCCCCAAAGGGGAGAACGGACAGATCCTCACCGCGCCACGCTGCACAAGGGTCAACTGCGCAATGCAATCAGTGACACCCGCAGCAGGGCCCGACAGCAGAGCTGGTTTACCCCTGCCACATCATAACAGACTCATCCCCTTACCCGCACCTGACCTGAAATAGCTGATCAGACCAAATGCGGGAGAATATCCCCTCAGGGCTGCGTCATCACTTATTCATTCACAATTTCTCTCCACCCATTTCTGTCCCGCACAGCCACTCTTCCTTGCTCAACAGACATCCCTCTCTCATCCAGCGCTCTCTTCACACTGTCCATCCATTCTATTCGTGGTCTTCCTCTCAGCCTTACACCTCTCACATCAGATCTAATTATCTTTTTCACCAATCACTCATTATCCATTCTCTCCATATGCCCAAACCATCGCAACACCCTCTGCTCAACTCTACCAGCCATCTCCCGAACAACTCCAGTTCTCCTTCGCACTTCATCATTCCGCACTCGATCCATACGCGTCACTCCACACATACTCCTCAGACACCTCATCTCCATTACATTCCAACTTTTCCTCTCTGCTACACCCATATTCCATGTTTCAGCCCCATACAATGCAGTCGGTACCACAACACCCTCATACAGCCTTCTCTTTACATCCATTCTAAGCGAACGACATCTAAACACTTTTTTCATTCCTCCCAGCACCTTTCCTACTTCATTTATTCTAAACTTCACTTCTGCATCTATTCTTCCATCCACAGCAACATGTGACCCTAGATATTTAAAACACTCTACCTCCTCAAGCAACTCGCCATTCAAAACTATATTCATCCCCCTACCATCTATCAACCTCGTACACTTCATCACTTTACTCTTATTCTCATTTACTTTCAATTTCCTCCTGTCACACACCCTTCCAAACTCCTCTACCAACTGTCTCAATTTCTCCTCTGAATCAGCCACCAGTGAGGTATCATCTGTAAACAGCAGCTGCTTCAGATTCCACTCTCCACCATCAACATTCACCAGACTCAGACCTCCACCTAAAACTCTTGCATTCACCTCCCTTACAACACCATCCATGTGAATATTAAACAACCAAGGCGACATCACACATCCCTGTTGCAGCCCCACTCTCACAGGAAACCAATCACTCACAGCATTTCCCATTCTTACACATGCTCTACTATTTACATAAAAACTTTTCACCCCTTTTAATAACCTACCATCAAGTCCATACAATCTTAAAACAGTCCACAAAGCCTCCCTATCAATTCTATCAGACGCTTTCTCTAAATCCATAAATTCCCAAAACACACCCTTGCCTTTCGCTAAATACTTTTCACACACTTGTCTCACCGCAAACACCTGATCCACGCATCCCCTCCCTCTACTAAAGCCACACTGCTCATCACCAATCACTCCCTCTGTACCCTCTCTAACTCTCATAATTAACACTCTACCATACACCTTACCTACAACACTCAACAGACTTATACCCCTAAAGCTAGTACATTCATACTTATCACCCTTGCCTTTATACAAAGGGACCACACAAGCACTTGCCCAGTCAACTGGCACCATACCTTTCACAAAGCACACATTCAACAATCTTACTAACCAGTCAACAATAGTCACTCCACCACCCTTTAGGCATTCCACAGCACACCCATCCATACCTGCAGCTTTCCCTGTTTTCATCTCTTTTACTGCCTTGGCACTTCCTCCTTCGTGATCAAAGAATCATTCAACTCTCCCAACACATTTATTCCTTGCACCCTTCCATCTGCCACAAGCTCAGCCACCCTTTCCTCCTCTACATTTAATAATCTTTCAAAATACTCTGCCCATCTCTTCCTTACTGCATCCATCTCAACATCCTTCCATCCTCTGCACCCCCCCTGTGGCGGGGGGGACACAATCTGGCCGCACTATGGGGTGGTACTACTACTCTGCGGCCAGGTTGTGTTAGGAAGAATACTGCCACCGTATTCCCTGCGTGTCATAAAAGGCGACTAAAAGGGGCAGGATGAGGGGACTAGGGACCCCCTCCTCTGTTTTTTAGTTCCTAAAAAGAGACATATATATATATATATATATATAAATATATATATATATATATATATATATATATATATATATACGGAGAGAGAGAGAGAGAGAGAGAGAGAGAGAGAGATCTTTCTCTCTCTCTCTCCATACATATATATATATATATTATCATCCGGTTTTTGTATGTTTGTTGGTTTGTTTGTTAACGGAACACAGCAATAACGGCGCCACGTAGTGCTATTTCTGTTAGAGCAAGGTACCGTTAAAATGCTCTAACTTGAAGAATTAAACAATTTCCAGTCCAGTCGAGCCACCGGTTCCCAAGTTATGACTCATTTCTGGCCATTTGATATCGAGCGGAGGCCGCCGGAGGTAGTGCACTTACATTTCTGTTTGCATCACTTTTTAATTTTTTTCTGTCTTTTTATCTGTCTGTCTGATCTGTTCTTTTAAATCAAGGGAGAAAGAACAAACAACTGGAGGCCTGAGGCTTTTAATTCCAGGAAAATATTAATAAAATATCCAAATTAAAAGTCCATTCAATATGTATTACTTTGATATCATCTCTGTGTATTTACCTCAGCCTGTCTATCTGTTTGTCTGTCTGTCTTTCTCCCTATCTGTCTGTCTATTTGTCTATCTATATATCATCTCTGTGTATTTACCTCAGCCTGTCTATCTGTTTGTCTGTCTGTCTTTCTCCCTATCTGTCTGTCTATTTGTCTATCTATATATCATCTCTGTGTATTTACCTCAGCCTGTCTATCTGTTTGTCTGTCTGTCTTTCTCCCTATCTGTCTGTCTATTTGTCTATCTATATATCATCTCTGTGTATTTACCTCAGCCTGTCTATCTGTTTGTCTGTCTGTCTTTCTCCCTATCTGTCTGTCTATTTGTCTATCTATATATCATCTCTGTGTATTTACCTCAGCCTGTCTATCTGTTTGTCTGTCTGTCTTTCTCCCTATCTGTCTTTTTATTTGTCTATCTAGATATCATCTCTGTGTATTTACCTCAGCCTGTCTAACTGTTTGTCTGTCTGTCTGTCTCCCTGTCTGTTTGTCCATCTTTCTATCTATATATTATCTCTGTGTTTTTACTTCAGCCCATCTGTCTGTCAGTCTGTCTGTCTCGCTATCTGTCTGTGTATCTGTATACTGTATATCATCTCTCTGTTTTTACGTCAACCTATCTCTTTGTCAATCTGTCTGTCTGTCAATAAATAGCACCTCTCTGTTTTTACTTCAATCTATCTCTGTCAATCTGTCTGTCTGTATTAATATCACATCTCTGTTTTTACTTCAGTCTATCTCTCTATCAATCTGTCTGTCTGTCTATAAATATAATCTCTCTGTTTTTACTTCAATCTATCTCTCTGTCAATCTGTCTGTCTGTCTGTTAATATCACCTCTCTGTTTTTACGTCAGTCTATCTCTCTGTCAATCTGTCTGTCTGTCTATCTATTCTGAGAAGCTTTCTGAGTGCTAGAGATTTTTTTTTTTTTTTACCCTCATACTCTGCCTCAAAAAGGAAAATCTCCGATTGCTAAAAGGCGTTCTTGAGTTATGACTGATGGAGAAAGGAAGAAAAATGAAAGAAAGAAAATAAGGGAATAAAGTTAAAGAGAAATAAAAATAAATACAGAAAAAGAAAGAAAAGAAAAGAAAAGAAGGGAAAAAAGAAAATAAAAACAAAAAACAAAAACAGCAAAAGAAAGAAAAGAAGAAAATAAGGGAATAAAGAAAAGAAAAACTAAAAGAAAGACAGAAAAAGAAAGAAAAGAAGAAAAAAGAAAGGAAAAGAAAGGAGAGAAAATTAGGGAATAAAGAAAAGGAAAAACAAAAAGAAAGACAAAAAACAAAGAAAAGAAAGAAGGATAAAAAAGAATGAAAGAAAGAAAGAAAAAGAAAGAAAAGAACTAATGAAGGAAAGAAAACAATGAAAGAAGAAAGAAGGAAGGAAGAAAAGAATATAAGGAAATAAAGAAAAGACATAACAAGAAAGAAAAGAATGAAGGAAAGAAAAGAATGAAAGAAAGAAGAAAAGAAAGAAGACAGAGGAAAACCTATATCGTCGTGACCCGATTTAGCGACTCCCACGAAGGTTAGCGGAAATTTGGGAGCAGTTTTGTACTTAAATAGCGAAGATCTTATACTCCTTACACCTAAACCTGGACTGCACGATCGCCATTGTTCGCCCACCTGTGTACCTTATGTAGAGACGCCATTTTTAATCTGTGCTATTCCTATACGGTACTTCCTATTTACTATTTGTTAACTTAAGAAAAAATAAAATAAAATGAGCCATAACAGCAAAAGTGTAAAAAAAAAGAGTGGCTAAGACTTTCTTGTTTGTTTGTGGCTTTATGGTCATCGCTCACTGTGAGAGGCATGAGACCAAATAAGATTATTGGATCCACAATACACCAACAGAGCACCAGCAGTGCACACAACGGCGTGGTGGGAGCATACAATAAAACGCTCTCAGATCAGCTAGACACACCTCCTCCTCCCCCCTGACAATCAGACTGGGTGGGATCCCCTCACCCAGGTCAGCCTCCCGGAGCAGATCGTACAAGTTGGTATAAGTCCTGGCTCCGAGCTGATATGACTGGGTATGGGCGTCGAGTGTCAGGAGGTGATGGTAGATGGGCACGTCTAGCCGATCCTTAGCATCTACGATTGGAGGGCGAGATGGGCTGCCCTCCCCTGCCTAAGGAGGACAGGGCTTATCGACCTCCCCTTCTGAGGAGCCGAACGAAGCATCCTCAGCCATGGAGACGAAGGCAGAAGAGTCTCTCCCCTCGTTGGTCGTTGACGGCAGTTCATGAACAACAGCAGTAGCCGTAATCGTGGCCATGTATGAAGCCGTATTGGGGAGTAGTGAGACAGTCCTCTGGTTAAAGAGGTATCCAGCCACAGCCTCTTCTGCGGTGTTTTGCAGGAGGTGGCAGGCCTAGGCGGCCTGGTCTGATGCTCCCGGCAACAAGGGGCAGATTGTACATTGTGGGTGCAGCACTCAGGGACGATTAGGTGAGGCAGCTAGTTCTCCTCAAAGACTTTTGGGAGGAGAGCACACAAAACCCCTTTATCATCCCCACAAAAAGCCCTGCTGTCGCGATGCACATTTCCACGATGGTGCTTAATTCCCTAGGATTCCTTGGACTCCTGGCTTGGCGTCCCCGGGCTGCGAGACATCGCCGTGCATGGACAGAACCCTTCACGGCCACTCCTCCCTGCCCAGTAAAATCCCGAGCCTCAGGACCCTTAGGAGTCCCAAAGAGACTAAACTCCACCCTTTCGCCATCCCGAAGGGAGTGTTGGAGGTGCCGTTGTTTGGATTAATGATAGCCTGGCAGTGCATGAAAACATTACCGCCAGTATCCTGGCGCTTGATGAAGCCATACCCCTCCCTGACGTTAAACCAAACCATGGTCCCCTTGATCTTCGTCTGAGTAGCCGGAGAATGTGGTCTGCTGTTTGCCCCTCTCAACGAGCTGCAGGCAGTAGCAGGAGATGTGTTTTCCATCGTGGCTGATCGTCCTCTCTCTCGATCTTCTTTCCTCCACTCTCGCTAGGACAAGGCGTGATAAGTGTAAAACATGTCCACGAACTCTTAATCAAGCGGTGAGAATAAAACACTTTTTGCCCTACTTGAACCCCCTTTTGGTTCAGTTGGGTCCACGCACAAAAAATTTATGATCTTTGACATAAATATAGTCAAAGAAACTACAGTGAAGCTGGATGGTCAGGAGGTGGAGAATGTGAGTGAAGTATTTAGCTAGTGTGATGAGTAAGGGTGGAAGTTTAGAGGATGAAGTGCGTGAAAGGGTACAGTAGGGAAGGAAGGTTGTTGGTTCATTGAAAGCTGTTATAAACAATAGGGAAGTGAGTATGGAAGTAAAAAGGTCACTGCGATAGTATTATAATCCTTCCTCTAACGTGTGGAAGTGAAACGTGTACCCTGTTGGAAGGACACAGGTCAAAGGTGAGAGATGTGGAAATAAGTAACTTGAGGAGAGTGTGGAGTTACATGGAGAAACAGACAGACGAATGAGGAAGTGAAGGAGTGTTGTCATGTTGATGGGCATGTGACTGAAAACGTTTAATACTCTGAGATGGTTTGGCCATGTGGAGAGAATTGAGAATGAGAGAATGACTAGAAGAGTGCATATGAACGAGGTGGAGGGGGAGACCACCAAGAATGAGCTGAAAGGATGAGGTGGAGAGATATTTTACAGCGGAGGGGGAGACCGAGGATGAAATGACAGGATGGGGTGAAGAGGTATATGAAAGTAGGGGTGTGATTCGGAAAGACGGCAGCGAAAAGACAGGGGATAGGGTGACACGGAGGCGATTTGTTTGTGGCCACCCCTTATGGCCGTAGATAGATAGTTAAAAGTTAAGTGTTTTCCATTTTGTTCTTGCCACTTACAGTCAACATTGTTTAGATTTATTAAACTTAAATAGTAAAAAAAAAAAAAAAGATAATTGTAGGCTGTATGGAACCACTTCAGTTCGAAAAATCTTTACTTAGTGTCTAAAATCGATAGAAACAATAAAATAAAATGATATCCAAACCTGAAGTGTTAAAGACGGTTCACAGTCCAAACTTCCTTCCGTCTGGTTCTCATCCATGTCTCCTTGGAAGACGATGATAAGAAATAAGGAGTGATGAATGAGTCTTAAACCCACTCTGAAAGTCCCATCCTTAAAATTAAAGATCGCAAAAATCCAGGCAAGCACCTTTCTGTCCGTCTGTCTGTCTTACGATTATGTGGAATGGCTAAGGCCCTTACTCTCGTTGGTTAAGGTAGCTCCCTAACACCTCTTCCTAAGTGCTTTATTATGCTTATCACTCCTTACTGTCCTCTTCTGTGTCATATAAATCACACTGGTACGTCATACTCTGCATATATTACGTGCAAAATCATAATAGCCAACAGTATCCAGCAATAAATCGCTAAGGAAAAGGTGTTAGGGCCTGTGTTTCCTTGAGAAGTGGTTGTAAGAAGTTCATCATAATTATCGTAAATACACCTGCGTCTCCTCCATATCCCCTAAAACGTGTTTATACAGGTAAAGGGAGACCTCAACGCAGAGCAGGAGTGGAGACCAGAGATAAGAAAATAGATAAGATATAAGGAATGACATAAGAGATAACGAATGGTGCAATAAGTATGGTGAAGAGGGCATGGTGTTTCTTGGCCCGTATTCTCACCGGTTAAGGAAGCTCCTTAAGACCGTTTCCTTAACGATTTATTTTTGGATTCGTGTCAGGACACTAAGATATCATAACACACTACATGATAGCTACTGACGTATATATTGTAAATATGTAATAAAGAGACTGGAAGAAAGTCGTGCCTAAGCTCGAGAGATCTAGAGGAAACAGCAATGCACATTCTAGCTAGGGAATTTCGAGGTCAGGGTCTTAGCCTATCACCCAGCATCCAATGGGATGGTAGAAAGACATAACAAAAAAGTGTTGGATGTGCTACGACATATTTTCAATGAAAATAAAGTATTCCCAGAGTGGAAGCATCAGTTAATTGTGCACTGCTGTTTCCTCTAGATCTCTCGAGCTTAGGCACGACTTTCTTGCAATTTCTATATTACATATTAACAATAAATATGTCACTAGCTATTATGTAGTGTGTTATGATATTTTAGTGGCCTGACATTCGTCTGAAGATTACAGATAGGAAAGATATGAGATAAGGAAGGAGGCAGCAAGCATAGTTAGAAAGGCCAGGGTTCGTATTTTCGTCGGTTAAGGAAGCTGCCTAACACCTCTTCCTTAGCGATTCATTTTTGGGGTACGTGTAGTTAATATCCATTTGTACCTTACTTATGCAGAGTATGATGTTATTGAAAGGATTTATGTAACAGAAGAGGACAGTCAGGTAAAACAAGCAAAATAAATCGCTTAAGAAAAGTGTTCGGGAGCTTTCTTAACTGAAGACAATACAGATCTCTGTGTCCTCCTTGAGAAGTGAATTTAAGAAGTTAAATTCATAATTGTCAGACGATTTTGTTTTCACTCCTGCCAGAGGATTATATGCTCACTCCTCCCAGACGATTTTATTCTCACTCCTCCTAGACGATTTTATTCTTATTCCTCCTGGACGACATTATTCTGACTCCTAGACGATTTCATACAGCATCTTTTAAACCCCTCTCACTGAAGCAGCAAAGATAAATATGAAGACGATAGTACGCCTAATACAAAAAGACCTGAGCATGTGTAGCCTATCCTCTTAAAGTAGTTCCAGTCAGTCTACAATAACCCTTTAAAGTTTCTACATTTTTCCTCCACCTCCAGACGATTTTAGGCAGCATGAAACCCCCTTGTTAGTGTAGCAGTAGAGACAAGACATAAGGAAGGGGCGGTAAATCTGGCCAGCATCTTTGGCGAGTGTATGTCCCCTCCTTATGTAGTGGGACGATTTTTTCTTCCCGTTCTCACCAGTTAGTTTTTTATTCTTGTTTTCCACGTACGATTTTATCCCTGCTAAGAGAGGACGAATTTATTTGTTTTACTTATCCTCTGAACCCTTCGTACTGGAAAAGTGGAGATAAATAAAAAGAATAAAGGGAGTACGTCCTGTCTCGGCTACCTCCCTTTCCATGGGGGAAGCAGCCTAGGTATATAGATAGATAGACGTCTGGTTAAAATGGATGATGCATTTGTGTAGTTCTCGTTTCAATTTGATGTATCTATCTATCTATATACCTAGGCTGCTTCCCCCAAGGAAAGGGAGGTAGCCGAGACAGGACGACTCACTCTCCATTTACTCATCCATTCAAACACATTCATTCGCATCTTAGCTCCAAAGGGGAGAACGGACAGATCCTCACCGCATCACACCGCACAAGGGTCAACTGCGCAATGCAATCAGTGACATCCGCAGCAGGGCCCGACAGCAGAACTGGTTTACCCCTGCCACATCATAACAGACCCATCCCCTTACCCGCACCTGACCTGACTAGCTGATCAGACCAAATGCGGGAGAATATCCCCTCAGGGCTGCGTCATCTATTATTCATTCACAATTTCTCTCCATTTATTTCTGTCACGCACAGCCACTCTTCCTTGCTCAACAGACATCCCTCTCGCATCCAGCGCTCTCTTCACACTGTCCATCCATCCTATTCGTGGTCTTCCTCTCAGCCTTACACCTCTCACATCAGATCTAGTTATCTTTTTCACCAGTCGCTCATTATCCATTCTCTCCATATGCCCAAACCATTGCAACACCCTCTGCTCAACTCTACCAGCCATCTCCCGAACAACTCCAGTTCTCCTTCGCACTTCATCATTCCGCACTCGATCCATACGCGTCACTCCACACATACTCCTCAGACATCTCATCTCCATTACATTCAAACTTTTCCTCTCTGCTACACCCATATTCCATGTTTGAGACCCATATAATGCAGTCGGTACCACAACACCCTCATACAGCCTTCTCTTTACATCCATTCTAAGCGAACGACATCTAAACACTTTTTTCATTCCTCCCAGCACCTTTCCTACTTCATTTATTCTAAACTTCACTTCTGCATCTATTCTTCCATCCACAGCAACATGTGACCCTAGATATTTAAAACAATCTACCTCCTCAAGCAACTCACCATTCAAAACTATATTCATCCCCCTACCATCTATCAACCTCGTACACTTCATCACTTTACTCTTATTCGCATTTACTTTCAATTTCCTCCTTTCACACACCCTTCCAAACTCCTCTACCAACTGTCTCAAACTCTCCTCTGAATCAGTCACCAGTGCAGTATCATCTGCAAACAGCAGCTGCTTCAGATTCCACTCTCCTCCATCAATATTTACCAGACTCAGGCCACCTAAAACTCTTGCATTCACCTCCCTTACAACACCATCTATGTAAATATTAAACAACCAAGGCGACATCACACATCCCTGTCGCAGCCCCACTCTCACGGGAAACCAATCACTCACAGCATTTCCTACTCTTACACACGCTCTACTATTTACATAAAAACTTTTCACCCCTTTTAGTAACCTACCATCAAGTCCATACAATCTTAAAACAGTCCACAAAGCCTCCCTATCAATTCTATCAGACGCTTTCTCTAAATCCATAAATGCCCAAAACACATCCTTGCCTTTCGCTAAATACTTTTCACACACTTGTCTCACCGCAAACACCTGATCCACGCATCCCCTCCCTCTCCTAAAGCCACACTGCTCATCACTAATGACTCCCTCTGTACCCTCTCTAACTCTCATAATTAACACTCTACCATACACCTTACCTACAACACTCAACAGACTTATACCCCTAAAGCTAGTACATTCATACTTATCACCCTTGCCTTTATACAACGGGACCACACAAGCACTTGCCCAGTGAATTGGCACCATACCTTTCACAAAGCACACATTCAACAATCTTACTAACCAGTCAACAATAGTCACTCCACCACCCTTTAGGCATTCCACAGCACACCCATCCATACCTGCAGCTTTCCCTGTTTTCATCTCCTTTACTGCCTTCTCCACTTCCTCCTTCGTGATCAAAGAATCATTCAACTCTCCCAACACATTTATTCCTTGCACCCGTCCATCCGCCACAGTCTCAGCCACCCTTTCCTCCTCTACATTTAACAATCTTTCAAAATACTCTGCCCATCTCTTCCTTACTGCATCCATCTCAATTAACATCCTTCCATCCTCTGCTTTTACTCGTTCTTCCTTCCCAGACTCCCCCTTTCGCACCCTTTTCACCTCCTTCCAAAACATTTTCTTATTCTGTTGAAAATTCTCTGTCAGCCGCCTACCCCACCTCTCATCTGCTGCCACTTTAGCATCACGCACAGCCCTTCTCGCTCTATTCCTCTTTTCCTTATACCTTTCATATGACATCTCATCCTTCCTCTGCAGCCACACTTCATATGCACGTCTCTTCTCAGCCACAGCCATACTTACTTCCTCGCACCACCATTCACTTCCTTTTCTTACACCACCACCCACACGTCTCACACCACACACCTCTTCTGCATGCCCCACCACAGCACTCTTAAACAACTGCCATTCCTCCTCCACGCTGCTATTTTCCCGATCTTTCACTGCGTTCCACTCATCTTTCAATTTCACCTGATACTCTATCTTTTTCTCTCTTTTATCCAACTCACTCACTTTCAAAACCTCCCTGCCACACCTAACTCTCCTAGCTCTCACCCATCTCTTGCCTACTCTTAACTTTCCCTCCACCAGGTAGTGGTCAGACATACCTCCACCCTCCCCTCTCACAACTCTCACATCCAACAATCTTCCTATTACATTCCTAGACACAACCACATAGTCCATCAAGGCTCTATCAACAACCCTCCCACCCTCCTGTCTCACCCATGTATACTTATAAATATCTTTCTTCTTAAACAGCGTATTCCCAATCACCATCTCTCGCTCAGCACACATCGCTATCATTCGTTCCCCATTTTCACTTCTTCCAGGCACACCATGCATACCAACTACGCCTTCAACTGCTACATGTCCCACTCTAGCATTCAGATCTCCCATCATTACCACATTCACATTCGCTCCAAAACTCTGTAGACACTCATCAACATCATTCCAGAAAGACTCCATCTCTTGTTCATCCCTTTCACTACCAGGCCCATATGCACTCACAAACACCCACAACTCACGTTCAAATTTCGCTTTCACCCACATCAGTCTCGATGACACCTCCTTCCATTCAATCACACACTGCTATACTTCCGGACTCACTAACAAGGCCACACCTTCTCTTGCCCTTCCTCTATCAACACCTGACAATCTTCCATTCACACTTCCAAACATAGATTCCCCCTTCCCTTTCATCTTGGTTTCACTCAAAGCTAACACATCCAACTTTCTTCTCACAAACATTCTCCCAATCTCCTCCCTTTTAGCCTCAATTGTACTACATCCACGCACATTCATAGACCCAATCTTCAGGGTACGGGGGTAACTCCATCCCCCAACCCTTTCTCTGGCCTGTCTCTTTTTAGGAACTAAAAAACAGAGGAGGGGGTCCCTAGTCCCCTCACCCCACCCCTTTTAGTCGCCTTTTACGACACGCAGGGAATACGGTGGCAGTATTCTTCCTAACACAACCTGGCCGCAGAGTAGTAGCACCACCCCACAGTGCGGCCAGGTTGTGTCCCCCCCGCCACAGGGGGGGGGGGACACAATCTGTTTCAATTTGATGTGTGGATAATGTATTTGTGTCGCCCCTGTCAAAAATTGATGTCTACGTCATATATATTTTGTTCATGCGTCCGTCAGACCATTTTACTAAGCTCAGGAAGGACCATATGTTGATAGGAGATAATAAAGAACTGTAATTGTAAAGCAAAGGAGAAAAGGAATATGGAAGAGATTATATAAGTCTGGTAAGGAAGGGCCACCTTGTCTCCTCCTTGGCAAGTCACTCTAAGGAATCACCATCAGCACTTAAAATGCCACAACGGCTTATAAGATCTTGCTACCGTCAGATTGTTCTTCTCAGGGACTTTTGTCGTGGAGTGGAGATACGGGCACAGGAATGGGGCAGAAAGTTTGGGTACAATTGGTTGTACACTTGTGTCCCCCAGTAAGACGATTCGATTAAACTCAAAAAGGCCTTGTAGTGAAAGGGGCTTAGAAATATCCTTAGTTGTCAAGGAGTAGAGATAAGACAAGGAAACAAATAAGCTTGGTTAACGAGGGACGGATGCATGTGCCGCATTTTAATTATCTTTGTGTTTATTAAATCCTTTAGTCTTTTATATTATTGCTATGGTCAGATGATTTCCTCCAGCCTGAGAGGGTCCCGAGAAGTGAATGGCATTTAGAAACCTCCGTAGTTGTGAAGGGGTGAAAGGGAGACATAAAGAAAGGAGCCGTAAGTCTAGTTAGGAAGGGTGGGTGGATCTGTGTCCCTACTGAGAAGTGGATCAAAGCAATTTTATTTAGGCTACCATTAAGCAGTTATCCTTTTATTACCATTAATCTCTCTTAATCTTCCTTAAACTAAATAGGTTATGAAAGATGTCCTCGTACTGAAGCAGCAGAGATAAGGCATAAGGGAAAGGAGCAATAAGTCTGAGTGGGAAGGAGATGCGTCTTTGCAATCTCTTGTAAGAAGTTTTTATCAGTTTTTATCAAGCCCTTAGGTCGTCTTCATTCCTGCTACAATTACGATTTTATTGAGCTAATGAGAGAGTCATGGTATAGTTCTTTCACCTTAATTTGACCAGATTTTCGTCATTTAGCAGTTTATTTCACGTAGCTCTGTGTCAGAGAAAGGCAATACTATGGCTCTACATCCTTTCCACAGCACCTCTTCCTGATTAGCATAATTTTCTAGTGTTAATCCGCTGTTACAATTCAGCAATCAGGATGGAAAAATGGTAAAAACTGCAGTGAATGAGGTTAAGAAAGGCCAGTAATTGTGAAGAAGTGGAGGTAAGGCACAAGGAAAGGGGCAGTATCTCAAGTTAGGATGGGAGGGTGGGTTGTGTGTCCTCATCAAGAAGTTTTACTCTTTGTTTAACCTTTTAGTCTTCCATATAACTGCCACAATTACGATTTCATTTAGCTAACAAGGTACTCCTAGTAATGAAAGAGGTTTGGAAAAATCCTTAATTGTGAAGGGGGAGAGATAAGGCCCAAAGTATAGGGCAATATCTCAAGTTAGGAAGGGTGGTGGCTATCGTGACGCTCCTAACAGGCAAAGGGTAGATGAGAAGGAGCACAGATGAGACATAAGGTAAAGGGCAATAGCTCAAGTTAGGAAGGAAGGGTGGCAGCTATCGAGACACTCCAAGGAGGGAAAGGGTAGTTGAGATGGAGAACAGATCAGGCATAAGTGAAGGGGCAATATCTGAAGTTAGGCAGGGAGGATGTCTGTGTGTCCTCTCCTTATTTACGAGGGTCCGGGCACACCACATGTCAGGGCGGAGTTACGACACCATAAACATGGATAGACTCTCGCTGCTCCCCACAGACGTCTGCCCATCGACAACTTATAGCACTGAGTTGAAAGATAAAGAGCTCTATTGGCCGTCCTTCCAGTGAGATGCGGTGCGGAGACGGTCGGAAGCTGGAGCTCTGAACTCACCCTCTTCTGAAGAGATAGTTATGGTTGCGTGTGAGGGGGTATGTATGTGTGTGTGTGTGTGTGTGTGTGTGTGTGTGTGTGTGTGTGAAGAAAATGTGCAACTCTATCACAGGTCAAAGGTTACAGGTCAAGGTCAAATTTTGGTGTGGCTTAGGATCATCAAAGTCATAAGATTTCGATCAAAATTCGCACAGGTATTGCATGTGGAGATGGGAAGTGATTTACTTTTGCTACGGATCGCTCAAAGGTCAAGGTCATAATTCCGACACTGAGCACCGTGATGAAAGCTTCGAAGAAACGAAAATCTGGGCCAGGTTTAGGTGAAAGGAGTAGAGTGAGCCTTCTGACACCACAAACCCTGAGTTATTGTAATACTGAAGAGGCTGACTGTTAACGAGGTTTCAGGGAGCCTTCTAACACCACAAGCCCTTAATTATAATCTAAAATCGATGGTATTCGTAAGGGGAAATTGGTAGAGGTGTTAGGGAGCCTCCTAAGACCCCACAAACCCTTAGTTGTGATGTTGATGAGGAGGAGCTGACGAGCCCCCCCCCCCTTTACAGCTTCCCTTCCCTTCCTCATCCCCTCACCCCTTCCCTCACACCCCTCACCCCTTCCTCTTTCATCCTCTTCACTCTTTTCTACCTCCCCCCAAAACTCCTTCCCCTCCCTCCCACCCCACCTCACTATGACCTCCCCCTCCCTCACCTTCCACTCTCCGTCCCCCTCATCCTTTCCTACAACTCCCTCTCCTTCCCCCCTCCTCCCAACAACCTTCGCTCCCTCCCTCCTTCCCAACAGTCTTCCCTCACTCCCTCCCAACAATCTTCCCTCCCTCCCACACAACTATTTTCTCTCCCTCCCTCCCAGCAAGCTTCCCTCGAGCTCCCTCCCTCCCATCACAACCCCCTGCCCCTCCTCCATCCTTCCTACTCTCACCCACCACACCCTCAGTCTCCATCTCCCTCCCCCTTCCCCCTCCCTTCCCTTCCAACACAGCCCTCTCCCTCTACATACACCTTCCCCTCTCGCTCCATCCTTCTTCCCTCCCCATATAACCCCCTCATTCCCCAACCCTCTCCCCCTTACCCCAACTTTCCCCCCACTTCATTCACCTCTCCCACATTCATCGTTCTTTCCTCCACTCTCTCCCCCTCTCCTGTTTCCCCTCTCTTTTTATTTCCCTCCCCCTCTACCACACTTCCCTCCCCCTACTCACAACCCCACTCATTCCCCAATCCATCCCCCTACAATTACTACCCCTTCCCTCGAATGCTTCCCTCCTCTCCCCCTCTTCGCTCCCTCCCCTTCTCATCCCCTCTCTCCTCCTCAACCCTCATCCGCTCATCCTTTCCCCCCATCACAACCCTGTACTTTGAACAATCTCTTCTCCTCCCTTCCTCTCCCTCACCCCTCCTCCTCCCTCTCCTCCCTCCCTCCTTCCCTCCCCCTTCTTTTCACCGACTCTGGCCTCCTCCCAACACCAATACATTTATATCAGCTGCCTAATTGAGCCTTAGTCTCGTGGCCCTAGGAGGCTCCCAGGTTCGCTCTGTGTGTGTGTGTGTGTGTGTGTGTGTGTGTGTGTGTGTGTGTGTGTGTGTGTGTGTGTGAGAGAGAGAGAGAGAGAGAGAGAGAGAGAGAGATTAATGCCTATGGACTGTGCTGAGGTCAAGTAGGCAGACAATCTTTTTTATTTATTTATTTATTATCCACAATAAATCGCTAAGGAAAAGATGCAAAGTAGCCTCTGATAACACCAAGAATACGGCCGATCTTCGCTCTTAGGTCCATTGGTTAAGGAAGCCCCCTAACGCCTTTTCCTAAGCGATTTATTTCGCTTATTACACCGTACTGTACTAACCTGTGTTACATTAATCCTTCCAACATCGCCATACTCTGCATAAATAAAACACAGAAGGATATTAACCAGTCATACCCTAAATTAAATCGCTAAGGAAGAAGTGTTAGGGAGCTTCCTTACCTGACGGGAATATGAGACTTAAAGCTGTGTTCTAAGTAGCTAAGAGGTTTCCAAACACCCTTTCCTTGGCGATTTTATTTTGTTTATTACACCTTTAAAATTCTCCTGTATCCTATTTAAATCGTTTTGATGTGGACCTACTTTACATCAATAACATTCCATTGCATATTGAAGTGTTTTGCTCAGAATAAATCGCTAAGGAAGAGGTATTAAAGTGAACTCGAAAGCCAGTTTGCTTACGACACTGAACGAAGTATACTGTACTCATTTCTTTCTAACTTGGCCAATTTTGTGGTCCTACTGTAGCTTATTTCACGCAGCTCAGTGCTAGAAAAAGACAATACTATGGGTGTATATCTTTTCCAGGGCACTTCTTCGTGACCAGCTGACGACATCACGCCTCATCTACCCCTCTGCCCTTCCTCCTGGTTGACACTGGCTGACCGATCAAAGACAGGCGTAGAAATCGATCAAGCTGAAAGGACTCCGGCGTGAGAGGGCAGGTGTGTGGGAGGGCAGGTGTGTGGGAGGGCAGATGTGTGGGAGGGCAGGTGTGTGGGAGGGCAGGTGTGTAGGAGGGCTGGTGTGTGGCAGGGCAGGTGTGTGGCAGGGCAGGTGTGTGGCAGGGCAGGTGTGTGGGGAGAGTATGGTTGACTGATCGCTGCTAGGTAGATGAGGCTCCAAAGTCCCTAACACCTTTTCGTAAGCGATTGATGTTGCATATTATACTTTACTGATCTATTCTTGTGAAGGACGCTCCCTAACACCTTTTCCTAAGCGATTTGTGTTGTTCATTACACCATACTGCCCTCTTCTGTGTTACGTAAATCTTTCCAATATTCAAGTTCCTTATTCTCCCTAACACCTTTTTCCAAGCGATTTATGTTGCTTATTACACTTTACTGCCCTCTTCTGTGCTACGTAAGTCCTTCCAATATTCAAGTCACGTATTTTCGACAGAATCTCCCAAACACCTTTTCCCAAGCGATTTATGTTCCTTGTTAAACCTTACTGCCCTTTTCTGTTTTACATAAATCCTTCCAATATCGCCACACTTTGCCTAAATAACGCACAAAAGGATAATAACCAGCCATATCCAAAAATAAATCGGAAAGGAAGGGGTGTTAGGCAGCCTCCTTACCCTACTAGAACACGAGCCTAAGATTCTGAAAATAAGACTTGACAATGAAGTGGGGAGGTACATGAGAGAGGGTGTGTTTGTGCTGGGTGGAAGGCAGCGAAATGGCGGGGGACAGGACGACATGGAGGTGATTTATTTGCGGCCACCCCTTACGAGATTGAAGCGTCTGGCAATAGCTAGATAGACAATTTTCCTCTCTAGCCCAAGAAAAAAATCTATTTCTACTTTTATGATATCTACTTCTACTTCTGTGATTTCTTCTTCTATTATCTACTTCTACTTCTATATCTACTATTTCTACATTTACTTCTATATCTACTTTATTATCTACTTCTACTTCTGTATCTACTTCTACATCTATATCTACTTCTACTTCTGTATCTACTGCTTCTATATCTACTTCTACCTCTATATCTACTTCCACTTCTGTGATGTCTACTTTTACCTCTAGCTACTTCTGCTTCTATAAATACTCCTACTTCTATATTTACTCCTACATCTATGATCTAGGCTACTTCTATTATATCTACTTCTATGATATCTACTTCTGCTTCTATATCTAATTCTACCTCTGTATCTACTTCTACTTCTATTATATCTACTGGGAGTTAAAGACAAGGATAGCAAAACAGGAGGGAAGAGGCTGCACTTTTCCAACTTCTGAGATACGACAGCTTTTCTTTAAAGTGGAAAGAAATGGGATATCTCTCTCTCTCTCTCTCTCTCTCTCTCTCTCTCTCTCTCTCTCTCTCTCTCTCTCTCTCTCTCTCTCTCTCTCTCTCTCTCTCATATTTTATCTTTTCAACAATTTTTTCTCATCATTTCCACATCCTATTATCTCTGTCTGTCTGTCTGTCTGTCTCTCTCTCTCTCTCTCTCTCTCTCTCTCTCTCTCTCTCTCTCTCTCTCTCTCTCTCCAAACGGGCTGTTATTGGACGAAGGGTAAATCTTGTATGTTGCTCGAGTGAACCAAAATACTAGAGAGAGAGAGAGAGAGAGAGAGAGAGAGAGAAATGTGTGTGTGTGTGTGTGTGTGTGTGTGTGTGTGTGAGAGAGAGAGAGAGAGAGAGAGAGAGAGAGAGAGAGAGAGATTAATGCCTATGGACTGTGCTGAGGTCAAGTAGGCAGACAATCTTTTTTATTTATTTATTTATTATCCACAATAAATCGCTAAGGAAAAGATGCAAAGTAGCCTCTGATAACACCAAGAATACGGCCGATCTTCGCTCTTAGGTCCATTGGTTAAGGAAGCCCCCTAACGCCTTTTCCTAAGCGATTTAATTCGCTTATTACTCCGTACTGTACTAACCTGTGTTACATTAATCCTTCCAACATCGCCATACTCTGCATAAATAAAACACAGAAGGATATTAACCAGTCATACCCTAAAATAAATCGCTAAGGAAGAAGTGTTAGGGAGCTTCCTTACCTGACGGGAATATGAGACTTAAAGCTGTGTTCTAAGAAGCTAAGAGGTTTCCAAACACCCCTTCCTTGGCGATTTTATTTTGTTTATTACACCTTTAAAATTCTCCTGTATCCTATTTAAATCGTTTTCATGTGGACTTCCTTTACATCAATACCATTCCATTGCATATTGAAGTGTTTTGCTCAGAATAAATCGCTAAGGAAAGGGTATTAAAGTGAACTCGAAAGCCAGTTTGCTTACGACACTGAACGAAGTATACTGTACTCATTTCTCTCTAACTTGGCCAATTTTGTCGTCCTATTGTAGTTTATTTCACGCAGCTCAGTGCTAGAAAAAGACAATACTATGGGTGTATATCTTTTCCAGGGCACTTCTTCGTGACCAGCTGACGATATCACACCTCACCTACCCCTCTGCCCTTCCTCCTGGCTGACACTGGCTGACCGATCAAAGACAGGCGTAGAAATCGATCAAGCTGAAAGGACTCCGGCGTGAGAGGGCAGGTGTGTGGGAGGGCAGGTGTGTGGGAGGGCACGTGTGTAGGAGGGCAGGTGTGTGGGAGGGCAGGTGTGTGGGAGGGCAGGTGTGTGGGAGGGAAGGTGTGTGGGAGGGCAGGTGTGTGGGAGGGCAGGTGTGTGGGGAGAGTATGGGTGACTGATCGCTGCTTGGTAGATGAGGCTCCAAAGTCCCTAACACCTTTTCTTAAGCGATTGATGTTGCATATTATACTTTACTGATCGATTCTTGTGAAGGATGCTCCCTAACACTTTTTCCTGAGCGATTTGTGTTGTTCATTACACCATACTGCCCTCTTCTGTGTTACGTATATCTTTCCAATATTCATGTCCCTTATTCTCCCTAACACCTTTTTCCAAGCGATTTATGTTGCTTATTACACTTTACTGCCCTCTTCTGTGCTACGTAAGTCCTTCCAATATTCAAGTCACGTATTTTCGACAGAATCTCCCAAACACCTTTTCCCAAGCGATTTATGTTCCTTGTTAAACCTTACTGCCCTTTTCTGTTTTACGTAAATCCTTCCAATATCGCCACACTTTGCCTAAATAACGCAGAAAAGGATAATAACCAGCCATATCCAAAAATAAATCGGAAAGGAAGGGGTGTTAGGCAGCCTCCTTACCCTAATAGAACACGAGCCTAAGATTCTGAAAATAAGACGACAATGAAGTGAGGAGGTATATCAGAGAGGGTGTGTGTGCTGGGGGGAAGGCAGCGAAATGGCGGGGGGACAGGACGACATGGAGGTGATTTATTTGCGGCCACCCCTTACGAGATTGAGGCGTCTGGCAATAGTTAGATAGACAATTTTCCTCTCTAGCCCAAGAAAAAAATCTATTTCTACTTTTATGATATCTACTTCTACTTCTGTGATTTCTTCTTCTATTATCTACTTCTACTTCTATATCTACTATTTCTACATCTACTTCTATATCTACTTTATTATCTACTTCTACTTCTGTATCTACTTCTACATCTATATCTACTTCTACTTCTGTATCTACTGCTTCTATATCTACTTCTACCTCTATATCTACTTCCACTTCTGTGATGTCTACTTTTACCTCTAGCTACTTCTGCTTCTATAAATACTCCTACTTCTATATTTACTCCTACATCTATGATCTAGGCTACTTTTATTATATCCACTTCTATGATATCTACTTCTGCTTCTATATCTAATTCTACCTCTGTATCTACTTCTACTTCTATTATATCTACTTCTGGGAGTTAAAGACAAGGATAGCAAAACAATAGGGAAGAGGCTGCACTTTTCCAACTTCTGAGATACGACAGCTTTTCTTTAAAGTGGAAAGAAATGGGATCTCCCCCTCTCTCTCTCTCTCTCTCTCTCTCTCTCTCTCTCTCTCTCTCTCTCTCTCTCTCATATTTTATCTTTTCAACAATTTTTTCTCATCATTTCCACATCCTATTATCTCTCTCTCTCTCTCTCTCTCTCTCTCTCTCTCTCTCTCTCTCTCTCTCTCTCTCTCTCCAAACGGGCTGTTATTGGACGAAGGGTAAAGCTTGTATGTTGCTCGAGTAAACCAAAATACTAGAGAGAGAGAGAGAGAGAAATGTGTGTGTGTGTGTGTGTGTGTGTGTGTGTGTGTGTGTGTGTGTGTGAGAGAGAGAGAGAGAGAGAGAGAGTGAGAGAGAGAGATTAATGCCTATGGACTGTGCTGAGGTCAAGTAGGCAGACAATCTTTTTTATTTATTTATTTATTATCCACAATAAATCGCTAAGGAAAAGATGCAAAGTAGCCTCTGATAACACCAAGAATACTGCCGATCTTCGCTCTTAGGTCCATTGGTTAAGGAAGCCCCCTAACGCCTTTTCCTAAGCGATTTAATTCGCTTATTACTCCGTACTGTACTATCATGTGTTACATTAATCCTTCCAACATCGCCATACTCTGCATAAATAAAACACAGAAGGATATTAACCAGTCATAACCTAAAATAAATCGCTAAGGAAGAAGTGTTAGGGAGCTTCCTTACTGATAGGAATATGAGACTTAAAGCTTTGTTCTAAGTAGCTAAGAGGTTTCCAAACACCCCTTCCTTGGCGATTTTATTTTGTTTATTACACCTTAAAATTCTCCTGTATCCTATTTAAATCGTTTTGATGTGGACTTACTTTACATCAATAACATTCCATTGCATATTGAAGTGTTTTGCTCAGAATAAATCGCTAAGGAAGAGGTATTAAAGTGAACTCGAAAGCCAGTTTGCTTACGACACTGAACGAAGTATACTGTACTCATTTCTCTCTAACTTGGCCAATTTTGTCGTCCTATTGTAGTTTATTTCACGCAGCTCAGTGCTAGAAAAAGACAATACTATGGGTGTATATCTTTTCCAGGGCACTTCTTCGTGACCAGCTGACGACATCACGCCTCACCTACCCCTCTGCCCTTCCTCCTGGCTGACACTGGCTGACAGATCAAAGACAGGCGTAGAAATCGATCAAGCTGAAAGGACTCCGGCGTGAGAGGGCAGGTGTGTGGGAGGGCAGGTGTGTGGGAGGGCATGTGTGTAGGAGGGCAGGTGTGTGGGAGGGCAGGTGTATGGGAGGGCAGGTGTGTGGGGAGAGTATGGTTGACTGATCGCTGCTAGGTAGATGAGGCTCCAAAGTCCCTAACACCTTTTCGTAAGCGATTGATGTTGCATATTATACTTTACTGATCTATTCTTGTGAAGGACGCTCCCTAACACCTTTTCCTAAGCGATTTGTGTTGTTCATTACACCATACTGCCCTCTTCTGTGTTACGTAAATCTTTCCAATATTCAAGTCCCTTATTCTCCCTAACACCTTTTTCCAAGCGATATATGTTGCTTATTACACTTTACTGCCCTCTTCTGTGTTACGTAAGTCCTTCCAATATTCAAGTCACTTATTTTCGACAGAATCTCCCTAACACCTTTTCCCAAGCGATTTATGTTCCTTGTTAAACCTTACTGCCCTTTTCTGTTTTACGTAAATCCTTCCAATATCGCCACACTTTGCCTAAATAACGCAGAAAAGGATAATAACCAGCCATATCCAAAAATAAATCGGAAAGGAAGGGGTGTTAGGCAGCCTCCTTACCCTAATAGAACACGAGCCTAAGATTCTGAAAATAAGACGACAATGAAGTGGGGAGGTACATGAGAGAGGGTGTGTTTGTGCTGGGGGGAAGGCAGCGAAATGGCGGGGGGACAGGACGACATGGAGGTGATTTATTTGCGGCCACCCCTTACGAGATTGAGGCGTCTGGCAATAGTTAGATAGACAATTTTCCTCTCTAGCCCAAGAAAAAAATCTATTTCTACTTTTATGATATCTACTTCTACTTCTGTGATTTCTTCTTCTATTATCTACTTCTACTTCTATATCTACTATTTCTACATCTACTTCTATATCTACTTTATTATCTACTTCTACTTCTGTATCTACTTCTACATCTATATCTACTTCTACTTCTGTATCTACTGCTTCTATATCTACTTCTACCTCTATATCTACTTCCACTTCTGTGATGTCTACTTTTACCTCTAGCTACTTCTGCTTCTATAAATACTCCTACTTCTATATTTACTCCTACATCTATGATCTAGGCTACTTTTATTATATCCACTTCTATGATATCTACTTCTGCTTCTATATCTAATTCTACCTCTGTATCTACTTCTACTTCTATTATATCTACTTCTGGGAGTTAAAGACAAGGATAGCAAAACAATAGGGAAGAGGCTGCACTTTTCCAACTTCTGAGATACGACAGCTTTTCTTTAAAGTGGAAAGAAATGGGATCTCCCCCTCTCTCTCTCTCTCTCTCTCTCTCTCTCTCATATTTTATCTTTTCAACAATTTTTTCTCATCATTTCCACATCCTATTATCTCTCTCTCTCTCTCTCTCTCTCTCTCTCTCTCTCTCTCTCTCTCTCTCTCTCTCTCTCTCTCTCTCTCTCTCTCCAAACGGGCTGTTATTGGACGAAGGGTAAAGCTTGTATGTTGCTCGAGTAAACCAAAATACTAGAGAGAGAGAGAGAGAGAAATGTGTGTGTGTGTGTGTGTGTGTGTGTGTGTGTGTGTGTGTGTGTGTGTGTGAGAGAGAGAGAGAGAGAGAGAGAGTGAGAGAGAGAGATTAATGCCTATGGACTGTGCTGAGGTCAAGTAGGCAGACAATCTTTTTTATTTATTTATTTATTATCCACAATAAATCGCTAAGGAAAAGATGCAAAGTAGCCTCTGATAACACCAAGAATACTGCCGATCTTCGCTCTTAGGTCCATTGGTTAAGGAAGCCCCCTAACGCCTTTTCCTAAGCGATTTAATTCGCTTATTACTCCGTACTGTACTATCATGTGTTACATTAATCCTTCCAACATCGCCATACTCTGCATAAATAAAACACAGAAGGATATTAACCAGTCATAACCTAAAATAAATCGCTAAGGAAGAAGTGTTAGGGAGCTTCCTTACTGATAGGAATATGAGACTTAAAGCTTTGTTCTAAGTAGCTAAGAGGTTTCCAAACACCCCTTCCTTGGCGATTTTATTTTGTTTATTACACCTTAAAATTCTCCTGTATCCTATTTAAATCGTTTTGATGTGGACTTACTTTACATCAATAACATTCCATTGCATATTGAAGTGTTTTGCTCAGAATAAATCGCTAAGGAAGAGGTATTAAAGTGAACTCGAAAGCCAGTTTGCTTACGACACTGAACGAAGTATACTGTACTCATTTCTCTCTAACTTGGCCAATTTTGTCGTCCTATTGTAGTTTATTTCACGCAGCTCAGTGCTAGAAAAAGACAATACTATGGGTGTATATCTTTTCCAGGGCACTTCTTCGTGACCAGCTGACGACATCACGCCTCACCTACCCCTCTGCCCTTCCTCCTGGTTGACACTGGCTGACAGATCAAAGACAGGCGTAGAAATCGATCAAGCTGAAAGGACTCCGGCGTGAGAGGGCAGGTGTGTGGGAGGGCAGGTGTGTGGGAGGGCATGTGTGTAGGAGGGCAGGTGTGTGGGAGGGCAGGTGTATGGGAGGGCAGGTGTGTGGGGAGAGTATGGTTGACTGATCGCTGCTAGGTAGATGAGGCTCCAAAGTCCCTAACACCTTTTCGTAAGCGATTGATGTTGCATATTATACTTTACTGATCTATTCTTGTGAAGGACGCTCCCTAACACCTTTTCCTAAGCGATTTGTGTTGTTCATTACACCATACTGCCCTCTTCTGTGTTACGTAAATCTTTCCAATATTCAAGTCCCTTATTCTCCCTAACACCTTTTTCCAAGCGATATATGTTGCTTATTACACTTTACTGCCCTCTTCTGTGTTACGTAAGTCCTTCCAATATTCAAGTCACTTATTTTCGACAGAATCTCCCTAACACCTTTTCCCAAGCGATTTATGTTCCTTGTTAAACCTTACTGCCCTTTTCTGTTTTACGTAAATCCTTCCAATATCGCCACACTTTGCCTAAATAACGCAGAAAAGGATAATAACCAGCCATATCCAAAAATAAATCGGAAAGGAAGGGGTGTTAGGCAGCCTCCTTACCCTACTAGAACACGAGCCTAAGATTCTGAAAATAAGACTTGACAATGAAGTGGGGAGGTACATGAGAGAGGGTGTGTTTGTGCTGGGTGGAAGGCAGCGAAATGGCGGGGGACAGGACGACATGGAGGTGATTTATTTGCGGCCACCCCTTACGAGATTGAAGCGTCTGGCAATAGTTAGATAGACAATTTTCCTCTCTAGCCCAAGAAAAAAATCTATTTCTACTTTTATGATATCTACTTCTACTTCTGTGATTTCTTCTTCTATTATCTACTTCTACTTCTATATCTACTATTTCTACATCTACTTCTATATCTACTTTATTATCTACTTCTACTTCTGTATCTACTTCTACATCTATATCTACTTCTACTTCTGTATCTACTGCTTCTATATCTACTTCTACCTCTATATCTACTTCCACTTCTGTGATGTCTACTTTTACCTCTAGCTACTTCTGCTTCTATAAATACTCCTACTTCTATATTTACTCCTACATCTATGATCTAGGCTACTTCTATTATATCTACTTCTATGATATCTACTTCTGCTTCTATATCTAATTCTACCTCTGTATCTACTTCTACTTCTATTATATCTACTTCTGGGAGTTAAAGACAAGGATAGCAAAACAATAGGGAAGAGGCTGCACTTTTCCAACTTCTGAGATACGACAGCTTTTCTTTAAAGTGGAAAGAAATGGGATCTCTCTCTCTCTCTCTCTCTCTCTCTCTCTCTCTCTCTCTCTCTCTCTCTCTCTCTCTCTCTCTCTCTCTCTCTCTCTCTCTCTCTCTCTCTCTCTCTCTCTCTCTCTCTCTCTCTCTCTCTCTCTCTCTCTCTCTCTCTCTCATATTTTATCTTTTCAACAATTTTTTCTCAACATCATTTCCAGATCCTATTATCTCTCTCTCTCTCTCTCTCTCTCTCTCTCTCTCTCTCTCTCTCTCTCTCTCTCTCTCTCTCTCTCTCCAAACGGGCTGTTATTGGACGAAGGGTAAAGCTTGTATGTTGCTCGAGTAAACCAAAATACTAGAGAGAGAGAGAGAGAGAGAGAGAGAGAGAGAAATGTGTGTGTGTGTGTGTGTGTGTGTGTGTGTGTGTGTGTGTGTGTGTGCGCGCCCCAGTTCTCGTGTTCGAACCTCAACCAACTGACGTTTTAAAGTAGGCGCTAGTAGTATGTCCTTGCATATGTTTGCACCCTGTGTGTTTTACCAGTGACATGTACAGACTGACACACATAAACACATCTGTTATAATACTTCGACTTTAACTTGCAGCACTCTATCTATCTGTCTATGTGTCTATTTATCTGTCTATCTATCGGGGTGTGGGTGTGAGTGTAGATGGTGTCCCAAGACTTGTATATACTAACTTAAGGAGGTGACTGCAACATGACTACATAATCTCTTTACTCGTTAGCATTATTGATTGACAGCATATATCTGAGGGGGAAATATGGGTTAGTAAATAAGTTATTCGGACATGTTGCATTCAGCCAATCATCACCAACCTGTCAAGTGCATCTTCTCCAAAAAAAAAAAAAAAAAAAAAAAAAAAAGTAGGACTAATCATGAGTAACAACTGCTACATCAAGAAGGCTCTATTTTTCAACAGTCACTGAACTACTTAATGATGACCTTATGGAGGGAGACCATAAATGCTCATAAGGTCATCGGTAACTACATCTTCATAATTACTGGGAATCGGACTCATTGTGATATAGGTTATTACACAAAGTTAGTAATAGAAATACTTATTGAAGTTAGTACATCGAGTTCTGGGAGAGCTTATGTCTATATCTAAGTCCATGTCTAATTCTATCCATCTCTCTGTCTGTCTGGCTATTTATCTATCTATCTATATAGCTGTTTGTCTGTCTGTCCATTTATTCATCCATCCATCCATCCATCCATCCATCCATCTATCTATCTATCAGGCTATCCATCTATCAATCAATGTATATCGATCTATATACCTATCTATCTGTCTATCTACCTATCTGTGTCAGTCTATCTATCTATCTATCTATCTGTATGTATATAGAATGTGTGTATATAAAATTGTGTGTGTGTGTGTGTGTGTGTGTGTGTGTGTGTGTGTGTGTGTGTGTGTGTGTTATTCCCCTCACCTTTCTTACGTCCCTTTTATAGAGCTGAGCTTTACCTACGGGGACACAGGATCAAAAGGCGTAGAGCTTTGTACTGTCGGCTCTTTGGTGAGAAGGCTTATTGCTTCTCTCCCTCTTCATTACCTCTTCTTCCTTTGCGTTCCTGGCTTTCATGGCTTTAAAGGAAGGCTACAAGCTTTACACACACACACACACACACACACACACACACACACACACACACACAGAATGTACTGTACTCAGCGAACGTACAGTACAACAGGATTACGAAATTTTTTGTTTTTTCTTTTCTTGATGATGATGATGATGATGATGACGGTGATGACAATAATAATAATGATGATGGTGATGATGATGGCACTAATAATAATAATGATGGTAATGATGATGATTGCTTTACATATGAGGCGACAAATTTCCTGAATATATCGTTTGGTGTCAGAACTGGTGGCCTTGTTCTCTACACCCTCGTCCCTGCTTACCCATTTGTGTGGCTGTATTGTTTCTCTCGCCCCCCTTAATGTGTCGCCCCATTAGTCCTTCTCCACACCTTGCTCCTGTTGTTCTCCCCTTCCCCTTGTGATGGAGATTTGTTCAGAGAGGTTTAGAAAGATATAAGCTTACTCAGAAAAGTTCAAAGAAGTTTAGAAAGGTTCAAGGAATTTGGAATGGCAAAAAAAGCAAAATAAACGAATAAGTAATTAATCAACAAATATTCAACTTGCTTCAAAGAAAAAAATCATAAAAAAAATTATAGATTAAAAAAGAAAATCCAAAGAGGGTAAAAAACAAAAAGTTGAAAATTGCTCAGAGCTTAACATAAACATTGAACAAAAGTTTTAAAATGTTCGAAGGAAGGGGACGATGGCAAAAAAAAAAAAAAAAAAAAAAAAAAAACATCCCATTTGATTATGTCTTTCACTGCGATGGACCTTTCAACGGACTGTGAGTGGAGTACAAGAAGCAGGGTTGAAGGCAGGGTAGATAAAAGGAACACCACAGAACACATTTCCTCCTTACTTCCTCGTGCCAGATAAGTTCCTGGTGGACATCCACAGATAATAATGATTTGGTTGGGGGGTATGTGTGTAGGAAGGAGCATTGTCAAACACTAAACGCGAAGAAGAAGCAGTGAAAAGCACACTGCCATATTGCCAAGCTTCTGCCTATTAGAATTCTGTTATTCCCCGAACTGCTTCTCTTTGGAACTTGCTCACCAAGAATAGCCCCCCCCCCCCCCGACTTCAGTCAGCAGCAGGTAGAGTCCAACTGTTGAGTATTTTTTACGAAGGGAAACGCCTTTACTCTGATACATTTTTATTTTAATTTGTTTGTCTTCCCCTGTTCATTTTCTGTCAAAAAAAATATAATTGTTGACATTTTTATGCGTACACCGTATAATATAGTACCTAGCCAGCTACCACTGCCCGTAGGAGATACTACCAAGGGAGTGAAATGTGGCAACAAGCTGGATATACGAACACATAATCAGTGTTATGCAGGAACTCAGCCCCGACATCCAAAACGAGGGTGACCAGCCCCGCACATCCCTGAGTGGCATTATATGAGCAATACACTCCATCTACTCTTCAGATATAAACCCTAACAGGCTGAATACGTTTGGCACATCATAACTCACTAATCCACCAGGCGCCATATAGTGGCAAGAAAAAACTAAAATTATGCATTACTTAGGTAAGGAGTTAAAAGAGGAGAGAGAGGGAGACTATCTTATGAGTCTGAGGTCATGCGAACTGGGTCATTCTGATATTCATATTAGATATGCAAACTCCTTATGAATGGGACGACGCCTTGGCAAACTTCTCTCGCAATATTCAAGGTTTATTATACCATTTTGCATTTCTATAAAAAAAAAAAAAAGAAAGAAAGAAAGGAAGAGAATGAAAAAAAAAAAGTTTCTTGTAATGCTTTAATACGTTTTCTGAGTACAGTACATTCTCTCTCTCTCTCTCTCTCTCTCTCTGCCTTAATTCCAGGGACCAAGATGGAAGAACCACACCTGTCTCAAGATTTACCTGGAGAAAAACAAAGCACATACAAGTATACCTGTTATCATCACCTGTTGATTAGCACCTCCAGTACCTGTATGAGGTTTCGCACAAAACTGGAGATAATGAAGCAAGCACACACACACACACACACACACACACACACGAAGAGTGACAAGAGCACATAAACAAAGTAGCCAAAACAAACATTACACACACACACACACACACACACACACACACACACACACACACACACACACACACACACACACACACACACACACACACTGAACCTCATCTTTAGGCGGGAAAGAGGAACATACATAATGTTATAATATTTACAAACACACAACACAAATGATGATGATGATGATGATAATGGTGATGATGATGATGATGAATATGATAATGATATGTATGTGTATGTATGTATATCGTAGTTAAAAAAAAAAATGCCCTGAATTGTGATAGATCGCCAGCGTTTTAATATTTACAGACACAAAACACTGACTGGCTCGGAACAGCTTCAGGCCACGTCATTACCTGCTAATCACCTGGTCAGCTGAAATTATTTTGTTAATGACACCTGAAAGGAAATACTTATTAGTCCGGCAAAAGCAATTAGACCATAATTATTAGGGTCTATTGATGGTTTTCCTCTGTCATTATGGTTTTTGAGGTGGATGTTGTGATAGATAATTAGATACATAGATGGACAGATAGACTGATAGGTATAGATAGATATACAGATAGATGGGGACAAATTGACAGATAGACATAATACACGGACGGATAGACAGACAGACAGACAGACAGGCAGGCACAAATAGATAGATAGATAGGCATGGATTGACAGATACGGACAGACAGACAGACAGACTCAGACAGATAGATAGATAGATGGAGAGAGAGGTAGGTAGATAGGTATGGATCTGTAACTACACCAGTCCTGTATGAGATAGCCCAAGCATGTATTCAATATGGACGGTGGGTGTTAGCGCCGAAGTGGTGACATGTAGAGGTGTATGGTATGTAGGAGGACTGCTGGGCCTTGATAGCAGGCTGTGAAGCCTATGCCCAGAGTCGGACACATAAAAAAAAAAAAAAAAAAAAAAAAAAAACTAACAATCTTTTTAAGAGGATGATATCTTTTTACCACTTCAGTACGAGGCCATTTTTTATATTACTCTTGTCACTACCAGACTATTTTATTCAGCTTCTAAAAATTCTTGAGGTGACTTCAAAATAGTGTTCAAAATAAATGTTCATACCACAGTGTTCAAAATACAGTTCAAAATACAGTGTTCAAAGTAAGGATTCAAAATAAGTGTTCAAAATACGTTCCAAATAGTGTTCAAAATAGTGTTCAATGTACGTTCAAAATAATGTTCAAAATAGTGTTCAAAATTCATGTTCAAAATACAGTGCTCAAAATAGTGTTCAAAATGGTGTTCAAAGTAGTGTTCAAACTACAAGAAAGTCTCCCCTAAGCTGTATAAAATCGCCTGAAGATAGGAATAAAATAGAAAATTTCAGTAAGGGAAGGAGTGAACCCTTCCTAAACGATTACCTGTTCTTTCAAGCCCCTTCAGGTCAAATACGCCTTTTTATTCCATCATTTACTGTTACCAGACGATTGTATTATAGTTAGTGTAGCACCAGAGAAATGATGGGGTAAATAAAGGCTGATAACCACTTCAGTTTGAAAAGATTATCCTCAGTACAACGCAGATGTGTGGGTAGATTGCGTTTGTAAATGTGTGGACAGGTGTGAGCGGGTGTGTGGATAGGTTTTAGTACGTGTGAGTAGGTGTGGGAAGATGTGTATGTTTATATGTGTGTGGGTGTGTGAATAGGTGTGTGGGCAGGTGTGGACAGGTGTGTGGGTGTTTGGACAGGTGTGAGCAGGTGTGTGGATTGGTTTTGGTAGGTGTGGACAAGTGTGTGTCTAGGTGTGGGAAAATGTGTGTGCTTGTAATGTGGGTGTGTGTGAATAGGTGTGGGTAGGTGTGGATAGGTGTGTGGGTAAGTGTGGACAGTTGTGTAGGTAGGTGTGAGTAAGTGTTTGGATATGTGTATATAAGCGTGTGGGTAAGTGTGGACAGGTGTAGGTAGATGTATGGACAGGTGTTGATAACTGTGTGTAAATGGGGCAGGTGTTGACAGGTGTGTGTACATGTATGGACAGGTGTGTGTCGTTATTGGCAGGTGTAGGTAAAGATGTCAAGAAAAACACACAAAACCCATAACCACGGACGCACTATTTGTACGACACTAGACTCTGAAGCACCCTCTTAGCCAGCTGGTGTTATGGTGTTGTGAAGCGAGGGTGGACTGGGGTAGAAGGTGGTGTGAGGAGAGGTTGAGAGGTGGTGTGGGGGAGAGAAGAGGTGGAGGAAAAGTGGTATCAAGGAAGGAAGAAGTGGAGAAAAGGTGGTGTATGGAAGTAAAGGAATGTCAAGGTAAATAGTGTGATGTAATGTTGATAAGATGAGATGAGGTGAGGTGATGTAAATGGATGTCGTGTAAAATGAGGTTACAGGATAAATGGAGCACTAACAAATAAAAAATGTGTGTTTAGTAGTTATGTAAACAGTTGACAGGAAAAATATCATGGCAGCGTAACAACAGACGTCACTGCTGTACATTGTGTAGGCAAAAGTACGCGGAAATATGTTAGAGAAGACAATATCAGGATTGGAATTATTAACTCTTGCATTACAGCGGCATCTTCAATACCTGAGCCGCAAAACAGGTAAATGAGAGCAACACGAGTTTGCCACGTGTTGGAAAAATCCATTCTAAGGCGGTGGGTGGAAAGGGGCGGGCATAAGGGACACGTTGCCTGGCGCTGGGTGTACCTCAAAGCTAAATAAACCCGCCTGGCATTAGCTGGAATAGAAAGCTAGAGTTGTTCCGAGAAATGGGAGGCTGAATGATGACTGTACCGACAATCACAGGCTCCTATTACTCACCTTTACCTGAACAGAACCACGTGGCGCTAACTGGAAAAAAAAAAATAACAGAGTTTTCCCAAATATGATAGAGTTAGTGTATATATCACAAAAGAAAATTGCACTATAATGGGTTACAAGGGAAACTATATGCATGTAATCGAGCGTGAAATATCTCTCAAAATATCAAAAAAAGAAAATAGACAAGTGGGTGGCTATTCACTGACTGTGATGGGCATATACAGTAGACAGGCATTAAGTTACGTGAATTTGCACTAGATTCTTTGTTTGCGCGAAAAATATCACTGTTTAAAAGTCATTAGTCCAACTCACAGGCATGTTAGAGAGAGAGAGAGAGAGAGAGAGAGAGAGAGAAACGCCCTAGTCTTTCTCTATGCCGCCTCCCTTCATTTTCTATTCTACTTTCTTCCTCCCCCCACCTCTCTCTCTCTGGCGAATTTTCAGCAAACGACACTGATGATCCTGATCCGTGGCCAAATAAATCCATCATTGTCATTTGCTACGGATTTGCTATCCTGATTTTCAAAGTCCATAAAGAGAGAAGCAAGAAAGGCGACAGGACTTTGGCGACCGACTGTACTTCATTCTATCCTTTCCTCTTCTATTCCTTGCTCTATCTCTCCTTCCTCCGTTTATTCCTTGCTCTATCTCAGCTTCCACCTTCTATTCCTTGCTCTATCTCTCCTTCCTCCGTTTATTCCTTGCTCTATCTCTCCTTCCTCCGTTTATTCCTTGCTCTATCTCTCCTTCCTCCGTTTATTCCTTGCTCTTTCTCTCCTTCCTCCTTCCTTACCTTGCTCTATCTGCCCAAACCTCTATTATATCACCACTTCTTCCTGTCACTCCATATCCGACCTCCTCATCCACTCCTCCATTCTATCAATCCATCTCAGTCTTTCCTTCCTTCAGTGTTTATGTCTCTCAAAACATCATCATTATCACCACCACACCGTCATGCTATACAGCTGTCCTCCCCCATGCACCCTTCCAACATCTTCCACCTCCTTCTCTCATCAACATCTCCAAGCCTCTCCATCACTCCTCCTTATCATCCATCACACCACTCCAAGCCCCTCTTTCACGTACTTCCATATCTTAATCTTCCATCTCAGTCTCTACCTTCCTTCGTTACTTCATCTTCCAATTCTTCCATCCATCCCTATGACTATTTATCACTATAGTTCTTTCACATTAACTTGACCCAGATTTTTGTCCTTTTGCAGCTTATTTCTCGTTACGTAGCGGCAGAAGAAGACAGTACTATGGCTCTACGTCCTTCCCGTAGCACTTCTTCGTGACTAGCACTATATTCTAATGTTTGTCCATTGCACTAACTCAGCATTCATTAAGGAGAGATAGCAGTTTTAGGCCAAGTTTGAGAAGAAAAGGTATAGTCTGTCTTGCCACTCCACGCCACCCTCCCTCATCTGTTTTCCTTTATCCTGCTCATTCTCTTCCTCTTATTAGATTTAATGGGTTAATAGGGAGTGTCTTAGCCACTTCACAACGAGGAGGGTCGATGGAAAGGAGTAAAAATGATCTGGAAGGGACAGGAATAAATAACAACAACAACAATAATAATAATAATAATAATAATAATAATAATAATAATAATAATAAGTACCAATAATAAACCATCACCATCAGCAGCAGCAGCACCAGCACCACCACCAACACCACCACCACCAGCATCCAGACCTCCTTCCCCCACAAAATTGTAATATAACTTCATAATAACAACAAAAACAACAACAACAACATATTGAAAATAATGATAAAAATGGTAATAATATTAATAATAATGATGATGATAATAATAATAATAATAATAATAATAATAATAATAATAATAAAAATGATAATAACAATAATGATAATAATACAATCACCATGTCACGAGTCGGTGCGATTTTATATTTAAATAAACTCGTGACATTGAACTTGGTGGGAAACTGCGAATTCTAATGGAATCCCAGTATTTATCAATCAGTCAACCGCCACGTATTCACCCGATCAGGAGAGTTTTCAGAACAATTTTTCACTGTGTCATAAGTGATCGTCTTTGTGCGCGACTTTAGCACCTCCGCTGAGTGATTTGTTATGGGCGTGTTTTGCTCATGCTAGCCGTTAGCAAGTGCAGCTCGACACTCGCCTCCCTCTCACGATTTGAACTCAGTCAAGATTTGAGCACCGGGGAAGCAGGTTAGCAGTACGTGTGTGGCACCGTCCTTCCTCAGCCGACGCCCAGTTCCCGCCGCCGCCGTTGTCCAGTTCCTGAATTCCCACCTAGCGTGATTTGGCAAGAGGCTCAGTGTGTGCAGCATCCTTCCTCAGCAACGACGCCCAGTCATCCGCTTAGTCCACTTTTCTGACCAGTATTTCTTTTCATTTTTCCTAGGTTTAAGAGTTTAGCTTTTGAGTGAGCGAGTGTGTGCGATCTCCTTATTTTGAATTCATTTTGAAACATGTAATGTAAATTTGTTTCATCGTAATTAATAAATTTTCAGTTCTTTTCTTGGAGCTTAATGTAATGTAAACTCGTCTTTTATTTCTCCATTAAGCTTATTTTAGTTATAGCTCCTAGTTTGCATAAACACTTTGCATTATTCATAACTGGTACTTAGGCCAGTCCTTTTTTATTAGCTTAAAATCTGTTGTGCAACCAGGAGTTAACTGCACCAGCAAGAACCTGTTTATCATTAATAGCATTTGTTATTGATTGTCAGGGGTGGAGTCACTTTCTCCAGAGGCCAACAGTACTAATAAACAGCACATGTGAGTAATTAGTCTCTGCTGTGTACTGTTGAGAAAGTTTATAAATTCTCCTCCTTAGAGAATCGGCGAAGTAAGCCACATAAAGTAATCATTGCTTGGTTCTCAGAAGTCAATTCTTTGTCCCTGTTCTCAAGTATTATTGAATATTTTTCATTAATATATCATAATCATAAAAACCCCGTGACAATTGGGGACCTAATTCCAGGATATTAACTCCTAGCTCTAAAGTTATTAATGAGATAATACTCACTCACTCATGTTTAAGTATTTATCATCAAAGTCTATAGGCACCATTTTACTGGTGATTATTAACCCAGTTCTGTTAATTTACGTAATAGTTTTCAGTCAGTTGTTTGTTTAATTTTCTTTCTCTGCCAGTTTAATTAGATAAAACTGGTCACCACTAACCTGTGCCTATATTCTTTATTCTCGATTATTGGCATCTTTCACTCCAAATTGCAGTCATTACTGAGTCTCTAGTTCCTTTAAATTGAGTTAGCATCATGACTACCAATGTCTATGTACAGGAAGCCAAAGATATGAGGCTTACAGACCCCACAGAAGTAAAAAGTTATGTCCTCTCTCGGTTTAATTACGAGCAGCAACGCGAGAATGATGCTCGTGAAGAGCGTCGAATTCAGCGTGAGGAACGCGAAAAAGAACGTGAACACGAGCAAAAACAACGAGAACACGAGCAAAAACAACGCCAACTCGAATTAGAACAAAGTGAGAGAGAACATGAATACGAGCATAAACAACAAGACAGAGATCGAGAACACGAACGTGCTGAGCGAGTAGCACGCGAAAAACATGAACTTGAAGTGCTGAAGCTCAAGCGAGATTCCTTGGCTTCAGACACTTCTGGTGCAGCTGGCCCAAGCTCCACGAGTGCTATCCCTGCACCTATTATGGCGACCCCACACATCAAGCTTCCTCCATACAAGGAAGGCGACCGAATTGAGCCATACATAGCTCGTTTTGAAGACATGGCTCAACTTTACCAGCTGGATGATGCAGCTAAGCGGCTTCAGTTTCTTAGCCTGTTTGAGGGCCTTGCTCTCGATATTCTCCACATAATTCGTGGAGACAATCTCATGTATGAGATGATGAAGGCCGCACTCGTCAAAGCGTACGGTCTCACAGCTGACGACGCCAAGAGTCAGTTCACAAAGGCGCGTTTACAGGAAAAAGAGACTGCCGTTCAGTTTCTTGACCAGTTTACTGCTTACTTAGATGAGTGGATGGAGAAAGATGAAACTCCTTCCACGTTTGAGGGGATAATTGACCTTTAGCTGCACACGCAGCTAGAAAAGTCGTGGCCTACTGAACTTATGGCTCAGCTTAAGATCTGCCAGGTAAGAGATGCCAGCCAAATGGTGAAAAAGGCTGATGCATTCTTCACTGCATACGGGTATCAAACTCACAAGCAGCATACCTGGAATAGGAAATCTGATAAATCTGGGAAACCGTCTCGGACTGAACCCCAGCAACAAGGCCGTTCTCAGAATAATGGCCAAGGTCCAAAACCGCAGAGGAAGGACCAAGGGCAAAACACCCAGAAACCTGAGTGGAAGCAGTACAACAGGTACCCTAACCAGCAGCTGTATCAGCCACGCAACCGACCGTCGGGACTGTCCTTTTCAGCACCAGCTCAAGTGAATAGGAGGCTGGAGGCTAACGCAGCATTCATTCCTCAGCAGCGGCACGGTGGTCAGGTCCCTACCAGTACGGGTACTCCCCCACAGTTCTTTAGTCCCACAGTGACAGTGAACACTCTGCCACACGAGGTCAATACTCCATCTCCCCCGACAGTGAGTACAACCCCTCAAGCATCTAATTCTCAGGGCACCATGTTTGCCGCATCATTTATTCAGCAGCCTAATCAGTGGCTAGCTGCTTCCTCCACAGGCCCTCCCACAGGTGACAGTGCCTTCCTGGTTCAGCCAGGGTTTGTGGGAGATATTCCTGTGAAGGTCCTGAGAGACAACGGTTCCTCAGGTTGCTCTGTCAGACAGAGTCTAGTTCGGCCTGAGCAGTACACAGGTCGACAGATCCAAGCTAACCTTATTGATGGATCAGTGAGATTGTTCCCTGAGGCATGTATCCAGGTGGCACCTCCATTTTACACTGGTATGACACTCGCAGTTGTCATGCCAGAACCTTTATTTGACCTAATCATAGGCAATATTCCCAGTGCCAAGTATAGTTGCACTGAAGATGACGCTATGCAGACTTTGGCTACAGTAACATGAGCCATGGCTGAGGCTCCAGACTGTGTCATCCCGGTGACCATTGAATCGCCGCAAGATCTGATGTGTAGCCAAGTTGTTGTTCAAGAACAACATACTGACCCAACACTTGCTGCTGTGCAAAAGAAACAAAAGGGTAGAGTGATTAAGTATTCACGGGGAGGTCAAGCCAAGTTCCTTCGCAAACAAGGACTGCTGTACCGTGAGTCACGAACACCCCAGGGCGAGGTTCGACTGCAGTTTGTCGTTCCCGCCAAGTACCGACAAGCAGTGTTAGAATGGGGTCATTGTTCAGCGTCAGGAGGTCACCTGGGCAAAAGGAAAACCCAGGGCTGTATCCGAGCTGACTTTTTCTGGCCAGGGATGGGACAAGAGATAGATAGTTTTGTGCATTCCTGCAATGTGTGTGCACGTACCACTAATCAGGGACATGTCCTTCCTGTGCCATTCGAAACCACACCCGTATCTCTGAGTCAGTTGAGAGACAGGGCAGTGGTGAAGTGGGTGCAGACCTGACGTCTCGCCCGTTGGCCCCACAGGACACAGTATGTCCAGGGCCTGTACATACATATGTACCGTAAGTTAAGGAGAGTTTGAGAACCCCGCAGAGACAGTCCAAGGCTGTGTATGAATTACCTTGTGGAACGTCTCGAGCTGTGGGCCTCTCTGAGGATTCCCGGAGAATGCGTATTATCCACATGAGTGTTCACACCCACGGTGGGTGTTAAAATGTGACCTGCCCGAGATTGCATAGGGATTCTCAGCTTCCTAATGTTAATTGTAAGTATAGAGTTTAACCAGTAAACTGGGTCCCTAGCGAATTGCAACATTTGATGTCCTGCAGAAACGCCAGTCTTTTTGCTCTTGACCACGTCCCCTGGTTAATTTAGCGAATTGCAGCGTTTGATGTCCTGCAGAAACGCCCAGTCTTTTCGCTAATTAAGTTTAGGGTTTAACCAGTAAACTGGGTCAGCGTTTGATGTCCTGCAGAGACGCCTTGACTATGTTTCCTGGTTAATAATGTAAATAGTGTACTTTTTGTAACATAAGTACTGATTGCTAGGCAGAGAGAGAGAAATGACACTATTGATGCTCCACCTTGATTGCTTTTGCAGGTGCAGCTGGCAGGTGCACCATTGCCATGCAGAACAGCTGATCGTCCCTGACGCATGCTGCCACCTCTTCTCTTCTGCCTCGTCATCATCATTTACTATTGATTTGCATTATGTAATTTTACACGTAGGTACAGTTACAACACAACTATCACACCTACACCGTGTATTACATACATCACGCTACATAACAATTAGTGTGTGTAGGATGTGTGTGTGTGTGTGTGTGTGTGTGTGTGTGTGTGTGTGTCTGTGTGTGTGAAAGAGAGACAGAGGGTGGGAATGGGAAGGGGAGATGTGTGTGTGTGTGTGTGTGTGTGTGTGTGTGTGTGTGTGTGAAAGAGAGACAGACAGACAGACAGACAGACAGACAGAGACAGAGACAAAGGGAGAAATGGGAGGAAACTACGTGTGTATGTATGTGCTCATGTGTGTGTGTGTGTGTGTGTGTGTGTCTCCCCGCTTTTATGTGCGTGTGTGCGTGTGTATGACCTCACGAATAATCTCTATATGATCCACATGTAAGGGAAAGTTTTGTGAACCAAGAGCGCTTATTGTTCTGAACCCTTTTTATTGCTAGGGTTCACTTTTGAGCTGAGTAGAATGGCCTGAAAGTAAAGAAAATAAAGCAGGAAAAGAGTGTTGTAATAGTGTTAAAAGTTGTAGTAGTAGTAGTAGTAGTGGTGGTGGTGGTGGTGGTGGTGGTGGTAGTAGTAGTTGTAGTATTAGTGGTGAAGGTAATAGTAGTAGTAGTTGCAGTAGTAGTAGTAGTAGCAGTAGTAATAGTAGTAGTAGTAGTAGTTATTGTTGTTGATGTTATTGTAATCACAGGCTCATCTGAACGTGAACCCAGTGGACTGCAGGCTGAAGTTGCCCTCCTGCAGTACACCACACTTCTTTTCGGGACAGTGGAGTCGACCAGTTACGTCAGTGCCACCACGTGATGGCGTCCCTGGCCACCACCGAGGTAGAGAGAGACTGTAAACCCTTGTTTGGAATTCGTAGAGGCTTAATCTAAATAATATTATGTTCAGACTATTTCCTTCATCTATAACCACACCTGATGGACAGATGTGAAGCATTACATTCATAGATTCACGTGACGCTCTCTTCATTCTTAAGTCATTATCATCATCATCATCACCATCATCATCATCATCATCATTATCTTCATCATCATCATCATCATCATCATCATCACCATCATCATCATCATTATCTTCATCATCATCATCATCATCATCATCACCGTCGTGACACAAAAAGACCTTAATCTTTTTCATTTCTGCAACGCGAGATTACATCGTGAGAGCAAATATGGACGATTTAATTATGAAGTGAGCTGCTGAATACCATGCTGTGATGCTGTGAGCTAGTGTGATGTTGAGAGAGAGAGAGAGAGAGAGAGAGAGAGAGAGAGAGAGAGAGAGAGAGAGAGAGAGAGAGAGAGAGAGAGAGAGAGAGAGAGAGACAGAGACAGAGACAGACAGACAGACAGACAGACAGACAGAGACAGACAGACCGACAAACAAACAGACAGACAGGAAGAGAAGAGAAGGGGGGAACGGACGGACGGACAAACAGAGAGAGAGAGAGAGAGAGAGAGAGAGAGAGAGAGAGAGAGAGAGAGTCATTACCTGTAGCCTGTTTTATTTCCGCATATGTCACAGTAAAACTCACACAATATATATTTGTTCAGGTTAAGTCAATATTGAAATGATATACGGTACATAACACATGCAGTAATGTGTAATATGTAGAAAATGAATAGGAAATAAAATGAATGAGAGACTGACTAGGAGAGGGTGTGAGAACTAGATGGTTGGAAAGAGATATGAGAGAGACTGAGAAGGAAGAGAGATAAGACGGGGGTATGAGATGGGGTGAGAGACTGACTAGGAGAGTATGAGTGTGAGATGTCTGGGAGGAGGAGACAGCGGAAAGTATGTGGGGATGTACTGTATGAGATAAAGTAGAGAGAGAGAGAGACTGACTAGGAGGGTGTAAGTGTGAGATGGCTGGGAGGACGAAAGGATCATGGAGAAAACGGTGAAGGAATGAGAGAGTATACACGAGAGTGAGAGACTGACTAGGAGTGTATGAGTGTGTGATAACAAAGAGAGGGAGATCAAGATGGAGATACAAGGTGCGAGATGAGGGAATGTGGTGTGTGGTAGGAAGAGGGAGTCGATATTAAGTAGGGACAAAAACTGGTGGAGGTTCTATTTGTGATGACCAATATATAACGACAATTTACCCTTCACCACAATGGTATAGTTTTTTTTTTTTTTTTTTTTTTCGATTCTTGCTTTACCAGTCGCCCTTATTTAGCACATAAGACACTGTGGTGGTAAAGGAGTTAATAAAGTCTTGACCGAACATCTCCTATCCATAGTCTCAGTAAAGCTGAAACCAGAGACAGCAAGAAGAAAGTGAAAATTACTCTCTCGGCCACGACCATATGAAAGAAGTGAATCCGGGACGCTATGGATTTAAGTCTGCCACGTAACCACTGGACTAAAAAGAACAATCGGAAGAGTAGCCATTTACGGATTTCGAAGAGTTTAAGACCAAGATTAAGTTTCATTTAGTTTATTCATTTATGGCACCACATTCCCCCCTCCCCTGTAAAAAAAAAAAAAAAAAAAAAGAGAGAAATATGTCCTATAATATCAGGGTTAGGATGGATGATTGTTGATTTCACGGGTTAGGCTGAGACTGGAGAGGGACGCCTTCACGTGGTGGCACAGATATGTCTGGGTTGTGGAGCTGTCCGGTTGTACAAAGGTCCCTCATCTTCTTCCCTAATCCGCTGAAGATAGGATGATGAACACACACACACACACACACACACACACACACACACACACACACACACACACACACAGCATCACCAGATAAGACTTCGTCGCTGATTTCAATAACAGAAGAAAAATGAACGAGGCCCCGAGGTTAAAGTGTGTCAGTGTGATTACATTTCTCTCTCTCTCTCTCTCTCTCTCTCACACACACACACACACACACACACACACACACACACACACAGCAACACCATCACCGGGTATAACTTCATCCTGATTTCAATAACAAAGGCAACTGACCTCGGCTTGGGCGCTCACTTTGTTTTATTTTATTTATTTACTAGTGTATACCTGCAAAAATTCGTAATAGCCTTTCCATCACAAAATGTTTGCAGACATCAATATCTTTATTTCTTTACAGTGACTGAGCCCACAATGACCAGTTCTGACCCTCCCCTCCAAAATAAGACAAAAATATTATTTTCGCATAATTTCGCGTCGTGCTTTCGCCACAATTTCGCGCCGTCACGCCGCATGCGAGGGCCAAAATTTTTGAGGAGTAATTTTCTGACACTCCTTGGACTTACCCCCGTCCTAATGCAACAAGAAATAGGTCGATATCTATTACTGTTCTCGTACACACACACACACACACACACACACACACACACACACACACACACACACACACACACACACATATACACACACACACACACACACACACACACACACACACACACACACACACACACACACACACACAGTTTTACTTTATTATTTAGATTTAGATTTTTTATTTATCTATTTATTTATCTTTGCTGCTATCAGATTTATATTTAGATATAGAGAAACTTTGATAACTTGAGGGCTTAGATCTGACTTATTTTTATCTTCGCTACAACCTTTTATAAATAAATAAATAAATAAATATATCTATATATATATATATATATATATATATATATATATATATATATATATATATATATATATATATATATATATATATATATATATATATTTTCTGTCTCCAGATGATATTGTTAACCTCTTCAGTCTGAGAATGCATTTCTTGGGTCGTTCTTATCAACACGGGGGATAACAACTGGAATTATAATACCTGCTGGAATAATAATGCCAGCTGGAATGACAATACCTGCTGGAATGATGTCTCCATCTGGAATGATAATACCGGCTGGAACGATTGTAGCAGCTGGAATGATGATACCACATGGAATGATGATAACAGCTGGAATGATAATGTCATCTGGAATGATGATACCAGCTGGAATGATTTCAGCTGGAATGATTATTACCAGCTGGAATAATAATACCAGCTGGAATGATGATACCAGCTGGAATGATAATACAAACTGGAATGGTGACACCAGCTGGAATGATGATAATAGCTGGAATTATAATAACAGCTGGAGTGATAATAATAGCTGGTATGATGATAATAGCTGGAGTGATAATAATAGCTGGTATGATGATAATAGCTGGCATGATACCAGCTGGAATGATGATACCAGCTGGAGTGATAATAAAGGCTGGAATGACGATAACAGCTGGAATTTCGATAACAGCTGGAGTGATGATAGCTGGAATGATGATACCAGCTGGAACGATGATGCCAGCTGGAATGATGATAACAGATGGGATGATGAAAACATCTGGAATGATAAAACCTGGAATGTCGGTAGATAAGCTGGAATGACAGTAGACAGCAGCTGGAATGACAGTAGACAGCAGCTGGAATGGCGTAGACCAATACCCGGAATTAGAGAGAGCGAGAGCCGGTATTACCCAAGTGGCACGGTGTGATACGGGCGACACAGACAGTCGTGGTGTCAGAATATTCAGTTTCCCTGGCCTGTCCGTCCTAATATTATACATTATGGCAGCCAGCGATATTACTCCTCCCAGCTAACAGTGAGGCGGCTTTAACTTCTGGACCCTTATTCTCCCTAACACCCTTTCCTAAGCTATTTATTTTGCTTATTACACCTTACTGTTCTCCTATGTGTTTCGTAACTTCTAATATTGCGTCACTTTTCATACTAGTACACAAGGTGCAAACGGATATTAACCAGCCATATCTAAAAATAAATCGATGAGGAGGTGTTAAGGAGCTTCCTTAACTGATGGGATTACCGTCCTTAGACTCTGGGTGGCGTCCCATTCCGCCCATCAATACTTGTTCCAGACGATTTCATTCAGCTCAGGGAAGGGCTGTCGTTCTGGAGGGGTTTAAATGTTCTCTCCAATCCCTCCAGTTCGAAGTCTCTCCTAAGCTGAAGAAAACCGTCTGAAGAAGAATTAAGCTTAAAAGAGACACATTTGGCTGACTCTGACCCCTCCTGTGATAAATATCTGATACGCTTAATATAATTCTCCTTCATGTATGCAGCATGTCAACTCCGGAACTGTCTCCCTCTGTCTGTACTTCCCATTGCCTATGGTGCCCAGTCTTTCAAACGCAGTGAGTCCAGGAATCTCGAAATGAATGGATCTTGAATTTAGCTCTCTGTTATTTTGCTTTATTTTATTTTTTGTCTTGGAGGGAACAATATTGTGGGCTTCTGGCCTTTGGTTCCTTCTCTCCTGCATTTAAAAAATAGCAGGATTATAATGGAGATTATAATATCGCGATAATAGAAAAGAAAATATTCCCTGGAACAGATTTTAATGCTACTTTCTGATGATTTTATTCTGTTTTAAAAATGGCTTCTCAGATTGAGGGCAGGATGTGTCAGCTGAGAGAGAGAGAGAGAGAGAGAGAGAGAGAGAGAGAGAGAGAGAGAGAGAGAGAGAGAGAGAATTGGCCAAAAAAAATTTATTTGGAAAAAAAATATTAGAGAGAGAGAGAGAGAGAGAGAGAGAGAGAGAGAGAGAGTTGGCCCACAAAATCATTTTATTTGTAAAGAAAAGTATTAGAGAGCTGGAGAGAGAGAGAGAGAGAGAGAGAGAGAGAGAGAGAGAGAGAGAGAGAGAGAGAGAGAGTAGCATCAGAGAGTTCGACAAAAAAAATAATGTATTTCGAAAGAAAAGTATTACAGACCCGGAAGGAAAAGAGTTAGAGAGTTGGAGGGAAAAAAATAAGAGAAATTTTAAGAGAGAGAGAGAGAGAGAGAGAGAGAGAGAGAGAGAGAGATCAGCAAGAATCAACATGAAAAATTTATCATCAAAGTAAAAAGATTAATGGATGCAGAAAGGAAGAGAAATTTTTTCCCTCTTCCTCCTCCTCCTCTGTTCCTTCTTCCCTCCTTCCTCCTCCTCCTCTGTTCCTTCTTCCCTCCTTCCTCCTCCTCCTCCTCCTCCTTTCTCTTCCTCCTCCTCCTCCTCGTCCTCTTCCTCCTCCTCGTCCTCCTCCTCCTCCTCCTCCTCCTCCACCTTTCTCTTCCTCCTCCTCTTCCTCTTCCGTCATATTCACAGGTCGGCATATTGAACCGTAAATTCCTGAATCCCTTTTCCATCTTCTTTCCTTCCGTGACATGATAGACGTCGCTCGGTTTTGACATCACATCCTTCCGTCAGACTGGGTTAAATTTTAAGTGCCGTTGCCGATTTCCTAACATTTCTTCTTTAGCGATTTAATTTTCAGAGGAGCCTTAATATGAGGGTGGAGTATGCTTTGTTGCTATACTCTTCTTTCTCTAAACTCTCCCAGCTTTTCATTCTTTTACAGGTTATTTCACGGAGATCAGTGAGACAGAACGAGAATACTACTAATGTACTGTACATCCTCTCCCTTGAGCTTTTTTGTGACTGGCATCATATTCTTGTGTTAATGTATTGTTACAACTCGTCAACCATGGTGGAGAGGTGGTGATTTTAGGCCAGGTTGGTGCAAATAGAGTATAGGTAGTTAAATCAACAGTCCTGTCAGACTACACCTGGCCATTATCTGAGCTGAAAGGGGTGGGGGATCTTCATTAAACAAAAATACGCTATAGGAAGGGAGACTTCTTCAGTATGGTGACATTTTCCTCGGTTTAGTTTCCTTTATTCCCAGATAATTTGTCCCCCCTCCCCCTCTCTCTCTCTCTCTCTCTCTCTCTCTCTCTCTCTCTCTCTCAGCACCTACACCTTAACTGAATACACACTAATTTTTAAATTACCAGGACAGAGTCCGGCGAGGTATTGTTTTGGGTCGAACTTCTTTGTTTCTTTGTTTATTCGCAACATTAGGGAGAAACGGCTGAATGAAATTACGTGAAACTTTCAGTATATGTGGGCACTGGTCCCCAAAGAAAGTGGTTAAATTCTGAAGGTAATCAAGTGAACATGAAAAGTCAAAATCAAGGTTACGGTTTTCAGATGGCTATAACTTGAAAACGGTTTAAGACAGAGATATTTACTATTATGAACATACAAGGACTCGTAATAAGGACTTTCATTTGGCACCAAGACCTTTGACCCTGAGTGACCTTGAAAGTTTAAACTCAAGGTCACGGATATTCAGGAGGCTATAACTAGAAACTCGTTGAGGTTGGCGATATTTACTATTACCAAGATACAGGAAGTCTCGTATGGGTTTCCATTTGGTAGCATGATCCTTGACCTCGAGTGGCCTTGAAGAGTCAAAAGCGAGATCACGGATTTTCAGAGTGAGTAACCTGAAAACATTTGCGCCAGTACCTTCGACTTTAATTATGCACTGACACTAAATGGCAGAAACGAGTCAGTATTTAACAGCAATAAAATGACTGCTGTTGGGCGAGGCTTGGTATGCCTGGCACCATTTGTTCTTCATGTTTCGACTGATATTGAAAAAAATAAAATTAATACATTCCATTTTATTTATTTATTTATTTTTTCTTTCAAGCGTAGAAAACACCATACGATTTTGTTCAGCCGAGATGGAGTCATAGTAACCACTAAGAAGTTCCTTAAACCTTTTTCCTAAGATATCTGGTTTGTTTATACCTTACTCTCCTCTTGTATTCTAGATCATATCTGAGTCCGTATTCTCGTGGGAAAGCTACCTAACACATTTTCCTAAGTGATTTAGTTAGTTTTATTATACCTTACTGTCCTCTTCTTTGATACATAAAGCCTTCCAGTATGGCCATACTCGGCTTAATAACGTTCAAAGGGATATTACTCACCCATATCCAAAAACAAATAAATAAGGAAGAGGTGTTAGGGAACTTCCTTAACCAACCACAACAAGGACCCAGGCCAATCTAAAATGCTGAAAGTGGGTTTAGGAGTCTGAGGCCATTACTCTCAAAGAAGCTCCCTAACACCTTTTCTATAGTGATTTATTTTCCCTAATACCTGCTACTGTCCTGTTCTCATACGTAAATCTTTCTAATATCGCCTCACTTTAAATAGATAACCTGCAAAATGGATATTAACCACCCATATCTAAAAATAAATCGCTGAGGAAGAGGTGCTTGGGAGCCTCTTTACATAGCGATAATACAGGCCTGAGAGTGTTAATGTTGTCATATTAATCTACAGTATAATGATGAAGGCGACTGTTTGTATGTTTGTTACCTATAAACTTGGCTCCCTTGGGGTCTATACCCACATATGATACATATGCTGAATCAGCATGGTCCAGGGAGTGCTTTGATATATAATTTATTAGGATTAATTGTATGTTGAAAAGTTACATTAGGTATATTGGCCGAAGGCCCCGTCAGCCCTCCGCAGGAGCTAGCCGAGTAAGTCCGGCCGGAGGGTGGACCATTTCGGCTAGTTCTAACTAATTATAATCCTAATTCTTACTCTATTCCTGATTCTAACTATAATTTTAGATCTAATTCTAGCTCTAATTCTAATTCTAACTCTAATTCTAGTTGCAACTCTTCTTCTAACTATGTCTGACTCCATTTCTAACTCTTCTCTAATACTAACTAACCATAACTCAATTTCTAACTCAAACTCTAATTCTAACTCTAATTTTAATTCATCTAACTTTTTAACTATCCTGTTTAGATACGAGTGAATAGGAGGGTGAAAGACTTAATTCCTCTCCCGTTTTTCTGTCTTACCCATTCTTCATGTGCGTGAGTGACTTGGTGTACTGTGGGTGTGGGTGTGCGTGGGGAGTGTTGGGGTGGTGTGTGTGTGTGTGTGTGTGTGTGTGTGTGTGTGTGTGTGTGTGTGTGTGTGTGTGTGTGTGTGTGTGGAATGGTATGGTGTGGTGTGATGTAGTGTAGCGGTATATTTATGCTTATGACGTATGATGTATATTTTATTGTGTATGTTGTCTATATCATTATATTTTTCCACCAGCAGCATGCATGGGAATACTTTTGTTCATTGTTTAAACTAAAACGCTCGAGAAGAGGTGTTACGGAAACACCAAAAGCCCTTTAAATGCGATCCTGTGACCGGTGCATCTTCCTGTTGTAAAGTCTCCCCTCTCCCCCCCACACACACACACGCACACACACACACACGCACGCAACCCCCTCCACCACCACCAGTTCCAACGATAGGCCTATGTGAAGTATATAGACTTTTGTCATCGTTGCCAGTGAAAGAGAGATGAAATAATAAAAGACAAGTAAAAAGCGACCATCTTTTATCTACGGCCATCAAGGCAATATCATCAATACAATATAAAAAAAAATACAAAATAAACAATTAAAAGAAGTAAAGCAATTGTTTTTGTCCGTGCGGACGCGAGAGTATCACTGCTGGCACGATCCCTTGAATTATAATACGAAATATCACGATAAGCATATAGCATTTTTTTTTTTTTTTTTTTTTTTGAAGCCAATAACTAAATTTCTCGATGCATGAAATTCTATCTTTCTGTGTGTTACTGTGTTTTGAGCTGTTTGTCTATAGGTGGATGTGAGGGTTAATTTAGGTCTGTATCTGTGTGTCTATCTGTCAACATATTATTCTTTCTACCTACCTACCAATACCTACCTACCTGACTACCTACCTACCTACCTTCCTACCAACCTTTCTGTCTGTACCTACCTACCTACTTACCAACCTTTCTGTCTCTCTCTCTCTCTCTATCTATCCATCTAGCTATTTACTTGTCTTTATGTTACTGGACGTCTTAATCACGTAAAGGGTGGCAAAAAAAAAAAAAAAAAATCACCTCAGGTCGTTATATCCCCTGCCATTTGACTGCCCTGCCTCGAACTCACATCCCCTCTCTCAGTTATCTCTCCATTCCATCTTTCTACCTCATCCTTGGTTTGTGTCTCCCTCTCCCTCCACCTCACTCACATACACTCTCCTAGTCAGTCTCTTTTCCTCCATTATCTACACATGGTCAAGTATATCCACTTCAATACCACAACCCTCATTTACATCGTCATTTGTTTATCCATATCTATCAATCTATCTATCTGCATCTATCACTCTGTCTGTCATAACTTATATATTCAGTTAGTGTATTTATCTGTGTATCAATCAGTCTGTGTCTGTCTTTCCGTCCATCCATCCATTCAGTCATCAATCATTTACTCAGTCAACGGTTGTTTGTCTGGCTATATATGTCTGTCTGTCTCTTTATCTATCTGTCTGTCTGTCTTCCCGACTATCTGTCTATCTTTATTTCTTTTGTCTATCCGTCCATCCATCCATTCATCCATACAATAACACCTTTTCCATAACGATTTAATTTGCTTATTGCACCTTATTGCCCTCGCCTATATAATATACACGTAAATCCTTCTGACGTCTCCATCCTGTGCATAAATATTGTAGAAAAGGATATTAACCAGCCATATCCAAATATAAATCGCTAAGGAAGAGGTGCTAGGGACATTCCTTAACCGACGAGAATACGGGCCATAGAGACAGATCATAACTGTCTTTCGAGAAATTTGAAACTAAATTATTATTATTGTTGTTCTTGTTATTATTATTATTATTATTATTGTCATTATTATTATTATTACTTATTTAAATTTTATTTATTTATTTACTAGATTATTTATTACCCATTTTATTCAAGGCATATTTAGATCCACTGGCCTCTGTTGATTTACTTATACATCATGTGTACTTTCTCAGCCACCATACAGTAAGCATGTTTAGTATGGCGGCACCTGACCACAATAGCCCCATTAATCACTTGCATGCCCAGTCTTTCCCACGGCAAGGTAGTGCTCCGTCAGCACGGATATTTATCTATTGTTCTTCTTCTTACTGCCGTAGGTGAGGGCGTTCACAATCCACTCAGTGTACTATAGTTAGCATCCAGTTACTTTACACTGGGTGACAGGCCACCCTTCACCTTTCCATTCGGTTCCCGCAACGCCCATCTCAACAGTTACTTCAACAAACAAGGGATGAGGCTGTGGCACACCTAATATCTGACTTGGCTCGTATCTCTGACTGAGGTAAAAATAATATGGTCGTTTTTAATGCATCTAAGACTCAGTTCTTACACCTATCAACCCGACAAAATCTTCCACAGGCATACCGGCTAATGTTTAATAATATTCAGCTTAATCCTGCATCATCCTTGAACATGCTTGGGGTTTCATTTACTCGGGACTTATCTTGGAAAGATCATATTACATCTCTTGTAAAATCTGCTTCGAAGAGATTGGGTGTGCTAAGCCGACTCCGGTCTTTCTTTACCCCTGCACAATTGTTGACTCTATACAGGGGTTTTATCCGTCCCTGTGTGGAGTACAACTCTCATGTGTGGGGAGGCTCCTCACATACAGCTCTTCTCAATAGGGTGGAGTCAAAGGCTTTTCGTCTCATTAACTCTCCTCCTCTTACTGACTCCCTTCAACCTCTGTCTCTTCGCCGCACTGTTGCATCTATATCTCTTTTCCATCGCTACTATAATGGTCACTGCTCCTCTGAACTGTCTGCTAGCATTCCTCCACCTCTATGACGGGCGCATAGCACCCGTCTGGCAGCAAACTCTCATCCCTTTTCTGTCCAACTCTCTAATGCAAGAGTTAACCGTTACTCCCAGTCTTTCATTTATGCAACAGGTCAGCTCTGGAACTGTCTCCCTCTGTCTGTATTTCCTGCTGCCTATGATCTCCAGTCTTTCAAACGCAGTGTGTCCAGGCATCTCAAAATGATCGGATCTTGAATTTGGCTCTCTATTGTAATTTGTTTTTCTCTTGGAGGGAACTGTTACTGCGGGCTCATGGCCTTTGGTTCCTTCTTCCTCGCATAAAAAAAAAATAGTTTCCTGTAGCTTAAAATATGATTTGCTACGCTGGGTCGTAACCATATAACCAGACGACGCCTGGTGGTCTAGTGGGATACGGCGCCCCAACCGGATAACGGATTATATCTGTGGAAAGGCTGGGTTGTAGTGCGTACGTAATGCCATTCAGGGGCGAGTGAGGCTGGTTACTCCCACCTTAAATGTCGGAAATGAGTAGTCTAGCCCCAGAGCCCTAAGCTCCTGATGCAGCAGTGAGAGAGAGAGAGACAGAGAGAGAGAGAGAGAGAGAGGAAGAAGAAGAAGAAATACAGAAAGATTGGCTGATACATACTGGTATATAAATTGACACTGATGTATTAGTGAATTTGTCTGAGAAGCTGTAGGATATTAATTTTATTATGATATATATATATATATATATAGATATATATATATATATATATATATATATATATATATATATATATATATATATATATATCTATATATATACCTAGGCTGCTTCCCCCAAGGAAAGGGAGGTAGCCGAGACAGGACGACTCACTCTCCATTTACTCATCCATTCAAACACATTTATTCGCATCTTAGCCCCAAAGGGGAGAACGGACAGATCCTCACTGCATCACAACGCACAAGGGTCAACTGCGCAATGCAATCAGTGACATCCACAGCAGGGCCCGACAGCAGAACTGGTTTACCCCTGCCACATCATAACAGACCCATCCCCACCTGCACCTGACCTGACTAGCTGATCAGACCAAAAGCGGGAGAATATCCTCAGGGCTGCGTCATCACTTATTCATTCACAATTTCTCTCCATTTATTTCTGTCATGCACAGCCACTCTTCCTTGCTCAACAGACATCCCTCTCGCATCCAGCGCTCTCTTCACACTGTCCATCCATCCTATTCGTGGTCTTCCTCTCAGTCTTACACCTCTCACATCAGATCTAGTTATCTTTTTCACCAATCGCTCATTATCCATTCTCTCCATATGCCCAAACCATTGCAACACCCTCTGCTCAACTCTACCAGCCATCTCCCGAACAACTCCAGTTCTCCTTCGCACTTCATCATTTCGCACTCGATCCATACGCGTCACTCCACACATACTCTCAGACATCTCATCTCCATTACATTCAAACTTTTCCTCTCTGCTACACCCATATTCCATGTTTCAGCCCCATATAATGCAGTCGGTACCACAACACCCTCATACAGCCTTCTCTTTACATCCATTCTAAGCGAACGACATTTAAACACTTTTTTCATTCCTCCCAGCACCTTTCCTACTTCATTTATTCTAAACTTCACTTCTGCATCTATTCTTCCATCCACAGCAACATGTGACCCTAGATATTTAAAACAATCTACCTCCTCAAGCAATATATATATATATATATATATATATATATATATATATATATATATATATATATATATATATATATATTGCTCTTTCCTATTTACAGAAGGTGTGTTTTCTTGGCATGTGCTTAGATGAGTCATCATTATTGCATGATGGGATACTTTTTTGCTCTATACTGTACTTAAAAACAACAAAGTTTTCTTTCTTATTGTTTATTTGTACCTTTTTTATCATTGTTTTATTGTCATTGTTATTTAGATACGTTTTCCTGAGCTCCGCATTTGTGAGTTTATTTTTATCAGTCTGTGGGATATTACTGTTGATATGTTATTCCAAAACTCTGACATTTCCACGACTCCCTCCTCGATGTTCATGATGTTTATTGTGTTTATAAATGTTTTCAAGACAGTGGTGCTTCTGTGAGTTTTTAAAAGAGCGTGTGGGATACCTGTCTCTCTATTTGTCTATCTGTCTATCTACTTATTCATTCCAAAATCAATGTTTATAGTGTTTAGTGTCTTTACATATATTTTCAAGACTGGTGCATCAGTGGATTTTTGAGATCATGTGGAATACCTGTCTATCTATCTATCTATCTGTCTATCTATTCATCCCCAAATCAATGTTTGTAGTGTTTATTGTGTTTATGTGTATTTTCATTACAGTGGTGCATCAGTGGATTTTTATGACAGCTTGTGGGATAGCTGTCTATCTATCTCTTCCAAACTCAATGTTTATAGTGATTACTGTGTTTATATTTTCAAAACAGGTGCGTCTGTGGATTTTTATGAAAGCCTGTGAGATACCTGCCTGCCTATCTATATGTCTAACTATCTATCTCTTCATTCCCAGATCAATGTTTTTAGTGTTTATTGTGTATATATTTTCAAGACAGTCGTGCATCAGTGGATTTTTATAAGAACTGTGGGATATTTATTTTGATATTTATTCTAATTCTTCGATATTTCCACTACTGTCTCCCCCAAGATTTAATTGTTTATTGTGTTTATATTATGGTGCATCAGTGAATTCTTATAAGAACCTGTGCGATGTTTAGTTTGAATTTTATACCAACTCTCCGATATTTCCACTGCTGTCGCCCCCAAGCGCTTTTACTTCTCAAACCCTCGTCTTATATTGTCTTAGGAACGACCCTCGCTGTCTCCTAAGTCCACTCTGTACTCGTACTTACCTCTCTCTCTCTCTCTCTCTCTCTCTCTCTCTCTCTCTCTCTCTCCATTAAATCGTCTTCCCCCTTCTTCATTCTTATGCATGGCTCGCTTTACATTCTCTCTTCCTCCTCCTTCTCCTCCTCCTCCTCACCTTCTTTCTTCTCGTCTTCATCGTTTTCTTTATTCTACTCTTTCGCCCTTTTCATTTTCCTCCTCTTCGTCCTCCTGCTTCACCTTTCTCTTTCATCGTCATCATCATCATCATTATCAATATTGTCGATCTGTTCACCACCACCATCATCATCGATATCATCATCATCATTATCAATATTGTTGATCTCTTCATCACCACCATCATCATCGTTATCATCATTATCATCATTCTCCATTCTACTTTGTCTCTTCACTTCCTCCTCCTCCTCCTCCTCCTCCTACCTCTCCTCCTCCCCCTGCTCTTCCTCCTCCTCCTCCTCCTCCTCCTCCCGATCATCCTGTCTTCCTAATGTTGTCGGAAAGAGTGTAACCTCTGTTCTTCTACTCGCAGTCTTCCTTTTCCTCTTCCTTTCCCTCCCCCTTCCCTTCATCCTCTTCCTCTTCTTCTCCTCCCCACCGTTCTCTTCCTTTCCTTCTCCCCTCCATTCTCTTCTTCTTCCTCCTGTCTTATACCTCTTCTAATCTTCCCTTCCCTCCCCTTCCCTTTCATCTCTCCTCTTCTCTTCCCCCCTCCCCTTCCTCCTTTTCTACCCCTTCTATCTTCACTTCCCTCCATCTCTCTCCTTCAATCCACTTCCTCTCCCTCCCTCTGACTCCACTTTTCTCCTTCCCTTACTTCTTCCCCACTTCCCATTTTCTCTTTTCCCCTCCTTCCCCTCTTCTCTTTTCCCCTCGCAATCGGTAGAGTCCCTCCGGACCCAGGTTCAGATCCCCGCTGGGGCAGGGAACAGTTTAAGGATTGGAATTTCATAAAATCAGGCTTTACTGATCTACCAGAAGACCCACCGACATGTCATAACACTACCTCCGCTAATACCAGTACACCAGTCCTACATGAGGCAGCTCTACCATGTATTCAATATGGACGGTGGGTGTTAGCGCCGAAATGTAACATGTGGAGGTGTATGGTACGTAGAACTACTGGGCCTTGGGAGCAGGCTGTTAAGCCTATGCACAGAGTCGGACACACACACACACACACACACACACACACACACACACACACACACACACACACACACACACACATACACACACACACACACACACACACACACACACACACACACACACACACACACACACACACACACACACACACACACACACACACACACACACACACACACACACACACACACACACACACACACACACACACAAAACTATCTCTCTTTCTTTCCCCCTCTATCCTTTCTTCCTTCCCCTTCTCTTCTCCATCCTCCCGTTTCACCTGTCCTCTTTCTCTCCCTCTCCCCTCGCCTCTCCTTCCCCTTTCTTCTTCTCCGTTTCCCTCCTCCTCTTCCCGTCTCCCCCCCCCTCACTCTCACCCCTCTCCTCCTCCCCACCCTCCCCTTTTGTGCTCCCTTCCTCTCACTCTTCCTTCCTCACCCATCCCTTTATTCTTCCCCCCCCTTTCCTTGCCCTTCTTCTCCCTTCCTCACCCTTTCTCTTCTCTTCCTTTTAACTTTCCTTCCCCTCTCCTTATTTATTTCTTCCTCTCCCCTTCCCCTCCCTCCCACCTCTTCTCCCATATTCCCCTCTTTTCCCCCTCTCCCCTTTACAACCTTCCACTCTTTCTCCTTCTCTTCCTCTCTTCTCCTCCCCTTCCTCGCTTCCTCTCTTTCTCCTCCCATTTCTTTTTCCCTCCTCCTCTTCCTCCTCATTTTCCTCTATTCCTCCCCCTCTCTTCTTTCCATTCTTTCTTTCTTTCTCCTCCTCTCTTTCCTCTCTTCTCGTCCATTTCCTCCTTTCTCCTCCATTTCTTCCTTTCTCCTCTCCCTCTCACCCATGTTGTAACTTTCACTGATCACCGGCTCCTCCTCCTCCTCCTCCTCCTCCTCCTCCTCTCTTCCTTGTATTTATTATTCCCTTCCCCCTACCTCCTCCTCCTCCCTTTATTTAATGCTCTTCCCTTTTTCAATACTTCTATTTTTCTGGTCTCTCTCTCTCTCTCTCTCTCTTCTATTTATTTTTTATTCTTAAAATTTTCCTTGGGTTATCTTTCTTATTAACATTCCTCTTTATTATGCCTTAGTTTTTGCCGGCCTCTTCCCTGTCTTCTTCTCCTCCTCCTCCTCTTCCCTTCTTCTTTCAACATTCTCTCATTCCTTTGATTTTTAATGGTATTTTTTCCTGTGGCACCATCCTACATTCTCTCTCTCTCTCTCTCTCTCTCTCTCTCTCTCTCTCTCTCTCTCCACGACACCCCGTAAACTTAACGTACCTATACAGAGCGTCGCGTCACGTCATTATATTTTTATCTATGTATTAAATGCAAATACAGTAGTATAAGCACAGACTAGGATGTGCACCGATAGCCCTGAGTTAGAGGTCACTACTCATACTTTCGACCTGTGATGGGCTGTGGATCACTGAGGGTCCCTGTTAGTTAAGTGACCATCATAGGGATTTTTTTAATGTGCCAGGGGTCACTGCTTCAGGAGGTAACTTGTGTACTTGTCCCGCATGGGAAAGTTCCTTGTCTCAGTGGAGTGAACGGAGCTGGGGCCTGATTGATTACTGCCTACCTTAAAAGCGCCCGGCAAGGCTGCCGCACAACCCCTGAACATCCACACTGTGCATTGTGCAATTTCCACTCTGTGTGCGGGCGCCCCGTCAACACAATGTACTCGTACATAATGTCGTGCATTTGTTATTTATCCATCCTCCTTTGGTACTTTCTCTTTCAAACTGGTAGCTTATAGATAAAGTATTACAAAAAGCAACTTTTCAGTATTTCCTATGATATATCAACGTAAACTTTTCCATGCTGCATGGTGGTCCCTCTCACTTTTTCCTGACAGTTTTAACTGGAGGGTTTGGAGGCGGGGGGAGTCTTCTTGCTTTACTATCCTTATCCCTCAGCATGTAGAGTTAGATCTTGTGGTCAAAGTCTACTCTGTAACAAGCAGCCTCGAAAGGACCATAAGGTCTCTTGCTGTTTGCTTTCCTTCCTCTCTTTTCCTTCACTCCACACTGCCCCCTTCTTCTGCTTCTTCCTCGTCATGCTTCTCCTAATTTCGTTTCCTTCCTTCTCTCTCCCACTTCCATTGTCCTCACTTCCCTCTCCTCATTCCTTCCTTCATTTCTTCCTCTCTTCCTCATTCCTCTCCTTCTCCTTCTCCTTCTTCCTCTCTTAAATTCCTTCTCCTCCCCCCTTCCTTGAGCTTTCCTCCCTGTCTGTTCCTTCCTCCCCCCTTCTTTAATCCTTCCTCTAATCCTCCTCTCCCTTCTCTTCCTCTAATCCTGCTCTGCCTTCCTTCCTCGTTATCCTGCCTCTGTCCCGGTCCCTCCTTCCCACTTTATTGCTTCCTATGAGATTTCCGAGGACAAGCCAGAATACCTCACTGCTTCCTCTACGGGGGTTGCAAAAACAGGAACACATCAAACACAAGGACGGACATAGATACACACATACACACACACACACACACACATACACACACTTATCTATCTGTCTATCTATCTATTTATCAATCTATCTATCTATATCTATATCTATATACAGTATATATATATATATATATATATATATATATATATATATATATATATATATATATATATATATATATATATATGTCGTTTACCCAAGAAGGACTGTGTGTGTGTGTGTGTGTGTGCGTGTGTGTGTGTGTGTGTGTGTGTGTGTGTGTGTGTGTGTGTGTGTGTGTGTGTGTGTGTGTGTGTGTGTGTGTGTGTGTGTGTGTGTGTGTGTGCTTGTCAGTTTCTGTGTGTCTGTCTGTCTGTCTGTGCTTGTCAGTTTCTGTGTGTGTGTGTGTGTGTGTTTATTATACCAAACATAATTCTTTCCCTTCCACACTGGACTTCCTAAGTTACATTCAGTATAATCAGATCGGGATGATCATAAAATCACATTCTTTATTACACATGGTCATGTAATTATCTGATACCCCACCACATTACTGTCTGGACTCATCTGTGCTATCCTTGTCTCTGTCTACTTGGTAGTACACTTAGGGACCTGGAGGTAAATTTGGCTGTTGTGGGTCGTGTTCTTGGGGAAACTTTGGACCGAGAAGATTTTATTGTTTTATGAAAGTAATACAGTTGACAGATATAAATCATCATATTTCTTATTTTATTTATTGATATTATTATTATTATTATTGGTATTATTATTATTATTATTATTATTGATATTATTATTGACGTGATACGGATGGCGACCTGGAATGTAAAGGGTGCCAATGATGAGGTAAAAAAGAGAGAGATTGTCCAGGTGCTTGAGGGTGCAAAAGTGGATGTATGTGGATTAACTGAAACTAAATGGTGAGGTGAGAGTGTGAGAGAATGGAAGTGTGGATGGGGTATATGTGCAGGAGTAGGTGACAATGAGAGGGTAATAGAAGGAGTGTGTATTGTTGTGAGTAATAGATGGAAGGAGAATATAAGAGAGTATGAATCAGTTGGTTCAAGGATTGTGTGGGTAAGAATGAAAGTTGGACTACAAATGTGGGCAATTGTGTGCGTGTATGCGCCAATGCAAGGTCGTGCAAGCTGGGCGAGAGAAGAGTTCTGGACAAATGTGGAAGTGTGCATGGAAAAGTCTGAAAGGAATAAGAGAGTGTTTTTGATTGGTGATATGAATGGTAAAGTTGGGAATGTGAAGGTGGATGGAATAGTTGGTGAGTGGGGTGTGCCTGCTGAGATAGATGAGAATGGCAGTGTTTTAGTGGACATTTGTGCCGGGAGAGGGTTGGTGATAGCCAATACCCTCTTCAGGCACAAAATGATCCACAGGTATACATGGCGAGTGATGAGAAGGGTGGATGGTGAACTGAATGAAAGGAAGGCAATGACTGATTATGTGTGCGTAGATGAAAAGATGTGCAGATGTGTAATGGATGCAAGAGCATATAGAGGCTGGGGGAGTGGACTTTCTGACCACCAAAAATGGAGAAATAGAAGAAGGGAAGGACGGGAGGAAGGAGTAGATGTAAGAAGAGTGGAAAGGTTACAAGAGGATGAGAAAAAGGCAGAATATAAGAGAGAAGTGGAGGAACGATTGGGTAAATACGAACTGGAGCAGATGGGGGACGTGGAAGGTGTGTGCAAGATATTCACAGAGGAAATATATGCAGCATGTGAAGTGGTGTGTAGGATGAAGAGAAGACGAAAGGGGGTGCAAGGAACAGCATGGTGGAATGAAGAGGTGAATCAGGCTGTGGCACAAACGAAGAAAGCATATAATGAATGGATGAGAAATAGGGGCGTGGAAGAAGTTGAGAGACGGAAGAGAGAGTTATATGTAGAAAGGAAGAGAGAGGTAAAAAGATTAGTAAGAGAAAGTAAGGAGAGAGTGGATGAGGAATTTGGAAGGAATTTGAGTGTAAAGTGGAGGGACTGTAAGAAAATGTTCTGGAAAGAGGTAAAGTGAGTCAGACAGGGTGGCAATGAAGGTAGTAGGGAGTTGAAAGATAGAAATAGTAGATTACTAGTTGAAAAGGGAGAAAAAGTGAGCAGATGGAGAGAACATTTTAATGAATTGTTGAACATAGAGAATGAAAGAAATGCGAGTATCAGTGGCTGGGGAATGGCTGGGAGAAGGAGGGACGTGAGAAGACAAGAACTCAGTAGGATGGAAGTTGTGGAAGCAGTGAAGAAAGTCAAAATGCGGAAAGCCCGAGGAACTGATGGAGTGTGTGGTGAAATGCTGAATCATGGGGGAAGAGATAGTAATAGAATGGATGTGGAAAATGTGCAGATTGGCCTGGGAGGAAGGTTAAGTCCCAGATGATTGGAAGCCAGGTATAATTATTCACTTGTACGAAGGGAAAGGGGAAAAAGAAGTGTGTGGTAATCATAGGGGCATTAGTCGTCTTAATGTAATAGGAAAAGTATACGGTAGGATACTTATTGACAGAGTTAGGGAAATAACAGAGGAATTAGTTGGAGAAGAACAGGGAGGCTTGAGGAAGGGAAGAAGTTGCGTGGATCAGGTGTTCATTCTTAGATCTTTAGTGGAAAAGTGTCTAGAGAAGGGAAAGAAGTTGTATGCGGCCTTCATGGATTTCGAGAAAGCATATGACAAGGTGGATAGACAAGGATTGTGGAAAGTATTAAGAATATATGGAGTAGATGGGAAGTTGTTGAATGCTGTGAAGAGTATGTATGAGGGTGCTAAGGCTGCAGTGCGTGTGGATAGTGAACTGAGTGAGTTTTTCTATTTGAAGGTTGGATTGAAACAGGGATGTGTCATGTCTCCATGGTTGTTCAATCTGTACATGGATGGGGTTATAAAAGAGATACAGGGTAGGGCAATGGATGTTGGAGTGGCACTAATGAGAGAGGGCAGTGTTTGGAAATTCCCTGTACTGTTGTTTGCAGATGATACTGTGTGTTAAGCGAAGACGAAGGGGAACTGCAAGGCTTGGTAGATGAGTTTGGCAGTGTGTGTAAGAAACGGAATTTAAAGGTGAATGTAGGGATGAGTGAAGTTATGGTCTTCTAGAGAGGTGAAGCCAGTGAATGTACAGTGAGACTGGATGATGAGGAAATGGAAAATGTAAGTACATTTAAGTACTTGGGTAGTGTGATGAGTAAGGATGGAAGTTAAGAGGGTGAAGTGCTTGAAAGGGTACAACAAGGAAGTAAGGTTGCTGGTTCTTTGAAGGCAGTGATAAGAAACAGGGAAGTGAGCATGGAAGTGAAAAAGTTATTACATGACAGTATTGTGATACCAACTCTAGCGTATGGAAGTGAAGCTTGGACGTTGTTGGAGGGACATAAGTCAAGAGTGAGAGCAGTGGAAATGAGTTGAGATGAGCCTGTGGAGTCACATGGAGAGACAGCCTGACAAATGAGGAGATGAAGGAGCGTTGTGGTGTGGATGTGAATGTGATAGGAAGCATTAGGAGAAACACACTGAGGTGGTTTAGCCATGTGGAGAGGATGGAGGGTGAGAGGCTGACGAGGAGAGTGCATGTGAGTGAGATGGAGAGGGAGTGAGGGAAGGGAAGGCCAAGGATGAGATGGATGGATGGAGTGGAGAGGTACATGAGAGAGGGGGGTGTGAACTGGGAGCAGGGCACTGAAATGGCAGGGGACAGGGTGACGTGGAGGCGACTTGTTTGTGACCAACCCGTATAAGGGATTAAGGCGTCTGGCAGTAGATAGATAGATAGATCTTCTCCTCCTCCTCCTCCTGCTCCTCCTCCTCCTGCTCCTCCTCCTCCTCTTCTTCTTCTTCATCTTCTTCTTCTTCTCCTCCTCCTCCTCCTCCTCCTCCTCCTCCTCCTCCTCCTCCTCCTCCTCCTCCTCCTCCTCCTCCTCCTCCTCTTCTTCTTCCTCTTCTTCTTTCTCATCATCTTTTTCTCCCTGTTCTTCATCTTTTTTCTTCTTTTTCTCCATTTTCTTTTTGTTCTGTTTCTTGTTCTTGTTCTTGTTCTTCTTCTTCTTCTTCCTTTTCTTGTTTTTCTTCTTTTTCTTGTTGTTGTTGCTGTTGTTGTTGTTGTTCTTCTTCTTCTTTTTCTTCGTTTTCACCTGTTTCTCTCTTTTCGGTCTTCCTTTTCTTCGTCTTTTTCTTTCTTCTGCTTTATTTTTCTTTCTTTCTTTCTTTCTTTCTTCTTCTTCTTCTCCACACCTAAGTATTACTTTCATCAGTAGCACACCTAACTCACCCCATATGTTTAAAATTAATCTAAACTAGTCTAACCTAACTGACCTACTCTGACCTAACCAATATTTTCATCACGTAACTCTTTACAACTAACCCATCAATCTCTCACCTTTATCCAACCACCACAAAAATAGATAGACAGATAGATAGGTAAATAGTGGGATTACAGATGTCAGTTTTGCGTGGTCAGAATCTCTAGCAAAAAGCGGATTCAAGGATTAGGTTCGTCTCTGTGCAAAAACAAAGCAAAGAAATAGGCAGTCTTTTGGTAATTGAGGCTTTGCAGTGACAGCCACCTTTAAATCCTTTTGGTAACCTTTGGTAGTATTATCTTGTCTGTCTGTCTGTCTGTCTCAAGTAAAGTCACACACTTGTATATACCTAAACTTACATCCACACGCTCATGTCTGCCTATATCCATCTGTCTGTCTGTCTGTCTGTCTGTCTGTCTGTCTGTCTGTCTCTCTCTCTCTCTCTCTCTCTCTCTCTCTCATTTTGTGTCTATCTTTTTGTCAGTTCCTTTGTCCCTTTCTCTACCTGGTATTTTTAACCATCTGTCTACATGTCCATCCATCTGTCTATCCAGCTGTCCGTCCTCCTTCATCCATCTGTCTGTCCAGCTGTCTGTCCTTCTATCCATCACAAAACGTCCTGAATTGTAGCCAGCATAACAAATATTTCCATATAGCTAATCCGGGCTCACCTGTAGTCCTTCATTCCTTCCAAAATTCACTCATTTCTCTATACCGTCATTCTCAATTCAGCATTTTTATTACGATAATAGTTTAGCTTTATATATATATATATATATATATATATATATATATATATATATATATATATATATATATATATATATATATATATACACACAAAAATCATTAAAGACCAAGGCGTAGCCATTGTTCACTATTTTTCTGTTGATCTTATCGAGTTTTCTTACACATTGTTTTACACTATGATTCAGGTTGTAGATAATATGTCCAAGATCCATGTAGTAACTATATTTTATTAATTATTTATTTTCATTTTTCGTAGGACGTTTCGTGTATCCTTACACATCATCAGCGACTGTAATATAGATACAATACACTATAAAACATGACATATACAACATAAACCTATACAATATATATACTGAAATGTACAACACGACTAATAAAAGTGTAGAGTTACAAGAGTATGGATAAAAGAGACAAACCCTTTAGGTGAAGTCAAGTATGAGCTACAGTTAAAAGTGTATGGATAAAAGAGACAAACCTTATAGGTGTAGTCAGCTATGAGCTACGTGGTTGACTGCGAAGGTTGTATGGGTGAGTGGGTGTTTGTGGCTGTGTAGTGTTGCCAGTTGTGTTATTGTGTGTGTAATGTTCATTTGTAATTGTCGCTGCTTGTGGTCGGGCCTTTGTGTATTTAAACAGTTTGAGGGTACGATCTAGTCCGGTAGTTTGGTTGTTTATGGCTGGCGTGTTTTCACGTATGAGAAGTGCTTCTGCCAGTTGTAGTCTAATGTGGTCATGACATTTTTTTATTATATTAGTATTTTCTATTAGAACTTGTCTGTTTATTGATGTGTGATGTTGAGTCATATGATCTTTTATAGAACCGGATTGTAGGTGCATGGTTAAACGTCTGCTTAGTGTGGTTGTGGTCATACCAATATATTTCATGTGACGAAGTTTACAACCTTCGTGTGGGCAAGTGAATTCATAAACTACATTGGTATGTTGAAGTTTGTTGGTTTGTTGAGCTGTGTTGTTTTTCATAATCATGTTGCTAACTTTCCTGTTTTTATAGTAAATAATTAAACTGAGCTTGTCTGAGGGGATAACACATGATGTGTTACGTGTCACAATCTCTCTAAGTACACGTTCATCCGTTTTATAAGCAGGGGACATCTGATTACCATAATACACATTGTGGGTAACAGTATGGGGAATCGGTTGGACATTTGTGGTTGAGACTTGTTTTGAAATAAATTGACATATTTCTCTGTCAACTATTTGATTGGAATAACCATTGTTAATTAAGATCTGCTTTAATTTAGTTACTTCTGAGTGGAAGAGTTCCCACGATGAGCAGTTCCTATGAGCACGACGTAAGTATGACCTGATAACTGACAATTGGTACCGCTGCGGACACTCACTCACAGCATTAAGGCATCTACCCAAGTCCGTAGCTTTACGATATACGGAGGTTTTATAGTTACCATTCTCCTCTTCTATTAATACATCAAGAAAAGGGATTTTGTTGTTTGCACTTATCTCATAAGTAAATTTTAATATTGAGTTATGTTCCATGGCAGTTCTTAGTTGTTTAACCCTTTAACCGCGGGTATTGTTATGGTCTGACTGTCCTCTCCCGCGGGGGTTTCAGCCAAATGTAAACAAACCTTTAAACCTTAATAACTCTGCACAGAATAAAGCTAGAGAAAAAAAATAAGGTACCATTAGAAAGTACTAACCTTCAGCTTTCCATTGATGTAGGTTTCATGACTTTGTTGACTTTCACAGGACTGGGAGAGCCGTTAGAAGTGAGGGGTGTGAAATAACTATTTTACGCCCCACACACCAGTACCAAATGCCAACCACTCTCTCATAATAGTAATTTAAACATATATGAACACTGTACATATGATAAACACCCACTCTGTGTTCACTGAGGTAGGTAAAAGGCACTTCCCTGCGGCTGCGCCCGCTCTTCACTGTGGCTGCGCCTCACTTCACTGCGGCGGCACCCGCTCACTGACGTTTCATGCGATCTTTTCATTCTTTCTAACTTCTAATATTATTTTACATATAATCTGGGCAATATACATTATATTTACACTGCACTTATTACTATATTGCATCACTGGCGCATCACAGAATTACACAAGTGCCGCAGAATTACACAAGTGCCGCAGATTCTCTTATTACAATATCACTTATTATACTGGCCAATATTTACATTTTTTTCTAGGCAAAATATCCCTTATTACTACATTATCCATTATACAATTATTGGCAAAGCACGTCACTGTCGCATCACTATATATCACTGTCACTTTCAGTATTTACTCAGAGAGTGGTACTCGGCAAAGCACGGAGTTACACATAGAGCGACTTGGCATTCCAGGCACTGGTGTGTGCTCATTTTTCTCGTCCTAGGCCTCCGTGTGGTGGTAGATCATACTCTGCAGCGGCCCTGTGACAACCTGCCGCCTGCTGTAAGAGGTAATTTCACAAGCTGGTGCCGGCTCATGTAATTGCGGCACTCAAGACGGTCAGGTTGTGTGTCAGAGTGTCGCCTCGGGATCAATGCCGTCACCTGACCAAATCGTGCAAGGAGCTGCTGCACGACAGTCTTGGAAAACTGTCTCAGTGATGGTTGCCTTATGCCCCCGACTTGTGTCTTGTAGAGAATGAAGGCGTTGAGCATGCACATATCGAGCATGTGCAGGCAAGCCTTCCTGTACCATCGGGTGTTTCTCCTGAGACAGTCGACTTCGCCAATCATCATATCAGACTTATCAACAAGTCTCATATTGACATTGTAATCAATGACGGCATCAGGCTTCATGATTGGCTCTCCCGTCCTGTAGCTGACCTTCCCAGTTCTCTGCAATTCCCCCTTGTGGATGGTGCTGATCATATTCACGACCTTCTTGTCATGCCACCTGATCGCAAGAAGCTTGTCTGACTTCTTCAGGTGAACATCTCCCCTGGATGATGATGATGCTTCGGGGAAACTTGGCCACTCTTTCCTATAGCTCCGTACAGTGCCAACAGTGCCAATGCCGTGTTCAGGAAGGTATTTGGAGAGTTTCGGTGCTGTGTAGTAATTGTCTGTGTACAGCACATGATTACCACCAAAATACCTCTCCATCAGCACTTTTACAATGGAGCCAGAGAAGCCAAGGGGGTCTTTCCTGTTCACATCCATTGTGCTAGCAGAGTAGATGACAAAATCCAGGATATACCCCGTCTCACAGTCACACAGCACAAAGAACTTTATCCCAAAGCGGTGGCGTTTGCTGGGGATGTACTGCATGAATTTGAGATGTCCTCTGAACAATACCAGGGATTCGTCTATGACGACTTTCTGCATAGGCCGGAAAAATCGCATAAATCGATCCCTAATCATGTTGAGAAAATCCCTCACTTTCCACAAAGGGTCAGTTTGGGACGGGTTTGCATTGTCAGCGAAGTGCAGGTATCCAAGCAGCTGTCGGAACCGATCCCGTGACATATACTTCCCGAATATTGGAATAGTAGTTATGTCATCCACGAGCCAGTACTCCTCCAACTCATGTCTCTTTATATGGGGCATAAGAAACATCAGGGCAAAAAAAACATACAGCTCTCTGATTCCGACAGGCAACCACGACACTTGCTTTGGTGAGCCAATAGGTCCCAGCCCTTCTGCTGCACACTGAGCTGCATACCTATTGGTCTCATCGCTGACATGCTGCACGATTTCATCATCCATGAAGGCCAGGAAGTAGTCAACAAAGTCATCTCCTGCGTTGCATGGGAAGGCAGGCTGTATTCCAGCATTTGTCATATCAAACGGTGGATTGTGTGGCTGAAAATCTGCACCGTCAGACCAAACAAATGCATCCACTTGCCCTGTGCGTGGTTCAGTGGCAGGGGCAGGTTGCATTGCACTCGTTTCCCCGTGAGAAGGAGCTGAGGTGGAGGCAATGGGTGAGGCAATGGGTGAGGCAATGGGTGAGGCAGGAGGTGAGGCAGGAGGCAACCGGGAGGGGGGTGAGTGCGGGGGCGGTGAGTGGAGGGGTGGCGAGGGTAAGGGAGCTGAGCGGGGGGCAGGCGGGGGGGTTTCTGACCTGGTGTGTGGTGAAACTTGACCCTTTCTACCCCGCTTATCACCTCGCTTATCTCCTCGCTTATCGCCCAGCTTTGCCCTCCAACTGCCACGCATCCCCTTTGTTCTAGGCCTGCCTGCACGGCCTGCACAGCCTGCCTTCCCTCGCTTTGCAGGCGTTGGTAATTCATACTCCTCAGATGATGTAGACTGAGGAGAGGGCACGGCAGATGATGATGATGATGTGAGGGCAATAGGGCTAGGGGAACGGGAAATTGATGGGAAATGCTTACTAGGGCCTGGTGTGGGAGACGTGAGCCTGCGCTTCACTCCCTTCCCACGTGCAATACCAGATTTGCCCATAGGAGCCTTTCCTTTCCCAGAGTAAGTTGGGGGTGGTGGGGGGGGAAACAACACAATCACTTTCATCACTGTCACTATCAATGGAAAATGGTTCACCACCAATCACTGCCAAATCATCACTGCTTGCTCTGAGTGTGTCACTTTCACTGCCACAATCAAGAGTAGTACTTACAGTTTTGTCCAGCTCATTTCTAATTTCAGGAGTGCTCAACCCCTTCTGCCTCGCCGTCGGCAGTTCCTTTACCGGTGTACAGTAGAGGTAGAGGGAACACTAGCACTAACCATTGTAGAGGAGGAAGCGAGCGACGATGAGTCGGGACGGAGCGCCATTATCACGCACAGAGCTGGACAGATACTGACTGATGCGGGTCAGGGCAGGGGTGGGGGGGGCCCCCTCAGGGTTGGAGGAGGGAGGTGTGGGATGGCTGGCATGAAAGAACTCGACAGCTACTCTTGTGTGAGACACTTTGTGCACCGGGAAAACGCGCGGTGTTCAAAATATTCACGATCATTCCAGAATGACACCCGCGGTTTGGTTCAGTTTTGTCAGTGTCATTCTGGAATGACACCCGCGGTTAAAGGGTTAAGGTGGTTTTCGTCTCTAACGACCACATAGATATCATCATCATAGCGACAATACGTGGTTGGACACAGGTTGGTATCTTCTAACACTTTGTTTTCTAGGTGACACATGTAAAAGGCAGCAAATGTTGGGCCCATTAGACTACAACTGGCAGAAGCACTTCTCATACGTGAAAACACGCCGGCCATAAACAACCAAACTACCGGACTAGATCGTACCCTCAAACTGTTTAAATACACAAAGGCCCGACCACAAGCAGCGACAATTACAAATGAACATTACACACACAATAATACAACTGGCAACACTACACAGCCACAAACACCCACTCACCCATACAATCTTCGCAGTCAACCACGTAGCTCATAGCTGACTACACCTATAAGGTTTGTCTCTTTTATCCATACACTTTTAACTGTAGCTCATACTTGACTTCACCTAAAGGGTGTGTCTCTTTTATCCATACTCTTGTAACTCTACATTTTTATTAGTCGTGTTGTACATTTCAGTATATGTATTGTATAGGTTTATGTTGTATATGTCATGTTTTATAGTGTATTGTATCTATATTACAGTCGCTGATGATGTGTAAGGATACACGAAACGTCCTACGAAAAATGAAAATAAATAATTAATAAAATATAGTTACTACATGGATCTTGGACATATTATCTACAACCTGAATCATAGTGTAAAACAATGTGTAAGAAAACTCGAAAAGATCAACAGAAAAATAGTGAACAATGGCTACGCCTTGGTCTTTCATGATTTTTGTATAAAAGAAAACATTCTGCCTAAATATACTAATATACTAATATATATATATATATATATATATCTATCTATCGTCGCACATGTAGGCTCATTTCCATATATATTCCTTTTCTCATTTTAACACTTTTCAGTTCAGTATATATTAACTATGGTTTTAGTATATTCATAATTATCTTTTAACGACCATATTTTCATATTTCGTGGTGTTGGAGAGGATCGCCTTCACGTAATGGCACTGAAATAACTGGGTAGCGGCACTGTCCGGCCATACAAGCGTCCCTCAACTTCCTTCCTATGCCCTGAAAGGAGGATGGTGGGCTGCAGGAGGGGGATTACTTCAGTATGCAGTCCACTGGGTTCATATTTTGACGAACCTTGGGTTACTACTACTACTACTACTACTACTACTGCTGCTGCTGCTGCTACTGCTACTACTGTTATTACTACTACTGCTACTATTACTACTACTACTACTACTACATTTATCTTGGTTCATCATAAGGCCTACTCTATCGCCGATGGAGACTATCTATCATGTAATGTCAACATCTGTCTGTCTGTCTGTCTGTCTCTAGTAAGAGTCCCTAATCCCGTGAAGGGTGGCCGCAGACAAATCGTCTCCATGTCTCTCTGTCCCCTGCCATTTGTCTGCCCTCTGACTCACACCCCATCTCACAGAGACCAGTATCTCTACCCTTCATCCCTCCACCTCATCCTTGGGCCCGTATTCTTATCAGTTAAGGAAGCTCTGTAACACCTTTTCCTAAGCAATTTAGTTTGCTTGTTACACCTTACACTCCTGTGTTACATAAATCCTTCTTATATCGCTAAACTCTGCATAAATAACATACACAAGAATATTAGCCACCTCTATTAAAAAAACAAATGCTGAGGAAGAAGTGTAAGGCTTTTTTACCCGACGAGAATGCCAGCCCTGGTCTTCCCCTCTTCCTCTTCCCCTTCCTGTATCTTTCCGTTAAGAATTATATAAACAATATTAGTCTAGCCTAGGGTTCTAACTCGACATTTTTGAGCAAATTTTTTTTTTTTAACCCCGTCAATCTAATGACTATTTTTCTTATTTCCTATTTCCTGGCGATTCCATCCGTCTTATGGCTAGGCTAATGTAGTGAGATCATTGAAGGCTGTATCTAACCCTCACCCTAATTTGGAAGATCCCACTCCCCTAAATCGGAAGGCCCATTAAGTCGCAAGGCCCCCTAAACCGCAAAGCCCCCTAAATCGCAAGGCCCCCTAATTCGGAAGGTGTCCCTAAATTCGGAAGATCTCCCTCTAATTCGGAGGGCTCCCCTAATTCTGATGGACCCCTACCCCCCTAATTCGGAAGGTCTCTTCATTATCGTCGTCGTCGTCATTGTCATTATCACCGTCACTGTCATCATCACAGTTACCATCGTCGTCATCATCGTCACACACACACACACACACACACACACACACACACACACACACACAGCACTTCCACTATGACATACACCACCCCCACTAAACACATCCATTATCATGCGGGCATCACCAGTAGGAGGAAGGGTTATTTCTTCCAGTCACTCTCCCTCAGAATAGGTTTGCTCCCAATTAATTTCGTCACTATGATGACGTCCTCGTTTTATTCTTCCCGACTGCTGACTTTTTTTTTTTTGGGGGGGGGAACATTGATTAGTTTTCCCTGTCAGTTTTTCTCCCCCCTCCCCTGGCTCTTGAACCCTACCTTCCTCCATCCCAGGGTGGGAAAAGGGGTATATATGATGATGATGACGATCATGATGCCTTTCAGATACCCCTCTTTATTCCACAAGTCCCGTGAATCTGTTTCTGAAACCCCTTAATATGCTTCATTCCAAATATCGAATATTTCAACTATTTCGTTCCAATGGTTTTCCGTTCAAATTCCGAAATTCAGCGTGGCATAGTTCATCAGCCACGCCACTTCACCTTTTGCAGATATATTCGTTCATTTAGCCCTCCGTGTTGGAGATCTCCGTTGTATTTCTGGCTTGCCATTTGTTTTCGTTCGGAGTAGCGAAGGTAAATGAATAAGGCGCCATTGTCTCAAAATTTGTTCTGTATCGCTTTCTCTCAAAATCTTTCCTCTTCTTAAATTTGTTCTGTATCGCTTTCTCTCAAAATCTTTCCTCTTCTTTCCTCGTTTTTCTTTTCCTCCCAGTTCATCACATCTTTACGGTAGCTATATTAACGACGGAACATTGCCGCACCGAGGCAGTGAAATCTGTGTATTTATGTGGGGCTACATTGGTCGGGTGCAGTCATGGTAGGCAGATCTATTATTAGAAATCTCTCTCTCTCTCTCTCTCTCTCTCTCTCTCTCTCTCTCGTTAACGCTGGAGTCGTCTCAGGGAGGCACGGGTTCAGTCCTTCCTTTAAACACTAGCACAACGGGTAAGTAGCTCCCTAGAACCTCTTCCTTAGTCATTTATTTTTGGATATAGCTGGTTAATATCCTCTTTTTTTTTTTCCATTATTTATGCAGAGGTTGTCGATGTTTGCAGGATTAATGTATAACACAAAATAGGACAGAAAAGCGCAATAAGCAAACTAAATAGCCTAGGAATAGTTGCTAGGGAGCTGCCTTAACCCACTAGAATACGGGTGACGTTCTTTCAAAACATGGCTCACAGTCTTTAGAAAGTCAGTCTTGGAATGAACAATACCGGGTTCTTGGCTCTTGCTGGTAAGACACCTTGGCTGTGAACTAGGATATCATAGGTCGTAGTAAAGGACAGAAGACTATACTCTTTTTTCTTTAACTTGGCCCAGATTTTTGTCTTTTTGCAACGTTTTCCACTTAGCTCAGTGGTAGAAAAAGACAAGGTTACGGCAATACAGCCTGAGCATATCACTTCCTAATGACTAGCATCGCAATTAGTTGTAAATTTGTTGAGATAACTAAGCATTCAAGATTATAGGTGCGGCAATCACTTGACTGTGTGACATTCACATTGATATAGAAAGTATTATCAGCAAACACTTAGACGGTATTACTAAAAACTTCTTTAATATAGATAAAAGTGTATCAGTCACAGTATTACAGCAGTCGTTCATTTACACTCACCTGGCTTAGATTTTACACTAACCTGGCTTAGATTTTACACTCACCTGACCTAGATTTTACACTCACCTGGCCTAGATTTTACACTCACCTGACCTAGATTTTACACTCACCTGGCCTAGATTTTACACTCACCTGGCCTAGATTTTACACTCACCTGGCCTAGATTTCATACTAATCTGGCCAAGATTTTACACTAACCTGGCCTAGATTTTACACTAACCTTCCCTAGATTTTCCCTAGATTTCATATTAACCTGGCCTAGATTTTACACTAACCTTCCCTAGATTTTATACTAACCTGGCCTAGATTTTACACTAACATGGCCTAGATTTTAGACTCACTTGGCCTAGATTATATACTAACCTGAGCTAGATTTAACACTCAATGGCCTACATTTTCTTTTCCCATTTTGTTTCACGTAGCTCTATGACAGAACCAGACAATGCCGTGGCTCTATAACTTCCCATAACACTTCTTTGAGATTAGCATCCCATTTTAGTGTTAATATATCTTCAACGCAGCACTGGAGAGATGGCAAATTTTATACCTAGTAAAATGGTTATGTAGATGATCTATTACGACAAAATGGAAATGTTGGGTGGGAGAGAGAGAGAGAGAGAGAGAGAGAGAGAGAGAGAGAGACGGGATAGAACTTGAACTCTTCATTTCTTTAACGTTTCGGGCTACACAGTATAGAGATTAATTTCTTTAACGTTTCGGGCTACACAGTATAGAGATTAATTTCTTTAACGTTTCGGGCTACACAGTATAGAGATTAATTTCTTTAACGTTTCGGGCTACACAGTATAGAGATTAATTTCTTTAACGTTTCGGGCTACACATGATAGAGCTCAATGTTTCTGGCTACACAGAACCTGGCTCTCTGAAGATAGGTTCTGTTTATCCCGAAAGTTAGAGAAAATAAAGACTGCAAGCGCTACTCTGTGTCTCTCCCACCAAACATTAAAATGGGTATGTTCAATTACTCTACCTTTCCTTTTCCCATCCTAGCCTTATCCTCAGCTGCTGACGTATTCCTTGCCCTCCTTCCCTGACTATCCATTATTTCTAAGGGTTTTTGTTCACTATTCCTCTTATTTAGTCTGCCCTGGTTCCAACTCTGCTGCCCTCCCAGTTATTCTTGTACCTTCTCTCTCTCTCTCTCTCTCTCTCTCTCTCTCTCTCTGTATAGATAGATAGATAGATAGATAGATAGGTAGGTGTAGAAATAGATATACTGTATATAATATACACAATATATATATCTATATCTAAGTATATATATATATATATATATATATATATATATATATATATATATATATATATATATATATATATATATATATATATATATATATATATATATATATATATAATGTTTGTGTGTGTGTGTGTGTGTGTGTGTGTATCCATCCATCTATCATTCTATCTGTTTATCTATCTATCCATCTCTACGCATAAAGAGAGTATGTTTACTTATATATATATATATATATATATATATATATATATATATATATATATATATATATATATATATATATATGTGTGTGTGTGTGTGTAAGTATATATCTATATCTATTTATCTATCTATTCACACACATACACACACACACACACACACACACACACACACACACACATATATATATATATATATATATATATATATATATATATATATTTTGTTACATAGCCTATGATTTCATCATCCCTTGTATAATTCTAACTTATGATACAGTTTTGTTCATGATTTCATCATCCTTTGTATGATCCTAATGCACAGTATGCTGCATGTTTGTTCACGATTCGCCACGTGGCTTCCATAGTGACCAGGCTTGCGTGTTCTACCTCACTCCCCCTTCTCCCCCTTATAGTAGAGTAAGTCGTTCTTTCTGTTGTTCAGAGCAGGATTGTCAACTCTTTGTCCCCGATGCCTTCATTTGCGCGTCCTTCTTACAAGTTGAATCAAGCTCTGCCGGCCCCTATATAATGAGCTCAGTCTCTGCATTAGTGGCCACTTAGATCTACTCCTCATTCTGTTCACATCTCTGTCCACCCCTGTACAGTATATTATTATTTTCGTGGGTGCTCAGGAAGTCTCCAGCCATCTACCTGCTGTATAATTTGAGTATAAATGTTATTACCATTTTACTTGTACTGTATAGCCTAAGGTGTTAATTCGTGGGCCTGGTAAAGTTTTTGTGATTCGTATTGGTTCCATACTGTCAGCCAGTATTAGTAATGTTTAGTTATTGTTGTTGTTGATTCTCTCCTCATTAGAGGAGACCGGGCCTTGATGTAGCCCGGTTGGTGGTGTTTGGCTTGAGTGAGGTAAGGGGGAAGACAGGGCCTGGGGATTGCCCAGCACACACGCCCTGTCTTCTGGCTGAGTTTGTGGTGTGTGTAAATGTTTAGTATCTGTAATAATATGATATCTTGCTTTAACTGAGCATTATCCGGTTTTCTCATTTATCAGGTCTGAGTTAAATAAATTTTCTCTTGCTAAATTCATGTTAATAGAGGCTATTGCAGTTAACCATATATGTAACCTGTTTTGCCATTACATTATCCTTATGAGTCCTGAATGTTTAGTTGTTAGTTTGAGCATTAAACTTTAACTTGTAATTTTATCTAAGTCTTTTGTTTTGAACCTGGAACGTTGCGGGACAGTAGTGATTTTAGTATTGTCACTTGAAGTGTTCATTAACTCTCTCTGTTCCGTAACATTAATTTGGAGACCTCTTATCAGGATATTCAGGATATTATCATAAGGATATTGCTTGATATATTGTGACTGTGATTTATTCATGATGTCTACTATTACTACTCTTGATGAAGCCAAAGATTTTTTGTCAAATGTGCAAACAGTGTGTGATGTAGAAAACAGAACAAAGAATTAACTTAGGCTTGTTGCTCAACAATTGGGAATTGCTGTTCGCTCTCATCATTCTAAAGATCAAATTGCTGGCATGATTAATAAATGCTTGTTTAATGTAACTCCTCCAGATGAGCAAATGCAGATTGAAATAGCTAAGTTTCAGCTAGCCCTGCAGGAGGCTCGTGCTAAGAAGGCTGAGTTTCAGGCACGTGCTAAGGAGGCTGAGTTTCAGGCTCGTATTAAGGAGGCTGAGTCTCAGGCTTGTATTCAGGAGGCACAGGCACAGGCTCAGGCACAAATTGAACTTGCTTGGATTCAGGCAGACCATGAGTATCGCATGAAACAAGGTGGAACTGGATCATCTAGCTCTGATGATTTTGATGTGGCTAAAAATGTTAAACTTGTCCCTCCTTTTAATGAATTTGATTTAACAAAGTATTTTCATTTGTTTGAGAGGATAGCTACAGGTTTTAATTGGCCCAAAAAGTATTGGCCAGTACTCCTTCAGAGTGTTCTCACCGGTAAAGCTCAAGTAACTTATGCATCTTTGCCTCAGGATCAATCTGATAATTATGATGTAGTTAAGAGCTTGATTCTTAAGGCCTATGAGCTTGTTCCTGAAGCCTATAGAGTAAAATTTAGGACAACTTATAAGCAAGATAAGCAATCCCATGTTGAGTATGCAAAAATCAAAGAAGATCTGTTAGAGCAGTGGTTAAATTCTAAGAATGTAAATTCTGATTTTGATAAATTTAAGCAGATGATTTTGCTGGAGGACTTCAAAAGGTGTATTAATAAAGATGTAAGCCTATATCTTGATGAGAAAAGAATAGATAATTTGTCTGATGCTGCAGTTTTTGCTGATGAATATGTTCTCACTCACAAGAGGTATTCTAAAGGAAAAAGGAAAGCTGAGAGTAAGTACGTTGCCTCTACTCAGAGTACAGGTAACAGGAAAGAGAATAAAGATGATGTTTCTCAGGAAGTAAATACTAGCTCCACCTCTAGATTTCAGAAAAGTAAATGTACTTATTGTAGTAACCTTGGTCATATTTCGGAGAAATGTTTCAGGAGACAGCGTGATGTGAACAAAAAGGAGTCTTTAAAATATTCAGTCAATTGGTCTAGTGTCCACCCTTGAGAGTTCCCAGAATTCTTTAACCGAGTTAAATGAACCTGCTTTGAGGGGTAAATTAAATTCTCATGATGAAGCTCCTCTTTTGAGCAGTAACGTGGGTGACACTCTCAAGAGTTCATGTGCTAATTTCCTGTCTGATGGTTTTGTCATTCTTCTGAACAGTAATGACAGGAAATCAGTTAAAATATATTGAGATACAGGTGCTTGCCAATCCCTTATGCTGACCAGTGTTCTAGGCTCTGATGTCAATTCCTCTGATGAAACTGTAATCTTACAAGGTGTAGGGAATAATTACTTCTCTGTCCCTCTGTGCAGAGTGAATTTAGAGTCTGGTTTTGTTAATGGTTCCGTTATGGTTGGGTTGGTTGAGACACTCCCAATGTCAGGTGTAACTTTCTTACTTGGAAATGATATTGGTGGAAGTCAAGTGTGTCCAGCTCCTCAGTTGTCTAGTGAACCAGTGACTGCGACCCAGGTGATGTCTCTGATGTGTTCTCTGCATGTGCTGTCACTAGGGCTAAGTCTGAAGGTACTGGTGACTTAGAGGATAATGATGATGATGATGATGTTATCCTAGCTGACACTTTTCTTGCTACTTTGGACCACTCACCAGATGAGGCAGTACCCCGTAGTGTTGATAATTTGTCTCGTCAAGAGTTGGTTGAGTTGCAGGTTGCTGACCCTGAGTTGAAAGGTCTAGCTAACTCTGCTTGCAGTGAGGAAGAGTCAGCTGGTGCTTCTACTTGTTATTATATAAAGTCAGGAGTACTTATGAGGAAGAGGAGACCTCCAGCAGCATCAGCCGACTGTGAATGGGAGGTTGTACATCAAGTTGTCATCCCTCGTGTTTGTAGGCAGGATATCATTAGAGTGGCTCATGATTCCAGTTTGGCAGGACACTTTGGAGTGAGGAACACTGTGACACGCATTTTGAAACACTTCTACTGGCCAGGTATCTTCAGAGATGTTTCCTGGTATTGTAAGTCTTGTCACACCTGTCAAGTTGTGGGGAAGTGTAATCAGACCAAAAAGGTTGCACATCTAGTTCCCATTCCTCCTTTTGAGGCGCGATTCACCCGTGTATTGGTGGATAATGTGGGCCCTCTTCCTAAGACTTCTTCAGGATTTTCTTATGTGTTGACCCTGATTGATATGGCTACTCGTTATCCTGAAGCCATTCCACTTATAAATATCTCAGAAAAGAAAGTGATTAAGGAAAAGCTTGGGTTCTTCACCAAGTTTGGTTTGCCCAAGGAGGTACAGTCAGACCGGGGAAGTAATTTCATGTTAAATGTTTTCAAGCAGCCTCTGAAAAAGTTGGGCATCACCCAGATCACGTCTTCAGCTTACTATCCCCAGACCCAAGGAGCGTTGGAGAGATATCATCAAACACTCAAATCGATGCTCAGGAAATACTGTTTGGAACATCAGAAAGATTGGGATAAAGGTCTTTCATTCGTTGTATTTGCCGCAAGGGAATCTCCAAATGAATCACTGGGCTTCTCACCCTTTGAACTACTGTTTGGCCATGAAGTAAGAGGACCCCTTAAGCTACTGAAGGAATGCTGGCTGTCGGAGGAAGATGACGTCAACCTGCTGGAGTATGTGATGAAGTTCAAAGAACGGCTGTCCACTGCTTTACAGCTGGTGAGAGAGAATTTAGGAGCTGCTCAGGAGAAGATGAAGACTTGGTATGAAGTCCAGGTTACGCCATTTTCAGCCAGGGGATCAGGTTTTGATTCTGCTACCTGTGCATGGGCAACCACTTCAAGCCAAGTTTAGTGGTCCTTATTTCATGGAGAAGAAACTCAGTGATGTCAACTATGTCATCGCCACACCAGATCGTAGAAAGAACAAGCAATTTTGTCACATCAACATGCTAAAGTTATATCATGGGCGGGACGAAAATAACCCAGTCGGCACTGTAGCTGTTCCACCCGAGTCTGCAAAGTGAAGCTCTCCCATGCAGTATGAGCCTTAGTGATAGTTTTTTTTTTTTTTTTTTTTTTATGTGTCCGACTCTGGGCATAGGCTTCACAGCCTACTATCAAGGCCCAGCAGTCCTCCTACATACCCTACACCTCTACATGTCACCACTTCGGCGCTAACACCCACCGTCCATATTGAATACATGCTAGGGCTGTCTCATACAGGACTGGTGTATTGGTATTAGCGGGGGTATTTTTACGACATGTTGGCGGGTCTTCTGTAGTTTGGGGAAGAATCCTGATATCATGAATGATCTCCAGACTAAGCTTTCTCATCTAGCCCCCGAGGAATGGCAGGAGTTTTCGGCATTACTGCAGGAGTACCCGCAAGTGTTCCATGCCACTCCAGGAAGAACCACTGTGTTGATGCATGATGTCTATGTTTGAGACACAAAGCCAATTAAACTGCCTCCTTACCCTGTGAACCCAGTGAAAGTTCCTCTCATCCAGAAGGAGCTTGGCTACCTGTTGGACCACAAGATGATTGAGCCCTGTCAGAGCGAGTGGAGTTCTCCTGTCACTCTAGTCTCTAAGCCAGGTGGGTCACAGCGGCTTTGCATCGACTACAGACGTGTTAATCAGATAACCAAAACAGACACTTACCCTCTCCCTCGCATGGAAGATTGCATAGATAAGATCGGAATGGCTAGGTACATAAGTAAGTTTGATTTGTTAAAGGGATATTGGCAAGTACCTATGAGTGAACGTGCTAGGGAGATCTCATGTTTTGTAACACTAGGAAAGACTTTTGCATGTTCTGTAATGCCATATGGTATGAAGAATGCACCAGCCACTTTTCAGAAGCTCATGAATGTTGTAACAGAGGGTTTGGCAGGGTGTGTTGTTTATGTTGATGATGTATTAATCTTCAGTGACAACTGGAAAGATCACCTATGCCATGTCAGTAAATTTCTTGAGCGTTTGGTTCAGGCTAATCTTGTAGCTAATTTATCAAAGTGTGAGTTTGGTCAAGCTAAAGTTCAGTACCTTGGGTACGTAATTGGTGATGGACACGTTGCACCACCAGGAGCTTAGGTTCAGGTTATAAGTGATCTTCCCAGACGTAAAAGTAGGAAAGAGCTACAAAGGTTTTTGGGAATGGTAGGTTATTACAGATTTGTTCTTAACTTTTCAATTCTTGTATCACCACTTACAGACCTACTGAAAAAGGGAGTTAAATTTGTCTGGACCGATAACTGTGAATCCTCTTTCAGTAAACTTAAAGCTATCCTATTAAGTCAGCCAGTGCTCGCTACTCCAAATTTTGCTAAGCATTTTAAGATGGCTGTTGACGCAAGTGATACAGGAGCTGGGGCTGTTTTGCTGCAAGAGGATGATCAGGGTATTGAACATCCTGTATCTTATTACAGTAAGAAGTTCACACCACCTCAAAAGAACTACTCAACTATTGAGAAAGAGCTTTTGGCCTTGATTTTGGGTTTACAGCATTATTCATTTTATTTGTGTTCTGGTTTTGACCCCATAGTCATTTATACTGATCATAACCCACTGAAATTCCTTAGTAAGTTTAAAGATAAAAATCAGAGATTGACAAGATGGAGTCTACTTCTTCAGGAGTATTCATTAGACATACAACATGTCAAGGGGAAAGAAAATGTTATTGCAGATTGCTTATCTAGACTTTAGACAGATTGTTTTAGAGTAATAAGAAATTTCCTTTGTAAATTTCTTTTTCTTTGTGGGGAGGTGTTACATAGCCTATGATTTCATCATCCCTTGCATAATTCTAACTTATGATACAGTTTTGTTCATGATTGCATCATTCTTTGTATGATCCTAATGTACAGTATGCTGCATGTTTGTTCACAATTCGCCACGTGGCTTCCATAGTGACCAGGCTTGCGTGTTCTACCTCACTCCCCCTTCTCCCCCTTATAGTAGAGTAAGTCGTTCGTCCTTTATGTTGTTCAGAGCAGGATTGTCAACTCTTTGTACCCGATGCCTTCATTTGCGCATCCTTCTTACAAGTTGAATCAAGCTCTGCCGGACCCTATATAATGAGCTCAGTCTCTGCATTAGTGGCCACTTAGATCTACTCCTCATTCTGTTCACATCTCTGTCCTCCCCTGTACAGTATATTATTATTTTTGTGAGTGCTCAGGAAGTGTCCAGTCATCTAGCTGCTGTATAATTTGAGTATGTTACCATTTTTCTTGTGCTGTATAGCCTAAGGTGTTAATTCGTGGGCCTGGTAAAGGTTTTGTGATTCATATTCGTTCCATACTGTCAGCCAGTATTTGTAATGTTTTGTATCTGTAATAATATTATATCTTGCTTTAACTGAGCATTATCCGGTTCTCTCATTTATCAGGGCTGACTTAAATAAATTTTCTCTTGCTAAATTCATGTTAATAGAGGCTATTGCAGTTAACCATATATGTAACCTGTTTTGCAATTACATTATCCTTATCAGTCTTGAATGTTTAGTTGTTAGTTTGAGCATTAAACTTTAACTTGTAATTTTACCTAAGTCTTTTGTTTTGAACCTGGAACGTTGCGGGACAGTAGTGATTTTAGTATTCTCACTTGAAGTGTTCATTATCTCTCTCTGTTCCGTAACAATATATATATATACATATATAGATAGGTAGATAGATAGATAGATGTATAAAAACATTCTTTATCATATCTATCCATCTATCTATCTATACTTCTCTCTCTCTCTCTCTCTCTCTCTCTCTCTCTCTCTCTCTCTCTATCGCTTACCTCATCCGTCTCACCCTCTCCCTTATGACGCCTCTCTATCTTTTTTGTTCATTTCTCTCCCTTCCCTTCCAATCTGCTTTACTCTACCGGGTTAGTGATGCTGGTGTAGTGTAAGCGAACCCTTGAGCACTTCCCTTAGTAGTCAGTATATAAGTGAACCCCTGAGCGTCCCCTTAGTTGCCAGAACATTAGCGAGCCCTTGAGCCCTTCCCCTAGCCCTCAGCACAGTGAACCCTCATCTTGAATGAGATCACAGCTAGGAACAATAATAGATCGCCTTTCTGCCCCGTTGTTGTTCCTATTATTGTAGTGTTGATGGGAATGAGAATTTATAACATTGTGGTGATGCTGTTGTCGTTTCGGATGGAAGAGTGGTATCTGTATCTGTCTATCTTAGCCTGTCTGTCTGTCTGTCTAGCCATTTGTCTATCTGTAAGTATGTCTGTCTTTCTGTCTTTCCATTCATCTGTCTCTCTGTAACTGTATGTTTGTCTTTTTCTCTCTGTCTCTCTAGGTATCCGTCTGTCTGTCTATCTGTATGTCTGTCCATCCCTCTGTCTGTCTATGAATATCCTTTTGTCTTCCTTTATCTGTCTAGCTATCTCTCTTTCTCTCTATATGTATATAAATATCTCCTTCAATCTCGTTTCCTGTCTATCTGTTTGTCTATCTTTGTGTGTGTGTGTGTGTGTGTGTGTGTGTGTGTGTGTGTGTGTGTGTGTGTGTGTGTGTCTTTATTATACCAAATATAATCCTTTCTTTCCACACTGAGCACTCCTAAATTACATTCAATAAATCAGATCAGGATGAAAATAATATCATATTTTTTTTTTTACACATTGTCATGTAATTATCTCCTACCCACCACATTACTGTCTGAACTCGTTTGTGCTATCTTTCTCTCTGTCCACTTGTTAGTATACTTAGGGACCTGGAGGTAAATTTGACTGTTGTAGGCCGTATTCTTGGGGAAACTTTGGACTTGAAGGATTTTATTGCTATATGAGCGTTATGCAGTTGACAGGTATAAATCATCATCGTTATATTATTATTTTTGGTTTTATTTATTGACATTATTATTATTATTATTATTATTATTATTTTATTATTATTATTATTATTATTATTATTATTATTATTATTATCTTTTTCTCCTCCTCCTCCTCCTCCTTCACCTTCTCTTCCTCCTCCTCCACTTCTTTTTCCTTCTCTTCTTTCTCTTCTTCTTTTTCCTCCTTTTTCTCCTTCTTGTTCTTCTGTTTCTTCTTCTTGTTCTTCTGCTTGTTGTTGCTGTTGTTGTTGTTGTTGTTGTTCTTCTTCTTCTTTTTCTTTGTCTTCTTTTTCACACCTCAGTATTTTTTTCTTCTGTAGCACACGTAACCCACCCCATATGTTAAAATTAATCTAAACTAATCCAGCCTAACCTGACCTACTCTGACCTAACCAACATTTTCATCATGTAACTTTATACAACAAACTTATCAATCTCTCATCTTTAAGCAACCACTACAAAAATAGATAGATAGATAGATATATAGTGGGATTACAGATGTCAGTTTTGAGTGGTCAGAATCTCTAGCAAAAAGCGGATTCAAGGATTAGGTTCGTCTTTGTGCAAAAAGAAAGCAAAATAATAAACTGTTTTGGTAATTGAGGCTTTGCAGCGATAGCCTCATTTAAATCCTTCTGGTAAGCTTTGGTTGTTTTATTTCTCTCTCTCTCTCTCTCTCTCTCTCTCTCTCTCTCTCTCTCTCTCTCTCTCTCTCTCTCTCTCTCTCTCTCTCTCTCTCTCTCTTTTGTGTCTATCTTTTTGTAAGTTCCTTCGTCCCTTTTTCTACCTGATGCCTGTAACCATCTGTCTACATATTCATCCATCCATCCATCTGTCTATCCAGCTGTCTCTCCTTCATCCCTCTGTCTATCCAGCTGTCTCTCCTTCATCCATCTGTCTATCCAGCTGTCTCTCCTTCATCCATCTGTCTATCCAGCTGCCTGCCTTTCTATCCATCACAAAACATCCCGAATTGTAGCCAGCGTAAATAATACTTCCATAGAACTAATCCCGGCTCACCTGCAGTCCTTCATTCCGTTTCATCACTTTCACTAATATTTGGGCATTTTTCAGCGTGCCTGTACTCCTATTTCCACATACAGTATATTCCTTTGCTCATTTTAACACCTCTCTTTTCAATTCAACATATATTAATTCCGTTTTAGTATATCCATTCTATTCTTTTTACGACTAAAACTTCATATTTCGTGGTGCTGGAGAGGGTCGCCGTCACCTGGTGGCACTGATATAATGAGTAGTTGCGCTGCCCGGTTATACAAGCATCCCCCAACTTCCTTCCTATGCCCTGAAAGGAGGATGGTGTGCTGCAGGAGAGGGATAACTTCAGTATACAGTCCACTGGGTTCATATTTTGATGAAGCTTGGGTTACTTCTGCTACTACTACTACTACTACTACTACTACTACTGCAAGGGGGAATTCTCTCGCCTTTGCTTTTTAAATTATACATTGATAATATAATTAAAACTTTATCGAAGGTGAATGTTGGATGTTGCCTTTTTTTTTTTTTTTTTTGTTTTTTTTAGAGTACATGCAATTGCATATGCAGATGACATTGTAATTTTAGGTGATTCAAAAGAAATTACTGAGTTACTGTGTAAAACGTTTCAGACGGAGGTAAACAATTTGGAGCTGAAAATTAACAACAATAAATCCAAAGTTATGATATTTAATACAAGAAATAATGAGGGACACAGTATCACTTGTATAAATCAGTATGAAGTGGTTGAGACATTAATATTTAGGCTATGAAACTGAAGACAGTTTTTCTGATCAGTATGATACTGAGACAAGATTAAATTCTTTTTATTCTAAATTTAATTCTGTATATAGGGAATTCATTTTTTTCATTCAGCATCCAGTCCTACGTTGCCCCATGAGAAGCGTAGGACCCCAGGGCTAGGCAAGTTCGTCCTGACATTTAAGATGAGAGTGACCAGCCTCACTCATCCCTAAGTGGCATTACGTGAGCAATAAACCCCAGCCACTCCTTGGATATAAACCTTCACCTGCTCAATCCGATTGGAGCACCGTAATTACCCAATAAACCACCAGGCGCCAAAATTTGGTTATATGGTTACCACCATCGTAGTAAATGATGTCCTGGTGTAAAAGAAACCATTTGGCTTGTCACTCAGTGTAAAGTCACCCACAGGCAGAAGGGCGAGGAAAGAATGAAGGAAAGAAAGACAAAAGAGGAGGGAAGGAAAGAAGGATGGAGGAAAAGAAAGGGCAGACACCCGAGAGCAGCACTACATCGAGTGAGTGGATGGTGAGCGCCCCTACCTATGAATGAATGTGTCCCTGATTATGGGTTATTATGGGACTTAAAGAAAACACAAAAAGGTCCGCTGTTTAGTACATTTGAAGTTGCATTTGCAAATGCAATGAAGAAAATACATAGTTTACCAAGAGTAACAAGTAATCACAGTGTGGCCAAGGTAGGTGGTCTTTTCTGCTGAGGCTTAAAGCAGCATTCACACAGGCAAGATATGTGAAACCTTTTTTTACGAAGAGGAATGTTTTACCTGGAATGAATATTCCTATTTTTACCTCTGGTAATCATTCTATCCTGCTTTGTAATCACTTCAGTGAAAAAAATATATAAATATGAATATGGAAAATATAAAATTAATTTAAATATTATGAATATGGTAATTGATATTATTAAATCAAGGATTGCTTGGGTTCAAAATTAAGAAGAAACAAGATGATTGCAAGTTACTGTGTGAACAGATAAAAAGAAATATGGGTTTGAATTACTTGGGTGGTAATGGGCTGTGATGGTGCTGCAGTTGTGTTTTGGTATATGGTACATGTACACTTGTATAAAGCAGTATATCTATGAAAATATTTATGTGTGTATGCTAATGCAAGATAATTTAGCAACATAACAGAATCTTGCTTTTTTTAAAAATGATAAATTAGTGGATATATTGTTTATTTAATAGAATGCTAGACTGTTGTCCCTCTTACTGGTCATATATATGTTATATACGAAACAAAGATGGTTGATTGATTGACTACTACTACTAGTACTACTACTCCTACTACTGCTACTACTACTACTGCAACTACTACTACTAGATTTGTCTTGGTTCAGATTAAGGCCTACTCTATTTCCGATGGAGACTATTGATCAAGTAATGCCAGCTTCCGTCTGTGTCTGTGTGTCTGTCTGTCTGTCTGTCTCTCTAGCAAGACGTCTTTATCCCACGAGAGGTGGCCAGAGACAAATCGCCTCCATGCCTTTTTCTCCCTTGCCATTTGCCTGCCCTCTGACTCACACCCCATTTCATATATCTTCCCTCCATTCCCCACCTCATCCTTGGGCCCGTATTCTTATCAGTTAAGGAAGCTCCTTAACACCTTTTCCTAAGCAGTTTAGTTTGTTACACCTTACATTCCTCTTCCATGTTACATAAATCCTTCCTAAATCGCTAAACTGTGCATAAATAACATACAGAAGATTATTAGCCACCTCTACTAAAATACAAATCCCTGACGAAGAGGTGTAAGGCTTCATTACCCAGTGAGAATACAAGCCCTGGTCTTCCTTTCTTCCTCTTCCCCTTCTTGTGCCTTTCCCTTAAAAATTATATAAACTTCATTAGTCTAGCCTCGGGTTCTTACTCGACATTTTTGAGCGATTTTTTTTTTAAACCCTTCAATCTCATGACTTGTTTTCTTGTTTCCTATTTCCTGGCGACTTTACCGTCTTAATGCTGGGCTAATGTAGTGAGGGGATCATTGAAGGGTGTATCTAACCCCCACCCTAATTTGGAAGGTCCCCCCTCCCTGATTCGTAAGGACCCCCCCCCCTAAATCGGAAGGTGCCCCCCTATTTCGCAAGTCCCTCCCTAATTCAGAAGGTCCCCCTAATTTGCAAGACCCTCCCTAATTCAGAAGGTCCCCCCTAATTTGCAAGACCCTCCCTAATTCGGAAGGCCCCCCCTCATGCCCAAGGCCCCCCTAATTTGGAAGAGTCCCCCTAATTTGCAAGACCCCCTTAATTCTGAAGGGTCCTCCTAATTTGGATGATCCCTCCAATTCGGAAGTTCCCCCTAATTGGGAAGGTCTCCCCCTAAATCGGAGGCCTCCCTAAACCGAATGGTCTCCCCCCTAATTCGGAAGGTCTCTCCATTATCATTGTCGTTGGCTCCGTCATCATCACCATCACTGTCATCACCACCGTCACCATCGTTGTCGTCATCATCGTCAGACACACACACACACACACACACACACACACGCGGCACTTCCACTCTGACATACCACCACCCACACTGCACACATCCATTATCATACCTACTTCACCAGTAGGAGGAAGGATTATTTCTTCCAGTCACTCTCCCTCAGAATAGTTTTGCCCCCAATTAATTTCCTCACTACGACTTCGTCCTCGTTTTATTCTTCCTGGCTGCTGACCTCTTTTTTTTTTTTTTTTGGGGGGGGGGGTTGACATTGATTCGTTTTTCCTATCAGTTTGTCTCCCTCCTTCCCTGGCTTTTGGACCCTACCTTACTCCATCCTAGGGTGGGAAAAGAGGTATATATGATGATGATGCCTTTCAGATACCTCTCTTTATTCCAAAAGTCCCGTGAATCTGTTCCTGAAATGCCTTAAAGTGCTTCATTCCAAATATCGAATACTTAAACTGTTTCGTTCCATTGGCTTTCCGTTCAGATTCCGAAATTCAACGAGGCATAGTTTATCAGCCGCGCCACCCCACCTTTTCCAGATATATTCGTTCATATAGCCCTCCGTGTTGAAGAGCGCGGTAGCGTTTCTGGCATGACATTTGTTTTCGTTCGGAGTAACGAAGGTAAATCAAGAAGGCGCCATCGTTTCTATGTATATATTTTTTTTCTGAATCGCTTTTTCTCAAAATCTTTCCTTACCTATCCTCGATTTTCTATTCCATCCAATTCATCACTTCTTCACTGTGGATTCTTTAACGAAGGAACATTCCGCACCGAGACTGCGAAATCTATGTATCTACGCGGAGTTATACTGGTCGGTTGCAGTCACACTAGGCAGACTTGTTATTAGTGAGCAAAAGAAATCTCTCTCTCTCTCTCTCTCTCTCTCTCTCTCTCTCTCTCTCTCTTGTTAACACTAGGGTGCCTAGTTAACGGTAGAGTCGTCCCAATGAGGCGTCGGTTCAGTCCTTCCTTTAAGCACAAAGACAAAGGTTAATGGCTCCCTAGCACCTCTTCCTTAGAGATTTATTACCATAAGGCAGGTTAATATCCTTTCTTCCCATTATTTATGCATAGGTTTGTGGTAGGTGGGGGCACTCACCATCCACTCACTCGATGTAGTGCTGCCGTCGGGTGTCTGCCCTTTCCTCTCCTCCATTCTTATTTCCTTCCATCCTCTTCTGTCTTTCTTTCCTTCATTCTTTCCTTGTCCTTCTGCCTACGGGTGACTTTACACTTGCTCTTCTGTCTTTCTTTCCGTCATTCTTTCCTCTTCCTTCTGCCTGTGGGTGACTCTACACTGAGTGACAAGCCAAATCGTTTCCTGTACACCAGGAAACCATTTACTACGCTGGGTGGTAACCATATAACCAAATTTTGGCGCCTGATTGTTTAGTTGGTAATTACTGCTCTCCAATCGGATTGAGCCTGTGAAGGTTTATATCCAAGGAATGGTTGGGGTTGATTCCTCATATAATGCCACTCAAGGATGAGTGAGGCTGGTCACTCTCATCTTAAATGTCGGGACCGACTGCCTAGCCCCGGGCTCCTACGCTTCTCATGGGGCAGTGTAGGATTGAATGATGGATGAATGGATGGATTTATGCATAGGCTGGCGATGTTTGAAGGATTAATGTATAACAAAAAATAGGACAGTAAAGCTCAATAAACAGATTAAATTGCCTAGGAAAAGTTGTTAAGGAGCTTCCTGAACCTACTAGAATACAGGTGAGGTTCTTTCAAAACACGGCTCACAGTCTTTAGAAAGTCAGTCTTGGAATGTACAATACCAAGTTTTTAGCTCTGGCTGGTAAGACAACTTGGCTGTGAACTAGGATATCGTAAGTCGTAGTGAGGACATAAGACTATACTGTTTTTGCCTTAACGTGGCCTAGATTTTCCTCCTTTTCCAAAGTTTTCCACCTAGATCAGTTGTCGAAAAAGACAAGGCTATGGCATTACAGCCTTAGCATAGAACTTCTTGATGACTAGCATCGCATTCAGGTGTTAATGTGTTGAGATAACTAAGCATTCAAGATAGAGCTGCCAATATTAGGCCAAGTTAGAGTAAAAAGAATATATGTACGGCATTCACTTGACTGTGTGACATTCACATAGGTATACAAAGTTTTATTAGCAAACAGAAGATAATACTAGTAGTTTCTTTAAATTTGACAAAAGTGAATCAGTCACAATATTACAGCTATCGTTCATTTATACTCACCTTCTCTAGATTTTAAACTAACCTGGCCTAGATTTTACACTCATCTGGCCTAGATTTTACACTCATCTGACCTAGATTTAACACTAGCCTGGCCTAGATTTAACACAAACCTGGCCTAGGTTTTACACTAACCTGGCCTAGATTGTACACTAACCTGGCCTAGATTTCATACTAATCTGGCCTAGATTTTATACTAACCTGGCCTTGATTGTACACTAACCTGGCCTTGATTGTACACTAACGTGGCCTAGATTTTATACTAACCTGACCTGGATTTTACACTCACTTGGCCTAGATTTTACACTAACCTGAGCTAGATTTTACTCTCATATGGGCTAGATTTTCTCTGCCCAGTTTGTTTCACGTAGCTCTATGACAGAAGCAGACAGTGCTGTGGTTCTACATCCTTCACATAACACTTCTTCGAGATTAGCTTCCTATTTTCTATCTATCTCTTGCCAGACGCCTTAATCCTGTAAGGGGTGGCTACAAACAAATCTCCTCCATGTCGTCCTCCCCTGCCATTTCACTGCCCTGCTTCAAACTCACACACCCCCTCTCTCATGTACCTCGACACTCCATCCCTCCATCTCATCCTTGGCCTTCCCCTCCCTCTCCCCCCCTCCACCTCACTCACATACACTCTCCTCGTCAGTCTCTCACTCTCCATCCTCTCCACATGGCCAAACCACCTCAGTGTGTTTCTCCTAACGCTTTCTATCACGTCCACATCCACACCACGCCCTGTATTACTTCCTCATTTGTCAGTCTGTCTCTCCTTGTGACTCCACATGCTCCTCTCAAATAACTCATTTCCACTGCTCTCTTGATTTCTGTCCCTCCAACAAGGTCCAAGCTTCACTTCCATACGTTAGAGTTGGTATCACAATACTGTCATGTAGTAACGTTTCATTTCCATGCTCACTTCCCTGCTTCTTATCACTGCTCTCAAGGAACCAGCAACCTTTCTTCCTTGCTGTATCCTTTCAAGCACTTCACCCTCTTAACTTCCATTCTTACGCATCACACTACCCAAGTACTTAAATGCACTCACATTTTCTATTTCCTCCTCATCCAGCCTCACTGTACATTCACTGACTTCACTTCTCTCGAAAACCATAACTTTACTCTTCCCTACATTCACCTTTAGATTCCGTTTCTTACACACTCTCCCAAACTTGTCCACCAAGCCTTGCAGCTCCCCTTCGTCTTCACTCAACAACACAGTATCATCTCCAAACAACAGTACAGGGAGTATCCAAACACTGCCCTCTCTCACTAGGGCCACTCCAACATCCACTGCCCTACTTTGTATCTCTTTTATAACCCCATCCATATACAGATTGAACAATCATGGAGACATGACATCCTTGTTTCAATCGAACCTTCAAGTAGAAAAATTCACTCAGTTCACTATCCACACGCAATGCAGCCTTGGCACCCTCATACATGCTCTTCATGGCATTCAACAACTTCCCATCTACTCCATATGTTATTAATACTTTCCACAATCCTTGTTCATCCACCCTGTCATATGCGTTCTCCAAATCCATGAAGGCCGCATACAACTTCTTTCCCTTCTCTAGACACTTTTCCGCTAAAGACCTAAGAATGAATATCTGATCTACACAACCTCTTCCCTTCCTAAAAACCTCCCTGCTCTTCTCCATCTAATTCCTCTGTTATTTTCCTAACTCTGTCAATAAGTATCCTACCATATTCTTTTCCTATTACACTAAGAAGACAAATGCCCCCATGAATACCACATACTTCTTTTTCCCCCTTTTCCTTTGTACAGGGGAATAATTATACGTGACTTCCAGTCCTCCGGGACTCTACCTTCCTCGCAGGCCAATCTGCACATCTTCCACTTCCATTCTACGACTATTTTTCCCGCATGCTTCAGCATTTCACCACGCATTCCATCAGTTCCTGGGGCTTTCCCCATTTTAACTTTCTTCATTGCTTCCACAACTTTCATCCTACTGATTTCTTCCTCTCTTCTCACATCCTTCCGTCTCCCAGCCATTCCCCAGCCACTTATACTCGCATTACTTTGATTCTCTATGTTCAACAATTTCTTAAAGTGTTCTCTCCATCTGCTCACTTTTTCTTCCTTCTCCATCCTACTTTAATGTTAATATATTGTTTCAACTCAGCATTCGAGAGGTGGTAAATTTAAACAAAGTAAAATGGTTATGTAAATGATCCATTAAAATAAGCGAAATGTTGGGTGGGAGAGAGACAGAGAGGAGAGTGCTTGACTTCTTTATTTTATAACGTTTCGGGTACACGGAATAGAGCTTGATTTTTATATTTCTTTAACGTTTTGGCTACACAGAACCTGGCTTTCTAAGGATGGGTTCTGTTTGGCCCGAAATGTTAGACAAAATAAAGACTTCAAGCTCTAACCTGTGTGTCTCTCCCAGCCAACATTAAAATTGGTATGTTCATCTATTCTACCTTTCCTTTCCCCATCCTGACCCTATCCTCCGCTGCTGGCCTTTTCCTTGCCCTCCTCCCATGGCTATCCATTATTCCTAAGGGGTTTTTGCTCTCTCTCTCTCTCTCTCTCTCTCTCTCTCCACTTTTTACATAAATGAGAGAGAGAGGGAGAGGGGGAAGGGAGAAAGCCTCCAAACTCTCTCCCTCTCTGTATATATATATATATATATATATATATATATATATATATATATATATATATATATATATATATATATATATATATATATATATATATATATTGTTAAGGAACAGAGAGAGATAATGAACACTTCAAGTGAGAATACTAAAATCACTACTGTCCCGCAAAGTTCCAGGTTCAAAGACAAAAGAGTTAGGTAAAATTACAAGTTAAAGTTTAATACTCAAACTAACAACTAAATATTCTGGACTAATAAGGATAATGTAATGGCAAAACAGGTTACATATATGGTTAACTGCAACAGCCTCTATTAACACGAACTTAGCAAGAACAAATTTATCTAAGTCAGCCCTGATAAAATGAGAAAACAGGATAATGCTCAATTAAAGTAAGATATAATATTATCACAGATACAAAACACTACACACACACCACAAACTCAGCCAGGAGACAGGACGTGTGTGCTGGGCAATCCCCAGGCCCTGTCTTCCCCCTTACCTCACTCAAGCCAACCACCACCAACCGGGCTACAGCAAGGCCCGGTCTCCTGTAATGAGGAGAGAATCAACAACAACAACAACAAAACACTACACACCACAAACTCAGCCAGGAGAGAGGGTGTGTGTGCTGGGCAATCCCCAGGCCCTGTCTTCCCCCTTACCTCGCTCAAGCCAACCACCACCAACCGGGCTACAGCAAGGCCCGGTCTCCTCTAATGAGGAGAGAATCAACAACAACAACAACAACAAAACACTACTCACATTGGCTGACATTAAAAACTCTACATGAATCACAAAAACCTCACCAGGTCTACGAATTAACGCCTTAGGCCATACAGTACAAGAAAAATAGTAACAACACTTATACTCAAATTATACAAATTATACAACAGCTAGATGGTTGGAGACTTCCTGAGCACTCACAAAAATAATAATACACTATACAGGGGAGGACAAAGATGTGAACAAAATGAGGAGTAGATCTAAGTGGCAACTAATGCAGAGACTGAGCTCATTATATAGGGGGCCGGAAGAGCTTGATTCAACTTGCAAGAAGGACGCAGAAAAGAAGGCACAGGGGAGGAAGAGTTGACAGTCCTGCTCTGAACAACAGAAAGAACGACTTACTCTACTATAAGGGGGAGAAGAGAGGAGTGAGGTAAAACACGCAAGCCTTGTCACTATGGAAGCCACGAGGCGAATCGTGATCAAACATGCAGCATACTGTATGTTAGAATTATACAAAGGATGATGAAATCATAGGCTATGTAACACCTCCCCACAAAGAAAAAGAAATTTACAAAGGAAATTTCTTATTACTCTAAAACAATCTGTCTAAAGTCTAGATAAGCAATCTGCAATAACATTTTCTTTCCCCTTGACATGTTGTATGTCTAATGAATACTCCTGATGAAGTAGACTCCATCTTGTCAATCTCTGATTTTTATCTTTAAACTTACTAAGGAATTTCAGTGGGTTATGATCGGTATAAATGACTATGGGGTCAAAAGCAGAACACAAATAAAATGAATAATGCTGTAAACCCAAAACCAAGGCCAAAAGCTCTTTCTCAATAGTTGAGTAGTTCTTTTGAGGTGGTGTGAACTTCTTACTGTAATAAGATACAGGGTGTTCAATACCCTGATCATCCTCTTGCAGCAAAACAGCCCCAGCTCCTGTATCACTTGCATCAACAGCCATCTTAAAATGCTTAGCAAAATTTGCAGTAGCGAGCACTGGCTGACTTAATAGGATAGCTTTAAGTACTGAAAGAGGATTCACAGTTATCGGTCCAGACAAATTTAACTCCCTTTTTCAATAGGTCTGTAAGTGGTGATACAAGAATTGAAAAGTTAAGAACAAATCTCCTGTAATAACCTACCATTCCCAAAAATCTTTGTAGCTCTTTCCTACTTTTACGTCTGGGAAGATCACTTACAACCTGAACCTTAGCTCCTGGTGGTGCAACGTGTCCATCACTAATTACGTACCCAAGGTACTGAACTTTAGCTTGACCAAACTCACACTTTGATAAATTAGCTACAAGATTAGCCTGAACCAAACGCTCAAGAAATTTACTGACATGGCATAGGTGATCTTTCCAGTTGTCACTGAAGATTAATACATCATCAATATAAACAACACACCCTGCCAAACCTTCTGTTACAACATTCATGAAAAGTGGCTGGTGCATTTTTCATACCATATGGCATTACAGAACATGCAAAAGTCTTTCCTAGTGTTATAAAACATGAGATCTCCCTAGCACGTTCAGTCATAGGTACTTTTTTTTTTTTTTTATGTGACCGACACTGGGCATAGGCTTCACAGCCTGCTTTCAAGGCCCAGTAGTCCTCCTACGTACCGTACACCTATACATGTCACCACTTCGGCGCTAACACCCACCGTCCATACTGAATACAGGCTAGGGCTGTCTCATACAGGACTGGTGAATTTGTATTAGCGGGGGTATTTTTACAACATGTCGGCGGGTCTTCTGGTAGATCAGTAAAGTCCGATTTTCCTGAATTCAAATCCTAAACTGTTCCCTGCTCCCAGCGGGATTTGAACCCGGGTCCGTTAGGACTGTAGGCCAACTCTCTACCAACTGAGCTACCGCCTCCCCCAGTATCCCTTTAACAAATCAAACTTACTTATGTACCTAGCCTTTCCGATCTTGTTTATGCAATCTTCCACGCGAGGGAGAGGGTAAGTGTTTGTTTTAGTTATCTGATTAACACGTCTTTAGTCGATGCAAAGCCGCTGTGACCCACCTGGCCTAGGGACTAGAGTGACGGGAGAACTCCACTCGCTCTGACAGGGCTCAGTCATCTTGTGGTCCAACAGGTAGCCAAGCTCCTTCTGGATGAGAAGAACTTTCACTGGGTTCACATGGTAAGGAGGCAGTTTAATTGGCTTTGCGTCTCCAACATCGACATCATGCATCAACACAGTGGTTCTTCCTGGAGTGGCACGGAACACTTGCGGGTAGTCCTGCAGTAATGACTAAAATTCCTGCCATTCCTCGGGAGCTAGATGAGAAAGCTTAGTCTGGAGATCATTCACAATATCAGGATTCTTCCCCAAACTATCACTCAGGCTCATACTGCATGGGAGAACTTCACTTGCAGACTCGGGTGGAACAGCTACAGTGCAGACTGGGTTATTTTCATCCCGCCTGTGATATAACTTTAGCATGTTAGTGTGACAAAGTTGCTTGTTCTTTCTACGATCTGGTGTGGCGATGACATAGTTGACATCACTGAGTTTCTTCTCCACGAAATAAGGACCACTAAACTTGGCTTGAAGAGGTTGCCCATGCACTGGTAGCAGAATCAAAACCTGACCTCCTGGCTGAAAGTGGCATAACCTGGACTTCTTATCATACCAAGTCTTCATCTTCTCCTGAGCAGCTCCTAAATTCTCTCTCGCCAGCTGTAAAGCAGTGGACAGCCGTTCTTTGAACTTCATCACATACTCCAGCAGATTGACGTCATCTTCCTCCGACAGCCAGCATTCCTTGAGTAGCTTAAGGGGTCCTCTTACTTCATGGCCAAACAGTAGTTCAATGGGTGAGAAGCCCAGTGATTCATTTGGAGATTCTCTTGCGGCAAATACAACGAATGAAAGACCTTTATCCCAGTCTTTCTGATGTTCCAAACAGTATTTCCTGAGCATCGATTTGAGTGTTTGATGATATCTCTCCAACGCTCCTTGGGTCTGGGGATGGTAAGCTCAAGACGTGATCTGGATGATGCTCAACTCTTTCAGAGACTGCTTGAAAACATTTGACATGAAATTACTTCCCCGGTCTGACCATACCTCCTTGAGCAGACCAAACTTGGTGAAGAACCCTAGCATTTCCTTAATCACGTTCTTTGCTGAGGTATTTCTAAGTGGAATGGCTTCAGGATAACGAGTAGCCTTATCTATTTCTAAGTGGAATGGCTTCAGGATAACGAGTAGCCATATCAATCAGGGTCAACACATAAGAAAATCCTGAAGAAGTCTTAGGAAGAGGGCCCACAATATCCACCAACACACGGGTGAATCGCGCCCCAAAAGGAGGAATGGGAACTAGAGGTACAACCTTTTCGGTCTGATTACACTTCCCCGCAACTTGACAGGTGTGACAAGACTTACAATACCAGGAAACATCTCTGAAGATACCTGGCCAGTAGAAGTGTTTCAAAATGCGTGTCACAGTCTTCCTCACTCCAAAGTGTCCTGCCAAACTGGAATCATGAGCCACTCTAACGATATCCTGCCTACAAACACGAGGGATGACAACTTGATGTACAACCTCCCATTCACAGTCGGCTGATGCTGTTGGGGTCTCCTCTTCCTCATAAGTACTCCTGACTTTATATAATAACAAGTAGAAGCACCAGCTGACTCTTCCTCACTGCAAGCAGAGTTAGCTAGACCTTTCAACTCAGGGTCAGCAACCTGCAACTCAACCAACTCTTGATGAGACAAATTATCAACACTACGGGGTACTGCCTCATCTGGTGAGTGGTCCAAATTAGCAAGAAAAGTGTCAGCTAGGATAACATCATCATCATCATTATCCTCTAAGTCACCAGTAACTTCAGACTTAGCCCTAGTGACAGCACATGCAGAGAACACATCAGGGACATCACAATCCTGGGTCGCAGTCACTGGTTCACTAGACAACTGAGGAGCTGGACACACTTGACTTCCACCAATATCATTTCCAAGTAAGAAAGTTACACCTGACATTGGGAGTGTCTCAATCAACCCAACCATAACGGAACCATTAACAAAACCAGACTCTAAATTCACTCTGCACAGAGGGACAGAGAAGTAATTATTTCCTACACCTTGTAAGATTACAGTTTCATCAGAGGAATTAACATTAGAGCCTAGAACACTGGTCAGCATAAGGGATTGGCAAGCACCTGTATCACGATATATTTTAACTGATTTCCTGTCATTACTGTCCAGAGGACTGGCAAAACCATCAGACAGGAAATTAGCACATGAACTCCTGAGAGTGTCACCCACGTTACTGCTCAAAAGAGGAGCTTCATCATGAGAATTCAATTTACCCCTCAAAGCAGGTTCAGTTAACTCAGTTAAAGAATTCTGGGAACTCTCATGGGTGGACACTGGACCAATTGACTGAATATTTAAAGACTTCTTTTTGTTCACATCACGCTGTCTCCTGAAACATTTCTCCGTAGTATGACCAAGCTTACTACAATAAGTACATTTTCTTTTCTGAAATCTAGAGGTGGAGCTGGTATTTACTTCCTGAGAAACATCATCTTTATTCTCTTTCCTGTTACCTGTACGCTGAGTAGAGGCAACATACGACTTACTCTCATCTTTCCTTTTTTCTTTAGAATATCTCTTGTGAGTGAGAACATATTCATCAGCTAGAACTGCAGCATCAGACAAATTATCTATTCTTTTCTCATCAAGATATAGGCTTACATCTTTATTAATACACCTTTTGAAGTCCTCCAGCAAAATCATCTGCTTAAATTTATCAAAATCAGAATCCACATTCTTAGAATTTAACCACTACTCTAACAGATCTTCTTTGATTTTTGCATACTCAACATGGGATTGCTTATCTTGCTTATAAGTTGTCCTAAATTTTACTCTATAGGCTTCAGGAACAAGCTCATAGGCCTTAAGAATCAAGCTCTTAACTACATCAAAATTATCAGATTGATCCTGAGGCAAAGATGCATAAGTTTCTTGAGCTTTACCGGTGAGAACACTCTGAAGGAGTACTGCCAATACTTTTTAGGCCAATTAAAACCTGTAGCTACCCTCTCAAACAACTGAAAATACTTTGTTAAATCAGATTTATTAAAAGGAGGGACAAGTTTAACATTTTTAGCCACATCAAAATCATCAGAACTAGATGATCCAGTTCCACCTTGTTTCATGCGATACTCATGGTCTGCCTGAATCCTAGCAAGTTCAATTTGTGCCTGAGCCTGTGCCTGTCCTCCTGAACACGAGCCTGAGACTCAGCCTCCTTAGCCTCAGCCTCCTTATCACGAGCCTGAAACTCAGCCTTCTTAGCACGAGCCTGAAACTCAGCCTCCTTAGAACAAGCCTGAAACTCAGCCTCCTTAGCACGAGCCTCCTGCAGGGCTAGCTGTAACTTAGCTATTTCAATCTGCGTTTGCTCATCTGGAGGAGTTACATTAAACAAGCTTTTATTAATCATGTCAAGAATTTGATCTTTAGCATGATGAGAGCGAACAGCAATTCCCAATTGTTGAGCAACAAGCTTAAGTTCATTCTTTGTTCTGTTTTCTACATCACACACTGTTTGCACATTTGACAAAAAATCTTTGGCTTCATCAAGAGTAGTAATAGTAGAAATCATGAATAAATCACAGTCACATAATATCAAGCAATATCCTTATGATAATATCCTGAATATCCTGATAAGAGGTCGCCAAATTTATGTTACGGAACAGGGAGAAATAATGAACACTTCAAGTGACAATACTAAAATCACTACTGTCCCGCAAATTTCCAGGTTCAAAGACAAAAGAGTTAGGTAAAATTACAAGTTAAAGTTTAATGCTCAAACTAACAACTAAACATTCAGAACTCATAAGGATAATGTAATGGCAAAACAGGTTACATATATGGTTAACTACAACAGCCTCTATTAACACGAATTTAGCAAGAACAAATTTATCTAAGTCAGCCCTGATAAAATGAGAAAACCAGATAATGCTCAGTTAAAGTAAGATATAATATTATCACAGATACAAAACACTACTCACACTGGCTGACATTAAAAACTCTACATGAATCACAAAAACCTCACCAGGCCTACGAATTAACGCCTTAGGCCATACAGTACAAGAAAAATAGTAACAACACTTATACTCAAATTATACAGCAGCTAGATGGTTGGAGACTTCCTGAGCACTCACAAAAGTAATAATACACTATACAGGGGAGGACAGAGATGTGAACAAAATGAGGAGTAGATCTAAGTGGCAACTAATGCAGAGACTGAGCTCATTATATAGGGGGCCGGCAGAGCTTGATTCAACTTGCAAGAAGGACGCGGAAAAGAAGGCACAGGGGAGGAAGAGTTGACAGTGCTGCTCTGAACAACAGAAAGAACGACTTACTCTACTATAAGGGGGAGAAGAGGGGAGTGAGGTAAAACACGCAAGCCTGGTCACTATGGAAGCCACGAGGCGAATCGTGATCAAACATGCAGCATACTGTACTTTAGGATTATACAAAGGATGATGAAATCATAGGCTATGTAACAATATATATATATATATATATATATATAGATATATATATATATATATATATATATATATATATATATATATATAGATATACCCGCTAGGAAACCATGTATACTCCAACTCATGTTCTAGGCCAAGACTATATAGATAGATAGATAGATAGATAGGTATATATATATATATATATATATATATATATATATATATATATATATATAAGCTGCGTGTCTCTGTGTGTGTGTATTTTGGGCAGCTGAAACTACACATTCATTCGCACCAAAATTGGCACTAAAATCGCAAAAAAATGACTGATATGAAAAAACTTGGTCCCATCACGATTGAAAAACTTTTGCTGTATTTAATGAGCGATCAAATTTTGACCAAAAAACGCCGCTCCCAGCGCCCGGTTGCTTGCCGTGGCCGAGTGGTTAATATCTGGGACTTGCATGCGGACATCTTAGATTCCATTCCCAAAGCGATGGGAGGGCGCCTTTCTTTGATATGGAGGCGTCATGGTGTATCAAAATTAGCACGAAAATCGCAGAAAATTCGTTGATGTCGAAAACTTTGGTCCCATCTCGATTTATGCTTTTTTTTTGTAGAGTTAAGAGCGATCAAAGTTTGATTTGGAAAACAGTTAATTCGGTACCGGGACTTTTAGAAATCGAGTTTACTCAAGCCATGTGCCACGACCGTATACTGTTTAGTGGAATGCCACAAATTTAGTATTCATGTATATGTTTAGAGGTACTGTAATTTCTAAGTTAGATAGAGTGTAATCTGAATACTAGTCTATAAGGCTCCTGTTCTAAGTAATAGTTCATGTGTTAATGATCGATATAGGGACCACTTTATTTTTATATGTATATATCTCTGTATCTATGCATAGGTAGTGTAACTGGGAGTGTTGAGCTATGGGAGTTCACTCATCTTGTAAGTAACGAATAACAGATGTGGACAACATCCTCTCGCTTGTGGTGCATCGTTGCCGGGTGCCAAGTTTAAACCTTAAACAGAATAATAATGGGTATGCAATTCTTTCTGTATCATTGTTGTGAAATGCTTACTAATGAAGCTGCTAGAATCCAAATATGTGAAATTAATAGTCAGAAAAGGCAAAGATAATGTAATTTGTGAGGATCAAGTACTTCCGCTTGCCTTAGCCGTCACTAGATGGCATAAGCTACCCCAAACTCAGGGCGGGATGGCAGTAAATTCAGTATTTACCTGTAGTAAGGAATCAATCCCAAATTTTCCCCAATTCAATCAAAAGTCCTAACGTCATGTGTACTCTATAAATAGTGAAGAGAATTAAAACCCATCATATCGCAAAAACACAGTCTCATTTGACTAGCAGTACCGTCCCTACGTGCCTAGCTAAGCCGCATTGGCTATCCAGACGTTGTGGGTAACAGACATTGTTTCAGGTGAGCTGTACACATTCCTCCTTTCTCCTCCCTTGCTTGTTTTAATTCTTGCTTGTCGTGAACAATATGAAGTAATGTTGTTAAAAGCTTAACGTAGGCATTGGCTATCCAAACATTGTGGGTAACAGACGTTGTTTCAGTCCACAGACACCGTGACTTTGGGGCTTGCACGAGGCCATCATGTGAATTTGCCCATAGGGTTGACGTACACACACGCTTACACTACCCACGAATAGATTTATAACTGAATGTAATAGCAATTGAATTATGAATCAATCAGGTGAACCTTTTTTTTTTTTTTTGATAGTAGATAAGGTACAGAATTTTTAAAGTTAATGTGATCATGTAACGGAAAGGCGAATTTAAACTCATCAACCGTTTCTTTTCTCTTCTTTTATTAATAGGTTAGGAATATTGGGAGTGTTGAAGTGAATTTAGTGGTTATAAGGATATGAAATTTCGAATTGTTCCTCGAGGCTAAGCAAGCCCGAGTGATTATGAAATATTAGTGAATTGTGTGATGAGTTTAGACTGGCCCGACGTAATAGTACATGAGTGTAAAATTTTGGTTCGAGGCTATGCCAGCCCGAAAAGACAGTTCATGTCATTGAATGTCCCAGTCTTGAGGCTATTGACGAGCCCAAGAATAACTCATAATCGAGAATGAAATGTGATGAACTCAGGAGTCATTGTTAAATATTCAAATTGTTTCGCTTGGTAACAGTACTGTATTACTATCGCCCAAACTAGAACTTAATTTACAACTCTTTTCATATTATTAAAGGTCATGTAATAAAAAAAAAAAAATTCTGTTGTTTAACAAGTATAGATTTATTAAAGTAAAGTATATGCAATTTTGATATCCAACCAAGGGAATTTTGTCCTCTCACGCATGACTCACTCCCCTTCCAGTTCAAGATTCCTCCGCTTTGGGAACGACTAACACACGTGGTACTAACTTATTCTCGACTCGGCTAAAGATACAAACGCTACCAAAAATATCCTTTATGCAATTAACCTTTATCATTCAAAGTCGAAGTTACTCCCCCCCCCCCTTCGTTTTTTTCTTTGGTGAATACTTTATCAGTCACTGAGGGGAGACTAAGTTGAGTACCCTTTGTATTATCAACAAGTAAGTTAAACAGAACAAACCTGATAAATAATGATAGGATAAAATTACTCATCGTTACACTGATGAACAACGGTGGGATAAAAAAT
>NC_137069.1:23741451-23768951 GCF_032717465.1 Coenobita brevimanus
GATCCACCTGACATTTTACCTGTTCACATCTGTCTCATTCCAGGTATTATGTGATAAAAAAAAAAAATCTTTAACTATGAAAAAATAGTCAAAAATCAGTGAGTCTGTTGATCTTAAGCAGAAAATGTCATTAACGGCAAATTATCGTTCACTGACCCAAGTGAAATTTGATTTGCTAAGACTGGATGGAAGAGGTTGATAGACAGTAGGTTATAGTGGAGAAAATGGAAAGTCATGATGGTCATGGGGATGATAATGATGACAGCGGTAGTGATGATGATGGTGATGATGATGATGATGATGATGATGATGATGATGATGGAAGTGATTGCTGCTAGTGGATGATTTAAAGCTATTTAGAGGAAACTTACTGAACTGAAAACGTTAATGGATTTTGTTTCTATCCAGTTCGTTTATGATGATGATGATGGTGGTGGTGGTAGTTTTTTATGATGACGTTGATGATGATTGCTGTTAATGATGATGATAATGATGATGATGATGATGATGATGATGATAATGATAGCTGTTACTGATGATAATGATGACGATGATGATGATGATGATGATGATAGCTGTAAATGATGATGATAATGATGATGTTAATGGCAATGATAATGATGATGATGGTGATTGTAGTCCTTAATGATGATAATTATGATGATGATGGTGGTGGCGTTAGCTCTTAATCTGAATTAAAATTTCTAGAGATAGCAAAAATATAAGAAAAATACTTGAACCTAGAAGTCAAATTTAACCAGTTATTTTGACCAATCCACTCTGAGAAGGAGGGGGGGGGTAGAGTCTGCTAGAACATGGCGTGGCCAGGACAAATTTTAATGCAGGACTATCTACCCCACCCTCAGGCTGCAGCGTCAGGAGACAGATAGATGGGAGACGCTGCACACACATTCTCTCTCTCTCTGTCTCTCTCTCTCTTTGTATGTGTCCTTTCTCTCTCTCTCTCTCTCTCTCTCTCTCTCTCTCTCTCTCTCTCTCTCTCTCTCTCCGTGGAGGTGTAAAAGGAATGTTCCATCGTTTCATTAAAATATTTCTGTGATAAAATTAACTTTAGATATTTATTTCATATATTTTGGTTAACGAGACTGTTCTTGGTTATAAGTAATCTTTCTTCTGTAAAAAATGGGAGGATGGGGGTACTCTTTGCGCAACCACCTCTAAATCCACAACTACCTCTAAATCCACGCTTGAAATGGTTACCATGGAATCCTTAGATATATCCAAACCTCCTTAATAAAGCCAATCATCTTTTATGGAACTATATCGTGTCTGAAAACTACTTTAGGCCTGCAGTGCATGACCTTTATAATTTTCTACTTGTGTCAGGAATTTAAGTTAGCAAACAATAAAAGATGACTACACACACACACACACACACACACACACACACACACACACACACACACACACACACACACACACACACACACACACACACGCGCGCGCGCGCGCGCGTCAAGACTGCACATGACATTACTTTCAGAAACACTGCACGAAAACTCTGACCTACCGTACTGACTACCGCGTTCCATCAACCCACACACACACCAATTTCAGTTCTGTAAGTGATGAAAGTTTGGATTTTTTTTTTTTTTTTTTTTTTTTTTTTTGCCTATCGACCATTGGGGCCGGAGCCCCTGGTCATTAAGGCAAAATATATACATGTATATATATTGACATATATACACATATATATACGAACATATATATATATATATATATATATATATATATATATATATATATATATATATATATATATATTGTATATATATATATATATATATATATATATATATATATATATATATATATATATATATATATATATATATATATATATATATATATATATATATATATATATATATATATATATATATATATATATATATCAATCATTTCCTGTGGCACCCTCGGGGATGCACAGGGCCTCGATGAACTCACACCACCACATCCTATCTTGTGCTAACTCCTCAAGATCTCCCCAACACTCATCTCCAGCTTCCCGTCTCATTGTCCTCACCCACGTCTCTTTTGGCCTTCCTCTACCGCTCCTACCAGGTGCCACCCACCTGGTGTACCTCGTACTATTCCCTGTCTCCTATACACATGTCCTAGCCACTTCCATCGTGAGAATCTAACATATTCATCGATCGGCTGCACTCCCGTTATTTCTCTAATTCTACTATTTGGTATCCTTTCCCACCACTTAACTCCTAATATTCTTCTAAGTGCTTTATTTTCAAACACCAAGAATTTATTTTCCATAGTCACTGTGCTGTACCAAGACTCGTGTCCATAAATTAAGATACTCCTAACCATTACCTTATAAAGTTTGATTTTTTTATGCACAGAGAAATTGTTATTATTCCAAATATTTTTAAGCATTCCCATTGCCTGATTAGCCTTCTTTAACCTTTCCTCGAATTCAAAGTTCAAAGAACCATCCTTGGCTAAATAAGTACCTAAATATTTAAACCTATCAACTTGCTTTACAACCATACCTCCAATTACACATTCCTGCGCATTTTCCATATTCATATTGATTATTTCAGTTTTTCCACAATTAATAACCAAACCCACCTTGCGACCTTCACTCACCAAACAGTCCAACACTCTCTGCATCTCTTCTGGCCCATCACAAATCAAAACTATATCATCTGCATAATCTAAATCCAAAAGTTTCCTGTTCTCTCCCCAAAGTATACCTGCACCGGTTTCTGTTCCAACACGTTTCATAATGTAATCAATGACCAATATAAATAGTAAAGGCGATAGAACACCACCTTGAATTACTCCGGACTTGACTTCAAACGAATCACTCAGACAACCATCAACCATCACTTTACAAAATGTGTCCTCATGCATGTTCATAATGACCCTCACAAACTCCTCTGGTATTCCATAATGTCTCATGATCTTCCCCATAGTCTCTCTCGAAACACTATCAAAAGCCTTTTCAAAATCAACAAAACAAAGACTTAACGGTACTCTCATTTCATTAACTTGCTGCATCAAATGCCTAACTATAAAGATCTGATCATTGCAACCACGTCCCTTTCTAAAACCAGCCTGTTCATCCCTCAGAATACCCTCAACCACCGGCTCCAACCTATTTAACAACACTCTACTGAAAACTTTCAAAGCTATCGGTAACAAAGAGATTCCCCTCCAATTACCACATTCACTCAGGTCTCCCTTCTTCGGAACTTTAACAATTACACCGTTCTTCCAAACTGATGGTAGTAACCCCGTCACCCATATCTTATTGAATAGCTTGGTCAAGATCATTATTAATCTATCCCCCTCCACTTTAAACATTTCCGGAAATAAACCATCCTCCCCTGGTGCCTTATTATTCTTTAACTGTTTTACTGCTTTCTCCACTTCTGCAAGCCTCAACTCTCCTGTTTCTATATTTAAATCTTCCTGAGCAGACGGTATATCCTCTTCTGGTGGTATTGGTCTATTAAGAACTGTCTCAAAATGCTCTTTCCATCTATTTTTAATATCTCCATCTTTGGTCAATAAATTTCCTTCCCTGTCTCTAATTGGTATTTCCTTGATTTTACCTGCATTACCACTCAGTTCTCTAATCGATTCATATGCTATTCTTTGACTCTGTCCATCATTTTTGTTTATTAAGATTTCAGTCTCTGCAACCTTTTCATCCACACATCTTCTTTTATCTCTCCTAGCTAACCTTCTTACTTCTGAATTCAAACTCCAGTACGCAGCTCTTGCTAATTCAATCTCGTTCATCAACGCATTGCATCTCACTCCTCAATTTAGCCTCACCTCTCTTTTTTATCATATCCCACGTTTCCTCTGATATCCATTTCTTTCTCCTGAATCTATGTCTCCTTCCAATCGTACATTCAGCAGCCTCATGCAAAACTTTGTTCACATCCTCCCACATCTCATCTACACTTCTCTCCCCCTCTTCCAACGTTTCCAACACCAAAAACCTATTTCTGCATTCTAATCTGAATTCCTCCTTTTCTTCTCCTTCTCTTCTAAGCTTAACAATATCGTATCTACCAACACCAGATTTTTCCTTCTTCTGATTTTTAAGTTTAAACCTTATTTTTGCAATGCTGAGTTGATGGTCACTACCAATATCCGCTCCCCGTTTAACATGAACATCTAGCAGAGAACTTCTATGCCTCCTACTGATAGCGATGTGATCAATCTGATTTTTATATTTTCCACACGGCGACACCCAAGTTGTCTTGTGTATATTGCAATGCTGAAAGAGTGTGCCCCCGATGACTAAGTCATTTGCTAGACAGAAGCTTCCAAACCTCACTCCGTTTTCACTCATCCTACTACCAACTCCCATCTTACCCATACATGCCTCAAATCCCTCATTTGAACAGCCCATTACTGCATTATAGTCTCCAACGCAGATCAAAACATCATGTCTAGGTACCCTTCCTACTCCTTCTTGCAACTTTTCATAAAATGTGTCTTTCCTTTCATCGAGTGCATCATTAGTAGGTGCATAACACACAAACAGACTGATGTTGCCATGATTTGATTTAAACCGTGCGTATAGCAATCGCTCATCTATAGGATCCCACTCACATAAAGCCTTATTTGCTTTACAACCCAGCAACAATCCTATATATATATATATATATATATATATATATATATATATATATATATATATATATATATATATATATATATATACTTACATACATACACACATCCGTGCATATGAACATACACATTTTCATGCACACGTACATATATATATAATAATTTTTATTTTATTATTTTTTTGTAGTTTTATTTTTATTATTTTTATTTATTTTTTAATATTTTTAACCTTATATTACTTATAATCAAAAATACCTAATCTAAAGACCCTAAAACTAATCACCTAACAGACAAATCACTAACCTATACTAAATCCTAAGAGACAAATAACTAGACCTACACTACTCGTAATGGTAAAAAAGCCTCGACCAAGAGAACACCATCGACTGCAGATATGTAATGCCTTTCTACATGACATACCTGCACTCATCACCTGGTGACTGTCAGTCGAGGCACAACCTAATATAGGGGACATCAATATATGAAAGGGAACCAGACGAGTCAGGAACATTTCCATATACGTCAGCTGTCGTCCCTAATTAGAATAACTTAAGCAAGATAATATAATGTATTTACATAATTTGTACAGAAAGTGAAGAACCTTGCCCAGCAGACCACCATCGACTGCAAGTGCCCAATACCTTCCTATATTGCACACTTGCACTCATCAGCTGGTGACTGTCAGGCGAGGAACTTGGCTTAATATAGGGGACATCTATATTAGAAATAGATCAGTGGGAGGAGGAACTATTTAAAATATGTCAACTGTCAACCCTAATTAATATTACAATATATACATATTTACCGTTGATAAAAACTATAACCACACAGTAAAAAAGTCACATCACTCTGATCAGTCCGGTCTCTCTCAAAAAAGCCATCAATTTATCAGTCATAACAATGTCCCCATCACCCAAGAAGGTGGAAAGGGTGAAGAGGACGTCTGTTGCGCCGCAGTAATTTATAAGTGAAGCACGTTCACGAATAAATCGTCGACAGCGCAGGATGATATGACTGATAGATAACACCGCATCACAGATGTCACAGTGCGGTGGGAAGCGTCTTTCCATATATGGTTTTATGTGGGTTAAAACGGTGGCATTCAGCCGTAACCGTGCCAACACTTTTTCTTCTAGGCGACTGGGACGGTTGGCAGTGTCCCAGTCGCCTAGGTACGGCTTACAAGTTGGAATATTTAGTCTGGTCCACTGACCTTGCCACAGAAGATTTATTGATTTCTTTCCGAGAGATAGACTCGACCGTAGATCACGAGGAACGTCCCAAGTCTCCTCGAGCTCTACAGCCGACTTTGCAAGTAAGTCAGCCTGCTCATTGCTGTAGATACGACAATGACCAGGCACCCAGATCAGCGTGAATGATTTGTTGCATGAATGCAACTTATTAATGATGCGGCCCTGGATCTCGTGAGAGTCCGTAGTACAAGATGCAATTGCCTGAAGGGCTGATTTTGAATCTGAAAATATGACAAATGAGTCATGCCTAGAATTGAGAGCATAGTCTATGGCTTTGTCAATAGCAAAAAGTTCGGAGGTAAACACAGATGTATGAGTCGGCAACCGATACCTAAGTGCACATTCAGTCGACCACACACTTGCACCCACACATTCACTCGACTTGGAGCCGTCGGTGTACAATTGATGGGACCCCAAGTGACGAACAATGATGTTACGAAACAAGTGGTGGACCTCCGCCTCCGGCGCCTTGGCCTTTGGTGCTGGGAGCCATGAGACATCCACTGTAAAGCCGAGTGGCTCCCAAGGCGCTATATTTTTAAGCACCAACTTGTCACAATCACTGGGGTCCACATCAAGCTCCTGAGTCAGTAAGTGGAGGCGAGCGGCAAGTGGCCGACGCACTCCCCGCAGAAGGTGGTGGTACTGACGCAGGGGGGTACAGGCCACATTGCCGATATTACTTTTCCTTAAAGTTCTTAACCCATACGATAATGCCAGGTGGTCACGGCGAATACGGAGGGGAGGCACATTCGCCTCCACTTCCATACGAGTCACACGGGTACACCGGACGGCTCCAAGACACATTCGCAAACATTTATTCTGTAACACATCCAATCCTTTCAGAGTGGCATCGGATGCCGAGCCATACACCTGTGCGCCATAGTCTAGCTTCGATCGAATAAGGGACTTATACACCATTAATAAAGATTTTCTGTCGGCACCCCAGGTAGTACCCGCTAGGTACTTGAGGACATTTAACGGTTTATCACAACGAGCAAGCAAAGTATTAACGTGAAGTTTAAAATTCATTCTACGATCAAAATGTATTCCTAAAAATTTTACAGAATTTTGAAAAGGTACCGCCTGATTATCCAAAGTTAAGCACAAAGTAGGTACGTTACGATTAGTGAAGACTATAGCGGCACACTTACGTACGGAAAACTTAAATCCCCACTTCAAGGCCCATTGGTGGACGGAGTCAAGGGCTGCTTGAATCCGCCCAGCCGAAAATTGTGCATTACGGGAAGAGTGCCATATTGCACAATCGTCAGCGTAGAGTGAGTATTTAAGATTCCTCAGGATGGGAGCTGATGACAGAATATCATTGATCATAATACTAAATAAAGTAGGACTAAGCACACTTCCCTGTGGCACCCCGTTTTCCTGGATAAATATATCCGATGTTACGTTACGGGGCAATTTGACAGAGAAAGTTCTGTCCCTTAAGAAATTTGAAATAAAAATAGGCAAATTTCCTCTTAAACCATAAGCATAGAGCTTCATTAGTATACCGTGTCGCCAGGTCATGTCATAGGCTTTATGGATGTCCAAGAACACCCCTATCATGAATTCTTTATTGGCCAATGCCTCTGCAATACAATGCTCCAAATTCATTAAATGATCTAGTGAACTTCTGTATTTACGGAAGCCACATTGTTGATCATTTAACAAATTCTTCGACTCTAAAACAAAAAGAAGCTTATTGTTAACCATACGTTCCATGACCTTACATAGACAAGAAGTCAACACAATAGGACGAAATGAAGTGGGATTCATAAGACGACCAGCCTCTTTGGGTATCGGTATGACGTGCGCAAAGTGCCATGAGTTTGGGAACGTTCGAGACGCCCAAATCTCATTGTACAATGCTAAGAAAGTTTGGAGACTCCCACTGTCCTCTTTATATTGAACCAGGGAGCGATAACCTTTGAACCAGGGAGCGATAAACTTTGAAACATCGAGCTGGAGACGCTGTTTCAAGCCCTTCCAGTCTGAAAGGCTTCTAGCGGTTGGAGTAAAGGGTCTGAAAGCACCGAGAATAAGAGACAAAAAGGAATAATGAGAGTGCAGTACCCGCACCCCAGTCGTTGGTCTACTGTCTGAATATTTGACTTTGCCCTGTTGCCTTAAACTGCAGTAAGAGAGAGAGAGAGAGAGAAAGGTGGTGAAAGAGAAATTTTTTTGGTCGAAAACTTTACATTTAGGACACTCGCAGCCCAAGAGAGCCAGTGTCCCAGTTTTACACCTCTGAGTCACACTATATTTTGATACCGGAAAATGCTGTTCGTTTTTCCTTCCCCTGTTGGTCTAGTGGTTTACGGTGTCTGGTGGGGTGAAGGGGGAAGTGTGGTGTGTGTTTTTGATACTATAGTCATTCTCATAGGTTAAGGAAGCTCACCAGCACCTTTCCCTATGCGATTTAGTTTGTTACAAGTAACTGTCTTTTTTGTGTTACATGAATCCTTCCAGTATCCTGACATTCTAGCACCTTTTCCCCAGCGATTTATTTTGTTTATTCAAGTTTACTGTCCTCTTTCGTGTTACGTAAATCCTCCCGATATCCTAACTCCCGAACACCTTTTCCAAAGAGATTTATTTTTTATTACATGTTTGTCTCGTGTTATAAAAGTTCTTCCAGTATTCCATAATCTGCATAAATAACCTTCAGTCGGGATATTAACCACCCGTATCCAAAAATAAATCGCTAAAGAAGAGGTGTTAGGGAGCTTCCTTAATCAACGAGAATACGAAGCTGGGAGTCATTCTAAATTTTGTCCCTTCTACTAGTGGTTTAGTGGACTGCGGTGCCTGTCGAGGTGAAGAGGAAGCGTAGTTTGATTCCGTTTTAGGGTCGTATATCACAGGCCTCTGGAGCTTTCTTAACACATTTATCTTAGCGATTTATTCTGTACAGTATACCCCATTATTCTCGTGTATGTTATTGATATAAACCGGTATTAAAACTATATACTTAACCAAAAAACAATATAAGTTGCACTATGCAGAATAAGTCGGTAAGAAAGAGGTACTACGAGGTCTGCTGTGCGACTCAGAATAAAGGCAAGAGTTTCAGGATAAGGGCCCGAGTCTCGTAAATAAGGAACCGAATCTCAAAATAAGGAACCGAATCTCAAAATAAGGAACCGAATCTCAAAATAAGGAAATGAGTCTCAAAATAAGGAGGCATTTTAATCCAGAAATGAAGATTTTCATCAAATCCGGGAAATACATATCTTGGTTTAGCTGATCGTATACATAATTTTGCTTTAAATTCCTGCGATGGTTTTATTGGCTAAAAAAAATCTACAGCTGCAGTGATGATGACGCTACTATTTTGACAGGTTTATTCCCTGACCTCGGTGTCACGAGTAAACCTTAGCGCCAGGAAAACGATTGGTCGATGTCTTCCGTACATCCTGACACGATGGGGTGGGGGTTGCGTGGCTCAGTGGTAGAGCGTCGGACTCGGGACCGAGGGGTAGGGAGTTCTGTCCACGCCTGGTGGCTGCATTGCCCTTCTGTAACCTGCCAGGGCTATATGATCTAAGAAGGTTTAGCTCGGGGGAACATTTCCCATTTCCCTGACGGCAGGGACAGGTAGTCCCGCTGCCAAACGATCACCTTGGCGTCAGGATGACGCTGTCTTGGTAAATATGTAAGCTTATTGTCAAGCTTTGAGAGCGAAGTCTCTGTACTATGCCTGGGCGGCAGCGTATGCTGCTCTCGAGAAATAAGTTAGCTACTACTACTGGTAATAATAATAATAATAATAATAATAATAATAATAATAATAACAACAACAATTACATCAGCACCACCGTCACCACCACCACCACTTCCAACACACAAATAAATCCACAAAACCTAACTAAAATCCCTCCGTTTCACAATTCACAAACCCTGCCTTCAGTTCCGCCTGAAGTCCCGCATATTTCCTGACACCAAAGGAACCCACCAGCGATGTTCTTCCTTACGAGGTGGAAGACACGTAACTCAGGCGACATTGACCCTGGGGATGGATGTAAAAGGCAGATCAGGTCAAGATGTATGTGGTGACCTGGGGGTAGAAGGGGATAGCCAGTGAGGGATTTATTTTAGTGGGCCCTTTCCTGTTCCTCTCTCTCTCTCTCTCAGTCCTTGCCTCTTTTTCCGCTTCCTTTCCCTGTCCCTCTCTCTTCTTCTCTTTCTTTCCCTGTCCCTCACTTCCTGTTCCTCTTCCTTTTCCTGTCCTACTCTTCATTTCCCTTTCTTTCTCTGTCCTCTCCATTTCCATTGTATTTTTCTGTCCTTCATTCTATTTCTCTTCCTTTCCCTGTCCTCCTTTCTCATTTTCTTTTCTATTTACTACTTCCTTTCCTTCCGTCTGTCTCTTCCTTCCATCCTCTCTCTCCCCTCCTGCCGTCTCCTCCCTTCCCCCCACTAAGTCCTCTCCAGTTCCTTCTCCACCTACCCCTTATTTCTCCTCTACATCCCTCCTTCCCCTCCTCTCTTTTCCCTCTACATCCCTTCCTCCCCCCTCTCCCATTCTCCTCTACAACCCTCCCCCTCCCTCTCCCTTTCCCCTCCACATCCCTCCCTCTCTCCGTCACCCTCTCTCTCTCCTCTACATCCCCCTCTCCCCTCTACATCACTCCCTCCACATTCACCCCTCTCCTCTCCACAACCCCCCCTTTCCCCTCTACATCCCCCTCTCCCCTCTGCATCACCCCCTCCACATTCATTCCTCTCCCCTCTACATCACCCCCTCCACATTCACCCCTCTTCCCTCTATAACCCCCCTCCCCCTCTACATCCCACTCTCCCCTCTACATCACCGCCTCCACATTCATTCCTCTCCCCTTTACATCACCCCCTCCACATTCATCCCTCTCCCCTCTACATCACCCCCTCCACATTCACCTCTCTCCCCTCTATAACCCCCCTCCCCCTCTACATCCCACTCTCCCCTCTACATCACCCCCTCCACATTCATCCCTCTCCCCTCTACAACCCCCCTCCCCCTCTACATCCCCCTCTCCCCTCTACATCACCCCCTCCACATTCATCCCTCTCCCCTCTACAACCCCCCTTCCCCTCTACATCCCCTTCTCCCCTCTACATCCCTCCCTCTCCCCTCTACATCCCTCCCTCTCCCCCTCCCTTTCCCCTCTACATCCCTCCCTCTCCCCCTCCCTTTCCCCTCTACATCCCCTTCTCCCCTCTACATCCCTCCCTCTCCCCCTCCCTTTCCCCTCTATATCCCCTTCTCCCCTCTACATCCCTCCCTCTCCCCTCTACATCCCTCCCTCTCCCCCTCCCTTTCCCCTCTACATCCCTCCCTCTCCCCCTCCCTTTCCCCTCTACATCCCTCCCTCTCCCCCTCCCTTTCCCCTCTACATCCCTCCCTCTCCCCCTCCCTTTCCCCTCTACATCCCTTCCTCTCCTCCTCCCTTTCCCCTCTACATCCCTCCCTCTCCCCCTCCCTTTCCCCTCTACATCCCTCCCTCTCCCCCTCCCTTTCCCCTCTACATCCCTCCCTCTCCCCTCTACATCCCTCCCTCTCCCCCTCCCTTTCCCCTTCTCCCCTCTACATCCCTCCCTCTCCCCTCTACATCCCTCCCTCTCCCCCTCCCTTTCCCCTCTACATCCCTCCCTCCCCCCCTCCCTTTCCCCTCTACATCCCTCCCTCTCCCCCTCCCTTTCCCCTCTACATCCCTCCCTCTCCCCCTCCCTTTCCCCTCTACATCCCTTCCTCTCCTCCTCCCTTTCCCTCTCTCTCTCCCGTCCCCCTCTCAACTTCCCTGTATGTTGCCTGGGACGGAGGGACGCGGAAAGTATTTCAGACATTTCAGCCCTTTGTCTCCCCCTCCCCCCCTCTCTCTCCCTCCTTCCTTTCCCTCTCCCTTTTCTTCTACATCCTCCCTTCCCCCTCCATCCTTCCCCATGCCTCTCTGTTTTCCTCCTCCTCCCACACTCTTATTTTTTTCTCCCTCATTTTTCTCTGTCCTTCATTCTACCCTCCTCATCTTTCATTCATTTTTCTATTCTCATACCCCTTTCTTCCTCTTCTACCTTTCCTCCTGCTCCTCATCTTTCATTCATTTTTCTATTCTCATACCCTTTTCTTCCTCTTCTACCTTTCCTCCTGCTCCTCTTTCTTCTCCCATCTTCCCCTCTCCCTCAGTTCTCCCTCCCCTCCCCGCCCCTTCCCCTTTCTGTCATTCTCCTCTCCTCCTTCTTTCCTCATCTCTTTTTCCTCCTCCTTTCCCCATTCCCCACTTCTCCATTTGTCTTTTCCTTTCCTCCCTCTTTCCTTTACCCCCCTTCCTTTCCTTCATCTACCTCCATCTCCGTTTACTTCACCTACCTTCTTCCTCTCCTTCACCTCCCTCCTACCTCCCTTTTTCCTTTCCCTGTCTTCCTTTCCTCGTTCTTTCCTTCACCAGCCTCTTCTTTTCCTCCCCCTCTCTTTCCCTCCTTTCCTTTCACTTGCCTCTTCCCCTTCCTCCCTCCCTCCTCCTTGCGTTTCTTCCCTTTTTTCTCTTCTTCCCTGTCTTCTTCCTCCTCCCCTTCTCTCCATTCATCTCTATCTCTTCCTTTCTTCCCTCCCCCCTTTCCCTTTCTTCCTGCCTCATATCCCTCTTCCCTTCTCCTTCATCTCTTCCCCTCCCTCCCCTCTTCCTCTTGCCCCCCATTTCTCCCTCCCTTCCTCTTTCTCTCCCTTTCTTCATTTTCTCACCCTTCCTTCCTTCTTCTCGTTCTCTCTTTCTCTCTTTCTCCCTCCTTCCCTTCCATAAATCCTCCTTTTGACCATCTTTTCGCCTTTCACATTTTTCTCTCTAGCTCTCCTTAAGCTCACTTCTCTCCATCTTTACCCCCCGTTCTCTTTCCTCCTTACCTCTCACTTCCCTTCCTCCCTTCATCTTTACCTCCCTCTCTTTTTTCTCCTTACCTCCATATCTCTCTCCATCTTTATCTCCCGCTCTCTTCCCTACCTCTCTCCTTACCTATCTCAATCTTTACCTCCCCCTCTTCTCTCTACCTCTCTATCTTTATCTCCCTCTCTCTTTCCTCCCTACCTCTCTCCTTCCTACCTCTTTCCATCTTTGCCTCCTTCCCTTTCTCTCTTTCCTCCGTCCCTCTCTCAGTCTTTAAATCCTCTTTCTCTCTTTCCCCCCTCCCTCTCTCCACATTTACCTCTCTCTCTCTCTTTCCTCCCTTTCCTCCTCCACCTCAGTTCATTATCGCCTGTCTCCTTCATTTTCATATATATATATATATATATATATATATATATATATATATATATATATATATATATATATATATATATCTATCTATCTATCTATATATATATATATATATATATATATATATATATATATATATATATATATATATATATTAGTGTCTAGGTTCCACTGATGTCACTCGAGGACAGAAAGATCTATCCTTGTCTTATTTTTAGTATTATCTCTTTATCGACGCCTGGTGGTCTAGTGGTCTAAGGCGCTCTAGTCCACTCATTTTAACTTGGCCCAGATTATCGTCCTTTTTGCAGCTTAGTTCACGTAGCTCAGTGGCATAAAAAGACAATCCTGTGGCTCTCCATCATTTCTGTGGCATTTCTTTGTGACTAGCATCATAGTGTCAATCTGTTGTTTTAACTCAGCTTTCAACATGGACGGATAGGAATTTTAGGCCAAGTAAAGTGAACGGAGTATAGTAGCGGTGGGGGTCAGGTGCTCTGCGGACCGATTCATTTCTCTACGAAGCCGGTGGAAATCAGTTATGATATGGATGAGGGCGCCTACCATCCACTCACTCAGTATAGTGCTAGCTTTAGGTGACTATACAGAGAGTGGTTATAAGTGATTTCATGTTATCTAGGAAACTGTCTACTATGCTGGGAGGTCACCATGTACCCAGTTGAGCCCCTGGTTGCATAGTGGGTTAAGACGCTCTACAAAGCTGCGTAGTGTGTTAAGGCTGTGTTTTTGGCCCATAAGGAATTACATGCAAGTGGTGGTTAGGGTAGACTGGTCCTATAATGCCACGCAAGGGACGGGCAGCCAGCTACTCTCTCCTAAAATGTCTGGATTAAGTACCCCAACCCCATGCTTCTACGGTCCTCGTAGGGTGATAAAGGACTGGACTGGATGATGATAACCAAGTGTAAGACCACTATACCCTCTTTAACTTGGCCTAAAACTGTCATCTCTCCATCTTGAATGCGAAGTAGTAACAACAGATTAATACTAGATGAGGAGGCTAGTTGTAAATAAATGTCAATGAAAGAATGTAGAACCATAGTACTGACTGTCTCTGCCACTGAGTTATGTGAAATAAGCTGAGGACGAAAATCTGGTCCAAGTTAAGGTGAAAACGGTATAGTCAAAGGAGTGTATTATTGACAGAACTGGCGGTGTACGTGAAGAAAAAGTGCCCAAGGAAGTTGTAAAATTCTAAGCACTTGTCAGCTGAAGTTTTCCTCACCGTTCAACAAGAACACTGACTGAAATGAATCTGTGGGCAAGAGCTTCACACCGAACGAAAAATTGTTGTTGATTAATCTAAGTTCTTGACTGTATCGGTTATGTCATCGTGAACTGTTCTTCGTGTAGACTAGGAAAGCTTGGAACTACTACTACTACAACTACTACTAGAACTAGAACAACAACAACTACTACTACTAATACTTTTTTATGCAAGGGAGAATGAACCAAAGGCCAGCAGCCCGCAAAATCGTTCCCTCCTAGAAAAAACAGAACGAATACAACAGAGAGCCAAAGTCAAGATCCGTTCATTTTGAGATGCCTGGACACACTACATTTGAAAGACTGGAGATCATAGGCAGTAGGAAATACAGACAGAGGGAGACATTTCCAGAGACGAAAGGACTGGGAATAACGGTTAACCCTTGCATTAGAGTTTGACAGAAAAGGGTGAGAGTTTGTTGCTAGACGGGTACTACGCTCCCGTCGCAGTGGTGAAAGGATGCAAGAAGGCAATTCACAGGAGCAGTGATAACTGAAGTAGCGATAGAAAAGAGATAAAGATGCAACAGTACGGCGAAGAGACAGAGCTTGAAGGGAACCAGTAAGAAGAACAGTGTTAAAGAGACGAAAAGCCTTTGACTCGGCCTTGTTCAGAAGAGCTGTATATGTGGAGCCTACAACAACAACAACAACAACAACAACAACAACTATTACTACTACTACTACTACTACTACTACTACTACTACTACTGTACTACTACTACTACTACTACTACTACTACTACTACTACTATTACTACTACTACTACTACTACTACTGTACTACTACTACTACTACTACTACTACTACTACTACTACAACTACTACTACTACTACTACTACTACTACTACTACTGCTACTACTACTACTACAACTATTACTACTACTACCATTACTACTACTCAGCATCGCAGCGGGGTACAAATTTCTTGTTGCAGCTGTGCATTCAAGATGGAACGAGACAACTACTAATCTAACCCATCCAGCCCAAGTGTGTTATTTTAATTTTGTTTTTGCTGGTTCGAAGCAAAATTTTTAGAACTTAGAAGTGCACTTCAGTATGAAAGGGGTTAAAAAAGACAAGAATAATTACTCCTTAATGTACAAAATTCTCTCCTAGCCTGAGTGAAATCATCTGGGGATGCCAAGAATGAAAGAAAAATACTATATAGGTACAAAAGTCTCCGCTGACTTAAATAAAACTGTCTTGAAATACAAAAAATACAGCCAAACATACAGTATGGCTGGAAGGGTTAGGAGAATACAGACAGAGGGTGAGCAGGAATTATAGATGGTAAATGTATACTGCAGTTCGGGTTATTAGTACCTTTAATCCATTTCGACGCTGTGTTTTGGCCCGATGAAAATATGTTATACTTCCATTCAACAATTAAAGCCTGGCGCGCACACACACACACACACACACACACACACACACACACACACACACACACACACACACACACACACTACATAAGTTTCTTCTTCCTCCTGCTACTTTCCATTCTTAAACTCTCTTCAGTTTTACTCGTATGTACCCCCCCCCTTTTTCACTCTTCTCTCCCTTCCAAAGCATTGCTTTCTCCTTCATCCCCTCCTTCCCATTCCTATCCTTCCCATTTCCTTCCTCCCCTCCCTCTCAGTTCCCCTCTCCCTCATCTTCCATTCCATTCTCCTTCCCTCCTTTTCCCTCTCTTCCGTCCCTCCATTTTTCTTCCTCCACTTTCTTCCTTCTCCCCTCCCTCTCTACGTCTCCTACTCTCTCCCACTCCTCCCATCATTTCCATTCCCTCTTTCATAGTTTTTTTCTCCTTCCCTCTCCCTCTTTCCCTCCCTCTCTCCTCTCCCCTCCTTCATCCTGTTCCCTCTTCCCTCAATTTTTTCCTCTCTCCCGTCTCCCCTCCATTTGTTTTCTTCTTCCATTTCCTCTCCTTCCCATCTCTCTCCCTTACTCTCCACTTCCTTTCCCTCCCAGCTCCCTCTCCCTCCACGCTCCCTGTCCCTCCCCTCCCTTCCTTGACTCCTCCCATCATTTCCTCCTTTCCTCCTCCGTCAATCTTATCCACTTTTCTTCCTTCCATCTTCCTCTCCCTCACGTCTCCATGTCACCCTCCTTCACCCTGGTGTCTCCCTCATCCTTGTCTCCCTCACTTAGCTCCCTTACCTTATGCTCAACCTCCTCACCCTATTCTCAACCTTTCTCACCCTATTCTCAACCTCCCTCACCCTATTCTCACCCTATTTTCAACCTTCCTCACCTTATTCTCAATCTCTCACCCTATTGTCACCCTATTTTCAACCTCCTTCACCCTATTCTCAACCTTTCTCACCCTATTCTCAATCTCTCACCTTATATCACCCTCCCACCCCATCTCACCCTCTCACCCTATTCTCAACCTCTCACCCTATTCTCACCCCCTCACCCTATTCTCAACACTCACCTTATTCTCACACTCTCACCTATTCTCAGGCTCCCTCACCCTACTCTCTACCTACTCTCAAGTTCTCTAACGCCTCTTAGTGATTTATTTTTGGATATGACTGGTTAATATCCTTCTGTGCGTCATTTATGCAGAGTTTGGCGAAGTTGGCAGGATTTATACAGCACAGGACAGTAAGGTGTAATAAGCAAAATAAATCGCCTAGGAAAAGGTGTTAGGGAGCCCCTTTACCCGCCCTGAGATCCTGAGCTGAAGAAAATCGTCTGGTGTAAACGAGAATAAAAAAGCGTCACTCTCTCTCTCTCTCTCTCTCTCTCTCTCTCTCTCTCTCTCTCTCTCTCTCTCTCTCTCTCTCACCACGGCAATTCCTACGAAAAACGAGTTTGCAATGATCGGGCCAAAGTTCCCTGTCGGCCTGTCTGTGTAGCCGAACCAGTGAGCAAGACGGATCCTCTCACACCCACTCGTAAACCTGTCACAACTGACGCTTTCGGTCCTGGGGTTCAAATCGGCTCCCGCATCCCCCCCCCTTCCCCTCCCGCGCGAAATCTTTGGAGGCATTTTTCGGCGCGCGAATTCTCTTACTTGTAATATTTTGGCGGATTGGTGGACTAGTGGGTCAAGGCACTCCAGCAGAATGGGATCAGTAAGGGCTTCAGTTCGAGAGGTGGTTGAAGTTTCTCTCTCTCTCTCTCTCTCTCTCTCTCTCTCATTTATTTTTACTTTGTGTTGATTTTCGTCCTTTGGTAGCTTATTTCTTGTAGCTCAGCGGCAGAGAAAGACAGGGATATGGCTCAACACACTTTCTAAAGCACTTCTTCGTGACTTTTGCCATATTCAAGTGTTAATCGCTTGTTACGGTTCAGCATTGAAGAGATGGCAATTTTACGCCAAGGTAAAGTGAAGGGAATGTAGTAATTAAGAGTCGAAATAGTGATTGGGCCACTTGGTTTCTGTCTGTACAAGCATTCTGTCGTCAAAGAACTGATATATCACAGCTGCCTCAGACTCTCCTTGACGTTAACTTGGCCAAGATTTTCGTCCCTTATTTTACCTAGCTCAGTGGCAGAAAAAGACACTACCGCGACTCTGTTTCCTTGTAGCAGCACTTCTCTGTGACTAGCGCCATATTTTAGTGTTTTACCTCTTGCTACACCTCAGCATTCAACAGGAAGGGATGGCAATTCCATGCCAAGTTAAAAATGTGTATCACTTTTCTTACTCTCCTCATCTACGGTGTTGGTAACACGTCTATCAGTCCACTGTCACCCGAGGTCCAGATCGTGGGTAATCGGTGCAGTGACTGTCAAAGCAGTATATTAGCCGTGTTTGATGCTGACCATCGTAGTGTTACCACAACTGTCTGGCTGTGTACTGTAGGTAGAATGAGTACCAGGGGAGGTAACTGGTAACCTGGATAATGCAGTGGCCTTGTATCCCAGGATATTACGTGAATAACCCACCACAGGCTCAAAGGCCTAAGTTAAAAAAAGATGAGTACGGCGGCTAAGCACCTCATGGCATCTGTTCTCACTTTTACCTAGTTACCATGTACCCACAAATGCCCTATTTTTTATTGCTTATATCTTTGGGAGGGGACTTCCATGAATCATTATAGTCGCTGCGCGTGACTCTGAGGTTGTTATTATCTGCCCTGGCAACCTACCATTCGAAAGTGCGTCTGATTTCGTGTATAATATGAGACATGTGATTCGTACATATGTTCGTGTATAATGATATTCGTGTATAATATATTCAAGCATAATAATATGATTCGTGTATAATATGATACGAAATCGGACGCACTTTTGAATGGTAGGTTGCCAGGGTACGATAATGGCAGCCTCAGAGTCGTGCGCCGCGACTATAGGAGGGTCAAGCTCGGCAAATATCGCAATACGGATGAGAGTCCTTTGTACAACAAGTACCATGATATCAAAGCCATATCTGCAATCGTTTCGCAAATTCTTTGAGTTTTAATTTACTGAGGAGGGATGACCCCCACTAAAAATCATGGTTGGAAAGTTGCCTATAATGGAAGGCCTTTGGAGTAACCAGCAATCGGAACACCCCCCCCAAAAAAAAAAAAAAAAAAAATCTTATTATCAAAGCTACAACTGTCCTACACACCTAACTAGAAAGCTGAAAAGAAAATAACAATCTTGCTCACTCGAACACGCTGCACACTTTCAGATATCGTCGCCTATGATATATTTACTTATATGTTTTAAGAGGAGGATGTATTGTGTGAATCAGTGAAGGGTTCTGATGATTAACAAACATTGGCTGTTCTAATATTCCCCTTAGGTAAAAATTTTGCAAAATAACCGCGATTTTTTTCAGAAATTATATATATATATATATATATATATATATATATATATATATATATATATATATATATATATATATATACTGTATATATATATTGGTAGTGACCATCAACTCAGCATTGCAAAAATAAGGTTTAAACTTAAAAATCAGAAGAAGGAAAAATCTGGTGTTGGTAGATACGATATTGTTAAGCTTAGAAGGGAAGGAGAAGAAAAGGAGGAATTCAGATTAGAATGTAGAAATAGGTTTTTGGTGTTGGAAACGTTGGAAGAGGGGGAGAGAAGTGTAGATGAGATGTGGGAGGATGTGAACAAAGTTTTGCATGAGACTGCTGAATGTACGATTGGAAGGAGACATAGATTCAGGAGAAAGAAATGGATATCAGAGGAAACGTGGGATATGATAAAAAAGAGAGGTGAGGCTAAATTGAGGAGTGAGATGCAATGCGTTGATGAACGAGAGATTGAATTAGCAAGAGCTGCGTACTGGAGTTTGAATTCAGAAGTAAGAAGGTTAGCTAGGAGAGATAAAAGAAGATGTGTGGATGAAAAGGTTGCAGAGACTGAAAGCTTAATAAACAAAAATGATGGACAGAGTCAAAGAATAGCATATGAATCGATTAGAGAACTGAGTGGTAATGCAGGTAAACGCAAGGAAATACCAGTTAAGAGACAGGGAAGGAAATTTATTGACCAAAGATGGAGATATTAAAAATAGATGGAAAGAGCATTTTGAGACAGTTCTTAATAGACCAATACCACCAGAAGAGGATATACCGTCTGCTCAGGAAGATTTAAATATAGAAACAGGAGAGTTGAGGCTTGCAGAAGTGGAGAAAGCAGTAAAACAGTTAAAGAATAATAAGGCACCAGGGGAGGATGGTTTATTTCCGGAAATGTTTAAAGTGGAGGGGGATAGATTAATAATGATCTTGACCAAGCTATTCAATAAGATATGGGTGACGGGGTTACTACCATCAGTTTGGAAGAACGGTGTAATTGTTAAAGTTCCGAAGAAGGGAGACCTGAGTGAATGTGGTAATTGGAGGGGAATCTCTTTGTCACCGATAGCTTTGAAAGTTTTCAGTAGAGTGTTGTTAAATAGGTTGGAGCCGGTGGTTGAGGGTATTCTGAGGGATGAACAGGCTGGTTTTAGAAAGGGACGTGGTTGCAATGATCAGATCTTTATAGTTAGGCATTTGATGCAGCAAGTTAATGAAATGAGAGTACCGTTAAGTGTTTGTTTTGTTGATTTTGAAAAGGCTTTTGATAGTGTTTCGAGAGAGACTATGGGGAAGATCATGAGACATTATGGAATACCAGAGGAGTTTGTGAGGGTCATTATGAACATGCATGAGGACACATTTTGTAAAGTGATGGTTGATGGTTGTCTGAGTGATTCGTATGAAGTCAAGTCCGGAGTAATTCAAGGTGGTGTTCTATCGCCTTTACTATTTATATTGGTCATTGATTACATTATGAAACGCGTTGGAACAGAAACCGGTGCAGGTATACTTTGGGGAGAGAACAGGAAACTTTTGGATTTAGATTATGCAGATGATATAGTTTTGATTTGTGATGGGCCAGAAGAGATGCAGAGAGTGTTGGACTGTTTGGTGAGTGAAGGTCGCTAGGCGGGTTTGGTTATTAATTGTGGAAAAACTGAAATAATCAATATGAATATGGAAAATGCGCAGGAATGTGTAATTGGAGGTATGGTTGTAAAGCAAGTTGATAGGTTTAAATATTTAGGTACTTATTTAGCCAAGGATGGTTCTTTGAACTTTGAATTCGAGGAAAGGTTAAAGAAGGCTAATCAGGCAATGGGAATGCTTAAAAATATTTGGAATAATAACAATTTTTCTGTGCATACAAAAATCAAACTTTATAAGGTAATGGTTAGGAGTATCTTAATTTATGGACACGAGTCTTGGTACAGCACAGTGACTATGGAAAATAAATTCTTGGTGTTTGAAAATAAAGCACTTAGAAGAATATTAGGAGTTAAGTGGTGGGAAAGGATACCAAATAGTAGAATTAGGGAAATAACGGGAGTGCAGCCGATCGATGAATATGTTAGGTTCTCACAATGGAAGTGGCTAGGACATGTGTATAAGAGACAGGGAATAGTACGAGGTACACCAGGGTGGGTGGCACTTGGTAGGAGAGGTAGAGGAAGGCCAAAAGAGACGTGGGTGAGGACAATGAGACGGGAAGCTGGAGATGAGTGTTGGGGAGATCTTGAGGAGTTAGCACAAGATAGGATGTGGTGGTGTGAGTTCATCGAGGCCCTATGCATCCCCGAGGGTGCCACAGGAAATGATTGATTGATTGATTGATTGATATATATATATATATATATATATATATATATATATATATGTATGTATGTATATATATATATATATATATATATATATATGATCATGCAGGAGACTAGAATTAGAATATACCCCTAATATTTTTTTTTTGGGGGGGGCCTCTTATCTAACCCAAAAATATTTTTTTTTGGGGGGGCCTCTTATCTAACATAAATAAGGATGTATTCAGAATATGCTGGAGACACTGAGGCAATAAAGACAGACTAATAAAGACAGTACAGACATCGTTCGAGTTCATTTCCATCAAGGTGGTGTAAAGGAACTATTGATCGGAACTGTACTTCCTGGTGGTCAGGGGTTTCCGAACTGGACAAAGGGAATGACGGCCACCAATTTGACCCCGAAGCCCCTCTGAATGATGAAGCCTGGTTATATTGATGCCACGTCCCCCCTTCCTCTCTCTCTCTCTCTCTCTCTCTCTCTCTCTCTCGTGTGTGTGTGTGTGATTTATTTCCCTTTCCCTGCATGCCTGTGTGTGACTGCCGAGGGAGAGGGTGTGGGTGTGTGAGGGGGTGTTGTTTGAGAGGGTGTACTTTTAAATGTGAGTGTATCCCTTATTCCTATGTGGCGTTGGGTGTTTTTTAATCCGCTTTCATCTAGTTACTATTACCAATTATTCCCAAGAAAATTAAGTCGGTCAGGTTGAGTGTTAAGGAAGGCAGCACTGTGTTAGGTGATAATGCACTAGATTGCGAAGTAGAGTTAGGCAATGAACAGATCTTGAATTTGGCTCTGTTATCTTGTTTTTATTGTTGCTTGGAGGGAACAGTCTTACGGCCATCTGGTCTTTGGTTCCTTCCTCCTTACATAAAAACACAAGCAGAGGCGTGAGGGTGGATGATAGGCAGCAGCTAAGCATGTAAAGGAGATAAGTAGAGACTGCACTAAACCAAACAACGGTAAACAAAGAGGTAGGTAAACCGATCAATACGGCAGGTAGAGACAGATAAAAGTAGGCAGATTGTCAGGCAGCAATATAGGAGTCAAGCAGGTAGACAAACAGGCAAGCAAGCAGGTAAAGAAGGTCTATCAGCGAGCAAGATAGAAGGTAGCCAGGTAAACAGGCAGACAGGGAGATGCAGGTAGACTGGGAGGCGGAGTCAGGCAGGTAGATGCAGGTAGACAGTGAGGCGGCAATATAGGAGGTAGGCAGACAGGCAAGGTCTACGCCAGGCAGAGGGAAGTGAAGCGAAATCAATTTAGAGTTAATTTCCAGCGCCGACTTGCGATCGATTAAGAGGGCGACGGATTGTGTCCGGCTGGCAGGCTTTGTCCGGCTTGGCCCCGCCTCCCTCTAGCTTGGTACCCCTCAGCCTGTACATCAAAGCCACCTGTACGGCTGCCGTTCCGTTCCTGTCATGCTGTACCGTTTGCCATGGCTTTGTCCCACTCATTTTATGCCATAGATTTCTTTCATTTCGATCCTAGCAATCTGTTTTCACTATAGCCCTGTAGTCACACTGTACCGTTCTTGTTTTGCTGTGCCGCACCTTATTTCTAAACCCACACAGCCGATCAACTGTTCCCCTGTAGGATTGTACCGTCTTGCTATACACCACTTTTTTCAAGATATTTTCGTGTTCCTGATATCAGTTGTACCAGTCTTGTTTCTTTGGACCGTCTCTAGTGTACCAGTCTTGTTTTTCTGTACCCATTAACCCACACAGCCGGTACACCATATCCGCGCGTAAGGCTGCTGTACCGTTTATGCTGTAGGGTACCGTTTTTTGTTCCAAGGTACATTCTTGTCATACTAAGTGGATATTGCTTTGCTTGCCGTATTTTCTTATTTTTTCCTTCCTTTCAGTCGCACCAGATTCGTTCCACTGTATTGCGCTTAACCCCCTCATGATCCGGACATCTCTGTCACTCTATTCCAGCTAAGAGTGAGTCATAGGAGCCTGGGATGGTGAGGAGAGTGGCGATATTGCATCCGGCTGGCAGGCTTTGTCCGGCTTTCTGGTCCTTCCTCCTTGTCCTCCCTTTCTCCCTCTCAGCTTGTTACTCTTTAGGTCTGTACCTTTTACTAACGCTCCCAGACTCCTATAACTCACTCTCAGCTTAATAAAATCGTCTGACAATATCTAGAGCAAAATTCTAGAGTTGTTCCGGCCAAGAAAGGGTTATTGCTGCACTATATCTCTTGTACTTTTGTTGTACTTTGTTCCTCTTTATTTCGACCAATTCAGTTTTGCTTCGTGTACTGTTTTCGTCTTAGTGTACCATTTCTTGCTTTGTTTCTCTCTCTCTCTCTCTCTCTCTCTCTCTCTCACACACACACACACACACACACACACACACACACACACACTGTTGTTTGTGCTATACAGGATGGTCCATATATATAAAACCCTCTTCTTCCACTTGACAGGTGCTCTCTCGTGTGTTGTGGGGACGGCTTAGCGTTATCATATCTGATTTGTCTTATATATTCCCCTCTTACTCCCACTGCCACATCCACGCCCACACCAGCAGACTGAGCTTCCCTAGCAACCCCTTAACCCTGGATAGGTAACCATTTTTTTGTTACTATATTAGGTAATGTTGGGTATGACGTACCCCGCGGAAAAAAAATAAAACAAAAATACTTCCGTTTGAGATATTTCAAAATGCTTCAATACACAAATAACTCAACCCATTATCTTTAAGTAGGTCCAGAGAAAAAAGTTTATTGAAAAATATATATATTTTTTAAAGTTTATAAAAAAATTATTAAATTTTAGGTATATCATCCATCCATCCATCATCCAAATTAAATCTTGCAAAACTGAAAAGTAATATCATGATTCCTTGGGTGGCCTGCGGTAGACCGATGTTGGGACCTTCTGTATACAAAAGGAGAAAAACAGCAAATTAAACTAAAAAAAATCACGAGAGGGCTCAACTGAGGTTACATTATAGGTAACCTGAGGTATGACATACCCCAATGGCTCTATAGAGCAAAATCAGAGCCAGGTACAGCTATGACCCCATCATCCCCATGAAGAGCATCACTAGGCAGGAAGGTAATGAGACGGACAGATCTGTAGACCTTATGCTCATTTTTAAAAATTAAATTTCGGGGACTGGAGTTTCTGAGACCCCACGTTACCTATCTAGGGTTAAGATACCATTAGCCTTATGTCTAGTGGAGCGCTGTTTACGGACAACCCACTTTGGCTGTTACTTTATCTACGTTAAAATTATCTAACCTAACCTAACTTAGCCTAGTCTAATCCAGCCCAACCTAATCGAGCTCAATCCAATCCAGTTTAATCCAGTCCAGTCCAACCCAGTCCAGTCCAGCCCAGCCCAACCCAACCCATCCTAGCTCAACCCAGCCCAACCCAACCCAACCCAACCCTACTCAACCCAACCTAATCCAACCCTACCCAACCCAACCCATCCCTACTCAACCCAACCTAATCCAACCCAACCCAACCAACCTAACCCAACCTAACCCAGTCTAAGCCAAGCCAAGCCAGTCCAATCCAGTCCAGTCCAACCCAATCAAACCTACGATTAACGTAGATGGGATCACACGAAGCTAGGGGGTGGAAAGACCCCTCCCCTTCCTTTAACCAGTACATGATAGTGTTTTTCCGACGGATGTGTAAGGAAGAGAAATTGCTTAAAACTGCTTCAGCTAAATGGTGAATGTGTTAATTTCATTTCCTGTTAGTTGACTGCCGGGGACGGGTTTGCTGTGCCTTGACACCGATTGTTGTTGCTCTCTGCAGCGTCTTTCCTTTCTATATTTTTTTTTCTCCTCGTCTCTTCCTCATCCTCAGACTCGTCCTCCTTAATTATTAAAACATGTAAATGATTTTGTTATTATTATTATTATCATTATCATTATTATTATTATTATTATTATTATTATTATTATTATTATTATTATTATTATTATCATTATTATTATCATCATTTTTATTATTATTATTATTATTATTATCATTATTATTATTATATTATTGTAGCTATATTTCGTATTATTATTACCACTGACTATTTTCCTCTTCCTCTCTTTCATCTTCTCCTCCTCTTCGTCTTACTCAATCTTACACACACACACACACACACACACACACACAAAGCCTCTCTCTGTTTCTCTTCTCTTCCTTATCCTCTCCCCTCTCACATCTACTATAGTTAATGGCCATTTTCGCCTCCTCCTCCTCCTCATCATCATCATCATCATCATCATCATCATCACCCTCCTCCTATCCCTCGTCTTCCTCCGCCTCTTCTTCCTTCTTTCCTCCTCTTCTCTCCAGCACATCAAGCACTGCTCTTTCTCACCCTGTTTTTCCGTCTCCTCTTCCTGTTTTTTGTCCACCATCATTTTGTCAAGTAAAGTACAGTCTTCTCCTCCACACCCTTTTCCTGCCTGTCCTGCTCCTTCTCCTCTCCTCCCCTTCCTCCTCCTCCCACTCCCTCTTTATCCATTCCAAACTTTAGCTGATTTTTATACCTTCCTCTCTCTCTCTCTCTCTCTCTCTCTCTCTCTCTCTCTCTCTCTCTCTGTTCTGCTCTCTCCGCTTCTCCTGCTCTCCTCTCTGCTTCTCTGCTTCATCTGCATGTTCTTCCCTCCTCCTCGTGTCTCTTCTCGTCTCTCTCTCTTTGATTTGATAAATTTTTGTCTCTAATTCACTGACGGATTCCATTTCCTTCCTTAAAATTGGGTTTCTGTGAATGTTTATATTGTGTGTGTGTGTGTGTGTGTGTGTGTGTGTGTGTGTGTGTGTGTGTGTTTATGTGTGTGTGTGTGTGTGTGTGTGTGTTTATGTGTTTGTGTGTGTGTGTGTGTGTGTGTGTGTGTGTGTGTGTGTGTGTGTGTGTGTGTGTGTGTGTGTGTGTGTGTGTGTGTGTGTGTGTGTGTGAGAGAGAGAGAGAGAGAGAGAGAGAGAGAGAGAGAGAGAGAGAGAAGGGAGGGAAGGAAGGGAGACAGACAGTTAGGCAGACTAAAGTCAGACACACAGTCAAACTTGGGGGAGGCGGTGGCAGAATCGGTAGAGAGGCTGCCTGCAGTCCTAATGGATCCAGGTTCGAATCCCGGCTGGGGCAGGGAACAGTTTAAAGATTTGAATTTCTTGAAAAGCATACTTTTCTGATGTACCAAATGACCCGCCGACATGTCATAAAAATACCCCCGCTAATACCAGTGCACCAGTCCTGTATGAGACAGCCCTAGCATGTATTCAATATGGACGGTGGGTGTTAGCGCCGAAGTGGTGACATGTGGAGATGTAGGAGGACTACTGGGCCCCAAGGAGGATTACTGGAACTTGGGAATAGGCCTTGAAGCCTTTGCCCAGAGTCGAACATGTTAAGAAAAAAGAATGACGGAGAGAGAGAGAGAGAGAGAGAAGGGGGGGGGTAGGAAGGGAGACAGACAGACAGACAGAAAGAGAGCTAGAGAGAGAGCTAGCGACAGAGACAGATAGGAAATCGAAAAATACATTGTCAGAATTAGCCATCAGTCTTTTTCATCAACACAAGAGCGTGGGAGGACGTTCAGTGCAGCAGTCATATTGAAGCATGACACCTTTGACGCTAAATCCTCATTAATTAAGAGGCTGTAGCGTGAGTGTGAGGTGGAGTGATAGTGAGTCAAGGTGGAGAGGGGAGGGGGTAGTGGTGTGAAGAGGCAGGAAAATAAAGAGGAAGATGGTAAGGTAGGGAATGATAGAAACTTGATACCCTTCCCTGGACATCGTTTGACCTGGTTATACCATTGAGACGAAGTGATAGTACAGGAAGGTGTAATAAACAAAATAAATTGCTAAGGAGAAGGTGCTAGGGCGCTTCCTTAACCGACGAGAATACGGCTCTCGGTCTTGGAAGTGTGTGTGTGTGTGTGTGTGTGTGTGTGTGTGTGTGTGTGTGTGTAATTCACCTGGTCGGTCAGGATCACTTGATGGTCGTGATCGTCAGCTTTTACCCTCCCGGAAGGGAGC
>NC_137069.1:23776451-23876451 GCF_032717465.1 Coenobita brevimanus
CGTTACAAGTGGAGTGCCGCAGGGTTCAGTGTTAGGTCCTATTCTTTTCTTAATATATGTAAATGATATTGACGAAGGATTGTATTGTAAGATTTCAAAATTTTGCTGATGATACTAAAATAGGTAACAGAGCAGATACAGCACTGCAAAGACAGGCAATTCAGAGAGATCTTGATCAGCTGTTTAACTGGGCCCAAGTTTGGCAAATGGATTTCAGTATTAATAAATGCAAAGTGCTAAACATTGGCAGTAAAAATATAAGAGCAAGTTACAGCATGAATAATGTCCAGCTTGATAGGGTAAACCATGAAAAAGACTTAGGAGTTATAATAAATGAATTGAAACCAAGCAAACAATGTACAGAAGCTGTGAAGAAAGCCAACAAATTGATTGGGTTCATAGGCAGAGCATTTGAATATAAATCCGATAATATCGTCCTTACTTTGTATTGTTCCTTAGTACGCCCGCACTTGGAGTATTGCGTTCAGTTTTGGTCACCGTATTATAAAAAGGATATGAAAAAGCTTGAAAGAGTGCAGCGAAGGATGACAAAGATGATACCTAGACTGAGAAATAAACCGTACGAGGAACGTTTAGAAGCCCTTAATCTCTTTACCCTAACAAAACGGAGGATACGAGGAGATTTAATTCAAGTATTCAAGATATTCAAAGGACATGATAACATGGCTGTCGATAAATACTTCACAGTTGATCACTACAACTACACTAGAGGCAATGGGCATAAAATAATTGGCAAACGATTCCAGTCGCATGAAGCTAAGCATTTCTTCTTCAATAGAGTTGTAAAATATGGAATAAACTGCCCTCCAGCGTAATAGATTGTAATACAGTACAAACCTTTAAAGGTCGCCTGGATAAGTATTTGACATCCAACCCCCAGCTTAATATGTTTACTCCTGAATAAAGCACTTGTGTACGTATAATTTTCTGTTTTTTTTTATTTTAGTTTTTTAGAGCCTGGGTCAATTTATTAAATGCTAATATAGTATATGTACAGACTAGAATATGCACAAATAGCCCTGAGTTAACGATCACTATTCATACTATCGACCTGTGCTGGGCTGTGGATCACTGAGGGTCCCTGTTAGTTACGTGGCCACCATCGGGATTTTTGTAATGTACCAGGGGTCACTTCTTCAGGAGGTGACTTGTTTGCTTGTCTTGCATGGGAAAGTTCCTAGTCTCAGTGGAATGAATGGAGCTGGGGCCTGATTGACTGCTGCCTACCTTAATAGCTCCAAGCAAGGCTGCCACACAACCCCTGAATATCCACACTGCACTGTGCAATTTCCACACTATCCGCAGACGCCCCGTCAACTCAACGTACCTGTACAGCGACATGCATTAGTAATTTATTTATTCGATTACTCATTGTACTTTACTACTTTCTCTTTCAGGTTATTCATACTGGTAGCTTATAGATACTGTATTATAGAATGTAGTTTTCCTTTTCAGTCTTTCCTATGAAATTTCCATGTCAGTTTCTCCATGCTGTGTGTTGTTTTTTTCTCACTTTTTCTTGCCAGTTTTGGCTGGAGGGTTTGGAGGTGGGAGGAGCCTTCTTGCTTTACTATCCTTGTCCTTCAGCATGTAGAGTTAGATCTTGTAGTCATAGTCTACTCTGTACCAAACAGCCTTGAAAGGACCATAAGGTCTGTTGCTGTTTGCATTCCTTTGTACTCCTTTGTACTCCTTTGTACTCCTCCTCTTCCTCCTTCTTCTTCTTCTTCTTCTTCTTCTCCACTTTCATCGTCTCCTTCATCTTCTCCTTCCTCTACCTCTTTTTTGTCTTCTTTTTTCTTCTCTTCCTCTCTCCCTCCAGCCTTCCTTCCCTCCCTTCCTCCCTCCCTCCTTCCATTCACGGTTCATATCCTCCCTGGTTGTACCTTTTCACACACTATTCAAACCAGTTTCATCCCTTTATTCCCCGTTACATATATCCTTCCTTCGGTCTCTATTTTTCTATTTTCCGTGCCTGTTTCTCCTACTCCTACACATTTCTCTCTCTTTTTCGTACCTCCACACTTCCCCTCTTCTCCACTTGTCTCCACACTTCTCTCTCTCTCTCTCTCTCTCTCTCTACTCTCTTACTAAGCTGAATAAATTTGTCTGGAATTATTATTATTATTTTTTCATGTGATGGAGGTGGGCTACTCAGTGTCCAAATTTAGCTCCCTAACACATTCTCCAGAGCGATTTATTTGCCTAATTACGCCTTACTGTCTTATTCTGTGTTATATAAATCCTTTGAACATCGTTATATATATATATATATATATATATATATATATATATATATATATATATATATATATATATATATATATATATATATATATATATTTGCATGAAAATCGATGGGCTTTATGTATGAGGTACGAATGAATCTCCTTGGTTACTAGTAAAATTTATTCTCAAGTCTGATTACACCTGGGCATCACCCGATCTAAGAGGTTACATGTCTATGCCAGGTAAAAAATAAATAAATACTTAGTCGGGATTATTAATAAGTGAAGTCCTTCGGCCTGAAAGGGTTAAGTACAGAATTAGGAGAACACTTTTTATATTTAAAACAAATGTGTGTGTGTGTGTGTGTGTGTGTGTGTGTGTGTGTGTGTGTGTGTGTGTGTGTGTGTGTGGGTGGGTGGGTGGGTGGGTGGGTGTGGGTGTGGGTGGGTGTGGATATGTGTGTGTGTCATAATACACGTATGTGCTGTGAATGTGTTCGAGCGTGTGCGTCAGGTACAGTATACACGTGCGTGTGTGTGTGTGTTTGTGTGTGTGTGTGTGTGTGGGTGGGTGGGTGGGTGGGTGTGGGTGTGGGTGGGTGTGGATGTGGATGTGTACCATAATACACGTATATGCTGTGAATGTGTTCGAACGTGTGTGTCAGGTACAGTATACACGTGTGTGTGTGTGTGTGTGTGTGTGTGTGTGTGTGTGTGTGTGTGTGTGTGTGTGTGTGTGTGTGTGTGTGTGTGTGTGTGTGTACCACAATAAACGTATGTAAAGAAGTAGACTGTAGCACCAGTCGAGCAGGGCAGTATTCCCAAGGTGGATGGAAAGCTGATGACAGGGAGAGCTGGAGCTCCCGTTTCTTCAGCCCTTGGGATTAGGTCCCGACCATCCCCCTTTGCTGAACTTTTCAGTGTCTCAGTAACAGAGAGTAGGCCAGCATGCCCTCCAATACCAGTTTCTCTAAATATCAACCCCAAACTACATGCACAGTACACACTACACTTCCTTTTCCAAAATTTAAAAAAATCATGACATCTCAACGCGTGGCCTCGGAGTCCTATAGGGGGAGGGGACCATAAATGCCCCCACCTTCCGCCCCTCTACCGGTGACGACCCGAGCTGCCTGGAACCACTGTCTGACTCTCTTCTTCATTTCTGCAGGATTCGCTGACTTTTCTCTAACTTTCGCTCTGTTGAGCACCACCTCTCTTCTTTAAACCTCACCTTTTCTTTCTAACTGAGACTCAGCTGTCTGAGGCAACTGACAGCAGACCCCTTCCTGTATCCTCCTACTTTCTCTACATTCATTTCAAAGCCAAAGGTGGCTGTTGTGTATATATATGCAACGACTTTCTTGTTTTCATGCTCCTGAACTCGATTCTTCTGAATTTTCTACACTCTGGCTTCGGCTTTCCTGTCATTCTCTGACTAAATATATCTGCGCTGTTTACTTATCTCCTAATTCTACAGACTATTAAAAATTCTTTGACTATCTTACGTCTACGATGGAACGCATTCTATCCATTTCTCCATTCTCTGAAATCTCGATTCTAGGAGATTTCAGTGTTCACCACCACCTTTGGCCTTCCTGTCCTTTCACTGAGCCACCTGGTGAACAAATCTACACCTTTTCTATCCTTGATGACCTAGAGCAGCTAGCACAGCACCCTACCCGTATCCCTGACCGCCTTGGAGAGAGTTCCAACATACATGACCTCTTCCTTACAACTAATCCTTCTGCTTACACTGTTAATCTTTTTTCTCCGTTGGGCTCATCCTATCACAACCTCATCACCTTAATTCTGTCCTATCGCTCCGGTACGACCTGTGGACCCTCCAAAGAAACATCGTTTGTGGCACTTTGGAGTTGCAGATTGGGAGGCCCTCAGGCAGTACTTCTTTGATTTTCCCTGGAAGGATTATTTCTTCCATGGCCGGGACCCATCTGAGTGTGCCATGCGCATTATGGAGGTTATTCTCTCGGGCATGAAAGCATACATTCCTTTCTCATATCCTTTGACTAATGCAAGAAAGCCTTGGTTTAATCACGCTTGTTCTAATGCTGTCCGCAACAAGGAGAGGGCCTATAAAAGGTACCTGAGCCAACCCACCCCTGAATCACATCTTTTATACGTTTCTGCCTGGAATCGTGCTAAGTCTGTTCTTCGCTGTGCTAAAAATAACGTCATCCATACTAAATGCTCTCAACTCTCCAACTCGAATTCTTCCCGCTCCTTCTGGCACCTTGCCAAAAACCTTTCCAACAATTTTATCTCATCATCCTTCCCCCCTCTTTTCTACTCTGATGGCTCTGTAGCTATTTTTTCTACTGATAAAGTAGATCTCTTCTCTCAGACTTTCTTCTCGAATTCTACCTTATACGATTCCGGTGCTGTTCCTCCATCACTTCCCCACTCTGACTTCCTCATGGCTGACATTAAAATTTCTTCAGCTGATGTATTTTCTGCCATCACAGGCCTCAGTACTAATAAGGCATATGGGCCTGATGGAGTCCTGTTGTTCTCAAGAACTGTGCATCTGTGCTTACACCCTGCCTAACAAACTCTTTCGCCTTTGTCTATCAACTTGTACCTTTCCTTCTTGCTGGAAGTTTGCTCTCATTCAGCCAGTTCCAAAGAAGGGTGACCATTCTCATCCCTCTAACTACCGTCCAAATGCTTTAAACCCTGTATCTCAAAAGTTCTCAAGTCAATTCTAAATAGAAAAATTTTAAAGCATCTTTCGTATCACAACCTTCTTTCTGATCGTGAGTATGGGTTCCGTCAGGGATGCTCCACTGGCAATCTTCTCACCTACCATTCAGACTCCTGGTCATCCTCCTTTCGGGACTTTGGCGAAAGCTTTGCCATCGCACTTAACATCTCAAAGGCTTTCGATCGAGTCTGGCATAAATCTTTAATTTCCAAGCTGCCCTCTTACGGTTTCTATCCTTCTATCTGTGCCATCATCTCAAACATCCTTTCTGGTCATTCTATAGCCGCTGTTGTGGACGGCCATTGTTCTTCTCCTAGATCTATCAAAAGTGGTGTTCCTCAGGGCTCCGTCCTATGACCAACTCTCTTCCTATTATTCATCAATGACCTTCTAAGCTGTACATCTACCCTATCCACTCATACGTTGATGATTCCACCCTTCATCTATCCATTCGGTTCCCGCAACGTCAATCTCAGCAGTTATACTCCAACAAACAAGGGATGAGGCAATGGCACACCTAATTTCTGACTTGGCTAGTATCTCTGACTGGGGTAAAAATAATCTGGTTGTTTTTAATGCATCAAAAACTCAGTTTTTACACCTATCAACCCGACAAAATCTTCCACAGGTATTCCACTAATGATTAATAATATTCAGCTTGATCCTGGATCATCCTTGAACATGCTTGGGGTTTCATTTACTCGAGATTTATCTTGGAAAGATCATATTACATCTCTTGGAAAATCTGCTTTCAAGAGATTGGGTGTGCTAAGCCGACTCCGTTTCTTCTTTACCCCTGCACAACTGTTGACTCTATACACGGGTTTTATCTGCCTCTGTTTAGAGTACAACTCTCATGTGTGGGGAGGCTCCCCACCTACAGCTCTTCTTAATAGGGTGGAGTCAAAGGCTTTTCGTCTCATTAACTCTCCTCCTCATATTGACGTCCTTCAACCTCTGTCTCTTCCTCGCACTGTTGCATCTTTATCTCTTTTCTATCGCTACTTTCATGGTCACTGCTCCTCTGAACTGCCTGCATGCATTCCTCCACCTCTACGACGGGCGAGTAGCACCCGTCTAGCAGCAAACTCTCATCCCTTTTCTGTCCAGCTCTCTAATGCAAGAGTTAACCGTTACTCCCAGTCTTTCATTTATGCAACAGGTCAACTCTGGAACTGTCTCCCTCTGTCTGTATTCCCTGCTTCCTATGATCTCCAGTCTGTCAAACGCAGTGTATCCAAGCATCTCGACATGATCGGATCTTGAATTTGGCTCTCTATTGTATTTTGTTTTTCTCTTGGAAGGAACAATAATTGCTGGCTCCTGGCCCTTGATTCCTTCTTCCTCGCATTAAAAAAAAAAAAAAAATGTGCTGTGAATGTTTGCTAGCGTGTGTGTCAGGTATTGTATACAAGCGCGCGCGCGCGCGTGTGTGTGTGTGTGTGTGTGTGTGTGTGTGTGTGTGTGTGTGTGTGTGTGTGTGTGTGTGTGTGTGTGTGTGTGTGTCAGACAGTAAATGTGTTGTTTTGTATGTGCGTATGTGTATGATTTCGTATGCATGTACTGTACAGTATGTGTGTATGTATACATGTATGTTTGTGTGTGTCTATGCCAATGTACGCAGCCTGTCATTACTTCTTGCAATAACAGTATATTTTTCTCACCAATGACACTGGCGATCTCATTAACAAACCAAATCCTTCACATGAAACTATAAGAAATTGAGCGAAGTTCTTAGACACACTAGAAAGGGGCCATTGACACAACGAAAGGTGACCATTGTATTCTAAATGTGTATAAGTGAAGGTACATAGCGTGTGTGTGTGTGTTTGTGTGAAAGAGAGAGAGAGAGAGAGAGAGAGAGAGAGAGAGGAGGAGGAGGAGGAGGGGGAGGAGGAAAGAAGTGGAGAGAGAGAAATAAACAGTAGACAGTTGGGCAAACACGTAAATAGATAGATACTGTACACAGACAGAAAGACATAGATAGATAAATAGATAGACAGACAGGCCGACAGACAGACAGCACAGGGAAGCAAAATAAGGTAAGGATTAATAGGAGGAGGAGAGAAATGAAGTGTCTGAAGGAGGAGACGGACAACATGAGAAAGAGAGAGAGAGAGAGAGAGAGAGTAGAGAAGAGAAGTGAAGCGAAGAGATATCAATGGAAATAGGACTGATAAGAGATGTAAATGAGCATAAGAGGATGAAGATTGTTTGGAATGTGAAAATGTATAGAGAGGGAGGCAACGAACCATGAATGAAGGTAATGAAGGGAAGGAGGACAGGTAGGCGGCAAAGAGAGAAGGAGGAGAGAGAGATGGGGTTGGGAGGGAAGGAAAAGGAGGAAAGGTAGGCTGGAGGGAGAGAAGTAGGAGAGAAAGGGAGGGTTCGGAGAGAAGGAATATTGGGAGGAGAGAATGAGGGAAGAAAGGAAAGGAGAGGGAGATGGGAATCTATGAATGGAGGGAGGAGTATGAATAGCAAGAGGGGGAGAGAGGAAGAGTGATGATAAAGATGAAGATGAAGAGAAGAGCAGGAAGAAGAATGGATTTATAAAAGTCGAGAACGGAGAGAGAGAGAGAGAGAGGAGAGAAGAAGAAGAGAGGTGGAGAGATGGAGAGGGAAACAGGAAGACTTGCGAATAGGAAGGAGAGGAGGAAGTAGAGGTGTAACTGGGAGGAAGAGGAGGAGAAAGAAAAGAGAGTTGGAGATAGAAGACAAAGAGAGAAAACAGTGGAGAAGAGAGAGGAAGAGATGAGATTAGAAGAGAAGATATATGAGACAGACAGACTGACAGACAGGCAGACAGGAGTATGAATAGGAAAAACGGAAAGAATGTTAAAAATAAAACTTTAAAAAAGAGTAAAAATTTAAAAACAAAGAGGAATTAAAATTACTGTGTGTGTGTGTGTGTGTGTGTAAGGATGGGTAAGAAGAAGAGAGACCGACAGGCAGAGGGAGAAAACATGTCAAGGAAAACTTATAGCAACGCGCGCGCGCGCGCGCGCGAGAGAGAGAGAGAGAGAGAGAGAGGGGGGGGGAGGGGGGAAGAAGCGTGCGGAAAAGGAAGGGAAGAGGAAGACAATGAATGACTGAGATGAGGAGGGGAAAGATGAGTGGTAGAGAGAGAGAGAGAGAGAGAGAGAGAGAGAGAGAGAGAGAAGAGGGAGGAGAAGAAGAGGGGGAAACTAATTTGTGGAGTGGGATAGAGGAAGAGTGTACGGGGTGGGATAAGAGGGAAGATTTGATTGGAAAGGGGAAAGGTATGTAATAGGAAGCACTGAGAGTGGGGAAAAACGGAGATGAGAGAGAGGAACAGGAGGAGGAAGGAGGGGGGTAGAGAATGAAGAGATGAAAGGGAAAAGTAATGTAATAGGGAGTGTTGAGAGAGGGGAAAAACAGAGATAGAGGAAAAGGAGGAAGAAGAAGGAGGAGGAGGAGAAAGGAAAAGAAGGAGGAGAAGGAGGAGGGATAGAGAAGAAAGTAAGAATAAAGCTTAGGAAGAAGATGGTTAGATGACAGGAGGAGGGTCGAGGAAAAGAATGGCGGTGGGAAGAAAGGAAGAGCATAAATGAGAAGAAGAAGGAAGAAGAGGGAAGAAGAGAAGGAGGAAGAAGAAGGAACAGGAGGAGGAAGAAGTAAATGAGTAGAAAGGACAGATAGAGAGAAGGAAAAACGGAGATGAGGCGAAGGAGGAGGAGGAGGAGGAGAAGAAGGAAGAAGGAAGAGGAGGAGGAATACAAAGGAACACAAAGGAGAGCAAACAGCAACAGAACTTATCATCCTTTCGAGGCTGCTTGTTACAGAGTAGACTACGAGTACGTGATATAATTCTACTTACTGAAGGATAAGGATGGCAAAGCAAGAAGGCTCCCCCCGCCTCCAAACCCTGAAGGAAAAAGTGAGAAGGACCACCACGCAGCATGAAAAAACTGACATGAAAATTTGTTAGGAAAAACTGAAAAGGAAAAGTAACGTTTTATAATACTTTATCTTTAAGCAACTAGTTTGAATAACCTGAAAGAGAAAGTAATAAAGTAAAATTATTAATCAAATAAACAAATAACTAAGGCATGACATTATATAAAGGAGCGTTGTGGTGTTGATGTGGATGTGATAGGAAGCGTTATGAGGAACACACTGAGGTGGTTTGGCCATGTGGAGAGGATGGAGGGTGAAAGACTGACGAAGAGAGTGTATGTGAGTGAGGTGGAGGGGGAAAGAGGGAGGGGGAGGCCGAGGATGAGATGGAGAGATGGGGTGGAGAGGTATATGAGAGAGGGGGGTGTGAGTTGGGAGCAGGGCAGTGAAATGGCGGGGGACAGGGCGACTTGCAGGCGATTTGTTTGTGGCCACCCCAAACGGGATTGAGGCGTCTGGCAATAGATAGATAGATAGATTGATGACATTATGTAAGGGTACGCTGAGTTAACGGGGCGTCTTTAGACATAGAGTGGAAATTGCACAGTGTGGATGTTAAGGGGAGGTGCGACAGACCTTTCTGGCGCTTTTAAGGAAGGCAGCAGTCACTCAGGCCCCAGCTCCGTTAACTCCACTGAGACAGGGAACTTCCACATTCGGGACAAGTACGCAAGTTTCCTCCTGAACAACGACCCCTGGTACATTAAAAAAATCCCTAATGGTTGTCACTTAACTAACAGGGACCCTCAGTGATCCACAGCCCATCACAGGTAGAAAGTAAGAGTAGTGACCATTAACTCAGGGCTATCTGTGCAGATCATAGTCTGTGTTTATATTATTAGAGTTTAATAAATTAATAAGTATATAATGACCATAATCGAATGAGAGAATGACATGATGCGTCGCTATATACGGGTAAGTTAAGTTTATGGAGTGTCTTGTAGACAGGAGGGGAATGAACTTACGAATATCTGGTAAAAGTAAGTTATTCGGACAGAGGCAGAGGCAGCTGAGGATTCTCGTGCAAATACTTGTCTATTTTGTTTTTAAATGTCTTAAGTGAGATACTGTTCACCGTATCTGAGGATAATCTGTTCCAGGTATTTACGACTCTGTTGAAGAAATATTTTGCTTCATGGGAACGGAAACTCTTTCCCATAATTTTGCAGCCATAATTCCTGGTTTAACTCGACCGTTTTTATTTAGAATATTTATTCATGTAAAAGTTTTAATGTCCATTCATGATTTTGAAAACTTCAATAAGGTTGCCTCTTAACCTGCTTTTCCTTAGGCTAAATAATTAAAGTTCTTCAAGGAGTTCTTCATGTGGTTTGTTTCTCAGCCGCGGTATCATTTTCATGATTCTTCGATGTATTTTCTCGACTTTTTTCTATGTCCTTTCTACAGTACGGAGACCAGAACTGCACTCAATACTAGAGATGGTGGCGCACTAGCGAGTTGTATAAATTAAGTATGACTTTTTCCGATTTAAACTCAATTGTTCTTCCAATAAAACCCAGCAACTTGTTTGCAGTTTTAACGGCCTGGGCCGACTGTTTACTCGGTTTTAGGTCATTTGATGTTATCACACCAAGATCCTTCTCACTGACTGTACCTGATAACTGGATATTGTTATTTCCAATATGAATTACTTTGCATTTTTCTATTTTAGATTTCATTTGCCATTTTTCTGTCCAGCTTGCCAAAGTAGTAAGGAGGAGCGGAAGGAGGAGGAGGAGGAGGAAGGAAGAAGGAAGAGGAGGAGGAAGGAAGAGGGAGAAGGAAGAAGAAAGGTGATGTTGAGAGATAAGGCGAAGCGCGAAGGTAAGATGGAAACGAAAGAATGAGAAGGATGAGGAGGATAATGGGAAGAGGGAAGGAAAAAGAGCAGGGAAAACTGAAGGAGAAAGAAGGAACTGAGGAAAGAAGGAACATGAGGAGGGAAGGAGAATGAGGAAACGGAGATGAGACGGAAGGGGATGAGGAAGAAAGAGAAGGAGGAGAAGGAAGAAGATGAAGGAATCGTCGAGACAGAAGGAAAAAGAATGGAGAGGATGTCCAGGTGAAGGAAGAAGGAAGAAAGAGGAAGGCAAAAATGAAGAAATGGAAAGAGGAGGAGAAAGAGGGAAGAATATAAGGAAAGAAGAGGAAACAGAAAGATACTGTAATGTTATAAGAATCACTGAGAGAGAGATAGATAGATAGATAGATAGATAGATAGATAGAGAGAGAGAGAGAGAGAGAGAGAGAGAGAGAGAGAGAGAGAGAGAGAGAGAGATTAAAACCGGAGATGAGACGTAGAAGGAAAAATAAGTTGGAAGGAAGAGAAACAGGAAGAGTTTTTGAGGAAGAAGACGAGGACAAGAAGAAGAGAGAGGAGGAGGACGACGAGGAAGAAGAAAAAGAAGAGAGGAAAGAGGAGGAGGAGGAAGAAAGAAAGAAGGAAGGAAGGAAGGAAGGAAGAGCGAGAGGAGGAAGGGAAAATGGGGAATGAAGAAGATGAGAAAAGGATTAAAATATGATGGAAGGAGGAGGAGGAAGAGGAGGAAGAAGAGGAGCTGTAGAAAGAGGAAGCAAGAAGGGAGTCAAGGAGAAGGGAAAATGAGGAATGCAGAGGATTGTGAAATGAAGGATTATCTCTGACCTCTAGTTTTGATTTATAATTTTGATATGTATATTATTATTATTTTACTATTATTATTATTATTATCATTATTATTATTATTATTATTATTATTATTATTATTATCATTATTATTTTATTATTATTATTATTATTATTATTATTATTATTATTATTATTATTATTATTATTATAAATATTACTACTACTACTACTACTACTACTACTACTACTACCACTACTACTACTACTACTACACTTCTACTACTACTACTACTACTGCTGTTGCTGCTGCTGCTGCTACTGCTGCTGCTGCTACTGCTGCTGCTACTACTACTACTACTACTACTACTACTACTACTTCTACAACAACAACAACAACAACTACTACTACTACTACTAGTAGTACTACTACTACGACTACTTCTGCTGCTACTACTACTACTACTACTACTACTGCTACTACTACTACTACTACTACTACTACTACTACTACTGCTGCTGCTGCTACTGCTGCTGCTGCTGCTGCTGCTGCTGCTGCTGCTGCTGCTACTACTACTACTACTACTACTACTACAACTACTGTTATTATTATTAGTTTCATTGTTATTATTATTAGCCTCGTACGTCCTCCGTCGTGCTTTTAGTCCAAGAATTATATTATTCTGCACCCTTCCTCCTCTGCAGTCTCTCTCCTGTCCCCCAGTATCCCTCCACTCCTATCTCCCTCCTCCCCTATCTCTCCTATCTTCATCCTCCCTCCTCCTGTTCTTCTCCTCCTTCCTCCCTACTTTCCTGAAAGCCCTCCCTCTCTCCTATGCCTCCCATCATCTTATACCTCCCCCTTCCCCTCCAAACTTTTCTCTTTCCTCCCATCTCAATCCCTCCCCACCTTCTAAATCATCCCCCCACCGATTCCTCCTTCTCAATTTTCTCTCTCTCTCTCTCTCTCTCTGCTATTTCTCCCTCTCCTGATCTCCATCCCCTCCCCCTTTCGCATCCTCTCATCATTCCTATTCTTCCTCCCCACTCCTTTCTCCACCTCTACCCTCCCCATCCTTTCCCCATTCCCATCCTTCGCATCCTATCCCCCTCCCAATCCTCCTCATCCTATCCCCCTTCCCCATCTCCCCATCCTATCCTCCACCCCGATCCTTCCCATTATATCCCACCCCCATCCTCCCCAACCTTTCCCCATCACCCATCCTCCCCTTTCTATCCCTCATCCTCAACATCCTATTCCCCTTCTCCATCCTTCCCCATCCTCTCCATCCTAAACACCATTCTCCCCATCTTATACGGTATACACTAGGGCGGGTCGAAAAAGAACCAACTTAGGGTTGCTAGGTTTAAACAAAGTCAGAATGGTGCTCCTTTACAATGACAATAACAATACGAAAAAAAATGTTTCGATTTATACGTGCCCATTCCAGCAACGTGGATCTGAAAATAGAGTTATTTCTCAAAAAACTTAGAAACACATGCTATTTTTTCAGATGAACTAAAATGCAATTTCTGTTCAATTTCAATTTTATAGGTAAAAGTAACAGTTGAAATAAATGTATTCAAATCATATGAAAGACATTATTTCATGAAAAAGAAAAAGAACAGTAGAAATGGCATGAACAGTTGAACACATCAAAAGTCTTGTTTACTTTCACGCTTCAGGAATAAGCTGCGAGATCGCTTACATTGGACGAGCATACCATGACGTGATTCATGCCCAAATACTTTACTTGTGGTGGATGTGACAACCTTGACGCAGCGTTCCACTCCTTGAGAATGCCAAGGGTACAAGTCCGGTACGATGGGTTGGCTTTCGTCCATTTGGTCCAGTCTATTCTTCAGCAATGGAGAAACTGTGGCAGAAGAAAGCTCTACCAGCTCAGTGTACTTCTTGGCATCGAAGTTCATCTTCAGTGCCGACTTTTCAAATATTCCAACTGAGGCTTGGTCATCATTCTCATTCATCTGTGCTTGTTTCATCAACTTGATCACCATCGAGCGTACGCCTACATCTTCATCAGCAAAGCCGACAACAGGATGTTCTGTGGGTGACAGAAGTAGCTGTTATTGGCAAGCACAGGGCGAATGATCGCCTGATCCTCCAACGGCAGCTTTCGAAGGAGCTCCACCATGAAGAAGAAATTTCTGGCTCCATCTTGACACAAGCTGTTGGCTTTCACCCTGAACCACACAGGAGCATAGTAGTTCACGATGAATGAAACGAGTCGTTTTAGGGTTGGTGATGGTTGCTCCTTTGACATGTTAAGTCGCAGTACGTGATTAGCTTTCGTAAGCAGCCTGGCATGATTTAGCTGTCCTGGTGGTGCAGATGGTCCCACATCTTCATTAGTATCTCCACTTGGTAAATGCACTGCCAAACATGTACGGTACACGTAGCCCTGATCTTTGCTGAGATCACTTACAACTCCTTCTGGTAAAATGCAAGTTTTTCAAGCAACACGTTCATAATCAACAACTGGAAGATCTTTTGGGTCAAATTCAAGCGATTGACCTACTTCTCTGCAGCCTCGTGAACCAGTTGTCGAACCATCAACTGCCTCGAAATACCTTCGGAAAATGATTTCAACGAGATGCAACAAACAAACAAGCCACTGTAGTGGTCTGCCAAGCTATGTTTCGAGCTCACGGATCACCTCATTTCTCTTTCCAGTATTGACATTTGTCCCATCACAGACAATAGCTTGCAACATCTGTTGAATTTGTTTCTCGAATGACAGACATGACTTCCTTGGCAATATCTGCTGCTCTTCCACTTTCGGGAGAAACGTGGTCGATGTAAACGGCGTCAGGAAAAGCAACTGCTGAGTAGTGATCTTCCTTAACGATTCTCTGACCATCTTGGGTTTTCTTGAGCGTCTGATCGATTTTTCCATCACAACCGATGCAGACGACGTCCTTCAAGTCATTTTTATGCTGTCGCAATGTGACATCTCCCCAGTACTTTCTCTGACGGCGGAGTTTACTGAGATCATCTTTATTTTCTTTACAAAGAGTATTCATATCTTTCAGTGGTGCTTTCACAATGGAGCAGATGTCTCTATTGCTTACTTGACATTGATCAGCTACAAGACTCAGCTCAGGATAGACTAATCTGTTCTGACACTGTTCTGACTGTTTGCTTCCATCTACTTCTGTAGTATCATCATCAACATATTGATCATATTGTTCATCACAGGCGTCACTTTCGTCAGTACATGCTGTCATTATATCTTCATTATTTTGCTTAGTATCTCTAGTGAACTCTTCATAGAGCTTCCTTTTCATCACCCTATTTGCTGCACACTTATTTTGTGCTGTCTTCTTCCGGTCTATTCCACCAATATACATTTTTCTGCAACTATTTTGGTCACCCAAGAAAAGCCATGCCTCAGGCGATATCTTGTCTGCTCTAGCGCAATTACACTCAAACTTCTCACGTGCATTGAAGTTTTTGAAACATTTGCAGCGACTAATATCAAATAAGGTGTCAAAGCTGGCGAGTTTCTCTCTGTATGTGTTGAAAGTCCTTTTGCTCACTGGATATTTCCTAAGCTCCTGTGCGTTTGCTATCAGGCGTTTCACAGGAATAACAACACTGGTTTAATCAATTTTTGAGATGGAAGCTTTCTCGTAAATTCCTGCTGCTTCAAGTGCAACAGTTTCCGCATAGGCTTGGGTGCTCAATGACGCAATTGTGGATTTATGTTCCAAATATGCCCTTATGACATCACAGCTAGTGGGCAACTGATTTACCGGAAGACTGCGTGATGAACCGAAAACAGAGTCTTATGTGCTTTCTCATGTGCTGCAACTGGCTATGATTCCAGTAAAATACGCAAACTCATACATAATTCAAAACTGTAAACCAGTACAAGTTCGTGTAGTTGGTAACAGAAGTGCAAAGCAATGGGTTATCATTTATAGAGTTGCCAATCACCGGTAATCACTGAATGCTTGGAGCGTCAGTGCTGTAAAAACTAAACTGAAAGTTGCTGGAGTACCACTGACTCATTTTAAAAATACAATTAGTTCATGTGAAAACATACTATAGGGCATCAAAATAGCCATGTTTCGTCGAATTTTAAATTTTTGACCCACCCTAGTATACACTATCCTCCCCATCCTATCCCCGTCCCTCATCCTTCTCATGCTATAACCTCCCCATCCATCCCATTAGATCCCTCCTCCCATCCTATTCCCTTCCCCATCCTCCCCATCCTATCCCCCTCCCCCATCCTCCCCATCCTATCCCCTCCCCATCCTCCCCATCCTATCCCCTCCCCCATCCACCCCATTCTCCCCATCCTATCCCCCTCCCTCATCCTATCCCCTTCCTCTGTATTCCTCATCCTATCCCCTCCTTCATCTTCATTCTTCCCATCTTATCCACTTCCCCATCCTATCCCCCTCTCATCCCATCCCCTCCCCCTCCCCCATCCTCCCCCCACTAACCCTCCAACCCCATCCCATGGACGGACTCTGAAACGTCACCCCGCCCCACTAACCCCACAACACATTTGCTTTATTGGGACTATTCCGGAGAGAGAGAGAGAGAGAGAGAGAGAGAGAGAGAGAGAGAATATTAGATATCGGAACATACAAAAAGAAACAGCATACAATAACGAGAGAGAGAGAGAGAGAGAGAGAGAGAGAGAGAGAGAGAGAGAGAGAGAGAGAGAATATTAGATATCGGAACATACAAAAAGAAACAGCATACAATAACGAGAGAGAGAGAGAGAGAGAGAGAGAGAGAGAGAGAGAGAGAGAGAGAGAGAGAGAGAGAGAGAGACTTGACTGCCTAAACTTTGACATCTTGGCGGTGTTTCAGAATCGAAAGGGAATGAAGTGGGAAGGAATGGAATGAGGAGAAAAGAGAGGAGGAGGGGAAGAGGAGAGGAGAGGGAGGAGGAAAAGGGGAAGGGGTGGGGGAGGGAAGGGAGGGAGACAAGGAGGAGAGGAAGAGGAGGGGAAGACGGAATTTGAAGAGGGGAGAGGATGAAAGGATGAGATACTGGGGGGAAAGGGAAGGAAAAGAGAAGAATGAAATGTGAAAAAGATTCTTTTTATTTTAGTGATGATGATTATGATCATGATGATTGTAGTAGTAGTTGTAGCTGTAGCAGAAGAAGTAGAAGTAGTAGTACTTGTAGTTGTAGCACAGTATATGATGGTGAAGATGATGATGATGATGGTGATTTTGTCACCACGACCAAGTTTTTCTTGGACTGTCATTTTCTCTTCTGCTTGCTTGTATTCTTTTGTGTTCTTCAAGCGTTACCCAGAACAAACTCAAACCAGGTAAAGGCACCCACACCTGGACCACCTGAGCGCCCGCGGTCAAAAAGTCTAAGCATCTAAATACAGTTGGAGCCACTTATTAAAAAAATATATATACATGATTAATCTCATTGTTTATATAGGAAAGAAAAAAAAAGGATAATTACCTCAAAAGTAAGCTCCCAAATCAAATCTGGGGGACTTTCCTGATGATGAAAAATATTGGTCAAATTTTCTTTACTGATTTCACCGTAAAGTCAACACGCGCGAGCTTAATTCCTTCCACTGGCTAAACCTGGCTTAGTAATATTTAGTGTACATTTTAACTGCGGCACAAGTACACCAGGTATTTCAAACATCTCCCACTGAAAGGGTTCATTTTTACTGTCTGAAATTAGGCATCATTTTTTTTTTTTTATCTTGTTCATTTCAAACTCTTCGGCGGCACACACACACACACACACACACACACACACACAAAATCCCAATTGCTTTGCTGGGTAAAATTCTCTCAAATTGTCTGTTCTGTTAATGTAAGAAAAATCATATGCTTTTAATCATATATTTTTAACAATGACATTTTGTGGAAGAAAATATTTTAGTTTTTAATCAATATTTTTAAACATATATACCGTTGACAAGGTAAATTACCCCCCATTACCCCACTCTCTCTCTCTCTCTCTCTCTCTCTCTCTCTCTCTCTCTCTCTCTCTCTCTCTCTTTGCATAATGACACGACGAGAGGGTATGCTCTTGTTTATATGGGAGAAAATAGGGCTGGGTGTTGTTATTTCATTTTTTAGGGATCTGGTTAGTTTAGACGCTTCATTTGGATGTGTTTGTAAGGCTTTAAGTTTGAGGAATGGTTGGGATGGTGCTCACATAATGCCACTCACGGACAGGCGACTGGTCACTCTCGCCTTATACTGAATATATGGAATGAGTTGCCAAAATCTCATGTCGCTACAATTCCGATGGAACAAAAAAGAATTGCCTAATGATGATGATGATGATAATGATGATGATGATGATGACTACAACAACAGTGACGATGACGATGACAATAATAATAATAATAATAATATTATTATTATTATTATTATTATTATTATTATTATTATTAACTGACAATAACAACAACGATGGCGATGAAGACAACAAAAACAATAACAATAACTACAACAATAACAGCAACAAGAATAATAATAATAAAAATAATAATAATGATGATTATATTATAACAATAATAATAACAACAACAACAACAATAATAAGAATAAGAATAGGAATAGGAATAACAATAATTACAATAACAACACTGATGACTAAATTTAATTTTCTGTCCCCGTATTTTTGAGATGCGGTTCAGTGGGTAGAAATAATTCCTTCCCCAGCTGGCCTTATGGGTTAATTATCTCATTAATTATCCCTCCATCCATTAAAAAGGACACACGTAAACATATCATTTTCTGTTGCCTCTTTTATGCTCGGAACAACTCTGTTCTCAGCAAGCTAATGCTAGGAATGAACGGACCTAGAATCTGGCTCTCTTTTATCATGTTTTTGTCTTTTTCTTGGAGGGAACAATCTTGCGGACTTCTGGCCTTTGGTTCTTCTTCCTTGCATTAAAAAAAAATAAATATGTACATTGTAATCTTATATTTTAAAAACTGGCGCTGTTTAGGCAAAGGATAAGGCTATTTTTCCCTATTTTTTATGTGTTTTTCTTCTCACCTACTTCAGAGCGAGGACACATTTTATTCTCATTTTTCATTTTAGCTCTCTTATGCTTGGGTTAAATTAAGTATACTCAATTCAAGGTGACCCCAAAAGACTTAAATTCAATCTGGCTTAAGTCATAGGACACTGGAAGCTTTTATCTATCTATCTATCTACATCCAGGCGCCAAAATCCAGTAAGGGATGACCGTTTGTCTTTGAGTTAGTTGTTTTACGGGGAGGGGCACTAACCCTCCTCCAACTCACTTGCTGACACGTAGGGAACACGTATGGGTTGGATATATGGTTACCACCCAGCGTTGTAAATGGCTTATAGTATACCATTAAGCTTGTCACTCAAAATAGAACTACCTGAAAAGGAAAGAAGAGTAATAAAAAGTGACAGAAATGATGGGAGAACTAGGAAGAAAGTAGGAGAGACACAGAAAAAATAACTATAAAAGGTGAAGGAAGAAATGAGCAACACTGCATCAAGTGAGTGGATGATGGTCGCCACCACCAACCACCAAAGTGTTAATGATGAGACTAATTATCCCTTCAGGTGTTATACTTGGAACAGGGAAGCACGATTTTCATTACTATTTTACGCACTGTTTTTCTTTTTCCCCTGTGTTTTACGATTCCCCTTCAGTCAAATATCATCGTTTTTGGCTTTATAGTGGAGGTAGGATGTGGTGGCCACCATCATCCATTCACTTGATGTAGTGCTGTCTACTTCTTCCTTCACCATCATCATTCTTTTTTTGTGTCTGCCCTCTTCTCCTCCTGTTTCTCACTATCATCCACTCACTTGATGTAGTGCTGCTTCCTCTCTTCCTATTTCTCACGACCATCCACTCACTTGATGTAGTGCTGCCTACTTCTTCCTTCACCTTTGTCATTCTTTTTCTGTATCTACCATCCTCTACTCCTATTCCTCATCATCATCCAGTCACTTGAAGAGAGAAACCTGTTTTGACACAAGAAAAATCATCCAATACATTACCAATACGCCGGGAATCGAACCCGGGACTCATAGGTGAGAGCCAGGCAGCATACCACTACACCAAGACCAGGTAAAAGTTACCTCACATTGTCACAATCTTGTAACCAATGTCCATCCGCCCGCAACTGTGGGCATGAAGAGGGTGAGATAACCCCCCTGGCACTCGGGCAAGTAGATGATTTTAATCTATCCCAAGCACTTACGGCAAGTTAGAATGAAGAGAGAAACCTGTTTGGTACATGCCCGAGTGCCAGGGGGTTACCTCATCCTCTTCAGGCCCACAGTTGCGGGCGGAGGGACATTGGTTACAAGATTGTGACAATGTGAGTTACTGTAATTTTTTCCTTGTCGAGGTGTAGTGGTATGCTGCATGGCTCTCACCTAAAAGTCCCGGGTTCGATTCCCGGCATATTGGTAATATATTGGATAGATCCAGTCACTTGATGTAGTGCAGCCTACTTATGCCTTCAGATTTATCATTCTTTTTCTGGGTCTGCCCTTCTCTCTTCCCATTTTTCCCATCTTTCCTTCCACTTTTTGTTCTTTCCTTTCAGGTGGCGTTACTCTGAGTGACAAGCTTAATGGTTTCCTGATAGCCGGAAACTGTTTACAACTCTGCGTGGTAACCATATAACCAGCCCATATGTGTTCCCTTCGGGTCAACATGTGGGTTGGAGGAGGGTTAGTGCCCCTCCCCGTAAAACAACTACCTGTAACTCAAACGGCCACCTCTTAGGTGATTATGGCGTCTGGCTATAGATAGACAGAGAGATAGATAGAGAAGCAAGATTGGAAAGTGTAATTGAGAGAGAGAGAGAGAGAGAGAGAGAGAGAGAGAGAGAGAGAGAATAGGGAAAAGGCGTAGGATAGGAAACAGGGGGTGGAGGAGAAAGGAGAAGGGAGAAGGGAGAGGGAAGAGATTGATAAATACAGTAGGTAGACTTGTATTGGTAGGAATTCTAGACTTGGTCTTAGCATGAGGGGGTAAATGAAGAGAGTATCGACACACAGGTTCCTATGACTCACTCTCAGCTGAATGAAACCGTCTGTCTCTAGCTCGAATTAAATGCTAGACTTGAACCGACCATGCAAGGGTTAATGATCAGGTCGACTCACTAATTACCTGAAAATTGACACAGTAAAGCCCGTCATTATTTCCTTTATTTTTATCTTTATTTTATGTATTTTGAGTTCATTAATTTTCCCTATAATTAATCCGATTTAATTTATCAGCGTAATTATCAGTTAATGGATTATAAATACCCTAGAGAACGTGTGATTATTTTGTTTACTATATATTTTTAAGTGTTACTATATTAAGGTGGGGAAAAAAGGTGATGACGATGATGATGATGATGGTGGTTGTGGTGGTGGTGATGGTGATGATGCCGGTAGTGATATTTATGATGAAATGACGATGATGGTAGTGGTATTTATGATGATATGATGATGATGGTGGTAATGATGATGATAATGACGATGATTGTGATGACGGTAGTTGTATTTAAGATGATATGATGATGATGATGGTGGTGGTATTGATGATGATTAAAAAACAGATGGTGAGGATGATAATAATGATGATGATTATGATGATGATGATGCTAGTGGTGCTGTTGATCGTGATATTACTGGCGATAAAGAACAGTATGTTGATAATGATGATGATGATGATGATCCTAAAAATGTTTCTTACCCGCCCCCGCTCCGGAGGGGCTCGGGGACGGGTATTGTTTTCGCTCGGTTTGTCTGTTTGCTTGTTTGTTTGTTTGTCTGTCTGTTAACAGCTTTACGCGAAAACTACTGGTGCGATTTTGACTAAAACTGCAGGGATGATGGGCTATGAGCTGATCACCTGAATATATTTTGGGCCAAATTGGGCCAAGGCCCAGGCTGTAGGCCCAACAAATGTAAAAGAGAACAGGAACGGGTAAAAATCGTTTTTTCGTCAAAACCTTTCAAAATCGTCGTATCGACATGGAACCAAAACCTAAAGGTGCATCTTTCAAATCTGCATCCTATAACATGCCTCATTGCATTAGGGAGGTCACGCCCCCCACCAGTTAGCCGTAGGGGGGGGTCAATGTCAGGTGGGTAGGGTGTAAAATTTCAAATGGGAATAAAATCGTCAGTTTTCACCCGATTTACTCCAAATTTGATATGTGACATCTATGACTAGATATCCTGTTGTGTTTATAAGTCAGCACTAAAAGGACTGCCGGAGAAAGGTTTTGCTGTGCCTTGGTACAGGTTCTTGTTTTTGTTTTTTTATTAAGCTCATTTCATTGGTACAGATATTCGTATTAATTTCCCTTCTTAGGCTAATGGATTAAAAACTTGTTTGCCTGAGGACATTATTTTCTAATTCTCTTCAGATGATTATTTTTAGCTGAGAGAGAGAGAGAGAGAGAGGGACACACACACACACACACACACACACACACACACACGCACGCGCGCGAGCGCAGATTTGGTCTTTTAACACTTTCACTAATAAAGGATATTCCTGAACTGAAAAAAAAAAATCGTCTAGATGTAGCAAATATATCCAAAAATTTCAACAGGAAAAAAGAATAAAATAATAAATAAATAGATAAATAAATAAATAAATCCTATAAGGTATCTTTTGTTGATCTTTTTTCATTTTTGTCCATCCAATATTCAGACGATTTCATTCAACTTCTCAAATTTGAAAAGATCTTACTGAAGGGGTTAAGGAAGGCTTTAGCTTACCTTGGATAGTATTCATCGTAGGTTAAGGAAGCTTCCTAACACATCTTCCTTCGCGATTTATTTTTCGATACGGCTGGTTAATGTCCTTTAGTACATTATGGCGATATTAGAAGGATTTATGTAACACAGAAGAGGATGGTAGAGAATAACAAGCAAAATACATCGCTTAGGAAGATGTGTTAGGAGGCTTCCTTTTATGGACAGGAATACGGGCCCTTCACAGATTGTAATTCTCTAGGAAGCTGAACGAAATCGTCTTGAGTTAGCGAGAACGAAGTTAAAAATAAATGGATTGAAACGAAAGAAAAAAAAAAGTAAATATATAAAAAAAGACTTGAAGAATTTACTTATGACTAAATGTAACATTCGTGATTTAAAAAGAATGTAATAATAATAATAATCTCTCGTATGCTGAAGGAAATCGTCTGAAAGAGCAAGACTTAAAATATATTACTAAGTAAAGTGAAAAAAGAAAATAAATATCCTTTGCCTAAATCTACCTCCCAAAAAAATTCGACATCTCTCTCCTAAGTTGAAAGAATCGTCTTAGTTAAGAAAAATTAAGAAAAAAATAATTGTAAGTGAAGAAAATAGAGCTAGTTAGAAAAGTCTCTCTCTCTCTCTCTCTCTCTCTCTCTCTCTCTCTCTCCAAAGCTGAAGAAATATCGCCTTAGGAAAGATAATGTAAAAATAAATGGATGTACTTAGAACAAAAAAATAGTTAAACCGCAGCCTTTCGTAAGCTGAGTAAAATCTTCTGCAGGCAGGAAAAAAATAAAAAAATGTAAGTAGAAAAAATTACTTACCGGTAGATATAATTTGAAAGTCTCGCAAGCTGAAGAAATATTGCCTTAATAATTTTAAAGTACAAAAATATATGAATGTAATTAGTAAAAAAGATAATTTATAACTAATCTGAAGTCAATAGTAAGCTGAATGAAATCGTCTGAAGTTCTGTCTGTCTATCTATCTATAGCCCGACGCCCTAATACCGCAAAGGGTGGCCGCAGAAAAAAACGCCTCCAAGTCGCTCTGTCACCCACCATTTGACTATTCTCCCCCCAACTCACTCCCCCCCTCCCTCATATACCTCTCAACTCCATCCCTACACCTCATTCTCGGTCTACGCCTCCCTCTCCCTCCCTCCACCTCACCTACATTCACCGTCTTAGTAAGTCTTTCCTTCTCCATTCTCTCCACATGTCCAAACCACCTCAGTGTATTTCTCCTAATCTTCTCAACCACATCCACATCCAGCCCGCAACGTTCCTTCACTTCTTCATTCGTCAACCTATCCCTCCATGTCACTCCACATGCTCCTCTCGAGTAACTCATTTCCACTGCTCTCACTCTTGACTTGTTCCCCTCTTGCAAGGTCCACGCCTCGCTTCCATACGTCAGGGCAGGGATCACAATACTATCATGCAGTGACTTCTTAACTTTCATACTCACCTCCCTATTTCTCATCACTGCCTTCAGTGAACCAACAACCTTCCTTCCCTGCTGTACCCTTTCACGCACTTCATCCCCCAAGGTTCCATCCTTACTCATCACACTACCCAAGTACATGAATGCACTCACATTCTCCATATCCTCACCATCCAACCTCACTGTACATTCTGTGACTTAATTCCTCTCAAACACCATAACTTTACTCTGGTTTACATTAACTTTCAGATTCCTCTTCCTACACACTGTCCCAAATTCATTCACCAAACCTTGCAACTCCCATTCATCTTCACTCAACAATATTGTATCATCAGCAAACAGCAACACTGGAAGCTTCCAGATCTCACCCTCATTCATTAGAGCCACCCCCACATCCACTGCCCTACCTTGCACCTCCTTTACAACCCCATCCATGTATATATTAAACAGCCATGGAGGTATCACACAACCCTGTTTCAGTCCCACATTGAGATCAAAGAACTCACTCAGCTCACCATCCACTCGCATCGTAGCCCTAGCTCCTTCGTACATACTCTTTACAGCATTCAACAATTTCCCCTCCACTCCATATATTCTTAATACCGTCCACATACCTTGCCTATCTATTCTGTCATAAGCTTTCTTCAAGTCCATGAAGGCAGCATACACTTTCTTTCCCTTCTCTAGATACTTCTCCACTAAACATCATAGAACAAATATCTGATCTACACACCTTTTTCCCTTCCTAAAACCCCCTTGTTCTTCTCCAACTAGCTTCTCTGTCATATGCCTAACCCTATCAATGAGTATTCTACCATATATTTTTCCAGTCACACTAAGAAGGCAAATACCCCTGTGGTTACCACATACTTCTCTCTCCCCTTTTCCTTTATATAAAGGAACAATTATACCTGATTTCCAGTCCTCTGGAACCCTTCCCTCTTCCCAAGCCAATCTACACAACTTCCATATCCACTCCGCAACAATCTCACCCCCATACCTCAGCATTTCACCACACACTTCATCAATTCCTGGGGCCTTTCCCATCTTTATCTTCTTCATTGCTTCCACTATTTCCGCCCTACTTGTCTCTTCCTCCCTCCTCTCATCTCTTCTTCTCCCACCCATTCCCTAACCACGTATACTCGCACTGCTCTCACTCTCTACATTCAACAAATCCTCAAAGTGCTCCTTCCATCTCCTCAATTTCTCTCTCCTCTCCACCAGCAATCTATTATTCGTATCTTTCACTCCCCTACTATTTCCCCTTTCACACTGCCTTACTTTCTTTACCTCCTTCCAAAACAATTTCTTACTCTCCCTCCATTTCACACTCAGATTCCTCCCAAATTCTTCATCCACTTTCTTCTTACCTTCCTTCACCAGTCTCTTCACCTCCTTTCTCCTGCTCACATATACCTCTCTCTTCTCTCTCTCATCTTCTCCCCTACCTCTACTCGTTAGCCATTCACTATATGTCTTCTTTTGTTCCACAGCTTGTTTCACCTCATCATTCCACCATGCTGTCCCTTGCACACCTCTGCATCTCCTCCTCACTCCACAAACCACCTCACACGCTGCGCCTATCTCTTCCGTGAATATCTTACATGTGGGCGTGGTAGTGAAAGGGATGAGGAAGAGAGGGAGTCTTTCTGGAATGATGTTCATGAGTGTCTGCAGAGTTTTGGAGCGAATGTGAATGTGGTAATGATGGGAGATCTGAATGCTAGAGTGGGAAATGTAGCAGTTGAAGGTGTAGTTGGTATGCATGGTGTGCCTGGAAGAAATGAAATGGGGAACGAATGATAGGGATGTGCGTTGAGCGAGAGGTGGTGATTGGAAATACGCTGTTTGAGAAGAAAGATATTTATAAGTATACATGGGTGAGACAGGAGGGTGGAAGGGTTGTTGACAGAGCTTTGATGGACTATGTGGTTGTGTCAAGGAATGTAATAGAAAGATTGTTGGATGTGAGAGTTCTGAGAGGGGAGGGTGGAGGTATGTCTGACCACTACCTGGTGGAGGGAAAGTTAAGAGTAGGTAAGAGATGGGTGAGAGGTAGGAGGATTAGGTGTGGCAGGGAGGTTTTGAATGTGAGTTGTATAAAAGAGAGAAAATGATAGAGTTTCAGGAGAAACTGAAAGATGAGTGGAGCGCAGTGAAAGATCAGGAAAATGGCAGTGTGGAGGAGGAATGGCAGTTGTTTATGAGTGCTGTGGTGGGGCATGCAGAAGAGGTGTGTGGTGTGAGACATGTGGGTGGTGGTGTAAGAAAAGGAAGTGAATGGTGGTGCGAGGAAGTAAGTATGGCTGTGGCTGAGAAGAGACATGCATATGAAGTGTGGCTGCAGAGGAAGGATGAGGTGTCATATGAGAGGTATAAGAGGAATAGGGCGAGAAGGGCTGTGCGTGATGCTAAAGTGGCAGCAGATGAGGGGTGGGGTAGAAGACTGACTGAGAATTTTCAACAGAATAAGAAAATGTTTAGGAAGGGGGTGCAAAGGGTGCGAAAGGGAGAGTCTGGGAAGGAAGAGCGAGTAAAAGCAGAGGATGGATGGATGTTAACTGAGATGGATGCAGTAAGGAAGAGATGGGCAGTGTATTTTGAAAGACTGTTAAATGTAGAGGAGGAAAGGGTGCTGAGATTGTGGTGGATGGAAGGATGCAAGGAATAAATGTGTTGGGAGAGTTGAATGATTCTTTGATCACGAAGGATGGAGTTGAGAAGGCAGAAAAGGGGATGAAAACAGGGAAAGCTGCGAGCATGGATGGGTGTGCTGTGGAATGCCTGAAGGGTGGTGGAGTGACTATTGTTGACTGGTTGGTAAGATTGTTGAATGTGTGCTTTGTGAAAGGTATGGTGCCAATTGACTAGGCAAGTGTTTGTGTGGTCCCGTTGTATAAAGGCAAGGGTGTTAAGTATGAATGTACTAGCTGGAGGGGTATAAGTCTCTTGAGTGTTGTAGGAAAGGTGTATGGTAGAGTGTTAATTATGAGAGTTAGAGAGGGTACAGAGGAAGTGACTGGTGATGAGCAGTGTGGCTTTAGGAGAGGGAGAGGATGCGTGGATCAGGTGTTTGCTGTGAGACAAGTGTGTGAAAAGTGTTTAGCCAAAGGCAAGAATGTGTTTTGGGCATTCCTGGATTTAGAGAATGCGTATGATACAATTGAGAGGGAGGCTTTGTGGACTGTTTTAAGATTGTATGGACTTGATGGTAGGTTACTAAAAGGGGTGAAAAGTTTTTATGTAAATAGTAGGGCATGTGTAAGACTGGAAAGTGCTGTGAGTGATTGGTTTCCTGCGAGAGTGGGGCTACAACAGGGATGTGTGATGTCGCCTTGGCTGTTTAATATTTATATGGATGGTGTTGTAAGGGAGGTGAATGCAAGAGTTTTAGGTGGAGGTCTGAGTCTGGTGAATGTTGATGGCAGAGAGTGGAATCTGAAGCAGCTGCTGTTTGCAGATGATACTGCACTGGTGGCTGATTCAGAGGAGAGATTGAGACAGTTGGTAGAGGAGTTTGGAAGGGTGTGTGAAAGGAGGAAATTGAAAGTAAATGAAAATAAGAGTAAAGTGATGAAGTGTACGAGGTTGGTAGATGGTAGGGGGATGAATATAGTTTTGAATGGTGAGTTGCTTGAGGAGGTAGAGTGTTTTAAATATTTAGCGTCACATGTTGTGGATGGAAGAATAGACGCAGAAGTGAAGTTTAGAATGAATGAAGTAGGAAAGGTGCTGGGAGGAATGAAAAAGGTGTTTAGATGTCGTTCGCTTAGAATGGATGTAAAGAGAAGGCTGTATGAGGGTGTTGTGGTGCCGACTGCGTTATATGGGGCTGAAACATGGAATATGGGTGTAGCAGAGAGGAAAAGTTTGAATGTAATGGAGATGAGGTGTCTGAGGAGTGTGTGGAGTGACGCGTATGGAACAAGTGGGAAATGATAAAGTGTTAAGGAGAACTGGAGTTATGTGGGAGATGGCTGATAGAGTTGAGCAGAGGGTGTTGCGATGGTTTGGGCATATGGAGAGAATGGATAATGAGTGACTGGTAAAAAAGATAACTAGATCTGATGTGAGAGGTGTAAGGCTGAGAGGGAGACCACGAATAGGATGGATGGACAGTGTGAAGAGAGGCTGGATGTGAAAGGGATGTCTGTTGAGCAAGGAAGAGTGGCTGTGCGTGACAGAAATAAATGGAGAGAAATTGTGAATGAATAAATGATGACGCAGCCCTGAGGGGATATTCTCCCGCATTTGGTCTGATCAGCTAGTCGGATCAGGTACGGGTAAGGAGATGGGTCTATTATGATGTGGCAGGGGTAAACCAGCTCTTCTGTCGGGCCCTGCTGCGGATGTCACTGATTGCACTGCGCAGTTGACCCTTGTGCTGTGTGGTGCGGTGAGGATTTGTCCCTTCTCCCCTTTGGGGCTAAGAAACGAATGAATGTGTTTGAATGGATGAGTAAATGGGGAGTGTGTCGTCCTGTCTTGGCTACCTCCCTTTCCTTGGGGGAAGCAGCCTAGGTATATAGATCGATGTCTTCCACCCCTTCCATCTGCTCTAACTCATACCTTCCCAATCTTTCTTCCACTATGTTCTTATACTCTGCCATTTTCTCACTATCTTGCAACTTCACCACTCTTCTCACAGGAGCTCTTTCCTCCTGTCTTCCTCTTCGTCTCTTCAACCATTTTCTTTGCAACTTTACCTTGGCCATCACTAAGTGATGGTCCGAGACTCCATTCCCCCACCCTCTCCACATTCTTGCATTCAACACTTGTCTTCTCATCCTCTCATCCACACACACGTAGTCTATCATTGCCTTTCGTTCAACAAGTTCACCATCCATCCTCCTCATTACTCTCCATGTATACCAGTGAATCATCTTATGCCGAAAGTAGGTGTTGGCTATTGCCAACCCCTTACCAGCACAGATGTCCACCAAAGCACTACCATTCCCATCTACTTCAGCTGGCACACCCCACTGACCAACACTCCATCCATTCGTACATTCCCAACTTTGCCATTCATGTCTCCAATCAAAAGCACTCTCTCGCTCCTCTCAGATTTGTCCACACATTTCTTCTACTCTCGCCTAAAACTCATCTTTCACTCTTACCACTCGGTCCTCTGTCGGCGCATACGCACATACAATCGCCCACGCTTGTATACCTACTTTCATCCTCACCCATACAATCCGTGCACCCACTTTTCCATACTCTCTTATATTCTCCTTCCACTTCTTGCATATCGTCAGACATACTCCCTCTCTTGCCCTCTCATTCACATTAACTCCCGCACATATACCTAAACCATATTCCCATTCTCTCACCCTTTCACCTTGTCATTTAGTTTCAGTCAAACCACATATATCCGCTCTTGCATCCTCAAGCACCTGAACAATCTCCCTCTCTTTCACTTCATCATTCACTCCTCTCACATTCCACGTCCCCACCCTAAGAATGTCCTTTGTCCGTTCCTTAGTCGTCAACGTATGGTCCGTCCTGGTCCGAGGTCTTTATTTGCTTGTTTAGTTAGTTCTTTTTACGGGGTGGGGCACTAACCCACCACCAACCCTTTTAGTCGCCTCGTACGACAAGCAGGGATACTGGGGGAGTATTCTTGAAACCCCCCTACCCCCAGGAGGGTACCAAGAATAAAGTAAGAAAAATAGTATGAAATAAAAGAAAGCTTGGAAATAATTTGAAAAGTCTCTCGCAACCTGGATAAAATCTTCTGGAGTCAGGAAAAAATTAAGTAAAAAAAAGTAGTATGTAAATAGGAAAAACAAAAATTAAATTGCTGTCTCTCGTAAGCTGAATAACATTGTCTGAAGATAGCTAGAACAAAATATAAATTAAGCTTAATTTAATAAAAGGATTACCCCACGGTTCATCGGGGCATGTAATTACCGTCCCCTAATTAGTCAGGTAGGTTAATGATTAGTCTGATTAGCGCCACACTCGCGTCGATGGCCAAATCATTAACGTTATCAAGCGGAATTACATAAAACGCTTGTAATTCCACCTAACCCTTCACCTTCAACCTATTACTCCACTTGTCTCCTTCATTCCTGCCTTTATATCCGCTCGCTTGCCTCCACACCTATCACCGCTTCCACTCTCACCCTCACCACTACCATCTCCCCCACTTCCACCATCCACACCCACACTATAACCACCACCCTTAACCCATACTAATACCCCCACTCCCACCCCCACTTCTATTCCCATTTCCACTTTCCTTCCCCTCTCCTCACCCCTACTCCCACTCCCACACTCATCTCCACCTTCCCCCCTCCCTCCGCCGTCACCCCCTTCCATACCCTCACCTTCAACCCCATCCCTGCCCTACCTCCTCCTCCCCTTCACCTCCATCCTACCTCTTTTCTGCATCGCTCATCTTTACCCACACCCCAGCCTCACCTCACTTCACTGACCTCATTTCACTTCATTATAAATTTACATCCTCCTCTCCAACCTGAACTGAAGTCTCGAACATAAGTAAACCTTGATCTTGGCCTCTACCTCAGGCTTTACTTCGACCTCAGACTCACGTCGACCTCTACCTCGACCTCCTCCTGAACCCCGACTTCCTCCTCAACCCCGACCTCCTCCTCGACCTCTACTTCCACCTCGATCTCCTTCTCGATGTCGAACTCCTCCTCGACCTCAACCTCCTCCTCGACTTCCATCTAGATGTCCTTCTCCTCTGTGTCGACCACAGTCTCGACTTTGCACACGACCTTGCTCTCGATTTTGATCACAACGTGTTTTCCACATCGTCTCAACATCGACTTTGGGTTAAATCTTAATCTCTACATTGGACTCTGCTTTGACCTGAACCTCAGTCTCGATCTCGATTTCGAATATGACCTTGACCTATATCTCAGTCTCCACCTCACCCTCGATCTCATTTTTAACATGTCTCATTCTTAATTTCAACCACTGTCATATTCCCAGTCACACTCCAAATTTCCTCTCTCTCTCTCTCTCTCTCTCTCTCTCTCTCTCTCTCTCTCTCTCTCTCTCCTACCTCCATGCCTACACCAGTACAATTATCCCGAAGCACAGACTCCAACACACCTCATTAGCATCAAGCATTTATCTCTCTCCCACACCAGTTGCCTCACTTAATCTACCTACAGGTCCAACAATAGACTCTCATCCTATTGAATTCACACTCCTTCACTTCTTTGGATTCATTTGGCGAGAGAATTCAAAAAGATATCCAAGGGCGATGTGTGTGGGAAGCTTAAGAGTATTTTTCTCTCATCTTCCTTTACTTTTATTCTTTATTGTTTATAAATTTGGGGTCCATTTCTCAACCGCAAAGGAGTCTCTCTTATTGAATTCGGAAGCCGTTTTTTTTTTTTTTTTTTTTTTTTGAGAGAGAGGGTGATAATTCTACAGGATGTCTCAAAAGCTGAATGAGAAACTCTCGAAGGATTTTCTTAGGATATTTTTGAGGTCTGATGTCGTTTTTAACAAGAGAATTTCTCTCTCTCTCTCACTCTCTCTCTCTCTCTCTCTCTCTCTCTCTCTCTAACAGATTCATCAAAATACTGTAATAGAAGATATTCAGATGAAAATTTACAGCAGTGCTATTATGAACAAGGCGTCTGTATACGATGTACCACTAGCAGTAGTTGTAGTAATAGTAGCAGAGGTGGTGGTAGTAGCAGTGGTAGTACTAACAGTAGCAGTAGTAGAAGTAGTAGTATTAACAGCAGCAGCAGCAATAGTAGTAGTAGCAGCAGTAGTAGTAGTAGTGATGGTGGTGGTGGTAGCAATAGCAGTGGTAGTAGTAGTAGTAGTAGTAGTAGTAGTAGCCGTAGTAGTAGTAGTAGTAGCCGTAGTAGTAGTAGTCGTAGTTGTAGTAGTAATAATAATTGTTGCTGTTGTTGTTGTAGTCCCAGGTTCATATGAAACCTGAACCCAGTGGACTGCAGGCTGAAGTTGCTCGTTTCCTGCAGTCCACCATCCTCCTTTTGGGGGATAGGGAGGGGGGACGAGGGACTTTTGTATAACCGGGCAGCTCCACTGCTCGGTCATATCGGCTCCACCACGTGAAGGCATCTCTCTCCTGCACCCGACATAAAGGACTTTCAAAGAGAGCGGGCATACTAACTTCAATTACGTGATAGACGGGATGAAACGATGCACCGGGTTAATGATGATGTAGTAATCGACTCTAAACCATGGACAGAACACGGTGCCACGTTTCCTCTTAACAGTCACTTATTTCTAGTAAGTGTGTCCGTTCTCTGATGGGTGTTTTCTAAGTGGTGTTAAAGATTCTTAACACCTTTTCCTTCGTGATTTATTGTACTTTCTTTTTAATTGTAGGCATCCTTAGAGTTACCGTAACACTCACACACACGAAGCACACGAGTAAATATCACTCAGGGGCAATGGAAAAACACTTCTCTTCACCAAGGCGTTTAGAATATACAGTACTTAGTAGCATTAGTGTACGGCTTCAAAGATGCCCTACCCTAAATTATAGTGTGTGTGTGTGTGTGTGTGTGTGTGTGTGTGTGTGTGTGTGTGTGTGTGTGTGTGTGTGTGTGTGTGTGTGTGTGTGTGTCTTCTTTTTCTTTTTGTATGTGAACCTGAATTAAAACACCCAAGCCCTCACCAGCATAATATTTCCTACCTAACCATGACTAGAGAAAACTGCCAAGTCCACCTCCTGCCTCGGTTGTCTAGGCAACAAAAAACGACGTATTTGCCACGCAGAGGCGACCATTCACTCTCAGGCACAATTCTGCAGCAAGTCGCAAATTTATACTGACAGCGACATCAACACAATTCTTAACGACTTTTTCCGACTGAATTTTGTGTGACAGGGTGACTTTCTGGAAGAGAGAGAGAGAGAGAGAGAGAGAGAGGGGTTTCAATTAAGAATCCTATGTATAACACAGTGATGTGAGGAGTAGGGGAGGGGAAAGATGCCCCACCGCCACTCTCTCTCTCTCTAGGAAGCATGGTACCTCGGTGGTAGGGGTGTCGGGCTCAAGACCTCGAGGTCGAGATCTCACGCCCCGTCGGGTGGCTGCCGTGCTGGGAGGGGTAGTGCTCTCCCGTCACCCTTGCTGGGCTGTATGATCTAATAACGTCTAGCTCGGGGATTATTCCTCTCTCTCTCTCTCTCTCTCTCTCTCTCTCTCTCTCTCTCTCTCTCTCTCTCTCTCTCTCTCTCTCTCTCTCTCTCTCTCTCTCTCTCTCTCTCTCTCTCTCTCTCTCTCTCTCTCTCTCTCTCTCTCTCTCTCTCTCTCTCTCTCTCTCTCTCTCTAGTATTGACGCTTATTGTTAAGGTGGTACTGATCATAATGATGACGATGGTGCGTGTATGTGGGGGGGGGGATGGATATTTTGGGTGCGATGGAGTGTCTTAACGTTGTTTGCTGTGTGAAAGTTGTGAAGGAAAGACCCACAATGAGAAATAAGAACTTTGTGGAGAAGAGAGAGAGAGAATGATGGAGGAGAAAGAAGCATTGGAGTTAAGGCAAACTTTGAGGCGATGAGGGACTCGTGCGACCTGTCTTGAAGGTAATGTTATGATTTATATGTTAGACAGACTGATAGACTGACAGACAGACGGGCATGCATACAGGTAGACAGAGAGGCAGACAGACGGCCATATAGTTAGAGATTGACAGACAGACTGACAGAGAGACAGCTAGACAGATAGGCTTACAGCTAGACAGACAGACAGACGGACAGAGATGTAGAGACAGACAGATAGACAGACAGACAAGCAAACATGCAGACAGACAGGAATGATAGCAACAGCCACTGAAAATTACCAAAAAAAGGCAAAATAATTTCAATAGTATACAACTCGGAGCAGAATTTTTCGCTCAGATTTATGGCTCAACGTATCGTTTAACAATTATTTTATTTTAGATTTCCAAATATTTACGTCCATTTTCTATAGAATTTTTCATTTCATCCAATTTCATACCGACCGATCAGATTAAAGTGAGATGTAAAACAGCATTGTAAAAAGAGATGCAAATGTTATACTTTGAGTTTAGTGTTCGCTCTTCACCACCACCACCAGCACCACCACCATCACCACCACCACCACCACCACCACAACCATCACCACCACCATCACAATCATCATCATCATCATAACACCTCACGGCAAGAAGAACACCTCTCCCATCTACCCTCACTCTGACCTATTACCCGATAGCCTGTTCCATCCAGTCCTAGCAGTTCTTCTATTTCTATCTCTGACTTGTTCTCTGTCTGCCACTTTCTCTCACTCCTTCTCTGGGCTGTCACTTCAGTTACCCTCTTTGTCCATCTGTTATCTGTTTTCCGAAGGATTTAATCTACCCATTCCCCTTTAAATCTACCTGGATCCCTTTAATCTACAGGTACCTGCATCCATTTATGTTGTTGGACTGCTACGGTATATCGTCTACTTCGTCTACTCTAATCTACCCCTTATCTAATCTACCGGTTGTCTAATGAACTCCCCATCAAATCTACCCTTTATCCTCAAAGGTCACTCTTGTGACTCTTGACTTAATCCTTCATCCCCCTCTGAATACAAGTCTCTCTCTCTCTCTCTCTCTCTCTCTCTCTCTCTCTCTCTCTCTCTCTCCATTGAGTGACAGGCCAAATTGCTTCCTGTACCCCAGGAAGCCATGTCCTACGCTGGGTGGTAATCATATAACTAAATCAGCCTGTTTGAGTTCTTCTGAGGGGTGGTTGGTGTTTATTGCTCACTTAATGTTACTCAGGGCCGAGTGAGGGTGGTCACCGTTACCTTAAATGTCGGGACTGAATATCTTAACGCCGGAACCCTACTCACCTCTTCATTTTGAGCAAAATTGGATGAGTTACTATACCCCTTATAACGTGGCTTAGATTTGCCATCTGTCCATCTTGAATGCTGAGGTATAGCAATAGATTAGTGCTGCAGTAGGATGCTAGTCATGAGGAAGTGCTATGGAAAGGACGACGTAGAGCCATAGCACTTTTTCTGCCACTGAGCTACGTGAAATAATCTGCAGACGGACGAAAATCTGGGCCAAGTTAAAGCAAAAAGTGTATAGACGACCATTATTTTTTAAGGAATTTAAAGTGTTCTCTCTCAAGGTTTCCTTTCCGTTATTTTCTCCACCCTTCGTCCTTCCTTTACTGACTCCCTGACCACAATAAAATTACACAAGAGGTAAAAATACAAGAAGAATATTTAAAACTCTATTAACTCTGGATGCTAAATTCTTGCTTTTATCACTGTGCATATGTCATTTTATTTTGTCTCCGTTCGTGTCTATTAAAGAAAACATCTGATTTCTTCCTGTAATGTTTAGTAGAATGAAAATTTTCTCTCTCTAAACCTACTACTACTACTACTACTACTACTAATGCTAATAAAAATAACAATTAAAATTCTACTACTACTACTACTACTAATAATAATAATAATAATAAAATAATAATAATAATAATAATAATAATAATAATAATAACAACAACAATGATAATAAAAATAATAACCATATCAATAGCACTAATACTAATAACAACAACAGCAACAACAACAACAGTAATAATAATAATAATAATAATAATAATAATAATAATGAAAACTATGAATAAATAAAAAATCCGTAGCAATATCGTAGATAGACACTATTTAGTATTTTATTTTGACTAGCATTAGAAAATTTTGCTTATTTGAAAGAATTTGTAGCATTGCAAAGTGTCTCTAGTTAATTTGTAGGTGTAAATATATATACTTAAATGCAAGACGATGGGCAAAAGACTGGCTTACTGTTAGTAGTAGTTAAGGGCGAGGGCAAAGCCGTCGCCAGTCTTTCGCCAAGTAGTGGCATTCTCTCACATAAAAATGGCCCAACACGACCCGGCCCGACCGTTACACTTACGAGAAGCTTATATCTCAGCAACCACAGGGCCGATCACTGCGTGGTTTGCACCATATGATAGCCTAATTCTTTAAGATTTGTTTTTGACAGGTTTCATCACACCCAGGCGGTGCACGTGGCACGTGACGCCCCAAATGCAGCATGTCGAAAATCTTCAAAAAGGGACCACAGGCCAGACAGTTTGTAGTAAAGGCATGAAACTTGGTGGGTAAAGAGCCATCAGTATATTCTAGGCATCCTCGGGGTGTAAGGAGACATTTCATTGCTTTCGGATTAAATGGCCTCGCTCATACCTCGCCGACAAAGGCGTTTTACTGGTAGTGATAGTAGTAGTAGTAGTGGAGTAGTAGTAGTAGTAGTAGTAGTTGTAGTTGTAGTAGTAGTAGTAGTAGAAGTAGTAGAGTAGTAGTATTCTGGGTGGCGGAGCGAGAGGACGTGTGCCAGGCGCTCCGTGTTATCGTCTCGAAATCATAGTAAAAATGATTGTGGGCTCTTAGAAATTGATACCCACTCCAGCATTAAGTGGACACTGATGCATATGTGAAAGAAAATCTTAAATATCAGCTATATATTGCTTGTAAAATGTGAAAAATTGTGATAACTACGGTGTGAGGGGGAGGAAGGGTGTGTGTGTGTGTGTGTGTGTGTGTGTGTGTGTGTGTGTGTGTGTGTGTAGGGACCGTTAGCGAGCGAGGTGCTGACCTGAGAGGGTTATCTGGACTGGTGTCAACACCATACATTATATCATCAGCCACCCGGGACCCCGCCGCCACATATGCGCTGCCCCACACACCCAGAATATAAGTATCGCCACCCTCACTTACAAAATAAATACCTCTCTGAAGCCTATTTTTCAATTATTAACTTTGTCCACAAATAACAATGAGACGTGGGATGCCTGTCACACACCTCTTGCTCACTCCATTATCCTTGGAGCAATAACTACCTTTCCCTAACACATCAGCTGTTAACCACACACTGAATATCACCCACTGATCACTAGCATACACACCACCTAATAATACTTTATAAACACTGTATCAAACACTAAATATAACAACAACTACCACTAACTTTACAACAATCTCCTACATACACACCACCAGCATAGCCAGGTGGTATAGAAGTGTGGCATACAAAAACATTTAGGTAGGGAATCTTATACACACCTTAGATAACACTGTATTGTAAACACATCATACATACAGACACACACACAATGACTGTTCTTAAATAACTATAAAACATATTATACATAGAATCTCATCATATAAATATATAACCAATCACAGTAGATAAGTCTGTAATATAATAATAAACAGTACAGTAGTAATTAAAACTTTAATTTTAATATATAAAATTAATAAATATAACCAATTAAATAACAAATTTAAACATAGTACCCTAGTTTTAAGCACACTATTATTATTAAATACAATAGTAATAAGAGTATTTTTAATATAATATCTGTATAATAGGACTAATGTAAACTCCAAAAAATTACACACTAGAACTACTTACTCAACCCTCTCAAAATTCTCTTTTATATTCAAAAGAATTACTAAACAAACTTTGTTAATGCCGATGTGCCTTAGTAAACCAAGGTGCCTCTATCTTACCACACCACAACCACACATCACACATCACATGTCACAACACCAACACACACACACGCACACACACTGTCCCAACGCCACACACCACACCACACTCACCCCTATACCATAGCGTCCGAAGACCCAATATCACTAAACTACACACACACACACACACACACACACACACACACACACACACACACACACACACACACACACACACACACACACACACACACACACACACACACACTGCCGCTACGCCACACACCACCCTCACCCCTACACCTTAACGCCTGAAGACCGATTACTAATAAACAAGGCTCCACGTTATTTGCACCACACCCATTGGCCACCTACTTAACCCTTGAACAAAGTAGCGTTGTTTTACTTCATATCAAACTTTAAATACGTATCATTATCAGTTCAGTCGATTATTAGTGTAAAACAGAACAATTAGATATTAACTGATATGCAAAACTAGAGAAAAACGAGCAAACTGCTTCATAACTTAATCATATTATCTACAAACACAGAAGTAAAACAAGCACATTCTTCACTTATATCAAACCTTAATTTTAAATTCGTATAGTAAAATAGTAGTTCTAGTAACATTATATTTAATTCTCATTTAAAAGTACTAGAAAAAGTAGCCATAATTATTATTATTAATACTGTACCACAGTATAAAAACTTTAACACCATGGCCACGCCACAGTATTGTTGTCAGTGCTCCAGTAGGCAGCATAAGTGTATCAGGTGCTCATGTGCATTAATAGGTCACCGTGTACATACTGTAGGATGGGACCTTTCTGTATGAATGTGTTAGGGAATCACAGCCCACCAGAAGCGGCACTTGACCGCTTCCAACATGGCGGGCGACAGATTGGTGACATGGAAATTGATGGGGCGGTCACTGACAATATGCACGATCACACGGACATGCGTGGTGGTGAAAGACCCCGTGGTGAAGCGAGGGATAGGGATGGACGCCAAGATGCGGGAGATATGGAAGCGCTGGGTGGGTTAAATCACCATGGGGAAGTGAATAGTAGTGAAGTTGGGGGTGAGGAACATCAGGAGGTTTATAATAGAAATGAAACTCAGGATGAAGGCCACTATAGAGGAGTGCATGAAAGAGGGAATCATCCAGGTATTATACGTCCTCAGAACGGTAGTGACACAAACAACGAGGAAGCAGAACAGCCTCAAAGGTCTGTGCGAGAAGGTCGTCCCACATACTGGATGGGCAAATCCCGAGAAAATGCATTAACCTGGGTGAACACCACATATAATGAAATAGTTGGATGGTCCTCAAGTAACCTTTTTGAACCTCCCAAATGCAATGCTACAACTGACTTGATCAAGGAAATCACTCGCCTGATAGCCAACTACAACAATAACTCACCCATTGCCTCATTCTCTCTTAAGGTCCTTGCACTAATACCACATCTCTTCCTCAACAAGACCCGCCCGAGAGCTAGCATTGCAGAAAATATTAAGGCCATCCAAAGGCGGGTTGAAACATGGAAAAGAGGTGAAATCGACAACCTACTTGGGGAAGCAAGGGCATTGCAGATGAGAATAAACAACCGAGGCAGAAGAAATCAGAATACCAACGATGTGGCAAGGATTTTTGGCAGCAAGATGAGACAGGGGAAGGTCTCGATGGCAACAAGATCCCTGTCAGCTGAATCACCAAACGGAGTACTTGACCTGACAGATGAAACAATGCAACAACTAAAAGAAAAACATCCGACTGCACGACAAGCAAGTGCCCAGTCAAAGCTTGACGGCAACTACACTCCTCCCAATCCCATCATATATGACAGGATAACTGGAGATATGGTGTGGCGGAAGGCAATGCACACACAGGGAGGGGCAGGACCGCCAGGCCTAGATGCAAAATCATGGCGAGTAATCCTCAGTAACATCAAGTTTGGGGAGGCAGCAACAGACCTATGTAACACCATTGCCTCACTGGCGAGGAAGCTGGCTTCAAGTCAGTGCAGTAACATCGAAGCACTGACGGCTTGCAGACTAATTCCCCTTGATAAGAATCCTGGATGCAGGCCCATCGGGGTGGGTGAAGTCTTAAGACGGATTATAGGAAAATGCATCATGGAGGTGGTGAAAGATGATGTGAAGCAGGCAGTTGGCAACCTCCAGGTGTGTGCAGGCCAGCCGGCAGGAGGTGAGGCAGCAGTACACTCCATGAGGAAAATATCTGGGGAAGAGGACTGTGAGGCAGTATTATTAGTTGATGCCTCAAATGCATTTAATTCCATCAACCGGGAGGCAATGCTGCACAATATCAAGGTTAAATGCCCAGCATTTGCCCAATATGTGGAAAACACCTACAAAGAACCAGCAGACCTCTACATTGTGGGTAAGACAGCGGCTCACGATGTCGGTGTAATCCAGTCCACAGAAGGAACAACCCAGGGGGACCCCGTTGCCTTGGCTATGTACGCCCTGGCGATGACAGTGCTGCAACACCAGATCAAATACGAGGCCACCAATGTAAAACAGGTAGCCTATGCAGATGATCTCACGGGTGCTGGCAAGGTTGAGGATGTGAGGAAATGGTGGGACCTTGTAACATCTCATGGCCCTGAAATAGGTTACTACCCTAATGCCAGTAAGTCCATCTTGATCGTGAAACCAGCTTACTATCAAGATGCACAAGAAGCATTTAGAGGCACAAACTTGATAGTCACTAAGGAAGGTCAGAGGCATCTAGGGGCTGTGATTGGAACCAAGGAATTCAAAGACAAATATGTGAGTGACAAGGTAAAGACATGGGTTGAAGAAATTCATACACTATCCAGCCACGTAAAAATAGAACCCCATGCAGCATACAGTGCATTTACCTATGGTGTAAAGCACAAGTGGACCTTCGTGATGAGGACCATACCAGACATCGAGTTGCTGCTACAACCACTGGAGGATGCAATCAGGGATTCATTCCTCCCATCTCTAACCAATGGCCACATCCCCACACCAGAAGAGAGGGATCTTCTAGCACTACCACCCAGGATGGGAGGCCTTGGCATTATAAATCCAGTAGCCGTGGCAAGCTATGAACACAGAAATTCACTCGGGCTCACCGAATCCTTGTCACAGAAGATCTGCGCCCAGGTTGAGACGAGTGAAATCGACCACCAAAGGCAGAAAGACATAAAGACACAGATAAGCAAGGAGCGTGAAGCAAGACAAAAAGACCAGCTGCAGCACATAAGCGAACATCTAACACCGGACCAGTGCAGAAGAGTTGAAATTGCACAGGAGGTTGGGACATCGAACTGGCTCACAACCCTGCCTCTCAAGGCAAAAGGCTTCCACTTCAACAAACAAGAATTTATTGATGCCATAGCCTTGAGATATGGGTGGCCAATAGAGAACCTACCTCAACACTGTGCTTGTGGCAATGCCTTTGATGCAAACCATGCAATGGTATGCAAGAAGGGAGGCTTTGTTTGCATCCGACACGATGAAGTACGCGACCTCACTGCCAAAATGCTGCAGGAAATATGCCATGATGTCATGATTGAGCCAGCTCTGCTACCCCTGGACGGCGAGCACTTCACCCACAGAACAGCAAACACATCAAATGATGCAAGAGTGGATGTCAGTGCTCGAGGTTTCTGGACACGTGGGCAGAGGGCGTTCTTCGACATCAGGATATTCGATCCCATGGCAGCATGTCATCGTGAACTGTCTCTCGAAGCTGCACACAAGAGGAATGAGCAAGAAAAAAATAGAAATTATCAAGAAAGGATCCAACATGTGGACCACGGTCGATTCACTCCCCTTGTGTTCACAACATCAGGTGGGATGGGTCCAGAGGCGGTGAGATTCTATTCGAGACTGGCAGAGGTTCTTTCTGAGAAGAAACGTCAACCGCAGAGTTCTGTTATGGCCTGGATGAGATGTCGACTCTCATTCTCCCTCGTGAGGTCTGCTCTGCTATGTCTCAGAGGCACAAGATCATCAGCCCTCAGGCCTGTCTCTCTGGCGGGTATGGATTACGAAGCTACAGTGGTCGAGAGTCGCATAGACCAGCGACTCCAATAGTTTAATGTCTTTATTTACAATGTAATATCAATAAAAATAAATAAAATAATAATAGTAATAGTACTGTAGATGGTTGGTAATCACAGCCGTTGGCGTGCTTGGGGGCCAACGGATTGTAATATGAGGGTTAGTGTTAACCTTCACATTACAACTCCAAATGGTGAACTGTATTAGGAAGGTTGGTTTTGACCTTCACAATATAATTCACCAATGGATGGAGGTGATTTTATAAAAAAAAAAAAAAGTAGTAGTAGTAGTAGCTGTAGTAGTAGTAGTAGTAGTAATAGTAGTAGTAGTAGCAGAGTAGTAGTAGTAGTAGCGGTACTTTTAGTAGTAGTAGCAGCAGCAGCAGTAGTTTTAGTACAGTAGTAGCAATTGTTGTTGTTGTTGTTGTTAGTGGTGGTGGTGGGAGGTTGGTTGGCTGTTGTTGTATTTGTTCTGTTGTTGTCGTTGGTTAAAAAAAAAGTAGAAGTAGTAGTAGTAGCTGTAGTAGTAGCTGTAGTAGTAGTAGTAGTAATAGTAGTAGTAGTAGCAGAGTAGTAGTAGTAGTAGTAGCGGTACTTTTAGTAGTAGTAGCAGCAGCAGCAGTAGTATTAGTACAGTAGTAACAATTGTTGTTGTTGTTGTTAGTGGTGGTGGTGGGAGGTTGGTTGGCTGTTGTTGTACTTGTTCTGTTGTTGTCGTGGGTTCAAACTGATGTAAATGTGAACCCTGTAAACTGCAGGCCGAGGTTGCCATTCTCCATCACTCCATCATTCTCCTTTCGGGGGATAGGGAGGGAGTTGTAGGGCTCTTGTGTACCTGAGCAGCGGTGCCACCACATGAAAGCGTCCCCCACCACCACCGTAGAAGAATGACAGAAGGGATACCGGGTATGTGAAAGGACAGGTGTGGAATGTTAAGGGTAGGGAAGGACTTATCCAGGTATTGACAGTGAAGTGCAGGGTGATATGTGGAATGTTAGAGTGAGTGAGAGAGGGAGTGAGAGAGGAAGTGAGAGAGGGAGTGAGAGAGGAAGTGAGGGAGGGAGGAAGATTGTAAGCTGTGAAGGGAAGGACTTACTGAGGTACTGAAAGTGGAAATACAAGCTGATATAGGAAAGCTGGAGTGAGTGAGTGAGTGAGTGAGTGAGATTTTAAGCCGAGAGTGGAAAGTTAAGCTTGCAATATTCTTCCTGGTTACTCGGAATGTGAGATTTGATGGAGATGAATAAAAAGAGAGTCAGAGGGGGAATGTGAGCTAGTTGTAAAGTAAGCCTGCAGGGGAAGATGGGATTCGAGATTGTGAGTGGAAAATCTGGCAGCTCAAAAAACAGATTGGAAAGAAAGAGAGAGAGAGAGAGAGAGAGAGAGAGAGAGATGGTAGGACTTGGATGGCTCCCTGACACTTCTTCATGACTAGTGTATTTCTCTCTCTCTCTCTCTCTCTCTCTCTCGCTCGCTCGCTCGCTCGCTCGCTGAGCTCAAATGAAAATAAAAAAATAAAAAGAAAATGGGACTTTAGAGCAAGAGGGGGGGGGGGACTGATCGTGTGGAAGGGTATTTAGAACGATTATGCGACGTGGGTATTACACTATTTGGATTCTTCTTGTTTTATTGTGTTTTCGTGTTTTTAGGTGTAGGCCTACCTGGGTGCGATTCTGAGAGAGAGAGAGAGAGAGAGAGAGAGAGAGAGAGAGAGAGAGAGAGAGAGAGAGAAATACGCCTGCGTCTGTCCTTGGCTGAATGTATCTTTCATATGAAATACATGTCAGAGCAGGTGTGTGTGTGTGTGTGTGTGTGTGTGTGTGTGTGTGTGTGCAAACATGTATACATGTACGCACGCCCTATATCTATTAACCAGCGTCCAGAGTCCAAGCATATTTCAAGCCTCTGTCACTCAAACACACACTCCATGGAGGCGACATAAAGGACGCAGACTGTGCAGTGTTCGCAGGCCAAAAGAAGGCGATGGATGCCAGGAGATTTTTTCGCCTATTTTTCAACCCTAGGATTTTCATTTGGTGGCTGCACCTTAGGACTGAGTGTTTGGGAATTCTGTTTGTGAGGGTTACGTGACGCCTTTTCCCTAGCGATTTAATTACAATGTAAAACTTGTTCTCTCTCGTTTCATTATTCTCGTTTTTGGTATCGACTTAAAAAGGTGTTAAGCATAATAAATCGCTAAAATGGAGGTTTTGCTGTGTTCTATGGCGTCTAGAATGTGGAGTTCGTTAGACACGGTGCTAGAGAAGAGAGCCTGTTACAGGGAGAGATGTAACTAGTAAAGCACATCCAGGAACCAACAACAAGGTCCTCTCATCCCACCCATTCCTATGGTCTCCTTATTTGCAGTCAAGCTGATTTACAATTTAATATGTCTTTGGGTTTACAGGAGTTAGTATCTCTGGGTTTATAAGAGTTAGTATGTCTGGGTTTACAAGACTCAGTATGTCTGGGTTTACAACAGCATGTCTTTGGGTTTACAGGAGTCAGTATGTCTGAGTTTACAAGGGTTAGTATGTCTTTGGGTTTACAAGAGTCAGTATGTCTGGGTTTACAATAGTATGTCTTTGGGTTTACAAGAGTTAGTATGTCTGGATTTACAAGAGTCAGTATGTATGGGTTTACAAGAGTTAGTATGTCTTTGGGTTTACAAGAGTCAGTATGTCTGGGTTTACAATAGTATGTCTTTTGGTTTACAAGAGTTAGTATGTCTGGGTTTACAAGAGTCAGTATGTCCGGATTTACAGTATTATGTCTCTGGGTTTATTTCGAGATGTAGTTAAATTGGAAAGGCCATATTTTTAACACCCCTTGCCCTGGAGTATGTCTGACCTCCTCGGTGACCAATTCCTCGCTGCTGAGAACAAGGGGTCAAGAGCTCATGGATCGTCAAAGTGGTTTAGAAGGAGGAACCAATACCCCGAAAAAATATATATATATTTTTGAAGATAAAAACTAGAACATTGAGATATTGTTTTGCTCCCTCTTCCAGTTTTCTAAGAGGACATACACTCCTTCATTATCGACTTCGTTTTCTTTCCTCTCCCTTCTTTCCTAGAGGCACAAGTTTTCCTCATGGTTCTCACTCCTTCCTCTTCCTCGTTTCTTAGGAGCACATTTTCCCTAATTTTTTACGTTATTTTCCTTCCCTTTCCTCGTTTCCGAGAGCACAGATTTCCCCCTTGCTTACATCCGTGTTTTCCCGCCTCCCCCAACCCCCGATTTTGAGAATTACTGTTGTTTATTTGAGGAAGTCGAGGTAAAACTTGAAGGAGGCTGTCTTCCGCCTCACCTCAAAAGCCGACTCCACTCAAAGACATAAATGCCCTCTCGCCGCTCGCACACACTCACACGCACGCAAACACACAAGGATGCACGCATACTCAAACATACACACACACACACACACACACACACACACATCGTTTGATCTGCTTTCTTGCCTTGTTTGGGCCTGTACACACACACACACACACACACACACACACACACACACACACACACACACACACACACACACACACACACACACACACCACTACTTTTCACCCCCTTTTCTGGCCGGGTATATCCTCTCTTTCTCAACACCCTTACAGCAGAGTTGGAAGTCTTTCAACTCACACCTGGAACCCTCCTAGGAATAAGTCTTGAGACATATTTCACCCCTTCCCTACTGGGATATTTTTATTTTTGTTATTTTTTTTAAGTAATGTCAAGATATGAATTATTCTTAGTCGGTAGAAGGGTGCTGTGTTTTATTGTTTAGGGAGTTTTACTATTATTATTATTATTATTATTATCATTATTATTATTATTATGTGGTAGGTGGGGGCGCTCACCATCCACTCACTTGATGTAGTGCTGCTCTCGAGTTTCTGCCCTTTCCTCCCCTCCATCCTTCTTTCCATCCATCCTCTTCTGTCTTTCTTTCCTTCATTCTTTCCTCTTTCTTCTGCCTGCGGGTGACTTTACACTCCCTCTTGTGTCTTTCTTTCCTTCATTCTTTCCTCTTCCTTCTGCCTGTGGGTGACTCTACACTGAGTGACAAGCCAAATCGTTTCCTGTTCACCAGGAAACAATTTACTACGCTAGGTGGTAACCATATAACCAAATTTTGGCTCCTAGTGGTTTAGTGGGTAATAAAGGTGTTCCAATCGGATTGAGCCGGTGAAGGTTTATATCCAAGGGATGGTTGGAGTTTATTCCTCACGTAATGCCACTCAGGGATGAGTGAGGCTGGTCACTCTCATCTTAAATGCCAGGACCAACTTTCCTCGCCCCGGGCTCCTACGCTTATCATGGGGCAACGTAGGATTAGATGATGGATGGATGGATGGATATTATTATTATCATTATTATTATCATTATTATTATTATTATTATTATTATTATTATTATTATTATTATTATTATTATTGTTGTTGTCGTTGTTTGTTGTTTTTGTTATCATTCTTAGTGGTGGTTTTTATTATTTTTGTTATTATTATTATTATTATTATTATTATTATTATGATCATCAGCAGCACATCATCATCATCATCATTATTATTATTATTATTGTTGTTGTTGTTGTTGTTGTTTTTGTTATGGTGGTGGTTTTTATTATTATTATTATTATTATTATTATTATTATTATTATTATTATTGCTACTCATGAGTAAATGGAGAGTGAGTCGTCCTGTCTCGGCTACCTCCCTTTCCTTGGGGGAAGCAGCCTAGGTATATAGATAGATAGATAGATTATTGCTACTACTACTACTACTACTACGACAACTACCACTACTACTACTACTACTACAATTACTACTACTACCACTACCACTACTACTACTTTCACTACTACTACTACGTTTTATTTTCTTCATCTTCTTCATCTTACATAACTTTGCTCTTCTCTGTGATATCGTCTTTTCCATTTTATTTTGCCTTATACTGAACAACTTTTCTACTCACGAAAGATCTCAAGGAACAGAAATAAAGGAGTGAACTAAGACACTAACTCCTCAAGGTCGAGAAATCTTCCGTAAGCAAAAGCAAATCGTCATAGGATAGCCTGGGACAGCACTACAGAAAGGTCACCCCCATCCTTCTCTTCTCTCATCTGGTGACTGCCTGTTTCATCCAGTCCTAGCAATTTACACACGTTTATGCACCCTGTTCTGCCTCTTCCTCTCGCTCCATCTCTGGGCTACCACCCAGTTACCCTGGATGTTCATTTTATCTGTTCTACAAAGGACGTGACCTGCCCACAGCCATTTATGCTCTCTCTCTCTCTCTCTCTCTCTCTCTCTCTCTCTCTCTCTCTCTCTCTCTCTTCAAAGACCCCAAACCTCTTTCAGCTCAGTTGATGATCAGGTGTAGTTAGAAGGACAGGTTGATTTAACTAGTAACCAAGGAGACTCGTACTTACCTCATAATCACGGCTCACAAATTTCATCCCTCCACGACTTAGCAATACAGGTGTGGCATTGCCCCCGTCCCGTCAGGTGATAGCAAATCAGGTACACGTAGACCCACTTAAAGGTCGTCTGGCTAGCTTCATATTCTTGGAGTTTTTTTGTGTTTATATTAAGACTTTGACTCCTAGGACTTAACTACGATTGCTACCAACAGACGATTGTCTTCAGCTAGAGGGGACGATTTGCAGAGGTGGGGTTAATTGAGAGTATTTATAAACCCCCCTGGTTCGAGAATATCGTAATATAAAAAAAAAATCGTCTTTAAACAGTACGGTAACAAATAAAGGAACGTCCTTGAAATAAAGCGGTTGATATTAACTTGTCTTAATTCGTCTTCTTGGTGGCTACTGTCAGACGACTTTCCTCAGCATGGTATCAGACTTGGTATAAAGAAAAAAAAAGGGGGTGAAAACAGTCATGGCGTTCTGCATGTTGTGTGGTGTGTTGTTCTTAGTGTGTGTGTGTGTGTGTGTGTGTGTGTGTGTGTGTGTGTGTGTGTGTGCAAAACCAATATCCACCTTCTTAGCTACTGAAGTGTGCTAATTAACCTCAATATCCTTTTATCACTGCAGAAATAAACAGAGTATAATCTGAAAGGCGCAGAGACCAGAAGATACAGGAGTCGATATAATGGGTCTTGATCACTATTAAAAGATCTAATTATCTGGGAGAGAGAGAGAGAGAGAGAGAGAGAGAGAGAGAGAGAGAGAGAGAGGGAGGGGAGCAGAGAGTGTTTGTGTTCCTATTTGATGTGTGTGCGCGTGTGTGTGTGTGTGTGTGTTTCTAACAGAGTATGTGTATTTTTTCAAGGAATGTACGTGTGCCTGAGAGAAAGTGACACACACACACACACACACACACACACACACACACACACACACACACACACACACACACACACACACACACACACACACAAGCAAACTGAGAATGAACAATACCAGAACACACGCTAGTAATTAGAAACAGTAATTCTTGTTTGATTTTCCATAATATTAAGTGATGAAACTCTTTAAATTCACGTGGAAAATATTGTGAAGATTAAACTGTCGTACACTGGCCAAACGAAACACCAGCTAAGGGTTTGTATCTTTGAGCACTTGGGTCTGTCAGTGAGAACAAGCAAGTCATTAGCCAAACCATCCTACAGCGCTATACGTAAACATTCCTTACAGTCTAACCATCCCATCCACATTGACTCCTTCATTAGCCAAACCATCCTACAGGGCTATACGTAAACATTCCTTACAGAATAACCACCCCATCCATATCGACTCCTTCATTAGCCAAACCATCCTACAGTACAGCGCCATACGTAAACATTCCTTACAGTCTAACCACCCCATCCGCTTTCACTCCTTCCCAGTCCTCACTACCCGTACCAACCAGGTGGAGTTCTCTGTAGTCGAGTCCCTGTTGACGGTGCAGCATAGGCCGTCACTAGCCAGCAATGACACTTCCCTTGACCTCTTGTGTTTTTAATGTAAATAGCCGACTATAATGCTTTACCTGTGGACTTGACTTGACTTTTTTTTTTTACCTTGTCCTTTTCCTTGGCTTCACTGTTTTTTCCTTTCTTGTACTGACTTTTTACATTGTTTTATTATAGATCGACCAGTTCATTTAATTACTGATACTTTTATGTCGTCTTGTGTTGGTTTTTATAATGAACTCTATAAACTGACTGATGTTTCTTTTAACTTGTACATTGCCTGATGATGGGGTAACTTTGTCTCCCCAACTGCCCCCCCCCCCTCCCCCGCAAATAAAAAAAAAAAGACGATGTTCTATAGAGTGCTGTTTTCTCTCATACATATTCTTGAAGGAGAGAGAGAGAGAGAGAGAGAGAGAGAGAGAGAGAGAGAGAGAGAGAGGTGGGGGGGATGGAGTGATGGCGCCTGGTACAAGACGCAGCGTCAGAGCGTCGTCTACGGCACTGATTAATCATGACAAGAAGCGAGGGAGGAGTGGGGGAAGCTGAAAGATTAATTTAAGGGAAGTGCTGGACCAGCGTTGTCAGTAAAGCCAGAGTTGTTAAATTTAGAGTGATATTGTTTGATTTAGTGGGTTTTATTACATACGGAGGACTGTGTTTAAATTTTGGGTAATGATGATGATGATGATGGTGATGATGATTACCGACTGGCAAGAAGAGAAGGCGAAGTGGAGAAAATTATAAGATTACTGGGAAGTCCGGATCCAGCGTTGCCAGTGAAGCCAGTCTTGCTAGATCAGAAAGATTTGGTTGGGTGTTTAGCTGTTTTTCTGCTGGATATGCTGATTTTTTTCACCTTTTTCTATATGAATTAGGAAGGGATTTATATTTTTATAGTTATGTATAAAAGGGATTTATTTTTAACGTACAATATTATATAGTTTTTCGTTTCTTTTAATTTTTTTTTAATAGGTGTTGTTTCCATTTTGTTGCTAAAATTCAGGGATGTATTTTGCAATATATTGTTGACTCCTGAACTATTTGTCTTCTATATTTTCCTTGCCTGTTGCGATTCTCTTGCTAGATTTAACCAAAATTTACCTGTTGCCGTTTAAATTTATTTACGAATTTATTTATATATTTTTTTGTTTATGGCCATCTTTTAGCATTTCACTCAACATACTCTATTTTTTTTTAATTTATTGCCTAATTGTTAAACTGTTTCGTTCTTCTATCTATCTATCTATCTACTGTATAGCCCGACGCCCTAATCCCGCAAAGGGTGGCCGCAGACAAAACGCCTCCAGGTCACTCTGTCACCCACCATTTGACTCCCCTCCCCCCAACTCACCCCCCCTCCCTCATATACCTCTCAACTCCATCCCTCCACCTCATCCTCGGTCTACCCCTCCCTCTCCCTCCCTCCACCTCACCTACATACACCCTCTTAGTCAGTCTTTCATTCTCCATCCTCTCCACATGTCCAAACCACCTCAGTGTATTTCTCCTAATCTTTTCAACCACATCCACACCTACCCCACAACGTTCCTTCACTTCTTCATTCGTCAACCTGTCCCTCCACGTCACTCCACATGCTCCTCTCAAATAACTCATTTCCACTGCTCTCACTCTTGACTTGTTCCCTTCTTGCAATGTCCACGCCTCGCTTCCATACGTCAGGGTAGGGATTACAATACCATCATGCAGTGACTTCTTAACTTCCATACTCACCTCCCTATTTCTTATCACTGCTTTCAGTGTACCAACAACCTTTCTTCCCTGCTGTACCCTTTCACGTACTTCATCCCCCAAAGTTCCATCCTTACTCATCACACTACCCAAGTACTTGAATGCACTCACATTCTCCATATCCTCACCATCCAACCTCACTGCACACTCTGTGACTTCATTCCTCTCAAACACCATAACTTTACTTTTGTTTACATTAACTTTCAGCTTCCTCCTCCTACACACTGTCCCAAATTCATTCACCAAACCTTGCAACTCCCATTCATCTTCACTCAACAATACTGTATCATCAGCAAACAGCAACACCGGAAGCTTCCAAATCTCACCCTCATTCATTAGGGCCACCCCCACATCCACTGCCCTACCTTGAACCTCCTTTACAACCCCATCCATATATATATTAAACAGCCATGGAGACACTACACACCCCTGTTTCAGTCCCACATTGAGATCAAAGAACTCACTCAGCTCACCATCCACTCGCACCGTAGCCCTAGCTCCCTCATACATACTCTTCACAGCACTCAACAATTTCCCCTCCACTCCATATATTCTTAATACCTTCCACATACCTTGCCTATCTATTCTGTCATAAGCTTTCTCCAAGTCCATGAAGGCAGCATACACTTTCCTTCCCTTCTCTAGATACTTCTCCACTAAACATCTTAGAACAAATATCTGGTCTACACACCCTTTTCCCTTCCTAAAGCCCCCTTGTTCTTCTCCGACTAGCTCCTCTGTCATATGCCTAACCCTATCAATGAGTATTCTACCATATATTTTACCAGTCACACTAAGAAGGCAAATACCCCTATGGTTACCACATACTTCTCTCTCCCCTTTTCCTTTGTACAGAGGAACAATTATACCTGATTTCCAAGCCTCTGGAACCCTTCCCTCTTCCCAAGCCAATCTACACAACTTCCATATCCACTCCACAACAATCTCACCCCCATACCTAAGCATTTCACCACACACTCCAACAATTCCTGGGGCCTTTCCCAGCTTAATCTTCTTCATCGCTTCCACTACTTCCGACCTACTGATCTCTTCCTCCCTCCTCTCATCTCTTCTTCTCCCAGCCATTCCCCAACCACTTATACTCACACTGCTCTCACTCTCTACATTCAACAAATCCTCAAAGTGCTCCTTCCATCTCCTCACTTTCTCTCTCTTCTCCACCAACAATCTATTATTCCTATCCTTCACTCCCCTACTATTTCCCCTTTCACACTGCCTTACTTTCTTTATCTCCTTCCAAAACAATTTCTTACTCTCCCTCCATTTCACACTCAGATTCCTCCCAAACTCTTCATCCACTTTCTTCTTACTCTCCTTCACCAGTCTCTTAACCTCCCTTCTCCTGCTCACATATACCTCTCTCTTCTCTCTCTCATCTTCTCCCCTACCTCTACTCGCCAACCATTCACCATATGCCTTCTTCTTTTGTTCCACAGCTCGTTTCACCTCATCATTCCACCATGCTGTCCCTTGCACACCCTTGCATCTCCTCCTCACTCCACAAACCGCCTCACACGCTGCGCTTATCTCTTCCGTGAATATCTTACATACGTCTTCCACCCCTTCCATCTGCTCTAGCTCATACCTTCCCAATATTTCTTCCACTATGCTCTTATACTCTGTCCTTTTCTCACTATCTTGCAATTTCTCCACTCTTCTCACAGGAGCTGCTTCCTCCTGTCTTCCCCTTCGCCTCCTCAACCACTTTCTTTGCAGCTCTACCTTGGCCATCACTAAGTGATGGTCCGAGACTCCATTCCCCCACCCTCTCCACACTCTTGCATCCAACACTTGTCTTCTCATTCGCTCATCCACACACACGTAGTCTATCATTGCCTTTCGTTCAACAAGTTCACCATCCATCCTCCTCATTACTCTCCATGTATACCGGTGGATCATCTTATGACGAAAGTAGGTGTTGGCTATTGCCAACCCCTTACCAGCACAGATGTCCACCAAAGCACTACCATTCCCATCTACTTCAGCTGGCACACCCCACTGACCAACCACTCCATCCACTCGTACATTCCCAACTTTGCCATTCATGTCTCCAATCAACAGCACTCTCTCGCTCCTCTCAAACTTGTCCATACATGCTTCTACTCTCGCCCAAAACTCATCTTTCACTCTTGCCACTCGATCCTCTGTTGGAGCATACACACATACAATCGTCCATGCTTGTATACCTACTTTCATCCTCACCCATACAATCCTTGCACCCACTGTTCCATACTCTCTTATATTCTCCTTCCACTTCTTGCTTATCATCAGACATACTCCCTCTCTTGCCCTCTCATTCTCACTGACTCCCGCACATATACCTACACCGTATTCCCATTCTCTCACCCTTTCACCTTGTCATTTAGTTTCAGTCAATCCACATATATCCACTTTTGCATCCTCAAGCACCTGGACAATCTCTCTCTCTTTCACTTCATCATTCACTCCTCTCACATTCCACGTTCCTACCCTCAGAATGTCCTTTGTCCGTTCCTTAGTCGTCAACGTATGGTCCGTCCGGGTCCGAGGCGCTTTATTTGCTTTTTTAGTTAGTTCTTTTTACGGGGTGGGGCACTAACCCACCACCAACCATTTTAGTCGCCTCGTACGACAAGCAGGGATACTGGGGGAGTATTCTTCCATAATATAAAAACCTACATAATTTGGGAGAAAGCCTGGACTGCCTCAGTCTAGCGTTGCCAATGAAGCGAAACTTGCTAGAGTTTGAAATAACCTGTTTTCATGGAGGGATATTTTTGCTAGATTGTGATAATTACAAGACTTGTTTATTTACTTATCTATTTATTTATTTATCATAGTCCTCGGCTTAGTTATTCATTTAAGCGTAGCGGTTTTGATGCTAGATTTATTGCTTAATTAGCATCATTCTTGCTTGATGTAGCAGATTTATTTTTTAAGTTCACATAGCAGCTTGACGTATTCATTTAGCGATTTATTTTCCCTAATTTTGAAATATACCTAAGAAATTTGGTGTCGTAAGTCGAATCCCTTTTTCTTGCCATCTTCCGACGATTAAGGCTTACCTGTAGTAGTGAAGGGATTCACGAAGGCTGGATCTAATCGCTGTAATCCAAATGCTAAAAAACATGGCCTAACCCCCTCCCCCCAAAAAATTGTCTGATGGTCGTGAAAATTTTGAGTCATTGGGGATGATTGATTTTGTCACATGAGTTTTTAAAAGCAATTTTGTGACTAGCTGTCTTAATAATTACATTCTTTATTTTCTTTTTTTATTTATTTTATTATTGCTATGATTATTATTTTTATTTATTTATTTATTTATTATTATTATTATTATTATTATTTTTTTTTTGAGAGAGAGAGAGAGAGAGAGAGAGAGAGAGAGAGAGAGTTTGGAGATTTTGTTCCTGGATTTTGAGGGAGGAAAGGAGATGGCATTTTTTTTTATCTTTTGTACTTGCTGGATAGATCAGTCATTCCAATATAGCTTTTTTTTTTTTTTTTTTTTTTTTGAGAGAGAGAGAGAGAGAGAGAGAGAGAGAATACATGCTCTATCTTTTAGTTTGTATGGTCACCCACATCTGAATATTAAATGTTGCTTGTCTGTGTATGTGAGTAAGCGTGGATGTGGCTTTCTATATATGTATGTACGTATGTATAACTGTGTTTGTATGTAAATATTTCCGTGCATGGGTGTAACATGCATACCAACATTTTCATCCAACCCTCCAAGCTTCCTACCAAAAATGAGTATATATGTGCCTGTAATTGTGTGTGTGTGTGTGTGTGTGTGTGTGTGTGTGTGTGTGTGTGTGTGTGTGTGTGTGTGTGTGTGTGTGTGTGTGTGTGTGCAGCTGTGTCCGTCTGTGTCTGTGTATTGGTACGTCTGCGTGTGCTTGCATGTGTAGCTGTGTGCGTGTGTATAAATGTGTGTGTGTGTGTGTGTGTTCTTACCTAATTGTACCTAATTGTATCTTTACAGGAATGAGTCAAGCTCGTACTGTCCCGTGTCTTAAACCATATTTATAGTACATATCCTTAAATTTGTGAATTGCTTTGGCACACACTATTTCATTCGGTAGTGCATTCCATTGATCAATTGCTCTGTTTGGGAAACTGAATTTCCTTACGTCTTTATCACCTCTCTTCTTATGCAGTTTTTTGCAGTGTCCTCTTGCTGATGCTTCTCCATATGTTAAGTAATCATTTATGTCTATTTTCTCCTTTCCTGATATGCATTTATATAGCATTATCATGTCACCTCTTTTCCTTCTCTCCTGTAGTGTTGGTAGATTCAGTTTATTTAGTCTTTCTTCGTAGCTTAGGTCCCTTAAGCTTGGTATCCATCTTGTAGCGGCCCTTTGAACTTTTTCAATCTTGTCTATGTGCTTTTTGAGATGAGGACTCCAGACTACTGATGCATATTCCAGGGTTGGTCTAATGAATGATGTTATTATCCTTCTTAGCATGTCTTCATTTATGTATGTGAATGCTATTCTCATATTTGCAAGCAGTGTATACATGTTCCGTACCTTCTCGCTGATGTGGTCAGCCGGAGATAGTCTGTTATTGATAATCACACCTAGGTCTTTCTCTCTTTCTGATGTGTATAGGGTTTTATTTCCTAACTTATAATCCCAATCAGGTCTTTTTCCACTTTTACCAAACTTGATTACATGACACTTGTCCACATTGAATTCCATTTGCCATGTAATACTCCATTCATGAAGTTTATTTAATTCTTCTTGTAGCTCTTTACAAGAGTCTGTGTTAGTAATTCTCCTTTGTATTTTTGCATCATCTGCAAACATGTTCAGATAGCTCTCATTTCCAGTGTTACTGTATATATCATTTATATACACTAAAAACATGATTGGTGCCAGCACTGAACCCTGTGGTACTCCACTAGTTACTTCTTTCCATGATGAGTAGTTTCCTCTTAGTACTGTCCTCGTTTCTCTTTTTATGAGAAAGTCTTGCATCCAACAAAACAGTTTGCCTCGAATTCCTCCTTGATGGTACAGTTTCCATAAAAGTCTTTGGTGAGGTACTGTGTCAAAAGCTTTCTTGAAATCTAAATAGATACTGTCCACCCATCCTTCCCTTTCCTGGATTGTGTTTGTTACTCTGTCATAGTAGCTCAACAGATTAGTAACACATGATTTTCCTTTTCTGAAACCAAACTGTCTTTCTGTTATCATACTGTGTTCTTCTAGATGATTTACCCAAGCTTTTCTTGTAAGTTTTTCTAATACCTTGCTTACAACACTGGTCAGTGATACTGGTCGGTAGTTGAGTGGATTTTGTCTATTTCCTTTCTTGAATAAGGGGACAATATTTGCTTTTTTCCAAATATCAGGTAGTTTACCTTGACACAAGGATTTCTTGAAAATTAAAAATAATGGTTTACATAACTCCTTTGCACATTCTCGTAATACCCAACATAAAATTTCATCAGGACCATTTGCTTTTCCTCTGTCTAATCCTCTCAACTCCTCCTGTATTACTTTTTCTGCTATTTGTATATCTTGTAGTATGTGTGGACATGCGTGTTCCACATAGTCCCTTTCAAAATTTTTTTCTTCTGTAAAAACTAATTGGAAATTCTTATTTAGTGCTTCACAAATATCTTTCTCTTGTGTATAAGTGATTCCCTCGTCCGTAATGGATTGTATTATATCTTTTACTTTAGTTTTGCTTCTGATATAGCTGTAAAACAGCTTTGGTTGATCACTACTTTTATTTATTATATCCTCCTCAAACTGTTTTTGGGCTTCCCTCCTTATTCTTGTATAGTCGTTTCTTGCCTGTTTGTAATCATTATACGCCCTTTCACTATTGTGTCTTCTGTATCTATTCCACAACAAATCTCTTCTTTCTTTTGATTTTTTACATTCTGTATTGAACCATTTCTGTATTTTCTTATCTGCTTCTTTGTGCTGTGGGATGTACTTCTGGACTCCTATTTCATAAAATTCACAAAACTTTTTATATACAGCATTTAAATCTTGTCCTCTAAGCTCATTTTCCCAATCATCTATCTATCTATCTATTGCCAGACGCCTCAATCCCGTTTGGGGTGGCCACAAACAAATCGCCTCCAAGTCGCCCTGTCCCCCGCCATTTCACTACCCTGCTCCCAACTCACACCCCCCTCTCTCATATACCTCTCCACCCCATCCCTCCATCTCATCCTCGGCCTCCCCCTCCCTCTTCCCCCCTCCACCTCACTCACATACACTCTCTTCGTCAGTCTTTCACCCTCCATCCTCTCCACATGGCCAAACCACCTTAGTGTGTTCCTCATAACGCTTCCTATCACATCCACATCCACACCACAACGTTCCTTTATATCCTCATTCGTCAGCTTGTCTCTCCATGTGACTCCACAGGCTCCTCTTAAGTAACTCATTTCCACTGCTCTCACTCTTGACTTGTGTCCTTCCAACAACGTCCAAGCTTCACTTCCGTACGTTAGAGCTGGTATCACAATACTGTCATGTAGTAACTTTTTCACTTCCATGCTCACTTCCCTGTTTCTTGTCACTGCTTTCAAAGAACCAGCAACCTTCCTTCCCTGCTGTACCCTTTCAAGCACTTCACCCTCCAAACCTCCATCCTTACTCATCACACTACCCAAGTACTTAAACGTACTCACATTTTCCAATTCCTCACCATCCATCCTCGCTTTACATTCACTGACTTCACCTCTCTCAAAGACCATCACTTTACTCTTCCCTACATTCACCTTCAGATTCCGTTTCTTACACACTCTCCCAAACTCATCCACCAAGCCTTGCAGCTCCCCTTCGTCTTCACTCAACAACACGGTATCATCTGCAAACAACAGTACAGGGAGTTTCCAAACACTATCCTCTCTCACCAGGGCCACTCCAACATCCACTACCCTACCTTGTACCTCTTTTATTACCTCATCCATGTACAGATTGAACAACCATGGAGACATGACACATCCCTGTTTCAACCCAACTTTCAAAGAGAAAAATTCACTTAGTTCACCATCCACACGCACTGCAGCCTTCGCACCATCGTACATACTCTTCACAGCATTCAACAACTTCCCATCTACTCCATATATTCTTAACACTTTCCACAATCCTTGTCTATCCACCCTGTCATATGCTTTCTCCAAATCCATGAAAGCCGCATACAACTTCTTTCCCTTCTCTAGAAACTTTTCCACTAAAGATCTAAGAATGAATATCTGATCTACACAACCTCTTCCCTTCCTAAAGCCTCCCTGTTCTTCTCCAACTAATTTCTCTGTTCTTTCTCTAACTCTGTCAATAAGTATCCTACCATACACTTTTCCTATTATACTAAGAAGACAAATGCCCTTATGATTACCACACACTTCTTTTTCCCCTTTTCCTTTGTACAAGGGAATAATTACACCCGACTTCCAATCCTCCGGGACTCTACCTTCCTCCCAGGCTAATCTGCACATCTTCCACATCCATGCTACTACTATCTCTCCCCCATGCTTCAGCATTTCACCACACACTCCATCAATTCCTGGGGCTTTCCCAGATTTAACTTTCTTCATTGCTTCCACAACTTCTATCCTACTGATTTCTTCCTGTCTTCTCACCTCCCTCCTTCTCCCAGCCATTCCCCAGCCACTTATACTCGCATTACTTCCATCCTCTACGTTCAACAATTCCTTAAAGTGTTCTCTCCATCTGCTCACTTTTTCTCCCTTCTCCACTAGTAATCTACCATTTTTATCTTTCACTCTCCTGCTAACTTCACTTCCACCTTGTCTTAATCTTTTCACCTCTTTCCAGAACATTTTCTTACAGTCCCTCCACTTTACACTCAAATTCCTACCAAATTCCTCATCCACTCTCTTCTTACTCTCTCTTACTAATCTTTTCACCTCTCTCTTTCTTTCTACATATAACTCTCTCTTCCGCCTCTCAACTTCTTCCACGCCCCTATTCTCATCCATTCATTGTATGCTTTCTTCTTTTGTGCCACAGCCTGTTTCACCTCTTCAGTCCATCACGCTGTTCCTTGCACCCCCCTCCGTCTTCTCTTCCTTCCACACACCACATCACATGCTGCACATATTTCTTCTGTAAATATGCTACACACACCTTCCACGTCTCCCATCTGCTCCAATTCATATTTGCACAATCGTTCCTCCACTTCTCTCTTATACTCTGCCTTTTTCTCATCCTCTTGTAACCTTTCCACTCTCCTTGCAACTACTCCTTCCTCTCGTCTTTCCCTTCTTCTATTTCTCCATTCTAATTGGACCTTGATTCTGGCCACCACCAAGTAGTGGTCAGAAAGTCCACTCCCCCAACCTCTATAAACTCTTGCATCCATTACACATCTTCGCATCCTTTCATCCACACACACATAATCAATCATTGCCTTCCTTTCATTCAGTTCACCACCCACCCTTCTCATCACTCGCCATGTATTCCTGTGGATCATTTTATGCCTGAAGAGAGTAATGGCTACCACCAACCCCCTCCCAGCACAAATGTCCACTAACGCACTCCCATTCTCATCTATCTCAGCAGGCACACCCCACTCACCAACTATTCCATCCACCTTCGCATTCCCAATCAACTTCTAAGAAATACTTCTTTAGGTCTTGATAATTTCCCTTTTTATAGTTTAGGCTCTTTTTGTAACTATCATTGCTGTTTACTATGTCATATACTATCCTGAAGTTATAATTTAGTACTGCATGATCGCTTTTGCCGAGTGGAGGGTGATATATTAAATTGTCAATATCATTTTCTTGCCTTGTAAATATTAGATCTAGCACTGAAAGTACAGTCGTGGTCATAAAAAATCACCTATCGTCCGCTACCCCGTGTCTCAGACTGCCTCATTTATGCGCGGCAAGTTACAGTGGAGTACGAGGGGCTGAGAGGGAGGGGCCAGAGAGAGAGGGGAAGGTGGATGGGGGGACGAGTGATGGTGTGAGGGTGGAGTTAGGGAGGGGACGGAGGGCTGGTATAGTGGAGGGAGAATAAAATGCGAGGTGGTCGGTGGTCGCATTACTTGTCTATTTTCTTTCATTCAGGGCATGATAAAGGAGATAATATTCGGTAGATATGTTATGATAGATAGACAGACAGATAGAAACAGCAAGTCAGATGATGAGAAGGTATTGCGTCTGCGAGAATCGAGCAATGCTAAACATGCTTACACACTCTAATGCTTGATAGGCACACAACAGCGCCTCGTGACCATACACACACATACACACATACTCACACACAGGTTTCTAGAACTTTCCAACCACAGTGTAACACACGTGAGACGACCCCTGCTACACTAGAATTTTGGAAGCAGAGCTCAGGAGACAGGCCATAGAACCGGCAGGGAGTAGGGAGAACGAGCCTAGCAAGATGGGAGAGAGAGAGAGAGAGAGAGAGAGAGAGAGAGAGAGACAGGGAGGTAGCAGGCGGGACTCTACTTATACTTCACTCGTGTGTGAGAGACTGTTAATATTTCCAAGACAAATAAAAATAGTCCCATACTATTCTTTACCTCTCCTGTCATTGCACGACAAAAAGGAAACGAAGATTATCTGCTTACAAGCTACTCACATATAACAACTGCTCATCCACAAGTCTAATATATATATATAACTAAACAACAAAACCCCACTACAAGAAGATACAAAGTCTCTTATGACAGATAGCGCTGCATTATATCTTGTGTAGCGGCGTAAGATAACAAGCTTTAGATCAAATGCTGGCTCGTGAGAGAAATATACTGACATGACAGATCAAACATTAGTGCAGAGCCATGAAGACTATGTGGGCCTAGACTGTCAACGCGTGGGAGCCAGAGAACGAGAGGACACAGGCCTGCCTCCTCCAGCTGTTCAGACGAAACCATGCAGCAAACCATCAACAACATTGTTTCCTCGTTGCCGTGAAGACTGCAAGAGGTTATTACGAGGCAGGAGGAAACTGGACTACTTACTAAGGCTTTCCATGTTGCTTTGGCTTTATCAATGTCAGTAAACACTGACATAGATATATTTTGGGAGTTTGGGTAGGATTTTATTTTCCTTCTAACATTTTAAGAGAGATACCGTAATTATATCCATCCATGTGCACAGACATCAAATTTATTTATCTTTTATGCACAGTTTTTAAACAGCCTTTTCATTTAGAGATGTCATAAAATTGTTGGCACGATTGTGACTATATAGAGGGAGTGTCTACCGAGGGTATGATCATATTTACTGTGGACACGCCATGCCAAAGGTTGCATATGATATTTAGTTCCAGAACTAATTACATCTAAGGGTAGAGGACGTTTCTTAATTAAGCATTACGGAAGTCAAAGTCATCCAAATTCCATTCTGCGTCCGAAATCAAAATATACGGATACACACAAATATCTGGCTCTGCACTAATGTTTGATCTGACACGTCAGTATATTTCTCTCACGAGCCAGCCCTTGATGTCACCACCAGTCTAAAGCTTGTTATCTGAAGCCGATATTCAAGATGTAAAGCACCATTATCTAACGAATATTAACTCCTTGAAATCATGTCCTGTATGAAAGAAAATAGAAAATAATGTGACCACCACTTCGCATTCATTCTCCCTCCCCTACCTTCCCTCCCTCCCCTCCCTTACTCCTACTCCACTCCCACACAATCATTCACCCCCCACCCTTCTCTCTCGGACCCCTCCCTCTCAGCCCTTCTTGCTCCACTGTGACTTGCGGTGCATAAAGGAGGCAGCCTGAGGCACGGAGTACTGGAGGATAGGTGATTATTTATGACCACGACTGTACATCAAGTCCTCTTTTTCTGGTGGTTTCCCTCACATGTTACGTTAAGAAAAACTCTTGTACGAGATCCAGGAGCTTTTAGTCCCAACAGCATTCTTGGCTATTTTTATCTAGAGTATTCCAATTTATATCTGTATTGAAGTCCCCAGTTAGTATAATTCTTTCCAATTTCTCTTCCATTTTATGTAGCAATGATCTTACACTCTCAATTGTACTCTCTGCCAAGTCCTCATATTAGTCTCTTTCCCATGTGTTTGATCTGGGTGGCATGTACTATCGTGCACAAAAGTCTTGTCCACTACCCAGCCACAGTGAGGGTTCGAATAGCCTGAGTTTGAAGTACTGAAACAGCTAGGGGAAATGCTATGGTCGACCAACAGATGTCGCCCTCTTTAGTGTGTGTGTGGGAGGGGGGGAGAATAGAGGAGGTGGGGGCTGGATGAGAGGCAGGTTGTGTGCGAGTGGAGCATTATCACGAACCCTAGACACGATACTGATAACGTGAGAAATGTAACAGAGATGGTTTAAATAACTGATAAGATTCAATTATATAAGTTGTAATGCGGTGTTACAAAAAGATAAAACGAGGCTGAAGCAGCATAATTAGTATAGTCGTGCAGAACAGTTATTACTGCACGTAGCAGTATCTCAGGTGTTAGAGCAGTAGTATAGAAAACGTTATTTTCTGTGGAGATGTGCGACAAAGCTCCCTGCACCCCAGCGATTCACCTTCCCCGATTATTCCCTAAACCTTATGACGTCACTCGGACATTCATGCTTCTACAAGTGTGCGGCATATACGCGTTATGACGAGCATTCATTTGGCATTGTCACTGACACTGATGACTGCAGTAAATTTAGGGAAAAAGCTATGAATTCGTGTAATTGGACGATCATGGACTCTGGGGTGCAAGACCGTTTGGAAGGTAGGATGGTTGGGATTTGGGATTATGCATAGGAAGAAAAGTTACAAACATGAATAAAGGCTAAGGAAAAAGAACCACCTGGCCTCAACCAGACTGCTACATGACATATATATATGGCCTTAAATTGTTCTCTAAAAAGTGGTTTATTTTTTACTTAGTCCACAATAATTTCAAGCTACCTTCTTAACTACGTTTAGTCTTATACTTGTTTCGATATGGTTGCGAATTCATGGAGCAGGTGCAGTGCGCTGGGTGCGTATTGCCCCTCGGGTCACAATGATACTTTAGAGAATGAAGTATAGTAAGGATCAAAGTGAAATATGCAAGGATCTGAGTGAAAGGCCTTGGTCAGCTAGTTTTACTCACGGACCATGCCACAATTTTGTTTTTCCTACGATGAGAATATATTAATATATATAAATATTCAACCCCCCCCTTTGCCTAATATAGATATATATATATATATATATATATATATATATATATATATATATATATATATATATATATATATATATATATATATATATATATATATATATATATATATATATATATATATATATATATATATATATATATATATATATATATATATATATATATATACACAGTATATTTATGTTAAAAAGAGTGGAGTGAAAAGATATCAGTATTTGTAAAATAGTACAGTTAATCTGGGAGACTGTTCCAATTTTTCAAAGTTCTAACCAATGCTCCTCATGATCTTGAAAGCCCGTGTGTGTGTGTGTGTGTGTGTGTGTGTGTGTGTGTGTGTGTGATACAGAAGACCAAGGCTTTGTCCAACTTTTCCTCTCGTAAGGGAACGTGAGGTGGCCGTGACAGCATTATTCATGGTCTTGCAGGGGTTCTCCTCAACCCATAACTGGAAGAGCCACAGTGAAGACCCAGGAGTTAAACAACTCCTCATTACGTCTCCAGTGTTTAAACACCACACCACACTATGCAAGCTTCATATATTCTGAAGTGTGCTCAGTTACCGTAAATATTGTGTGTGGGACATCATGAACATTTCAATGATGGTAGCAAGTTTACTTCTATAACTATATTGTGTTACAGGAAACACATTCTACGACGTGTCATACATATTGTTGTAGACCATACAATACATAATTTGTGCCTGTTAAGTTACCATATTATCAATTTTCATGAGAGATAATTTAAGACATCATTAAGAAAACGTATTTAAGACAACACTGTAGGTAAGTTAATTCTACTTGTATTTACAAACAATAGCAAAATCCAAACAATACACCAATACATACATCTTAGTATTTGGTCCAGCCACCCATTGCATTCAGAACGTCATCAAGGCGATTAGGGATGGAGTCGACCAGCTTCAGGCACACCCCTGGTCGTCGACGTATACTCTCCCACACTTCGTGAGCTTTGGCCTCTATTGCTGCACAGGTTCGCTGCTCCCCAATATCCCAGTCACGTTTCATCATGGCCCAAATATGTTCAATTGGATTAATATAACATCCTTGTGTTGGCCAGTCAATGACCTCAAATTCAGGGTGATCCTGGAGATAGTCCTTCACTATGTTGCTGGTATGCATGGGACTGTTGTCATGAACCAGCCTGATTGTGTGGGGGTCAGGAACTGCCATAGCCCGGACTGTAGGAAGTAGCACTTGCTCCAGGATGTCTACATACTGCTCACCAGTGAAACTGCCATTGATCTTGACCAGTTCCCCTGGCCCATGTGCCCACATCCACCCCCAGAATGACACTGATACCCTACCATTCACTGCGCGATGTTGAATGTGTGCCTCATGGTAACGTGTGTTGGGGGGCCGCCAGCACTGCCTTGCTTCAGCTCCCACTGACCTGAACACCGTTTCATCATTAAATATAACTGTTCTCCAGTATTCTTCAGTATGTGGAAGGTGTTCCAATGCAAAGCCGAGTCGACACTCTTTATGAGTAGGTGTTAGCCAGCCTTTGTGAGCTGGAATATGGCAGTCGATCCGCGCTTCATGAAGTCGACGTCTCGTCGTCATGTGATGGCAGTTCAGAGCCAGATTTCTTGTATGCTCCACTGACGTTCGCATTGGATATGCCGTTGCAGCTGCCACGATCATAGCGTCCATCCTTGCCGACGTTACTCGTGGCCTCCCGCTTCGCGGTTTTGTCTCCACCGAGCCCTCTTCCTCCCACCGGCGGATCCACCTCCTAATCGTCTTGGTGCTCCTCCCCACTTCGAGAGCAATGTTCGGCACACTTGCCCCAGCTCTCCACATCCCGACGATTTGGCCTCGCTCAGCAATCACCTCCGACGAATTTGCTCGTCCTCCAGGCATATCTGAAATGGCAGAGTAATATGTTGGTGTAAGAAATGCAGGATTTTATATACTATAGTAAATGTATGGTATTAGTAACACTTAGGTAAATATTACTAATTTGATATAACGTTTTGGTAAATCATTTATGATCAACTGCCCAAGAAACCCTTCTTAATTCATATATTCATGGTGAACTGCAAGTGGATTCCCCCCCCAACCTCCCCACCTCCCTGCGACAATAGAGTGAACATTCGCCGATAAATCATCATCATCATCATCATCATCATCATAAAGATTCAGTTTAACCAAACCACTGACACCCATTTTAGTCTCTTCCAGGGCTGGCCCGAAGGATTAATTAACATATATGCATTTCTATACTTCTTGTATTGTTTGGAGGAGATTCCAGTATTTCAAAAAAGGTCAAAACTGAACTTTGGGAAAAAATTTGGTGTCTCTGCTACTATAGGGTAAGTGAAGCACATATTTCGCTATCGATTATTAACAGGGTATTCAGTGAGAATATGTTTGACTTATTTGTGTTCGGCACTTGGAGCATACAGTATGGATGGGGCTCCAATAGGGGAAGACATGAGTTGGCCATGCGTCAATCGCGTATGCCCAATTCTTAGACGAGCCAGAATAGTTTCCCGATGTCCAGAGGATTGTTTTCATGATGATCGAGGAAAAAATTGATATGATCATTATTAGCGTATTAAATACTTGTTGGTTCATTTTCCCAGGACATTTGCCAGTTGTCAAATAATTTTTTATAGGCAGTTAGCCTCGCTGATAATAAAAATACATGGTTTTCCACTGCTTTATCTAAATCTTTGACACTTTTCTGCTATAAGCTGTTCGTCCCAAATTACATATAACTGTAATAGGTTACATTACGTTTTGGTTCGTTATATCAAGACGTTTTTCTTCATGTTCATTGCGTTGTTCTGATTTCCATTTCTGCTCATAATACTACATTACCCAACCCAAACTCCTAGCTTGCAACGAGGGGGTGTTACAAAACCGAGAAAGGTAACGTGCAGCAAATATGACCATCAAAGGGAAAGCACATCAAACACCATATTTTTATAGTGAAATTACCTAAGGACCTCTTATAAACGCTTTCATATAATTATAAAAAGGTCTCACACTAATTACAGCAGTTATTTGTAGAGGTGAAAAAAACATGATTCTGAGTAGAATAATTATTCTATACATATATGGATTTTTCGGATTACATTTAGCCGTGGGGTGGATTTTACAAATTGTGCACGGCAACCATTACAAATGGCGGAGTCGAGGCGGGAGATACCGATAGCGATAGCGAAATATCGGAAAGGGGAAGAAGGTTTAGTAGTGATAGAATGTGGGTGAAACGGAACAGACTTTTAGGACAGAAAGTGTGTCGCCTAGAGCTCACGCCATGGTGTTGGGTGGTAGGTTTGGGTGACGGGTGCGATGGGAGGGAGAAAAAGATGTGGAGAAAAGAAGGCGAAAGGAAATGGAGGGGTCCTCCCGATTTGGGTGGGGTGCACCTAATCTTTAATGTTTTGGGGGGGCCCATTCATTATTTTTCTGTGTAGGGTTACACTTATTATTCTAGACAGAGGGAAACGGAATGGGACAGAGACGTGGTGGCAAGGATTTTTGGTTGGGGTAGGGGGTGACCAAATGTGTTGCTTTTTGTTTTTTCACATCTTAATTAGACACAAGTTACGTGGGGTTGACTTCTGTTATAAAAGTTTTAACTCTACATACAAGGGGGTGGAGCCAAGTCGTCGTTTCTGTGAGTGTTCATTAAAGTAGTCCAATTCGTCGCCATTGGTAGAACAGGGGGAGAGGGGGTTGGGGAATACAGGGGAATGGTAATGTGATGGAATGGAATATTCGATTGACGTTAGTTTTGGGGGAGGGATGATGGGAAGAGGAAGGGGAGGGAGGAATGGTGTGGGGGGATGGTGGAGAGGGAGTGTGGGGGGAGAATACGCAGCCGAAGTGTTTAGGTGTAGTAACCCACGCTGCCCAAATTATGAGGTTTAATAGTTGGGTGGGTAGAGGCGGGAGGGGAGGGAGGAGAGCCTAGGCGCGGAGTTGGACCGTGAAATTACCATGTTGTTCAGTGCAAGTTATGGAACATTTCAGTATCTTCAAGAGTACATAGTATGGCTGCAACTAGTATGAAAAATAAAATGAAACGGACCCAGTTTTGCCCTGCCTAATATTTAGAACCCACCTCACGCCTAAGGTAAACCAAAAAATGCTTCCGTGTATAGAAAATTTTAAACTCAGTATCACATTGTCAACTAAACAAATATCTGCTGTCGCTCATGGGACATCCTGTAATGGTATAAGGACAACATGGGCTATGCTGACAAACTAATGTAAGTTACCTGTTGGTGGCGACGATGGTCGGAATGAGACGTCAGAATGTTTCAGTGTTCGACATCACCTCCCCTTGGTGCTGGTGGCGCCATCCTTGTGAACAACTTGTGTATTCTTCGTGACTACTATAGCTGGTTTAATTACTGGTATGGACGGCCAAGAGATGTCGCCCTGCGTTGTGTGGATAGGCAAAATGGTTTGATGGCAATTGTGCCAGAGCAACAGCCCAAAAGTCATTAGCATATAACTCTTACTTAAAATCAAAAACATCTGAATCACTCTCCCAATTTAAAATCGCTAGAAATCATGCAAAAGCTGTATTAAATCTATCTAAATCAAACTTTCTTCAAAAGCAAGCATCAAAACTACTTAACAACCCTAATGACAATAGAATATTCTGGTCAACTCTTAATTCTTTCAATAATAACTTTAACAAGTCATCTTCCATTCCCCCACTAAAATCTTCAGATGGTAATGTTACAAATGACCCACGTGGGAAAGCAGATATCTTTGCTAGTACATTTGCCATAACTCTACCATAGATGATACCAGCCAGAATGTCTCAGTACTGGAACTTGATTCTCCTGAAATTGCCTCACTTAAAATACAGACAAGATAGGTAAAATCCATCCTAGACAATTTACCTACTAACAAAGCTCCAGGCCCAGATGAAATTCCGCCAATTGTTTTGAAAAAGTGTTCCCCTGAACTTGCCTCTGTCCTAGCTAAATTATTCAGACTATGCATACGTACTTCTTTATTCCCAAATTCATGGAAAGAAGCCAATATCCACCCAGTTCCGAAGAAAGGAAGTTCGTCTGACCCCTCCAATTACAGACCAATAGCTGTCACATCTTCTCTTGGTAAGGTATTTGAAACTTTAATTAATAAGCATATTGTTAAACATCTTGAATCCAATACCTTAATTAGTGATAGACAATACGGTTTTCGCCACGAAAGATCCACCATTGACATACTCAATCTCTTAACTCATACCATCCATCAATCAATTGATCTTTTTGGAGAAACTCATGCAGTAGCTCTTGATATCTCTAAAGCTTTCGACAGAGTATGGCACCGTTCCCTGCTGTCCAAACTCCCTTGCTATGGACTAACGTCTTTTGTTCCTTTGATTTCTTCTTATCTTAGTGACAGGAAAATAAGAGTAAAAGTAGATGATATATATTCGAATTTCCACTCAATTAACGCCGGCGTGCCGCAGGGATCAGTTCTGGCGCCAACCCTATTTCTGGTTCATATTAATGATCTCTTATCTGTCACTCACAATCTCATTCACTCATATGCAGATGACTCAACGCTACATAGTTCATTCACACTCAGACATCCATTTACAAAGTCTAATATCTCTACCTCTCAACTCAGTACAGCCATCTCCATAAATCAAGATCTATCTACAATCAGTGAATAGGGACAAAACAACCTTGTCTCTTTTAATGCTAGTAAAACTAAATATATACAGTTTACTAATTGACAGATATTGCCAGATTCGTACATTACCTTCAGTGCTACTAATATTCCCATCTCCAAAAGTATTGAAATTCTTGGTGTCTCACTTAACAGTGCCCTCAGCTGGACCTCTCATGTCAGATCACTTGCTAAAACCGCCTCAAAGAAACTTGGATTATTGTACAGAGTCCGTAACTTCTTCGCCGATGAGCAGTTAGCTATAATTCATAAGAGTCATGTGCACTCTCAGCTTGAATATTGCTCACCCTTGTGGAATGGTTGTGGAGAGGTTGCATTAAGACAACTAGACAAAATTCAGAATAAAGCTGTTAGAATCATTAACAACCCTGCCATTACATATAAACTACCTCCCATGCAAGTAAGATGGAATGTTGCCTCCCTTGCATTATTTTACAGATATTTTTTTGGCAAATGCTCAGACGAAGTTGCGTCCATGGTGCCACGTCTCCATGCCTTCCCTCGTGCTACACGGGCATCTGGTAGCGCTCATGACTGGAATGTCACTCAACCATATTGCAGAACTTCTGCCTATCAGAATTCTTTCATTCCCCGAACTGCATCTCTCTGGAACTCGCTTCCCCAGAGTTGTTTTCCTCCAAATTTCAACCCACAACTGTTCAAGTCTAACTGTTACAGATATTTTATGAACAGAGGACACCAGTAATCTGGTGTATGGATTATTTTTTTTACCCATTTGTTTTTCCTTCCTCCGTTCTGTTATTTATAAAAAAAAAAAAAAAATGGGGGCATGGAGAGAGGAGGGATCAGGAGAGGGGAGGGAGGAGGAGGTGGGGGTTAGACCAGTAACAGGCTGTGTGTAGGTGGAACAAAACTTCGTGAATTCCCCAATCACTGATAACAATAAGAATGTCATGAAGATGGTCGTATTATTAAGCATGGTGAGATATATGTAACGGGTAAATAAAAATACAACATGGACCATATCCCTGCCGTTCATGGCTACGACTGTGCAAGTGATGGGCACATCAGAAAGAAAAAAAAAAAACATCTATAATGCCCATCAGTTGCACAGTCGTCTCTGTCCCATTCCGTTTCCCTCTGTCTAGAATAATAAGTGTAACCCTACACAAAAAAATAATGAATGGGCCCCCCCAAAACATTAAAGATTAGGTGCACCCCATCCAAATCGGGAGGACCCCTCCATTTCCTTTCGCCTTCTTTTCTCCACATCTTTTTCTCCCTCCCATCGCACCCGTCACCCAAACCTACCACCCAACACCATGGCGTGAGCTCTAGGCGACACACTTTCTGTCCTAAAAGTCTGTTCCGTTTCACCCACATTCTATCACTACTAAACCTTCTTCCCCTTTCCGATATTTCGCTATCGCTATCGGTATCTCCCGCCTCGACTCCGCCATTTGTAATGGTTGCCGTGCACAATTTGTAAAATCCACCCCACGGCTAAATGTAATCCGAAAAATCCATATATGTATAGAATAATTATTCTACTCAGAATCATGTTTTTTTCACCTCTACAAATAACTGCTGTAATTAGTGTGAGACCTTTTTATAATTATATGAAAGCGTTTATAAGAGGTCCTTAGGTAATTTCACTATAAAAATATGGTGTTTGATGTGCTTTCCCTTTGATGGTCATATTTGCTGCACGTTACCTTTCTCGGTTTTGTAACACCCCCTCGTTGCAAGGTAGGAGTTTGGGTTGGGTAATGTAGTATTATGAGCAGAAATGGAAATCAGAACAACGCAATGAACATGAAGAAAAACGTCTTGATATAACGAACCAAAACGTAATGTAACCTATTACAGTCATATGTAATTTGGGACGAACAGCTTATAGCAGAAAAGTGTCAAAGATTTAGATAAAGCAGTGGAAAACCATGTATTTTTATTATCAGCGAGGCTAACTGCCTATAAAAAATTATTTGACAACTGGCAAATGTCCTGGGAAAATGAACCAACAAGTATTTAATACGCTAATAATGATCATATCAATTTTTTCCTCGATCATCATGAAAACAATCCTCTGGACATCGGGAAACTATTCTGGCTCGTCTAAGAATTGGGCATACGCGATTGACGCATGGCCAACTCATGTCTTCCCCTATTGGAGCCCCATCCATACTGTATGCTCCAAGTGCCGAACACAAATAAGTCAAACATATTCTCACTGAATACCCTGTTAATAATCGATAGCGAAATATGTGCTTCACTTACCCTATAGTAGCAGAGACACCAAATTTTTTCCCAAAGTTCAGTTTTGACCTTTTTTGAAATACTGGAATCTCCTCCAAACAATACAAGAAGTATAGAAATGCATATATGTTAATTAATCCTTCGGGCCAGCCCTGGAAGAGACTAAAATGGGTGTCAGTGGTTTGGTTAAACTGAATCTTTATGATGATGATGATGATGATGATGATGATTTATCGGCGAATGTTCACTCTATTGTCGCAGGGAGGTGGGGAGGTTGGGGGGGAATCCACTTGCAGTTCACCATGAATATATGAATTAAGAAGGGTTTCTTGGGCAGTTGATCATAAATGATTTACCAAAACGTTATATCAAATTAGTAATATTTACCTAAGTGTTACTAATACCATACATTTACTATAGTATATAAAATCCTGCATTTCTTACACCAACATATTACTCTGCCATTTCAGATATGCCTGCAGGACGAGCAAATTCGTCGGAGGTGATTGCTGAGCGAGGCCAAATCGTCGGGATGTGGAGAGCTGGGGCAAGTGTGCCGAACATTGCTCTCGAAGTGGGGAGGAGCACCAAGACGATTAGGAGGTGGATCCGCCGGTGGGAGGAAGAGGGCTCGGTGGAGACAAAACCGCGAAGCGGGAGGCCACGAGTAACGTCGGCAAGGATGGCCGCTATGATCGTGGCAGCTGCAACGGCATATCCAATGCGAACGTCAGTGGAGCATACAAGAAATCTGGCTCTGAACTGCCATCACATGACGACGAGACGTCGACTTCATGAAGCGCGGATCGACTGCCATATTCCAGCTCACAAAGGCTGGCTAACACCTACTCATAAAGAGTGTCGACTCGGCTTTGCATTGGAACACCTTCCACATACTGAAGAATACTGGAGAACAGTTATATTTACTGATGAAACGGTGTTCAGGTCAGTGGGAGCTGAAGCAAGGCAGTGCTGGCGGCCTCCCAACACACGTTACCATGAGGCACACATTCAACATCGCGCAGTGAATGGTAGGGTATCAGTGTCATTCTGGGGGTGGATGTGGGCACATGGGCCAGGGGAACTGGTCAAGATCAATGGCAGTTTCACTGGTGAGCAGTATGTAGACATCCTGGAGCAAGTGCTACTTCCTACAGTCCGGGCTATGGCAGTTCCTGACCCCCACACAATCAGGCTGGTTCATGACAACAGTCCCATTCATACCAGCAACATAGTGAAGGACTATCTCCAGGATCACCCTGAATTTGAGGTCATTGACTGGCCAACACAAGGATGTTATATTAATCCAATTGAACATATTTGGGCCATGATGAAACGTGACTGGGATATTGGGAAGCAGCGAACCTGTGCAGCAATAGAGGCCAAAGCTCACGAAGTGTGGGAGAGTATACGTCGACGACCAGGGGTGTGCCTGAAGCTGGTCGACTCCATCCCTAATCGCCTTGATGACGTTCTGAATGCAATGGGTGGCTGGACCAAATACTAAGATGTATGTATTGGTGTATTGTTTGGATTTTGCTACTGTTTGTAAATACAAGTAGAATTAACTTACCTACAGTGTTGTCTTAAATACGTTTTCTTAATGATGTCTTAAATTATCTCTCATGAAAATTGATAATATGGTAACTTAACAGGCACAAATTATGTATTGTATGGTCTACAACAATATGTATGACACGTCGTAGAATGTGTTTCCTGTAATACAATATAGTTATAGAAGTAAACTTGCTACCATCATTGAAATGCTCATGATGTCCCACACACAATATTTACGGTAACTGAGCACACTTCAGAATATATGAAGCTTGCATAGTGTGGTGTGGTGTTTAAACACTGGAGACGTAATGAGGAGTTGTTTAACTCCTGGGTCTTCACTGTGGCTCTTCCAGTTATGGGTTGAGGAGAACCCCTGCAAGACCATGAATAATGCTGTCACGGCCACCTCACGTTCCCTTACGAGAGGAAAAGTTGGACAAAGCCTTGGTCTTCTGTATCAAACACACACACACACACACACACACACACACACACACACACACGGGCTTTCAAGATCATGAGAAGCATTGGTTAGAACTTTGAAGAATTGGAACAGTCACCCAGATTAACTGTACTATTTTACAATACTGATATCTTTTCACTCCACTCTTTTTAACATAAATATACTGTGTGTATATATTGTTACATAGCCTATGATTTCATCATCCTTTGTGTAATTTTAACGCACAGTATGCTGCATGTTTGATCACGAGCGTGTTCTGCCTCTGTTCCCCCCTTCTACCGTATAGTAGAGTAAGTCGTTCTCTCTGTTATCCAGAGCGGGATTTTCATCTCTTTGTCCCCATGGCTTTATTTGCGCGTCCTTCTAACAAGTTGTATCAAGCTCTGCTGGCCCCTATATAATGAGCTCAGTCTCTGCATCATGGCCACTTAGATCTGCTCCTCATTTTGTTCACATCTCTGTCCTCCCCTGTACAGTTATTATTATTGTGAGTGCTCAAGAAATCTCCAAACATCTAGCAGCTGTGTGTAATTTGAGTATAACTGTTATTGCATTTTTTCCTTGTACTGTATAGCATAAGGTGTTGATTTGTAGGCCTAGTGAGTTCTTTTTGTAATTTATGTAAAGTTTTACTATCAGCCATTTTTGATAATAGTTTGTATCTGTAATAATTTATCTGGCATTCACTGAGTATTATCTGGTGTTTCATTTTATCAGGGCTGACTTAGATAAATTTACTCTTGCTAATTTCGTGTTAATAGAGGCTATTGCAATTAACCATATATTTAACCTGTTTATTTGCCATTACATTATCCTTATGAGTCCTGAATGTTTTGTTGTTAGTTTGAGCATTAAACTTTAACTTGTAATTTTACCTAACTCTTTTGTTTTGAACCTGGAACTTTACGGGACAGTAGTGATTTTTAGCATTCTCACTTAAAGTGTACATTATCTTTCTCTGTTCCGTAACAATATATATATATATATATATATATATATATATATATATATATATATATATATATATATATATATATATATATATATATATATATTTATATATATATATTTATATATATATATATATATATATTAGGCAAAGGGGGGGTTGAATATTTATATATATTAATATATTCTCATCGTAGGAAAAACAAAATTGTGGCATGGTCCGGGAGTAAAACTAGCTGACCAAGGCCTTTCACTCAGATCCTTGCATATTTCACTTTGATCCTTACTATACTTCATTCTCTAAAGTATCATTGTGACCCGAGGGGCAATACGCACCCAGCGCACTGCACCTGCTCCATGAATTCGCAACCATATCGAAACAAGTATAAGACTAAACGTAGTTAAGAAGGTAGCTTGAAATTATTGTGGACTAAGTAAAAAATAAACCACTTTTTAGAGAACAATTTAAGGCCATATATATATGTCATGTAGCAGTCTGGTTGAGGCCAGGTGGTTCTTTTTCCTTAGCCTTTATTCATGTTTGTAACTTTTCTTCCTATGCATAATCCCAAATCCCAACCATCCTACCTTCCAAACGGTCTTGCACCCCAGAGTCCATGATCGTCCAATTACACGAATTCATAGCTTTTTCCCTAAATTTACTGCAGTCATCAGTGTCAGTGACAATGCCAAATGAATGCTCGTCATAACGCGTATATGCCGCACACTTGTAGAAGCATGAATGTCCGAGTGACGTCATAAGGTTTAGGGAATAATAGGGGAAGGTGAATCGCTGGGGTGCAGGGAGCTTTGTCGCACATCTCCACAGAAAATAACGTTTTCTATACTACTGCTCTAACACCTGAGATACTGCTACGTGCAGTAATAACTGTTCTGCACGACTATACTAATTATGCTGCTTCAGCCTCGTTTTATCTTTTTGTAACACCGCATTACAACTTATATAATTGAATCTTATCAGTTATTTAAACCATCTCTGTTACATTTCTCACGTTATCAGTATCGTGTCTAGGGTTCGTGATAATGCTCCACTCGCACACAACCTGCCTCTCATCCAGCCCCCACCTCCTCTATTCTCCCCCCCTCCCACACACACACTAAAGAGGGCGACATCTGTTGGTCGACCATAGCATTTCCCCTAGCTGTTTCAGTACTTCAAACTCAGGCTATTCGAACCCTCACTGTGGCTGGGTAGTGGACAAGACTTTTGTGCACGATAGTACAAATTGGCTACAGTTACTTTACCTTCGGTTGTGTCGATCTCTACTGCAATCAGTTCTACTTGTGATGGTATATCTAATTTTATTTCCTTGACTTTTAGATTTTTCTTAGTTAATATTATAATTCCTCCTCCCTTTTTTAAATTTCTGTCTCTTCTCCATATATTTTATTCCTCTAAGTTTAGTATGTCATTTGATATCCTTGGTATTAATTTTGTTTCAGTTAGGCATATAATTTGTGGTTCATTTTCTCTGACATAATCATTCATCACTAGTAATTTAGATACCATTCCATCCACATTTGAGTACATCAACTTTATCATCTTGTTTATATACTTGTCATGACATGGTTCTACTACCTTCCTCCTTTTTCTTCCATCCTGTTTGTGTACCACTTTCGTACCTGCAATCCTATTACTTTGTAAAAAAAATTTCTTCTCCTCCTCTTCTGATCTTCCCTCATTTTTTGTTTTTGCTTCCTCCCTTTTCTCTTTCAGTAATTCCAGTTCCTCTTGTGTTAGGCATCTTTTTATCCATACTTTTTTGAACTCCTCTTTTTTCTTAAGATTCTTTGCATTTTTTAGTATCTCTTCCACAGTGTTTACACTCTGGAAAGTCACCTTTAGAGGTCTTGTCTTGCTTTTCTCGTATTTCCCTAACCTTTTGTGTTCCTCTATGTCTTTACTACAGGTTCCCTCTGATACTTCTTTCAGTAAGCTCATTACATTTGCCATCTCCTTTTTGTCTCTTGTGATCTTGTTTTTAATTTCTTCCTCTTCTATACCAGTGATTACTATTGATTTGTTTATCTCTACTGAATCTCTGACTAACTTTAGATTGTTTTGGATTATTCTTTTCACCTCCTTTTTAATCATTTTTTTCCTCCACCCTTGTTTCTAAGTCTTTCTTTACTTTCACCATTTCAGCATACGTGGTTTCTACATCATTTTTGTAGTTTTGCACAGCTTCATTCACTTGTGTTATCTTCTCAATATCACTGCTCTCGTCAATAAGACTGCTAACTTGCCTAATTGTCTCTGTGTCATTTTTGAACTCTTCCATAACACTCTCGTGATTGACTACTGTACTTGCCATTTCACTCATTTTCTTCCTAAGTGTACTCAATTCCACTGTTAGTTCACTGATGGTTGTGTCTTTCTTATTGGCCTCCCTTCCTAGTTTTTCTATTTCTTCCTTTTGCAAGTGCATCTGCTTCTTTATTTCATCAATTTCATTTTTGAAAGCCATTTCTAGTTTGTTTACACGTTCAACCAGTCTATTGTGGGTCTCTACTTCTTGGTAGAAATCATCATTTTGCTTTTTATCTTTATCCCTTTTCTTTTCCAAATTTGTTTTACTGAAGTATGTATCCATTTTGCAATACTTAAAGTGCAAAGCATGTACTTACAATCTCCTTGTTGTTGTAGTCTAAACAAACCTCAGCGATGACTCAGCGTATTCTTTCGTCTTGGTTCTATTTCCTATTTTTGCAAGTCTTGTTTAAACTTATTTTTTTCCTTTTTATAATGAACAATCATTTAGTCTAACCTGGTACTGAGCTTGACTCATACAAAGATACTATTTAGGTAATGCCACTGGCCGTGATGATTTGTTACGGAGCTCCGGTGTCACACGTCCGCCTAGATTGAATCCCTGTGTGTGTGTGTGTGTGTGTGTGTGAGCATCTGTATAGTATGTGTGTGTGTCCGCAAAACCAATATCCACTTCCTATGCCATTGAAGTGTGCTAATTAACCTCAATATCCTTTGAACACGAAGAATAAACAGAACATTAAAGGAAGCAAATCTGAGAGGCGCAGAGAGGAGTTGATATGATGGATTTTGAACAACATCATGAGACTAATTATCTTGAGAGAGAGAGAGAGGGGGGGAGAGTGTTTGTGTTCCTTGTTGTGTGTGTGTGTGTGTGTGGGTGTGTGTGTGTGTGGGTGTAACATAGTATGTGTATTTTTTCAAGGAATGTACGTGTGCTTGAGAGACAGCGACACACACACGCACACACTCACAAACACACACACACACACACACACATACACACACACACACACACACACACACACACACACTCATACTCACACACACACACACACTCATACTCACACACACACACACACACACACACACACACACACACACACACACACACACCACACACACACACACACACACACACACACACACACACACACACACACACACACACACACACATTGAGAATGAACAATACCAGAACACACGCTAGTAATTAGAAACAGTAATTCTTGTTTGATTTTCCATAATATTAAGTGATGAATCTCTTTAAATTCACGTGGAAAATACTGTGAGGATTAAAACTGTACACTGGCCAACGAAACATCAGCTATAAGGGTTCGTATCTTTGAGCACTTGGGTCTGTCAGTGAGAACAAGCAGGTCATTAGCCAAACCATCCTACAGCGCCATACGTAAACATTCCTTACAGTCTAACCACCCCATCCACATTGACTCCTTCATTAGCCAAACCATCCTACAGGGCTATACGTAAACATTCGTTACAGTCTAACCATCCCATCCACATCGACTCCTTCATTAGCCAAACCATCCTACAGCGCCATACGTAAACCTTACTTACAATCTGACCACCCCATCCGCTTTACCTTCTTCGCAGTCCTTACACACGATCGAACCAGGTGGAGAAATCTCTAGTCGAGTCTCTGTTGGCGGTGCAGCATAAACCGTCGCTAGCCAGCAATGACACTTCCCTTGACCTCTTGTGGTTTTATTGTAAGTTGCCTGGTGTAATGTTTTACCTGTGGAATTTGCTTTATTTGACTTTATTTTTTACCTTTTCCTTTTCCATGTCTATCCTGGTTTTTCTTTATTTGTACTGTTTTTACTTTGTTTTATTATAGTTTGACCAGCTCATTTAATGACTGATACGATACTTTTGTGTCCTGTTGTATATAGTTTTTATAATGAACTCTGTAATATGACTGATGTTTCTTTTAACTTGTACATTGCCTGATGATGGAGCAAAGTGGTCTCCAAAACTTGTGCCAAACAAACATGATGATCTACTGTGCCTTGTGTGTGTGTGTGTCTCTCTCTCTGTATGTATATGTATCTATATCTATCTATGTATATATATATATATATATATATATATATATATATATATATATATATATATATATATATATATATATATATATATATATATATATATATATATATATATATGTATATATATATATATATATATATATATATATATATATATATATATATATATATATATATATATATATATATATATATATATATATATATATGTTTGGTGATAGAAACTCCGTGTACAAACAGCTAAATAAGGAGTTTATTACGAGCTCACAGTAAAATAGTCTGCCCGTCTTGGCTGCCTGCTATGAACTGAACTGTCGCGCCGTCTTCCCAGGCTTCAGGTCCTGGGAAAGCGTGCTAGGTCAGCAAGTTTAGTGGGGGCATGTATGCATTGGGGGGGGGGCATATATACATCGGGGGGTAGACATATTGTGGAGGGGGTACACTACTCCCCCGGGTAGCGGAGATGGTGGCTCCTGACACCAGGAGTTAAATGGTGTTTGAGTATAGTCTTAAGGGAAGGGTGGGAAGGTTTGTACAAGGGATAAGTATGATACAGGGGCAGTAGGGGAGACATGGCCATGGTGAGGGGAGGGAATTAGAAGGATATATACATATAAGATATACAAGGATTAATAGGCACGAGTCCAGTAAGGGTCGAAGGTATCCATAAACATAATGGGAATTACACAATAATAGTTTGATACATGATAAACAAGGAGTAGATATGAGAGTTCTATTGTTGTTCTTCGTTCTTTTTTTTTGTGTGTGTATTTTCTGTAGGATACACTGTCACTCAGTAATGCATTAAAGAAATACCATCATTTTCTAGTAGGCAGAGTTCTGTTCACAGTTTGGTTATTTGTCAGATGGCAATGGTAGTCACGGAATGTGACGGCACTAAGTACGGGGAGTTTCTACGTCGTGTGTAGGGCGTACTATGCCTGTAGCGACTCTGATTTCCTGGAGTCGACGTTCCATTTTTCTGACACAACAATGCACTGCACATATGATGAGCAGAAAACCTATGAAAGCGATAACCACAGGGGGAAACACAACTGTTGGATGAACCCATGAACGGCTGAAGGCCAGAGAAAATTGATCCATAAGGAAATCACTGTCACTGAAGAAGGTTAGCATGCGCAAGTTAGGGGATGTGATGGTAATGTTGGCAGATGGTAGGGTTGAAGGCATGTCGATTGGTTGAAAGATGTCATAGGAGTGTTTATGGACAGCTTGATGATAGCGTAAGTGATGACGGACTCTAATTCGACGGTACAATAGTCAGGTGCTTTGTAGAGACCACTAGCGGGAATGGATCGAACCGAAGAACCAGGACACATGACTGTGACAGAGATGGGAACAGCAAAGAAAAAGTACTGGACATGGTTGAAGTGAGCATGGTGGACCGGGAGGTCAGGAGCTGGGACAAAAGAACAGGCCGAGTGGATGGAATGGTTGCGAACTAAAGCAGACTCACAGGGTGTAGCACTGCTAGGGAAGATAGCGAAAAGTTGGGCAGCACAGAGACGAAAGGTCGGAGTAAGGAAGGAACATTGCTGGAGGTCTGTGGAAGAAAGGAAGGCAACGGAAAGATGATCATGGGAGAGGCGGAAATATTCTGAAGGAACAGATACTTGTAACAAGTAGTTGTTGAGGCGGAAAGGGAAAGGAATGATGTGGAAAAGGTTAAAGGTTATGGCAGAATGGAGAGGAATATGGACGACGACGTATGTGGTGAGAAGAGTGGCTTCGAGAACAGGATAATAATATTCAAGGGAGGAGTAGGGGAGGACTGGGGAGAGACCGAAGGTGGAGTGAGCCCATTCCAGGACAGAACGGAGAGCTGAGACAGGTACTAAGTCGGCAGTGACACGTCCATTGATAGCATCGACCAGGATACTAACCAAGGTAGAGACTTGAGACAGGAGAGAGTCAATGGCCAGTTGGAGATTATCCATGTTGAGTTTGAGGTAGAAGAACTGAGAGATAACATTGAGATCTGAAAGGTGGCGTTGTAAGATATAGGTGAAATTGTTTAGAGTGGACGTGACTTCATTGAGTTGGGTCGTGAGCTTCTGTAACATAGTGTGTTGGATTTTAATGACTCGGCGTTGTGATTCTAGGGCTGAAGCTAAATGAGTGAGATCAGATTTGAAGCCAGAAATGTCACGGGCTGTAGCAACGCCAAACAAGCCACTCAAAATCTCACCGCCAAAGTCAAAGAGACCTCGTTTCACACGAGAACGACCCACGGTTGTCTGAATGGAAAATGTGTCATTGAGCTCAGTGAATCTGTTACTTATGTATTGCAATTGCCAGGAGAGTGGTAGGAAAAGGTTATAGAGATACTCATTCGGGTTGTGTGTTCCCATGATGGCCGTGAGATGGGTCCTGATTCCATGGAGCTGGTGCGCGTAGGCAGGTAGGGCAATGGCTACGTCAGCCAGGGGCGCAAGATCGTAGCTCAAGGAGGCTATGTCTTCGATAAGCATTACCTCACCTTCCGAGCCGACCAAGGCCCCGGGACGTACTCCACCATCGTCCTGACCTGACCCAGACCCCAGGAGGGTCAGCACTGCCAACAGGGAGGTCGCTAACATCGTACCTAGAAAATCAGGGTAGAGTTAATGGGGGAGGTCGTGAAGAGGTTGATGGGCAGAGCGCAGTTTGGACCGATATTGATTGGTTGATGAATGAGCAGGTGGAGGTGGAGAGGAAGGAGACTGAGGGATAGGTGGAGACAAAGTAGAATGAGGGATGTGTGGAGGGGAAGAGGGGGCAGGAGATTGTGTAAGTGACTATTCCAACACAAGGCCACGGGGTGCTCGCTTTAAGTCATCGACGTGGACCCTTTTGGTGTCCTTAGTGGACAGGTCCTGGAGGTGAAATTTGTTGCCTTGTTGAGTGAGGACGCGGTGGGGCCCTGTAAATTTGTCATCCAGCTTAGAGGAACACGTATGGGAATGAGCAAAGACAAGATTGCCTACATTGATAGTGATAGGAGAGGTGGACTTATGTTGGCGCTGCAGCATGTCCTCCTGAGAGGAAGCCAAAGTGGATTGGACATACTGGTGGATTGTCTGGAAGTTGGCCAATTTTAGTTGAACATAATCATCCATGTTGTAGATGGGTTCTGGCTTTGAGGATAAGAGAGAGTATGGGAGGTCCTTGTCAAAACCAAAGAGGACGAAGAAGGGAGATTCAGCAATGGATGCATTGATGGAGCTATTGACTGAGGACTCCACTTGGGGAATCCAGTCATCCCAGGACGAACTATGGGAGCCTAGATGTCTGAGGCACTCTAAGATTTTTTGGTTATGGCGTTCTACAAGGCCATTGGAAACCGGATGGTTAGGCACGACATTGCACTTACTGATATGAAAGCGGCGACAGATCTCATCGAGAAGGCTATTGTTGAACTCTGTACCGTTGTCAGTAAGAATGGTATGAGGGGTACTGAACGGGCAGATGACGTGATCTACAAAGGCACATGCAACGCTCTTCGCGGTCTTGTCGGAGAGGGGTACGAGGACACAGTAGCGGGAGAAGTGGTCGACCACTACGAACAAGTACTCAGCGCCAGATTCTGTGAGAGGTAGTTTTAAGAGATCGATTGAGACAGTTTCCCATGGTCGTGACGGGATTGGGTATTGTAAGAGAGGTGCTGGTAAGCCGGTTGATCCTTTGTGGCGGTGGCAGGAGGGGCAAGAGTCACAGTGGGCATTGATATCGCGGCGCATGGTTGGCCAATAGTATTTGAGACGTGCATGGCGCAAGCATCGGTCTTTACCTGGATGGGAAGCTTGAGGAGTATTATGAACAATATGAAGAACCTTTGGTATCAGGGAAGTGGGGACAACAAGTTGGCGTACTTCGCGATTGGGCATATCTTTGCCTGTTAGCAGTGTTTTCCTGTACAAGAGGTCATCATCCAGCATGAACTCATCTAGTGATACTGGCAGAGTAGGGAAGGTCGAGACATCGCCAGAGTCTAAGAAATAAATGACTTTGGACCACATGGGGTCTTGGCGCTGAAAGTTTCGAACAACTTCTGACGTTAGTGTAGTGTTTTCAGTTACTTCAGGCTGCAGTGATGTTATAGCTGCTGCTACGTGACGTGAGAGTGCGTCTTCAACTACATTCAACTTGTCTGGTACATATTGAAAAGTGGGATTAAAGTCCTGGATGATGACAGACCATCTAGCTAGCCTACCTGTTAGGTTGCGATTCTTGAACAAATCACATAGTGGAAGGTGGTCTGTTTGGATATGCACTGGATAACCATAGACTATATCTCTGAAATGTTTCAAGGACCAGACTATCGCTAGCGCTTCGAGATCTATGACACTGTAGTTACGTTCAGCGGTTGTAAGGGTGCGACTAGCATATGCTATTACGCGCTTCCTTGATGCTTCATCGAGTTGCATCAAAACGGCACCAAGTCCAGTGCCTGAGGCGTCTGTGCAGAGAAGGAAGGGTGTGGTATAATCAGGGAACGCTAGAACCGGGTCATTTACAAGAGCTGTCTTTAGCTTTTGGAAGGCCTGTGACTGGCCATTAGTCCAAACAAAGGGCACATTCTGCTTGAGTAAGTGGGTCAGAGGAGCGGCGATCTTTGCATAATCCCGTATGAATCGATGATAATAGCCACTGAGGCCCAGGAAACTTCGTACAGCTTCGGTTGTGGTAGGTTCTGGGAAGTTAATAATCGCCTTAGTTTTATCCTCATTAGTATGAATGCCTTGTGCATCTACGACATGGCCTAGGGATTTGATTTTCTTTCGCAGGAAGTCACATTTACTGTGATTGATTTTCAGGCCTGCGAGCTGGAGGCGTTCAAAGACTTGCTGGAGTTTGGTAAAATGATCAGGGATGGATTTACTCACAACAATGATATCATCTAGGTAAGCAAAAAGAGAGAGTCCCATCATACCGCTGAAGACTGAATGGATAGGTTGCATGAACATGGAAGGAGCATTTCTCAGACCAAAAGGGAGTCTCTTAAACTGAAAATGTCCGGAAGGGGTGCTAAAGGCTGTAACTGGGCGAGAGGACTCTTCCATTTCGACGTGCCAGTACCCGCTGAGGAGGTCTAAAGATGAAAAGACTACGTTATTTTCACCAAGGGATTCTAGCAAATCAGTGAGGACGGGTAACGGGAAACGGTCTGGAACGGTGACAGAATTGACCTTACGATAGTCGACTACTGGTCTAAAGTTGCCGTCCTTCTTTGGTACTAAGAAAAGTGGGCTATTCCATGGACTGATGGACGGTTCAATAATGTCTTGGTCTAACATGTTCTGTACCATTTGATCTGTCTGCTTTCTCTGGCTGTGAGGAAATCGATACGCTGGTATGTAAATCGGCTGAGTTCCTGGTAGTAGTTCAATCGTATGTTTGACAAGGTTTGTTCTACCCATCGGTTCACTGGGTAAGGCAACCACGTTTCTGTACGAGGTCAGAAGGTCGAGGAGTTGAGGCGTATTTTCTGGGAAATCTGTGCAAGTGAGATGTGAGAGCATATCGGGTGAATATGTCGGGCAGATCCCGTAGAGTTAATAGTACATATACGGATTGGCGTACTATCATCAGTCTGAATAGTAGGAATTGAGGAATCCTGGCACACCTTTACGGCCGCTGGGTATACTAGGAAGTCTCCAATCTTTACACCACTTTTAAGTTTTAGTGGAGCATTTGTGACATTGAGCAAGTACAGGTAGCATAAACTGTCCTCTAAGACTGTACACCACGCTGACTCATAAGTCAAGCCATTCACACATGTCTCAGGTAGTGTTAGTACATCCACTCCTTCTTTCGCACCGGCAACACAAACAGTGACTTTAGTGAACTCATGCGGTAACAAAATTGTGCACGTATTCGTTACTGCACGTTTCGTCTCTGCGTGTTGGAGAAGATCATTTGCACTGTGTGAGGTAGGTAATTGAGACATGTCTGAGTCAGTGATAGTGTTGTTGGGAGAGGAGGTAAGAGCCATGTCCGAAGGCTGAGATGATGTATCAGTAGACATTGAGGAATTTATGTCCTTGCTCGCAGTCAGTAAAGGAATGATCTCTGTATTCGCAGATGATGATAGTGGTGGTTTCGGCTGGGTTGGACGTTTTGGTAGTGATAGGGACAGAGGTAATTGAAGGACTGATTTGATCGTAAGAACAGGACGGGGACATTCCATAGTGTAAACCGGGAATCCAGAAATGTCTATACTACCACAAGCAGGTAATAATGCAATGGAGTGTTGTGCCATGGTGGAGAAACCAATAAGGGCATCTGCAGGATACTGCAAGTCATTAGTGACATGAAATTCAATGGGGATAGGGGGCAAATCTCTGTGGAGTTTGACTTCAAGGGTGACTCTTCCCTTAACCTTAAACTCGGAGCCTTCGACACCACATAGGCGAATATCTGGTGGTTCTAGGAAACTGACGTGGTTGTGATGTCGATGAATAATTTGTAAGGAATTGTCGGAGATGAGATTTACTATAGACCCTGTGTCCAAGAAGAATGACGTTGGTATGTCATGACTGCATCCGAGAATGACTAAACCCGAGGATGTTATGGGACCTACATAGTGGATGGGGAGTTGGGTTTCTGGTTCTACGTGATATTGGTTCGATATGGGCGCGGCGCTTCCCCCGACTGTTGGCGGTTGAGGTAACGACATTCCTCAGTGGTGTGAGTCGTGCTTTATTTGTGGTATTTGCAGTGTGGACGACGTGAGCGGGAAGGCGTACGCTGTCTGGTTTGGGAGTGAGGACGTTTGTATGTACGGTCGCAACTGGATGCTCGATGTCCAGGATGACCACAGTGCCAGCAAAGAATCGAAGATTGTCTGTTTCGTCGGACGCTAGATTGATCACGACCTGCGGTAGGAGAACGATGTGTGGCAGGTCTGCCGCATGTGGTGGGACGGGAGCGAGATTGGTCTGGGGTAGTGGAGGTGTGACAGACTGAGGAGGCCAAGGGTTGGGTGGTGCCCTGATGCGTGTAGTTTGAACCTGTTCTTTCATGAATGGCTTTAGTGACCTGAATAATTTTATCTCCTGGACTGAAACCGATTTCCAAGGCTAGCTCTCGCTGTTTAGAAGTAAGCCAGTGAAGGAATCTCAGGTAACCAATTAAGTCAGCAAAGTTGGTGAGTGAAAGCATTGGAACGCCATTCTTGTCTTCTAACCATTTCGTGCCTACCAGTAATTGGAGCATCTCGCTACTAGTTGCTTTCATGGCAGCTTCGCGGAGCTTGGCATATTGTGCTGGGACTCGCAAGTCCTCATCTAGTTGGGTTAGGAGATTAATGAATCCCATGAGAGATGCGGTATTTGAATGCTGGCAACAAAGGCTGATGAGTTTCATACGAAAATCAGCAAAGGTACGAATGCTATCGAAATGTCCTGCACGGATCGTGGATCCGATGTCCGATTTGCCGTGGTGCAAGCGACCCATGAGGTAGGCTACTTTGAGCGATTCATTGGTGATCTGTCTATTGTAGATTTCTGTTTCGACTTCTCTGAGGAAATCATAGACAGACCAAGTTGGGTCCTGGCCGGTAAATTTGGGACGATTGGCATCGTCGAGATAGATAGACTGTGGAGGGTTGGCCATGGCTGGAAGTGCAGAAGTGGCGACAGGAGAGGTGTGGGAGAGAGAGAGAAGGTAGTGGCAGTTAAGGGTGAGCAAGACGGGGTATGAAGGGAGGCAGGAGAGGGAACGACAGGGGAAGGAGTAGAGGAAGAAGAAGGCAGTGTAGAGGCAGGAGTAGTGGAGGAGGTATCTGGATTTACGAGCGTAGGAGGGGTAGTAAGTGATTCTGCGGGAAGTGAAACGGGAGTCTCAGGTACAGGGCGGTGGTACTCTTTGCCACTTCGTAAATGAGTGATTGTGTTAGAGTCGGGGTATGAGCAGGTGATGTTTCTGGGTCAAGAGGGCTGGTGTTAAGTGGTTGACGTGGAAAGTATGGCATTTAATGCGGCAATGGAAGATGAAAGGATGAAGATGGATACATAGGTGGAAATGTATAATATAACAATGAGAGAATGGAATACATGAGTAGGTGTGAAAATGAATGAAGGTGTGGGGATGGATGGTTTAAATAAAAGGCGAAGGATGAGATGAATTATAAATAACGTAGGTGAAGATGAAAACGGGGTAATAGAAATGAGATGGAATATTTACAATATCCAATCTGTAGAGAAAATCGAGGATAATCTCTATAGAAAGGAAAGATATACTATAGTTACACAGTAGAGACGGGAGTGTCGAGATGTATGACATGCAGGGGTGGCTGGGCGTAGCTGGGCTGGGGTGGGGCGGGGCGGGGCGGGGCGGCGGTGAGAGACAGCTGGGCGGAGAGGAGAAGAGACGCCGCGATGAGGCACCGGCAGGGAGTGGCGGTCTTAGGAGGCTCAGTAATGCAGACCAGGTGCGGGTGACGACAGGGCGTGGCGGCGATGGGGCCGGTGGTGGGTTGTGAGGGCAGACGTTGGTTCAAGGCAGGTGTAGAGCTGTTGAGTTGCAAATGCAGAGAATGGTGGTGGGCAGGCAGTGGGCAGACAGTGAGAAGCGGCACCGTGGGGGCAGGAGTTATGATGAGTTCGGAACAGGTGCTGGGAACAGGTGCTGGGAACAGGTGCAACAGGTGCGTAGGTCGGCGATGGTGACAAGTGCGGTCAGGAACAAGGCGTGTGGGTGGGGTTGTTTGAGAGGTGAGCACTGGTGAGAAAAATTGTACACTCGGAAAGCACAGCCAGGTATTACACCACTAGAGGCACTGAGGAGGGGCGAGGCTGGAAGATGCGAAACGTCGTGTATCTTGTAATGTCACTAAAAATGGAGGAGGCGGTCAGAATCTGATGGTTCGAAACACCGCTGCTACCAAATGTAACTTGCAATACTTTGGTGATAGAAACTCCGTGTATAAACAGCTAGATGAGGAGTTTATTACGAGCTCACAGTAAAATAGTCTGCCCGTCTTGGCTGCCTGCTATGAACTGAACTGTCGCACCGTCTTCCCAGGCTTCAGGTCCTGGGAAAGCGTGCTAGATCAGCAAGTTTAGTGGATGCATTGAGGGGGGTGCATATATACATCGGGGGGTAGACATATTGTGGAGAGGGTATATATATATATATATATATATATATATATATATATATATATATATATATTGATAGGTAGAGAGAGATATATATACTGTATATATATACAGTATATGTATGTATATACTGAGAGAGAGAGAGAGAGAGAGAGAGAGAGAGAGAGAGAGAGAGAGAGAGACTGTTTTTTCTTTTACCTTTTCTATTTTCTTTCTTACTTTTTTTTTTTTTACTGGGATATGTTCTAAATGTATTGCTTTTGTTGTTAGATAGGGAAATACCTTCCTTTCTTGTTGTTGCCATTATTTGACTAAGTTCAGCGATGTATTTTCCGATGTACTGTTGACTCTTAACTATTTGTCTGCTAAATCTTCCTTACATGTGGCGATTCTGCTGCTAGATGTAACCATGATTTTTAGCTCTTTCCCTTCATATTATGTGCCCATTTAAGTTTATATGTGTATTCATATATATTTTCTCTTTCATGATCATCTTTTATTTACCAATTTATCATTTTCTATTTATTTATTTACTTCCTAATTCTACAGATGGCAGGCACTTCCGTTGCTACATGTAAAAACAAATTTTATTTTGGGAGAAAGCCCGGACCGGCTCAGTCTAGCGTTGTTAGTGAAGCTAGACTTGCTAGATCTTGGAATTTCCTGTTTTCATGTAGCGATATTTTTACTAGCTTGTGATATAATTAAGGTTGCTGTATTTTTATTAATTAATTAATTAATGTATTTATTTATCATTAATATTTTTATAACACTGGATTTATAAACATTCCAGTTTTGATATTTTGCTGCATAAATGTTCATTACCATGGTTATTGCTAGTTTAGATTTTTGGGTGGAGGACTTGTTAGCGGGTTCAGAAATTTATTTAGCCATTCTTATCCAGATTTAGATAAACCTCAGATCTGATGACTTTGCTTACATCCTTTCCTTCCCATCGCTTTCTTCCGACGACTGCATTGAACTTCAAGGTCAAGGGAATATTCTCTTGACCTTGTTTAACTTAAAGCTCTTTACTTTACCCGCAGCCAAGCATCTTGTCCCTTAAGACCCGCCCCTCCTCATCCACAGCCCGTAGAGTGGCCAGAGAGGGGCGGGGCTTTGTCAAGAAGGGAGCGGGGCTTAAGAGACAATTTTCCTGATGGAATGTCTTATGAAGGGGTTGATGAAGTTCATATTTAACCCCTTCAGTCCCAAAGTCTTACCTAAGCATAAAAAACACAAATTGCCTAAAGACATCAAGAAAAAGTGTGCCATTGGATGGAAGGAGTTATGCGTTATTATTTAAAATTCATATTTCGACATTTACTTCATAGTAAAAAAAAAAAAATGCAAGGTGTGGTAATACTGCTTAGAATTTGGCGAATGTCTTACTAACTATATTTTTGGATTCTCTAATTTCTCTTTTCTTTCTTTCTTTCTTTCTTTCTTGCTTGCTTGCTTTATTAGCTTTTCAGGGACGACAAAAGGGAAAGATGGCAGAAGTGTTCCTAGTCACTTCTTCTTGCTGCAAAAAATTAATCGTTTCCATATCAAAAGAAAGGTTTTTGAGAGAGAGAGAGAGAGAGAGAGAGAGAGAGAGAGAGAGAGAGAGAGAGAGAGAGAGAGAATTTTCTCTTCATACCCTGGCTTCCTCTTCCCCCCTTTCTCTAAGATGTACTATTTTCAATATTCTGTTTGCCGTGACTTCCTCTCTCTCTCTCTCTCTCTCTCTCTCTCTCTCTCTCTCTCTCTCTCTCTCTCTCTCTCTCTCTCATTGTGCTAATTCGGTCATGTTTTAGTTTTTTTCTCATACTTTTATCTTTCACCGTATCTCTACTTTCGAAGACTGACAGACAGACAGGCAGACAGAATACATGCTCCATCATTTAGTTTGTCTGTCTGGTCACCCACAACTGAACATCAAATGTTCGTGTGTGTGTGTGTGTGTGTGTGTGTGTGTGTGTGTGTGTGTGTGTGTGTAGCCTAACTATGTCCATTCGTGGGTGTACATGCGTACCAACTCTTTCATCCATCCCTCCAGCATCCTACCAAACTTTAGTATGTATGTGTATGTAATTGAGAGTATATCTATATCTAAATCTATATCTATCTATTTATCTAGCTATCTTTATATATATATATATATATATATATATATATATATATATATATATATATATATATATATATATATATATATATATATATATATATATATATATATATATACTGTTACGGAACAGCGAAAGATAATGTACACTTTAAGTGAGAATACTAGAAATCACTACTGTCCCGTAAAGTTCCAGGTTCAAAACAAAAGAGTTAGGTAAAATTACAAGTTAAAGTTTAATGCTCAAACTAACAACAAAACATTCAGGACTCATAAGGATAATGTAATGGCAAAAAACAGGTTAAATATATGGTTAACTGCAATAGCCTCTATTAACACGAAATTAGCAAGAGTAAATTTATCTAAGTCAGCCCTGAAAAAATGAAAATACACTGGGTAATGCTCAGTTAATGCAAGATAAATTATTACAGATACAAAATAATACTAAATCTGGCTGACAGAATGAATCCTACATAAATTACAAAAAAAAAAAAAACCACTAGGCCCACAAATCAACACCTTATGCTACATAGTACAAGGAAAAATGCAACAACAGTTATACTCAAATTACACAGCTGCTAGATGGTTGGAGACTTCCGGAGCACCCACAATAATAATAACGGTACAGGGGAGGAAAGAGATGTGAACAAAATGAGGAGCAGATCTAAGTGGCAATGATACAGAGACTGAGCTCATTATATAGGGGCCAGCAGAGCTTGATACAACTTGTAAGAAGGACGCGCAAATGAAGCCATGGGGACAAAGAGTTGACAATCCCGCTATGAACAACAGAAAGGACGACTTACTCTACTATAACGGTAGAAGGGGGGGACTGAGGCAGAACACGCTTGTGATCAAACATGCAGCATACTGTACGTTAGAATTACACAAAGGATGATGAAATCATAGGCTATGTAACACCTCCCCACAAAGAAAAAGAAATTTACAAAGGAAATTTCTTATTACTCTAAAACAATCTGTCTGAAGTCTAGATAAGCAATCTGCAATAACATTTTCTTTCCCCTTGACATGTTGTATGTCTAATGAATACTCCTGAAGAAGTAGACTCCATCTTGTCAATCTCTGATTTTTATCTTTAAACTTACTAAGGAATTTCAGTGGGTTATGATCGGTATAAATGACTATGGGGTCAAAACCAGAACACAAATAAAATGAAAAATGCTGTAAGCCCAAAATCAAGGCCAAAAGCTCTTTCTCAATAGTTGAGTAGTTCTTTTGAGGTGGAGTGAACTTCTTACTGTAATAAGATACAGGATGTTCAATACCCTGATCATCCTCTTGCAGCAAAACAGCCCCAGCTCCTGTATCACTTGCATCAACAGACATCTTAAAAGGCTTAGCAAAATTTGGAGTAGCGAGCACTGGCTGACTTAATAGGATAGCTTTAAGTTTGTTGAAAGAGGATCACAGTTATCGGTCCGTGCAAATTCAACTCCCTTTTTCAGTAGGTCTGTAAGTGGTGATACAAGAATTGAAAAGTTAAGAACAAATCTCCTGTAATAACCTACCATTCCCAAAAATCTTTGTAGCTCTTTCCTACTTTTAGGTCTGGGAAGATCACTTATAACCTGAACCTTAGCTCCTGGTGGTGCAACATGTCCATCACCAATTACGTACCCGAGGTACTGAACTTTAGCTTGACCAAACTCACACTTTGATAAATTAGCTACACGATTAGCCTGAACTAAACGGTCAAGAAATTTACTGACATGGCATAGGTGATCTTTCCAGTTGTCACTGAAGATTAATACATCATCAATATAAACAACACACCCTGCCAAACCCTCTGTTACAACATTCATGAGCTTCTGAAATGTGGCTGGTGCATTCTTCATGCCATACGGCATTACAGAACATGCAAAAGTCTTTCCTAGTGTTACAAAACATGAGATCTCCCTAGCACGTTCAGTCATAGGTACTTGCCAGTATCCCTTTAACAAATCAAACTTACTTATGTACCTAGCCTTTCCAATCTTGTCTATGCAATCTTCCACGCGAGGGAGAGGGTAAGTGTCTGTTTTGGTTATCTGATTAACACGTCTGTAGTCAATGCAAAGCCGCTGTGACCCACCTGGCTTAGAGACTAGAGTGACAGGAGAACTCCACTCGCTCTGACAGGGCTCAATCATCTTGTGGTCCAACAGGTAGCCAAGCTCCTTCTGGATGAGAAGAACTTTCACTGGGTTCACACGGTAAGGAGGCAATTTAATTGGCTTTGCGTCTCCAACATCGACATCATGCATCAACACAGTGGTTCTTCCTGGAGTGGCACGGAACACTTGCAGGTAGTCCTGCAGTAATGCCAAAAACTCCTGCCTTTCCTCGGGAGGTAGATGAGAAAGCTTAGTCTGGAGATCATTCATGATATCAGGATTCTTCCCCAAACTATCACTCAGGCTCATACTGCATGGGAGAGCTTCACTTGCAGACTCGGGTGGAACAGCTACAGTGCAGACTGGATTATTTTCGTCCCGCCTGTGATATAACTTTAGCATGTTGATGTGACATAGTTGCTTGGTCTTTATACGATCTGGTGTGGCGATGACATAGTTGATAACACTGAGTTTCTTCTCCACGAAATAAGGACCACTAAACTTGGCTTGAAGAGGTTGCCCATGAACCGGTAGCAGAATCAAAACCTGATCTCCTGGCTGAAAGTGGCGTAACCTGGACTTCTTATCATACCAAGTCTTCATCTTCTCCTGAGCAGCTCCTAAATTCTCTCTCGCCAGCTGTAAAGCAGTGGACAGCCGTTCTTTGAACTTCATCACATACTCCAGCAGGTTGATGTCATCTTCCTCTGACAGCCAGCATTCCTTGAGTAGCTTAAGGGGTCCTCTTACTTCATGGCCAAACAGTAGTTCAAAGGGTGAGAAGCCCAGTGATTCATTTGGAGATTCTCTTGCGGCAAACACAACGAATGGAAGACCTTTATCCCAGTCTTTCTGATGTTCCAAACAGTATTTCTTGAGCGTCGATTTGAGTGTTTGATGATATCTCTCCAACGCTCCTTGGGTCTGGGGATGGTAAGCTGAAGACGTGATCTGGGTGATGCCCAACTCCTTCAGAGACTGCTTGAAAACATTTGACATGAAACCACTTCCCCGGTCTGACTGTACATCCTTGGGCAGATCAAACTTTGTGAAGAACCCTAGCATTTCCTTAACCACGTTCTTTGCTGAGATATTTCTAAGTGGAATGGCTTCAGGATAACGAGTAGCCATATCAATCAGGGTCAACACATAAGAAAATCCTGAAGAAGTCTTAGGAAGAGGGCCCACAATATCCACCAACACACTGGTGAAAGGCGCCTCAAAAGGAGGAATGGGAACTAGAGGTGCAACCTTTTCGGTCTGATTACACTTCCCCACAACTTGACAGGTGTGATAAGACTTACAATACCAGGAAACATCCCTGAAGATACCTGGCTAGTAGAAGTGTTTCAAAATGCGTGCCACAGTCTTCCTCACTCCAAGGTGTCCTGCCAAACTGGAATCATGAGCCACTCTAATGATATCCTGCCTACAAACACGAGGGATGACAACTTGATGTACAACCTCCCATTCACAGTTGGCTGATGCTGTTGGGGGTCTCCACTTCCTCATAAGCACTCCTGACTTTATATAATAACAAGTAGAAGCACCGGCTGACTCCTCCTCAATACAAGCAGAGCTAGCTAGACCTTTCAACTCAGGGTCAGCAACCTGCAACTCAACCAACTCTTGACGAGACAAATTATCAACACTACGGGGTACTGCTTCATCTGGTGAGTGGTCCAAATTAGCAAGAAAAGTGTCAGCTAGGATAACATCATCATCATCATTATCCTTTAAATCACCAGTAACTTTAGACTTAGCCCTAGTGACAGCACATGCAGAGAACACATCAGGGACATCACAATCCTGGGACGCAGCCACTGGTTCACTAGACAAATGAGGAGCTGGACACACTTGACTTCCACCAATATCATTTCCAAGTAAGAAAGTTACACCTGACATTGGGAGTGTCTCAACCAACCCAACCATAACGGAACCATTAACAAAACCAGACTCTAAATTCACTCTACACAGAGGGACAGAGAAGTAATTATTCCCTACACCTTGTAAGATTACAGTTTCATCAGAGGAATTAACATTAGAGCCTAGAACACTGGTCAGCATAAGGGATTGGCAAGCACCTGTATCACGATATATTTTAACTGATTTCCTGTCATTACTGTCCAGAGGACTGACAAAACCATCAGACAGGAAATTAGCACATGAACTCTTGAGAGTGTCACCCACGTTACTGCTCAAAAGAGGAGCTCCATCATGAGAATTTGAGTTACCCCTCAAAGCAGGTTCAGTTAACTCAGTTAGAATTCTGGGAACTCCCAAGAGTGGACACTAGACCAATTGACTGAATATTTAAAGACTCCTTTTTGTTCACATCACGCTGTCTCCTGAAACATTTCTCCGTAGTATGACCAAGCTTACTACAATAAGTACATTTACTTTTCTGAAATCTAGAGGTGGAGCTGGTATTTACTTCCTGAGAAACATCATCTTTATTCTCTTTCCTGTTACCTGTACTCTGAGTAGAGGCAACTTACTTACTCTCAGCTTTCCCTTTTCCTCTAGAATATCTCTTGTGAGTGAGAACATATTCGTCAGCTAAAACTGCAGCATCAGACAAATTATCTATTCTTGTCTCATTAAGATATAGGCTTACTGTCACGAATCAATTCGCGACATTTCCTTTTTGTGAGAAGCCACGAACTATTAGTGGAAAACTCACTGTGTATCGCTCAGTTAACCGTTTCTCTCAAACTTCCGGGGTATACTTTTCAAATCATTCGTCACTTTCAAAAGTGACCGATTTAATGCACGTCACTAAGTGCGCTACTGAGCGATACAATTATTTCTTTATCGTTTGCCTCTGCTTCATTCAACCGTTAGCCACGCCTTCTTCCGGTGGCCTGTGCGTACTGCTTATGCATTATTTGAATTCAGTTTTGTGTTTGCTGTGACGGAGAAAGGGTCTGTGCTCAGAAGTGGAGAGGTCAGCTAGCACCCCAAGCTCCATTAGTACAGTTAATCCCAGCTCTCCCACCTTAGTGGTGATACACAGTATTCATCGACTGGTATTTCTTTTGTGTATTTTGTAGTTTTAAGAGCTTAGTTAAGGTGTTTTCCCTAGGCGTAAGTATTTAGCTTCTGTGTGAGTGAGCGAGTGCGTCTCATTTAATTTGATTTGAAATGTAATGTTAAATTTGTTTTTGTGATTAATAAATTTAACAGTTCTATTTCTTGAGCTTAATGTAGAGTAAAAATCTTGTTTCATTTCTCCATAATTAAGCTTATTTTCCATATAGCTCCTAGCTTGCATAAACGTTTACTATTCATAACTGGTACTTAGACCAGTCTTGTTGTATTAACTTAAAATCCGTTGTGCCAGGAGTTAATGCATCAGCAAGAACCTGATGTTATTATTATTAGTATTAGTTATTTATTGTCAGGGGTGATGTAACTTTCTCCAGAGGCTAACAGTACAGTAATTCAGCAATTGTGAGTAATTAGTCTCTGCTGTGTACTGTTGAGAAAGTTTATAAATTCTCGTTCTTAGAGAATCGTGCACAAGCCAGCGTAAAGTAATCGTTGCTTGATGTAGCAAGACAATCATTGTCTCTGCGCTTCAATATTATTGAATATAAATATCAATTTAAATAATATTTAACCATTTATATTCCAAAATTACCGTGATATTATAAAAACCCCGTGACAATTGGCGACCTCATTCCAGGATATTAACTCCTAGCTCTAAAGCTATTCACGAGATAGTGCTCACTCATTCATATTTAGGTATTTATCATTAAAGTTTATAGGCACAAGCTTACTGGTGTTTACCCTTAATTTAGCAAGTGAATTTTGCTTTATTAATCAATAGAATACTTAACTCTAGTTTAATTTTGGTAACGCCAGACAATTTTATTCGCTTCTGGGAAGTCGCCGTACCATTGTGTTTATTATTGAGTCTTCCCAGTCATTTACATTTTTTATTTATTCTTTGCCAGTTAACTGGATAAGACTGGTCACCACTAGCTTGTGTCTGTACTCTTTACTTTTGTTTATTAGTATTCGTCGCTAAGCAGTCAGTACTCAATTTCGGTTTACTTAGTAAATTGAGCTAGCATCATGGCTACAGCTGTATATGTACAGGAAGCCAAAGATATTGGTCTCACAGACCCAGAGAAAATACAGAGTTACGTTCTCTCACGGTTCAATTACGAGCAAGAACGTGAGAAAGATGCTCGTGAAGAGCGTAGGATTCAGCGCGAATGCGAGCGAGAGAACAGCGCGAATACGAGCGAGAACAGCGTGAGGAACGCGAAAAGGAGCGCGAACACGAGCAGAAACAACGCGAGCTCGAGTTAGAAAAAGAGCGAGAACAGCGCGAACACGAGCGAGAACAGCGCGAACACGAGCGAGAACAGCGCGAATACGAGCGTGAACAACGAGACAAAGAACGAGAACATGAACTTGAAGTGCTGAAGCTCAAGCGAGATTCCTTGGCTTCAGACACGTCTGGTGCAGTTGGTCAAAGCTCCACGAGCGTTCTCCTGCACATGTCCTGGCGACCCCACGCATCAAGCTTCCTTCATACAAGGAAAGCGAGCGAATCGAGCCGTACATAGCTCGTTTTGAGGACATGGCAGACTTATATCAACTGGATGAGGCAGCTAAGCGGCTTCAGTTTCTTAGCCTATTTGAGGGCCCTGCCCTCGATATTCTCCACAGAATTCGTGGAGACAATCTCACATATGAGATGATGAAAGCTGCACTCATTAAGGCGTATGGTCTCACAGTAGACGACGCCAAAGTTCAGTTCATGCGAGCTCGTCTCCAAGACAAGGAGACAGCTGTTCAGTTCCTTGATCGTCTCACAGCTTACTTAAATGAGTGGATGGAGAAAGGTGAAACTCCTTCCACGCGTGGTGGGATAATTGACCTTATGCTGTCATGCACAGCCAGAGAGGTCGTGGCCTGCTGAGCTCATAGCACAGCTTAAGATCTGCCAGGTGAAAGATGCCAGCCAAATGGCAGAGAAGGCTGACGCATTCTTTACTGCATACGGGTATCAAGCTCGTAAGCAAAACACCTGGAGCAGAAATGATACTGCCAAGTCTGGGAAGCCGTCTCAGACTGAATCCCAGCACCAAGGCCATTCTCAGAATAATGGCCAAGGTCCAAAACCGCAGTGGAAGGACCAGGGGCAAAACACTCAGAAACTTGAGTGGAAGAGGTACAACAAGTACCCTAACCAGCAGCAGTATCAGCCACGCAACCGACCGTCGGGACAAACTTTTTCACCACCAGCTCAAAAGAGGCAGGAAGCGAACGCAGCCTTCATTCCTCAGCAGCAGCACGGTGGTCACGTCCCTACCAGTGTGGGTACTTCCCCACAGTTCACTAGTCCCACAGTGACAGTGAACCTCCCTCCACAGATGGCCAATGTTCCATCTTCTCAAGTATATAACCCTCAAGGCACAATGTTTGCCACATCAATTCAGCAGCCTCATGAGTGGCTAGCTGCTTCCTCCACAGGCCCTCCCACAGGTGACAGTACCTTCCTTGTTCAGCCAGGGTTTGTGGGAGACATTCCTGTGAAGGTCCTGAGAGACAATGGTTCCTCAGGTTGCTCTGTCAAGCAGAGTCTAGTTCGGCCTGAGCAGTATACAGGTCGACAGATCCATGTAAGCCTTATTGATGGATCAGTGAGATTGTTCCCTGAGGCATGTATCCAGGTGGCATCTCCATTTTATACTGGTATGACACTTGCAGTTGTCATGCCAGAGCCTCTATTTGACTTAATAGTAGGCAATATTAATGGAGTCAAGGATAGTTGCTCCGATGGCGCTACTCAGACTTCGGCTGCTGCGGTGACACGAGCCATGACTGAGGCTCCAGACTGTGTCACCCCAGTGATCATTGAATCGCCGCAAGATCTGATGTGCAGTCAACTTGTTGTACAAGAACAACATTCTGACCCGACACTTGCTGCCGTGCGGAATAAACAAAAGGGTCGAGTGATTAAGTATTCACGGGGAGGTCGAGCCAAGTTCCTTCGCAAACAAGGACGGCTCTACCGTGAGTCACGAACACCCGAGGGTGAGGTTCGACTGCAGTTTGTCGTTCCCACCAAGTACCGCCTAGCAGTGTTACAATGGGGTCATTGTTCAGCCTCAGGAGGTCACATGGGCAAAAGGAAGACCCAGGGCCGTATCCGAGCTGACTTTTTCTGGCCAGGGATGGGACGGGACATAGATAGTTTTGTCCGTTCTTGCAGTGTGTGCCAAAGTATCACCACTAATCAGGGACATGCCCTTCCTGTGCCATTTGTAACTACACCTGTAATCTCTGAGTCAGTTGAGAGACAGGGTAGTGAAGTGGGTTCAGACCTGACGTCTCGCCCATGGGCCCCACAGGACACATTATGTCCAGGGCCTGTACATACATATTATGTACCGTAAGTTAAGGGGGAAGTTGAGAGGCGACTTGAGGCTATGGAAGACCCAAGTTTGCATAAGGATTCTCAGCTTCCCGGTACTAATATAAGTATTGTATTGTAGGTTAAGGGGGAAGTGAGAACTCTGCAGAGGCGACTTGAGGCTATGGAAGACCCAAGTTTGCATAAGGATTCTCAGCTTCCCGGTACTAATATAAGTATTGTATTGTAGGTTAAGGGGGAAGTTCGAGAGAGAACTCCGCAGAGGCGACTTGAGGCTATGGAAGACCCAAGTTTGCATAAGGATTCTCAGCTTCCCGGTACTAATATAAGAATTGTATTGTAGGTTAAGGGGGAAGTTCGAGAGAGAACTCTGCAGAGGCGACTTGAGGCTATGGAAGACCCAAGTTTGCACAAGGATTCTCAGCTCCCCGATACTAATATAAGTACTGTAGGTTAAGGGGGAAGTGAGAACTCTGCAGAGGCGACTTGAGGCTATGGAAGACCCAAGTTTGCACAAGGATTCTCAGCTTCCCGATATTAATATAAGTACTGTAGGTTAAGGCACAGGTTGAGGACCCGTGTGCGGTTCGAGGCTATGGAAGACCCGAGTTTGCACGGGGATTCTCAACTTGCCGACCATAATCGTGTGCTAAAATTAATGGCGACCTCGAGTGTACTTTTCATAGCATGTACTGACTGCTAGCCAGAGAGAGTAATTGTAACATAATAAGAATTTTGTCTCATTGACACTTTTGATGCTCCACCTCAATTGGTTTTGCAGGTTCAGCAATGGGTGTAGCAGTTTTGCTGTGCGGGCCAGCCGATCGTCTGCCGCACGCTGCCACCTCTTCTCCTCTGCCTTCGTCATCGCCATATATTATTTACTGTGTCATTTTACACGTAGGTACAGTTACACTGCAACTGTCACACCTACACTGTGTATTACATACATCACACTACACAACAATTAGTTGTCAGTGTAAATGTAGCGACTTTTCGCTCAGTTTGACCTGAGTACAGGATTTTCACCGTCGTCACGGAGTTTTTCCCTCAAGCTTGCTTCTATTAACGTAAATACGAGGTTTTTTCGCTCACTGACGACTGCGACTTTCTCCTGTAGCAGGATAGCACACACACCACAGTGTGAATCTTGTGTGACTGAGTTAGGATTTATATATGTATATTGAAATCATTCTTCTGAAGGAAGAAAGATTTAATTTTCATGGGGCGTAATGTCACGAATCAATTCGCGACATTTCCTTTTTGTGAGAAGCCACGAACTATTAGTGGAAAACTCACTGTGTATCGCTCAGTTAACCGTTTCTCTCAAACTTCCGGGGTATACTTTTCAAATCATTCGTCACTTTCAAAAGTGACCGATTTAATGCACGTCACTAAGTGCGCTACTGAGCGATACAATTATTTCTTTATCGTTTGCCTCTGCTTCATTCAACCGTTAGCCACGCCTTCTTCCGGTGGCCTGTGCGTACTGCTTATGCATTATTTGAATTCAGTTTTGTGTTTGCTGTGACGGAGAAAGGGTCTGTGCTCAGAAGTGGAGAGGTCAGCTAGCACCCTTTAAGCTCCATTAGTACAGTTAATCCCAGCTCTCCCACCTTAGTGGTGATACACAGTATTCATCGACTGGTATTTCTTTTGTGTATTTTGTAGTTTTAAGAGCTTAGTTAAGGTGTTTTCCTAGGCGTAAGTATTTAGCTTCTGTGTGAGTGAGCGAGCATGCGTCTCATTTAATTTGATTTGAAATGTAATGTTAAATTTGTTTTTGTGATTAATAAATTTAACAGTTCTATTTCTTGAGCTTAATGTAGAGTAAAAATCTTGTTTCATTTCTCCATAATTAAGCTTATTTTCCATATAGCTCCTAGCTTGCATAAACGTTTACTATTCATAACTGGTACTTAGACCAGTCTTGTTGTATTAACTTAAAATCCGTTGTGCCAGGAGTTAATGCATCAGCAAGAACCTGATGTTATTATTATTAGTATTAGTTATTTATTGTCAGGGGTGATGTAACTTTCTCCAGAGGCTAACAGTACAGTAATTCAGCAATTGTGAGTAATTAGTCTCTGCTGTGTACTGTTGAGAAAGTTTATAAATTCTCGTTCTTAGAGAATCGTGCACAAGCCAGCGTAAAGTAATCGTTGCTTGATGTAGCAAGACAATCATTGTCTCTGCGCTTCAATATTATTGAATATAAATATCAATTTAAATAATATTTAACCATTTATATCAAAATTACAGATCTATTTTAAAAACCCCGTGACACTTACATCTTTACTAATACACCTTTTGAAGTCCTCCAGCAAAATCATCTGCTTAAATTTACCAAAATCAGAATCCACATTCTTAGAATTTAACCACTGCTCTAACAGATCTTCTTTGATTTTTGCATACTCAACATGGGATTGCTTATCTTGCTTGTAAGTTGTCCTAAATTTTACTCTATAGGCTTCAGGAACAAGCTCATAGGCCTTAAGAATCAAGCTCTTAACTACATCATAATTATCAGATTGATCCTGAGGCAAAGATGCATAAGTTACTTGAGCTTTACCGGTGAGAACAGTTTGAAGGAGTACTGGCCAATACTTTTTTGGCCAATTAAAACCTGTAGCTACCCTCTCAAACAACTGAAAATACTTTGTTAAATCAGATTCATTAAAAGGAGGGACAAGTTTAACATTTTTAGCCACATCAAAATCATCAGAGCTAGATGATCCAGTTCCACCTTGTTTCATGCGATACTCATGGTCTGCCTGAATCCTGGCAAGTTCAATTTGTGCCTGAGCCTGTACCTGTGCCTCTTGAATACGAGCATTTGCCTCATTAACACGAGCCTCCTGCAGGGCTAGCTGTAACTTAGCTAATTCGATCTGTGTTTGCTCATTTGGAGGAGTTACATTAAACAACCTTTCATTAATCATGTCAACAATTTGATCTTTAGAATG
>NC_137069.1:23881451-23993951 GCF_032717465.1 Coenobita brevimanus
GGAGATGAGAGAGAGAAGAGAGAGGTATGTGTGAGCAGGAGAAAGGAGGTGAAGAGACTGGTAAAGGAGAGTAAGAAGAAAGTGGATGAAGAGTTTGGGAGGAATCTGAGTGTGAAATGGAGGGAGAGTAAGAAATTGTTTTGGAAGGAGGTAAATAAAGTAAGGCAGTGTGAAAGGGGAAATAGTAGGGGAGTGAAAGATAGGAATAATAGATTGTTGGTGGAGAAGAGAGAGAAATTGAGGAGGTGGAAGGAGCACTTTGAGGATTTGTTGAATGTGAGAATGAGAGCAGTGCGAGTATAAGTGATTGAGGAATGGCTGGGAGAAGAAGAGATGGGAGGAGGGAGGAAGAGATCAGTAGGGCGAAAGTAGTGCAAGCAATGAAGAAGATCAAGATGGGAAAGGCCCCAGGAATTGATGGAGTGTGTGGTGAAATGCTTAGGTATGGGGGTGAGATTGTTGTGGAGTGGATATGGAAGTTGTGTAGATTGGCTTGGGAAGAGGGAAGGGTTCCAGAGGACTGGAAATCAGGTATAATTGTTCCTCTGTACAAAGGAAAAGGGGAGAGAGAAGTATGTGGTAACCATAGGGGTATTTGCCTTCTTAGTGTGACTGGAATAATATATGGTAGAATACTCATTGATAGGGTTAGGCATATGACAGAAGAGCTAGTTGGAGAAGAACAAGGGGGATTTAGGAAGGGAAAAGGGTGTGTAGATCAGATATTTGTTCTAAGATGTTTAGTGGAGAAGTATCTAGAGAAGGGAGGGAATGTGTATGCTGCCTTCATGGACTTAGAGAAAGCTTATGACAGAATAGATAGGCTAGGTATGTGGAAGGTATTAAGAATATATGGAGTGGAGGGGAAATTGTTGAGTGCTGTAAAGAGTATGTACGAAGGAGCTAGGGCTACGGTGCGAGTGGATGGTGACATGAGTGGGTTCTCTGATCTCAGTGTGGGACCGAAACAGGGATGGGGTAGTAAAGGAGGTGCAAGGTAGGGCAGTGGATGTGGGGGTGGCACCAATGAATGAGGGTGAGATTTGGAAGATTCCGGTGTTGCTGTTTGCTGATACAGTTTTGTTGAGTGAAGATGAATGGGAGTTGCAAGGTTTGGTGAGTGAATTTGGGACAGTGTGTAGGAAGAGGAATCTGAAAGTTAATGTAAACAAGAGTAAAGCTATGGTGTTTGAGAGGAATGAAGTTACAGAATGTACAGTGAGGCCGGATGGTGAGGATATAGAGAATGGGAGTGCATTCAAGTACTTGGGTAGTGTGATGAGTAAGGATAGAACTTTGGGGGAGGAAGTGCGTGAAAGGGTACAGCAGGGAAGGAAGGTTGTTGGTTCACTGAAAGCAGTGATGAGAAAAAGGGAGGTGAGCATGGAAGTTACGAAGTACGATAGTACTGTGATCCCTACCCTGACGTATGGAAGCGAGGCGTTGACCTTGCAAGAGGGGAACAAGTCAAGAGTGAGAGCAGTGGAAATGCGTTACTTGAGAGGAGCATATGGAGTGACACTGAGGGACAGGTTGACGAAAGAAGAAGTGAAGGAACGTTGTGGGGTGGATGTGGATGTGGTTGAGAAGATTAGGAGAAATACACTGAGGTGGTTTGGACATGTGGAGAGAATGGGGAATGAAAGACTGACTAAGAGGGTGTATGTAGGTGAGGTGGAGGGAGGGAGAAGGAGGAGTGGACCGAGGATGAGGTGGAGGGATGGAATTGAGGGGTATATGAGGGAGGGGGGGGTGAGTTGGGGGGAGGGTATTCAAATGGTGGGTGACAGAGCGACTTGGAGGCGTTTTGTCTGTGGCCACCCTTTGCGGGATTAGGGCGTCGGGCTAAAGAGAGAGAGAGAGAGAGAGAGACATAGACATAGACATAGACATAGACATATATTTATCAGGCTCACACTTTATACAAAGTATGGAGCACACCTCCCAATTTTAGTACACGGTATAGTGTATCCTATGGTTATCAGTACAAATTACCAAAAAATATTAAGTACAGACTTGACGAGTAATGCTACTTTGCACTGTATGACATAGCTATTACTTTGAAATAATTGTGCTGACTTACATCTACTGGAATTATTTCTGTAATACATTGGTACAAACCTAAGCCTTAATGCTGTGATGTCTTCATTAGTACACTCAAATAATACATGATACTCGTCTCCAAGGATATTATCATTACATTTATTGCACAACCTTTCTTCTCTAGGAATTCTGTTGAACCTACCTGTTACAATGGGTAATCTGTCATTATTAGTTCTGAATTTACATAGGTTAATCCTGTGCTGTTTTGGTAATTTTACTAGATAACTTTCGAAGACAAATCTATCTTCATGAGAAACATACATGCTACATGATGATTTACTATTCAATACTGACTGCCATTCAGTGATCCACTGGTCCTTAACCTTTCTCTCAAAAGCAAGTTTCAACCATAAACGATTATTAACTTCTTGGCCCAACCATATGCATGACATACCTGAATTATTCAACAAAGTTTTTATATAATTCAATCACTGTGATTTGAAACTGTTTTCATTATACAGTTTGTAAAGACACTGATACATTACAAAACAAAGTTTATCTTGCTTTCCAGTAATTATTTTTGACCAATAATTCAACATTCTACTTTTAACATGCGTACTGATAGGATATTTACCCAATTCCCCATAAATCATGGCATTGCATGTGGTTTTACGAACATTAAGTATATATTTCAGGAATGTAACATGTACTTTCTCTGTATCTTTAATACATCTGTATCCCCAAACCTCACAGCCATATGTAATGATCGGTAATATCATCGAATCAAACAACTCTAGTTGCAAGTCAATAGGCAAATCAAATTTACGACACTTTGCAATCAAACTGTACATTGTCCTCCTATCCTGCTTCACCAGTTGTTCCTGGCATGTTTTAAAACTTCCATTATAATTCATGATAACACTCAAATATTTATATTCATCAACAATTTCAGTCTTTTCTCCTTTAAATTGAAAGTTATAATCCTCTGTTCCACATTTTGTCTTGCTAAATATAGTAATCTTTGTCGTTTTACAATTGATATCTAACTTCCATGTGTCACAATGCATTTCCATAGCTTTAAGTGCATTACAAATACCTACTTTACTCTCAGCTAATATAATAGTATCATCTGCATACATCAAGACGAGAACTTTAAGCATATTATCCACCCATTCGTCATGAATATTAATGTAATTACAGCTATGTTCTAACAGGTATTCTTCAGTATCATTCACATACAAAGAAAAAAGAAGTGGTGACAGATTTTCTCCCTGTCTGACACCAGTATAACTTACAAAATAGTCAGAGACCTCTTGATTAACTGAAACACAAGATTTTATATTGCTGTACATATTCCTTATTACTCTAATAATTTTACCATTAATTCCTATCTTCAGTAGTTTATACCAGATGCCATCTCTCCACACAAGGTCGAAAGCTTTTCTGTAATCAACATACAGGCAATACATTTTTTTCTTCTTGTGCTGAAACAGATCAATTAAATTTTTTAATACAAAGACATGATCAGTAGTAGAATATCCCTCCCTAAACCCTGCTTGCATTTCCTTAATGACAGAATTATCATCACAAAATTTTGTTAACCGTACATTGAGTATATTTGTAAACAATTTTCCTACACAACTTAGTAGAGTTATGCCTCTATAATTATTTACATCATTTACTTCTCCTACGTTCTTATTAACAGGAACAATTATTCCTATCAACCATTCCTCTGGGATATTTCCTGTCTCTAGAACCTTATTAAAGAGTTTTACATATAAGGGGCATTATCGATGTTTAGTATTTTTTATATATTCATTGATGATATTATCAATACGAGCAGCCTTGTTATTCTTAAGCTTCAGTATACACTTGTACACCTCATCCTCTGTAACCTCTTTATTTAACACACTGTCGTTGTCAATATCAATATCAATGTCTATATTGCTAAGAGAATCTTCGGGGTTACTCTCTTGTGCTAGTCTCTTAAAATAATTCATAAATTCTGAAATTAGTATGGGTATATCAGATTTGTTCTGTGTTCCCTGTAAAATCTGCCAATATAATCTAGGGTCTTTGGTCTTAGCATTCCGTAACTTTACAATTAAATTATATTTTTCTTTCCCTTTGATTCGTTTCAGTTCTTGCTTATATTTCTTACTTTTTGTTATCATGTCATTATAACTATGCAGAGTTTTTTCTATATTATTCTTATGTTTTGCCTTATGATACTCTTTCCAGCTTAAATAACTGTTTATCATAACCAGACATATTACTCTTATTACTTTTCTTTATAAATGCCTTACCTTTCCGTGAAAAAATTTTCAAAGCAGGTTCAATAAGAATTTTCCTTAAATCATCATTTACATCCGAAACAGACTTAAAATCAGCATTTTCTAGTACCTGAGCCACAAAATCATGGTTTAAACTGTTAACATATTCGGTAGCTCTACGTTTATCCCACCTTCCTGGTTTATTGTTTCCCTCAGATGTTCCCTTACTATTTTTAATACATCCCGTACTTTCCCTATCCTCACACAAATGCAGACTCTCCTTTGTTATATTCGTAATACCAAAAGATATACCACAATGCACATCTGAAAAAAGGGGGTCAAAATCCAAAATCCTGAAGTTTTGCATGTGAGGTAAGAGGAATGGTGATGCAATAACATAGTCAACAACTGTATCAAAGACTGTAGTTTCTTTACCAATCATACAATCCTCTCCTACTCTTCCATTAAATATACACAACATATTGTTTCTACATATTTCTAATAATTTCTTACCATACACATTAACACCTGTCATATCTCTAGAATACCTCTCTATTGGAAAACCAAGCTGCACCATACTCTCACTGACATCTATCAATTTCCTCATATTATCATCATCATCCCCTAGACCATATTGATTTAATGGGACAATATCAGTAGTAGTACCCGTGCGCGCATTAAAATCGCCACATATAATATGGTAATAGTCATCATCATTATACTCCAGTAAAAAATGATCAAGTTCTTCAAACAGTTCAGCACTTGAATATCTAGAATTGCTTGAAGACATGTACACAGAAGTTACTAGGACATGTTTCTTTAATCTTAAGCATGACTTATCCAACAACTAGGATATAAAAGCCTTTGAACTACTCTGGATTGGTGAGGTGGCAGAGGAAAGGAGAGAGTCGGAGAGAGTAAAGGAGAGAGAGAGAGAGAGAGAGAGAGAGAGAGAGAGAGATTAAAGGAAAAGTTAAGGAGGAGGAGAAGGAAGAGGAGAAAAGGATGGAAGGAGTAAGAAGAGGAATATCAAGAGGAAAAGGAAGAGGAGTAGGAGGAGGAGGAGGAGGAGGAAGAAGAGTAATAGGAGCTGTGAGGAGGAGAAGGACGAGAGAGAATAGGAGGAAGAGGAGGAGGAGGAGGAGAGTTATGGAATAGGGTAACAGGTACGGAAAAGTATGGTTTTGAAAGAGAGAGAGAGAGAGAGAGAGAGAGTTAAGAATTATTATCCGAACACTCTAATCCGTGTCAAATAATCATGAATAAAAGATCCACGCACGCACTCTCACGCACTCCAATCCATGTTTAGTATAATTTGTACACTCTAATCCACACAAAATAATCCTAAGAAAATGATTCACTCACTCTTACGCACTGTAATCAGTGTTAAATGATCCGGAATAAATGATCCACGCACTGTAATCCAAGCTGTTATAATTCTTATACTCTTATCCACGCCAAACAGTCCTAAAGAAATGATCCGCGCACTCTCACTCACTCTGCTCCGTGTTAAATGATCCAGAATATAAGATCCACGCACTCTGATCCATGTTAAATATCCGGAATAAGAGATCCACGCACTCTGATCCGTGTTAAGTGTTGCCAACTCTCGAGACTGCTTTCCAACATTGACCCAGCCGGGATCATCCGTCTCAGCCCGCTAAGACAAGGCAAAAACTCCTGCATTAGCTACAGTGCATCCCCCCCCCTCCCTCCCTCCCTCTCTCTCTCTCTCTCTCTCACTCCATCTATCTGTCTAGCTCACTTCTCAACTTCAGCTCTCTCAAGCTCGTTTTCCATCTCTTTTTCAACTTTCATCCATTTCAAAGCTTTTCTCATTCCCCACAGATCTCTCTCTCTCTCTCTCTCTCTCTCTCTCTCTCTCTCACTCACTCACTCCATCTATCTGTCTAGCTCACTTCTCAGCTTCAGCTCTCTCAAGCTCGTTTTCCATCTCTTTTTCAACTTTCATCCATTTCAAAGCTCTTCGCATTCCCCACAGATCTCTCTCTCTCTCTCTCTCTCTCTCTCTCTCTCTCTCTCTCTCTCTCTCTCTCTCTCTCCATCTATCTGTCTAGCTCACTTCTCAACTTCAGCTCTCTCAAGCTCGTTTTCCATCTCTTTTTCAACTTTCATCCATTTCAAAGCTCTTCGCATTCCCCACAGATCTCTCTCTCTCTCTCTCTCTCTCTCTCTCTCTCTCTCTCTTCATACCTTAAGAGGGTCCAAGTCTGGCCAAAACAGTTCATTCTCCCCAGTAACTATTTCCTTTTTTCAACTTGGGTCTATTTTTTATTGTTTTAATTATTTTATTAAACCATTACGGACACTGTTATTTAAAGTCACATACTTAGGCGACAAAACTACATACTGTGCATTTAAGGGTATATGACCAATTTACTCCCCTGATGATATTCCACTTCCCTTGTGTTGCGAGGACGGCTGAATCAAAGTATTAGTGTCTACCCTGCCCTATTTTCTACTTCCCTGCATCACATTCTACTTCCCTGCATCACATTCTACTTCCCTGCATCACATTCTACTTCCCTGCATCACATTCCACTTCCTTGCATCACATTCTACTTCCCTGCATCACATTCTACTTCCCTGCATCACATTCCACTTCCTTGCATCACATTCTACTTCCCTGCATCATATGCTACTTCCCTGCATCACATTCCACATCCCTGCATCACATGCCACTTCCCGGCATCACATTCTGCTTTCCTGCATCACATTCTACTTCCCTGCATCAAATTCTACATCCCTTGCATGACATTCTACTTCCCTTACATCACATTCTACTTCCCTTGCAACACATTCTACTTCCCTTGCATGACATTCTACTTCCCTTACATCACATTCTACTTCCCTTGCAACACATTCTACTTCCCTTGCATGACATTCTACTTCCTTGCAACACATTCTACTTCCCTTGCAACACATTCTGCTTCCCTGCATTACATTCTACTTCCCTGCATTACATTCTACTTCCCTTGCGTCACATTCTACTTCCCTGCATAATTTTCTACTTCCCCGCATCACATTTTAGGCTACTTCCTTGCGTCACATTCTACTTCCCTGCATCACATACTACTTCCCTTGCATCACATTCTACTTCCTTGCATCACATTCTACTTCCCTGCATCACATACTACTTCCCTTGCATCACATTCTACTTCCCTGCATCACATACTACTTCCCTTGCATTACATTCTACTTCCATGTATCATTTTCTCCTTCCTTGTATCACATTCTGCTTCCCTGCATCACATTGTACTTCCCTGCATCATATTCTACTTCCCTGCATCATTGTCTACTTCCTTTGCATCACATTCTACTTCCCTACATCTTTGTCTACTTCCCTTGCATCACATTCTACTTCCCCGCATCACATTGTGCTTCCCTGCATCACATTCTACTTCCCTGCAAAATTTTTTACTTCTCTTACAACTTGTTATGTCAATCTCATAGTGTCTACCTTTTTAACGTCCTCCTATTGCATGTTTTGATTATTAATTTCACGAGGCAACCATAATATCTGAGAATATCTGCTTCTCCCACACCAACAGACAGAGCTCTTTCCGCAACACACAGGATAGAGAACCACATTATTTGGACCATCCTATATTAAGCGCAAAACCTCCAGTCACCTCGTGGGGATCGAACCTACGCAAGGCTGACTGAGGCGCCCTGACCATCATGACCACCAGGAGCCAATATACAAGCTCCCTAACACCTCTTCCTAAGTGATTTTATTTTGCTTTTTGCTCTTTACTGTCTTGTGCCATTTAAATCATTCAAGTACTACAATACTCAGTGCAAATAGCATACAAATTGATATTAACTAGCCGTATCCAAAATTAAGTCACTAGGGACGAGGTGCTAGGGAGCTTTCTGGACCGAGGATAAAAAGAATCTTAAGCACAAGTTAAGAAAATTAATGCAGGGAGTTAAAGGTTTTTAGAGTTAAAGGGACAGGAAATTAAAGGGAGTTAAAGGGATGGGGAGTTAAAAGAATGGGGATTTAAAGGGATAGGGAGTTAAAGGGACAAGAAATTAAAGGGATGGAGTTAAAGGGATGGGGAGTTAAAAGGATGGGGGTTTAAAGGGATGGGGAGTTAAAGGTTTAGTGAGTGGACAGGGAGTTAAAGAGACAGAGTTAGAGGGACGGGGAGTTAAGGGGACGGGGAGTTAAAGGGATGGAGAGTGAAAGGGATGGGGAGTTAAAGTGACAAGGAGTTAACGGGATAGGGAGTTAAAGGGATGGAGTTAAACAGGTGGGGAATTAAAAAGGTAAGGAGTTAAAGGGATAAGGAGATAAAGGGATAGGCAGTTAAAGGAGCAGGGAGTTAAAGGGACAGGCAGTTAAAGGGATAGAGAGTTAAAGGGGTAGAGAGTTAAAAGGATAGGGGTTAAAGAGATAGGGAGTTAAAGGGATAGAGTGTTAAAGGGACAGGACTGTTAAAGGGATAGGGAGCTAAAGGGACGGAGTTAAAGGGAGTAGGGAGCTCGTGCCAAATTAAGACCCGTGTCCTCTGGTTGGTCGTCGCTTGTTTTACTTAGAATCAAGGTCTCTCTCGGTCTCTGTCTTGGTCTCTGGGTTTCTCTCGGTCTCTGTCTCGGTCTCTGAATTTTCTCGACGTATCTCCAACGATTTTAGCCATTCCCTAATTAAGTTTTATCATCTCACTTATCTCTGTCTCGATCTCTCATTACCTCCGCCAGCAAAGTTGAAGGAGGTTATGTATTCAAGTAGGTTTGTCTGTTTGTTTGTTTGTCCACACGATATCTCCAAAAGTTCTCAATGAATTTCAATGAAATTTTGCGGAAGGGTGGGCCATGGTCCAAGAAAGAAGTTATTAAACTTTGGGGCGGATTCGGATCCGGATCCGGATCCTGCAGTGACACTGGCGGAGGCATCAGCTGTCTGAGTGCTTTCTAGTTAGGTCTGTGTCTAGGTCTCTGTCTCGTTCTCTATCCATGTCTGTCTGGGTCGCTGTTTAGGTCTCTGTGACTGTCCCTGTCTTTGTCGTCATCTCTCTCTCTCTCTCTCTCTCTCTCTTTCTCTCTCTCTTGTCCACAGCAATACCCAGCACAAAACTTTGATGATGATAATAATAATAATAATAATAATAATAATAATAATAAAGTCTCCCCACTAAAACGATTAAAAGTTCGTAAATTTTCTCAGTAAGGTCAACGTTTCTTTTTGGGGGGAACGTTTTCTTCACGTAATAATCTTATCAGGAGAGCAGCTGGAGTCGCCATTCGTCTTCCAAGTTACATGGCGCCTGGGAGAGAGAGAGAGAGAGAGAGAGAGAGAGAGAGAGAGAGAGAGAGAGAGGAGGGAAAATAGAAAGGGAAATGGGAAAGAGGAGAAGGATGAGAATGATAGAGAGAGACTGGAAAAGAGAGAGAGAGAAAGAGATGAATAATTAGGTATACAGACAGACAGACGGATAGAAAGATATGTATACAGAGAGATAGAAGCGCGCACACACACACACACACACACACACACACACACACACACACACAGAATGAGAGAGTGAAAAGGTGAAACAATTTGTAAAAGAAAGTGGGTTTATGGGTGTTAGGACATCAGTGGGGGTCATGCAATGGATCAGCGGGCCAGGGAAGGAAGGTAGGCCTGTGGAAAGGTGTAAGTTCATTAGACCTGATGAGTCCTAAAGTCTGCCCGGATGAACTTTGTAAACGGTGCTGAGTGATGCTTGTGGGGGTGGTGGAGGGGTGAGGGGAGGTTTGTGGGGTGAGAGGAGGGGTTGGGGTGAGGCGGAGTGGGATGTTGGTGTGTGTGTGTAAATTAATTAGTCTTTAAAGGAAACTTTGTAAATGCGACTGATTGAACTAGATTAGATGATTGGTGGGAGTGAGTGAGAGGGGAGTGTATGTGTGATTGTGTGTGTGAGTGATTTGTTTATGTAAGGATGCTTCGTGTGTGTAATTCACCGGGTCGGTCAGGATCACTTGATGGTCGTGATCGTCAGCATTTTACCTTCCCGGAAGGGAGCTGAGAGCTCATATAGTCCGATCTAAGGGCAAGGCTGTGACCTTCACACACTCACACACCCGTCCCCTTGCTCAAGGGAGACAGTAATCACCCACTTCGTCAGCGAAACTTTTCGCAACCTGAGCGAGGGGCGAACTCCCGTCTACCAGATGTAGGGAGCTCGTGTGTGTGTGTGTGTGTGTGTGTGTGTGTGTGTGTGTGTGTGTGTGTGTGTGTGTGTGGCTTCCATTTCCATTTCATTTCTATTTCTTGGTCTTGCTTCTCCTCTTCCATGCTTCATTCCCTCATTCCTTCCTTCCCTACCTCTCCTGGGATTGGTAAGCTCTTTGGCAACCCTACCGCCTTCTCTCTCCTTCTGCGTCCTTTCTGTCCATCATCTCATTTTCCTTCAACCCTCTCTTTCCTTCACCTTACCTCACTTCCTTCTCCCAGTCTGCTTATCTTTCCATATTCCCTCCTTCATTCTTTGTCTGTTATCTCATTCTACTGTCACCCTCCTTCTTGTGCACGTTCACCCTTTCCTTCTACTTCTCCTCCTTCACATACTCCCTCCTCCTTTCTCCTATTCCGTCCTTCCTTTACCAGCTTATTTCTTCTCCTTCTCCTTCCCTCCTTCTCTTACTCTCTTTCAGCTTCCTATTCTCTCCTTTTTTTCTCCTACCTTCTCTTTTCTACTCCTACTCACTCATTCTATTCTCTTATTCCCTTTTAATTTCTCTACTTCTAATTATTCTTACTCTTTTGTCTTACCTCTCTCTCCTGTCTCATTCTTTCTTTCCAGTCTCTCCATCATTCTACTTTTTCTTACCATTATATAGAGTGAGAGGAAACAACACAATGTTAGGTGGACGTGTGTGTGTGTGTGTGTGTGTGTGTGTGTGTGTGTGTGTGTGTGTGTGTGTGTGAGAGAGAGAGAGAGAGAGAGAGAGAAACAGGACCTAGACTAAGCAAATCGTTCCCTTAGTCGCAGCAGTCTTCCTAAATGCCTACATCTTCACACATATCACCACTTCAGAGCTAATACCCACCGTCCATATTCAATACACACTAGGGCTGTCTCATTCTTAATCTGTGTGCTGGTATTAGTTTTTTTTTTTTTTTATGCAATATATTTGGATGTTGAAGATGATCGTAAAAAGTTGTTGTTACTAAATTCTTATCAGCACACTTTTCGACACCCCAGCCAGGCATTGTTCTTGTGGTCCGCTGCCCTATCCACTCCGCCACCACCTTCCCAGCCCAGTGTGCCGTGAATTATTCCGTATATCCTTTCGGTTACCATTTATACTTTAGAAATACAACTGGGTGACTCCTCTGCCGGGTAATGCAAGCGTCCCTCATCTGTTTCCCTATTCCCGAAAGGAAGATGATGAACTGCAACATGAGGGTAACTTCAGCCTGCAGTCCATGGGGTTCACATTTCAACTATAACAATAACAACACGAAGAGCTACTACTACTACTACTACTATTGCATTTACTACTACTACTGCACTACCAGGACTACAACCACTATTACTTCTTTTTCTTCTTCTTTTTCTTCTCTTCTCACCCCTCACACCGCTAAGGGTCCATGAATGTCTAGCCTCCCGACCACCCCATCTCAACTCCTCTGATTCACGTCCCGATTCGAAGAGGAATAAAAAATATCTGTGCCGATCATCTGCGAGCAAGAAAATGGAAAAGAAGGTGGTAGAGAGTTCCAGGTTGTCTGTCTTGAGATTTAGATCCGAGAGGGTAGGTTATTTTCGCCTCTTTATTATTAACTTAATCATCATCACTCCCACTATCCTACCACTACCATCACCATCATAATCACCTTTCCTGTCATCATCATCAACATCATAATCATTCAAATCATTTAAATCATCATCACAGTGGCCATCACTTACATCACCGTCATCATCATCATCACCATTAGTAACAGTCATCCCTATCCCCATCATCATTATTGTTATACTAATCGCCTTCTCTGTCAACATTATCACAGTCATTATCATCATCATCATTATCATCATCATCATTAGCCTGAGTCATGATGCAGGCTTCTTCCATCTTTCTCCACTCTGACCTATTGGCTGTTAAAGTATTCCCCCCAGTCCCAGCAAATATGTAAACTTCATCTCACCATCGTGTTCTCAGTCTACCTCTTTCTTTCACTCTTGAACTTAAAACAGTAGTCAAGTAAAACAGACTTCCTTCAAAACATACAGAAGATGAATTGTTTTGAGAATTGTATGTGTAAAGAATAGTAAATATACACTTAAGAAAGGCATCATTACACACACATACACCTGCATACTACACACATACATACATACACACATACATACATACACACATACATACATACACACATACATACATTCATGCATACATACATACACATGTACATTTATACGTACATACATACATAAATAAATACATATATACATACAGAGAGAGAAAGGGGGGGGGATGAGAAAGAATCAGGAGGAGGGAGTGTAATTTAGGTTAAACTAATCAAGACTGACTTACTTTAGTCTTAGAGAGAGAGAGAGAGAGAGAGATGGGGGGGAGGAGAGGTAATGAAAAAAGGAAATAGGAAAGAGAAGGAAATGAAAATGATAATGAGACCGAAGAAGATAGATAGACATACAGACAGATAGATAGATAGACAGACAGACAAACAAACAAACGGACGGAAAGGTAGATAGACAGATAGATATATAGATAGACAGATAGACCCTGTTGCAAGGAATGATCCTAAGCTGAATAAAATCGGTAGCAAAAATGTAACTAATATGAAGTCATCGTACTCAAGGGTTAAATCATTCTGTTAAAGACCTTCACCCCGAGGACGCCATATATTCTCCCTAACATCTTTTCCTAAGCAGTTTATTTAGTCTATTACACCATACTGTCCTACTTTAGATTTTATTCTCGCTATTACCAGACGATTTTCCCAAGAGAACGTTCTTGTAAGGAAGTTCCCTAACGTCGTTTCTTAAGCAATTTATTTTGTTCGTTACATCTTACTATCGTCTTCTGTGTTAAATAAATCCTTCCAACATATCCATTCTCTGCATAAATACGTACCAAAAGGATATTAACCAGCCATATCCAAAAATAAATCGCTAAGGAAGCGGTGTTCCTAACCTTCCGAGAATACCTCCCTATATGTAACCAATCCAGTCTGAAGTATCTGTCCTGAGCAACGTTCATAACGTAGTGTGCAGTCATGTGCAGTGTTCATGAAATCGCTTACGAAAATTTGCTACAATGTCCTTGCCGACGGGAATAGGACAGGTATGAACTCAGAACGTAGTCTGCAAGGATGCTGCCACACTGTTTTTATACAAAGAAGAAGGAACTAAAAGCAAGAAATCCACAAGACCGTTCTCTCCATGAAATAATAATAGTAATAATAATAATAATAATAATAATAAACAAGATAACAGAGTCAAATTCCACATCCGTCCACTTCGAGGCCATACACTCTACTTGTCCTGAATATGTGACTGTCAAGAGGAAACGAGGTTCAGGGGTCCGTCAAAAGTTCAGTCTTGGGCATTGCAGTCGCTCAAACTCGCTGCCTCGTTTCATCCTGCCAATCACACTTTTTTTCTTTTTTGAGCAAATGTGACCCCAACCTAAGACTTTATTCAACTTGTTTAAAAACGCCGAAATACATTGAGATGGTCTGGCCATGTGGAGCGGGTGGAGAGTTATAGACTAACTGGCAGAGTGTATGTGAGTGAGGTGGAGGGATGGAGAGGGATGGGGAGTCCGAGGTTGAAATGGAGGGATGGAGAGGAGACGTATATGAGAGAGTGGGGTGTAAGTTTGGGGGAGGGCAGCGAATGGCAGGGACATGAGGACATGGAGGCGATTTGTTTCTAGCATACCCTTACGGAATAAAGGCGTCTCTCGCTCATCCAAACATGGGTATTTTTCTTCAACAATAAGCGGATCGGAGACGCTAAGAGAGAGAAAGAGGAGGGGGGGAGGGGTCATGCAAAAAGAAGAGTGAGAATGATACTGAAAGAGTGCAGAAGAGAGGAAAAGAGAGGGATAGTTAGTTATACATAGATAGACAGACAAACAGATAGATAAACAGACGGACTGAGAGAGAGAGAGAGAGAGAGAGAGAGAGAGAGAGAGAGAGAGAGAGATCAGTATTTACCCTTTGTGCTGTCAAGGATTCTTCAAAGTTTTTTGAAAGTATCGATTCTCCTATTTACTAGTTCCCATCTTCTATATCTCACAGTTGCGATGGGGGACGAAGGCATTTTTGAGCCTGCCATACACACTTTTTTTTTTTTTTTCAATTATACCTCCTAACGAGTATTATGTCTTATTTTCCTTAATATACTTCTTATTACAGCATATTTTCAGCAGTATACTCCTCATTTATATTTTCCTCAGTATACTTCATTATTATACTTCCCTTACTAATCCACATTTTCTGTTTCTCCAGGTATGCAAAGGGTTGGGGGGTTTAAGCAGCTTGGAGTCGACCACACCTATCAGCAATTCCAGGTAGAGATGAGATTGCCTGTGTGTAGATCCCAGCAAAGAGAATATCAGATGCAGGTGTAGTGAATATGCAGAGAGAGAGAGAGAGAGAGAGAGAGAGAGAGGATGTACAGACAACATCGAGGACTTGGTTCTTGACGAGGTTATCTGTTGGGGAAAAAAAAAAAAAAAAGCCAATTCTACTGATACCAGTCAAGCATGTGTGTGTGTGTGTGTGTGTGTGTGAGAGAGAGAGAGAGAGAGAGAGAGAGAGAGAGAGAGAGAGTCTGACTGAGGACGAAAGTAGGAGAAAACGTGTGTGTAATAAACGTGGCTGAGTGAAAAAAGAGAAATTAGGAAAAAGTGAGCAAGATGTGAGAAAGTGCGCGAAATGAAGATAAGAGTGTGAGAGTGAGTGAACAGAGAAAGAAAGTAGGTTAGAGATAATTCAGGCGTAACGAAATGGAGTTAGGAATGAAAGCTTAAGGACAGCTGAGTAAATTAGAGAGAGAGAGAGAGAGAGAGAAGCGGGGGGGAGAGGTAGGGAGGGAGGGAGGGAGTGAAGGCTTTAAATGTGTGCCCTAATTAACGTGTGTGTGTGTGTGTGTGTGTGTGTGTGCATCTATATAAGCATACACACTGTAGGTGGACCGAAGGAAGAAAAACAAAAAGATGAACCAAGGATAAGACAGCTACCCTTGGAAATTGTCAGATCCCCCCCACCGTCACTTACCCATCCTCCAACCCCCTCTCTCTTATACTCCCCCCTCCCCCCTCCAACTCTCTATCTCTTCTTCTCCACTCCCCATTCCCCCCACTTACTCCCCCAACTCCCTCACCCCTCTGCCCTCCCCTGCACCCAGAGATCCGCTGAGCCCACCCCTGTAAACACGAATTCCGTCCCAGATAATGTAGTTACGCCGAGTTATACCGACAAGTAATTCCAGGTATAAAATTTTTGGCCACTCCGTGCGTGTGTTTTCATGGCGCTGCTAACTTACTCCCTCTCTGCCTGTGTCTCTCTTCTCTGTCTCCTGTCATTCTCTTTCTCTTTGTTTCTGTGTCGCTCTATTTTTCTGTCTTTCTGTGTCTTCCTGTGTCTTTCTGTTTCTCTCTGTGTCTGTCTGTCTTTCTCTGTATTTCTTCCTCTGTGTTTTCTTGGCGCTTCTCACTCATCCCCTTCTCCGCCTGTGTCTTCTCTGTCTCCTGTCATTCCCTTTCTATTTTTTTTCTATTGTTCTGTCTCTGTCTTTCTTCTCCTGTCTGTCTGTTTCTCTCCCTGTCTTTCTCTGTGTTTTCATGGAGCTTCTAACTTGGCCCCACTCCGCCTCTCTCTCTTCTCTGTATCCTGTCATTCTCTTTTTCTTTGTTTTTCTTTTTCTCTTTCTGTTGCTTTCCGTCCTTTTGCTTCTTGAGTTAGTCTGTTCCTGTCTGTCTGTGCCTTTTTTTTTTTATTAAGGTTGTATCTCCCTCTCAGCCTTTCTTCTCTCTCTTTCTCTCTCTCTCTCTCTCTCTCTCTCTCCTCTTTTTTCTTTGCAATATTTCATCCTTTATTTGATTTTTTTCTGTTTTTCTGTCTCTTTATCTTAATGTTATTCCTTCTCCTTCTGTTTCTGTCTCCTTGTGTGTGTGTGTGTGTGTGTGTGTGTGTGTGTGTGTGTGTGTGTGTGTGTGTGTTTACCATGTCATTCTCTTTGGTTCTCTCTCTCTCTCTCTCTCTCTCTCTCTCTCTCTCTCTCTCTCTCTCTCTCTCTCTCTCTCTCTTTCTCTCTCTCAACCCTAACACGCTACCTAATTATTACCATCACAGTAAAACACCATCTCTTTTAAAACCCGGTAACTAAGGCTTTAATAGTGTCCTTATTAACAACACTTTTTAAATTTTACCTATGAAAAAAATAACAATTCCACATATTTACATAGGGTACTCCGGATATAGCGCTGCACTAGAAATAGGTGGTGGTATCGTGTGTGGACGGCTCATCCTGCTGGTGTGGGCGTGGCTGTGAGAGTAGGGGAACAAAATGATGCCGAAGAGAAATTCAAAACACTAACACTCGTCCCCACAACACACGAGAGATAGTGAAAGTAGTGCGTTATATATGGACCACCTTGTACTGTATATCAGTTTAAAAGTGCCAGTCACGAAGAAGTGCTGTGGAAAAGACAATTTGCAGAGACTTCTATGGCAGCGATACTATACTCTTTCAACTTCAGCTTAGCCTAAAATTGCCTTCACCCATCTTGTATGCTGCGTTGTAGCAATAGATTAACACAGGAAAATAATGCTAGTCATGAAGAAGTGCTGTGGAATGGATGTGTTGCAGAGACTTCCTTGCCAGCAATACTATACTCTTTCCACTTCAACTTGGCTTAAAATTGCCTCCTTTACATCTTGAATGCTGAGGTGTAGCAACAGAACACAAGCAAATGGTACTAGTCATGAAGAAGTGTTATGGAAAGGATGTGTTGCAGAGTTGCAGTAATGAATTTTTCTGTCACTGAACTACGTGAAGTATGTTACAACAGGACGAAAATCTGGGCCAAGATAAGGTGAAGGGAGTATAGTCTTCGTGAAATATGTTGCAAAAGGACGAAAATCTGGACCAAATCAATGTGAAAGGAGTATAGTCAGTGAGGCTCTTGTGGGGTATACCTCCTGACGTGGCTGCTGCTTCATTGTTACAGATCATACACACTTTATGGTCCTCACTACAGGGCACGCACTTTAACTTGGCGTAGAGTTTTTCAATCTTCGTAGACTATTTTTTGTGTCTTAGTGGCGGAATAAGACAGTACTACCGCCCTACATCCTTCCTTTAGTACTTCTTCGTGACTAACATCATGTTTTAGTGTTAAATTCGTGTTGTAGCTCAGCATTCAAGATGGAGGATGTTAGTTTAGTGAAACAAATTCATTAATATAAAATGCTTACTATGAGAGACAGAGAGAGAGAGAGAGAGAGAACATAGGGACAGGGTCACACACACACACACACACACACACACACACACACACCATTCTCTCTCTCTCTCTCTCTCTCTCTGGGGGCTCGGTAGCACAGTGGTAGCGCGCTGATCTTGTGATCGGGAGGTCGCAAGTTCGAGCCTCGCCCGGGCTACCTTCGCCGGGAGGGGTAGCGCCCTCCTGTAACCCAGCGGAGCTATATGGCCTTAGTTGCCGAGCTCGGGGAATTCATTTCTCCATTTCTCTCTCTCTCTCTCTCTCTCTCTCTCTCTCCTAACCAGTGTTAATGTAATTATTTAACTTGCCAGAACTGCAATAAATGGCAGACATCAAAGAAATTTTTGCAACACTCCGCAACTTTAATTGTGAGCTATGTTTCTCTGTAATGGTCTCTCTCTCTCTCTCTCTCTCTCTCTCTCTTATAATAAGATATCATAGTCGAAGGCTCTTTACCCAGAGAACCATACTACCTGTATCTATTGTAATTTTTTTTTTTTCCTTTGTGTTCCTTTGCCCTACTCAGTAATGATCCTTCTTCCCTTTTTACATGTAGCAGGACGTCTAGTTCACAAAGGGAAGAACCTAAGGCTGCTCCTGGTGCCGGTCAGACTCTTATACACAGTTTGTTTCCCCCTTTGCCCCTGTGCACACATTAACTCATCTTAGGGACTAGGACATAACATTTACTGCTGCATTATAGGAAGATTAAGAGTTAGGTAATAGCGTGTAACCAGGTATCAGCAAAGGTTGACGAATGCCAACACCTGCATAACGCCCTCCAAGCCGGCTCCCCGCACTGCTCTATCTCTGTGGACAGTTAAGAGGCTGGCATAGGACGGGTTGGGCCTGTGTTTGTCTTCTCTAAATAAACTCCTTTCGAAACTACATCAAGACCTCTGGATTACTCCTAACTGGGTATACGGGAGGGGTGGAACAAGTGGGTGTCTTTCTTACTGTCTCTCGTGTGTTTGATAGGTGTTGCTCTCAACCAAATATTTTACTCTCTCACTTTTTCTCTCTATAAACCTAAATGCTGTAACAGATAAAAACAAATAAATTAATTAAATAAATGACTTTTTTATTTTGGAGCTGGAGGGTTGTAAGTAGCCTAAATGAGAGAGAGAGAGAGAGAGAGAGAGCACAAAGAAGTACAAAGGAAATCAAACAGCAACAGACCTTACGGTCCTTTCGGGCCTGTTTGTTATAGAGTAGACTATGATTACGAGATCTAATTCTTCATGCTGAAGGATAAGGATAGTAAAGCAAGCAAGCTCCCCCCCGCCTCCAAACCCTCCAGTTAAAACTGGCAAGAAAAAGTGAGAGAAACCACCATGCAGCGTGGAAAAACTGACATGGAAATTTCATAGGAAAGACTGAAAAGGAAAAGCTACATTCTATAATACATTATCTATAAGCTACCAGTATGAATAACCTGGAAGAGAAAGTAATAAAGGAAAATGAATAATCGAATAAATAAATAACTAATGCATGTCACTATGTACGGGTACGTTGAGTTGATGGGGCGTCTGCGTACACAGTGTGGAAATTGCGCAGTGCACAGTGTGGATATTCAGGGATGGTGCGGCAGCCTTGCCTGTTGCTATTAAGGTAGGCAGCAGTCAATCAGGCCACAGCTCCGTTCATTCCACTGAGACTAGGAACTTTCCCATGCGGGACAAGCACACAAGTCACCTCCTGAAGCAGTGACCCCTGGTACATTAAAAAAAAAATCCCGATGGTGGCCACGTAACCAACAGGGACTCTCCGTGATCCACAGCCCATCATATGTCGAAAGTATGAGTAGTGACCGTTAACTCAGGGCTATCTGTGCATATCGTAGTCTGTGTATATACATTATTTGCATTTAATAAACTGATCCAGGCTCTAAATAACTAAAATAAAATAGAATAGAAAATTATACATACACAAGTGTTTTATTCAGGAGTAAACATATTAAGCTGGGGGTTAGATGCCAAATACTTATCCAGGCGACCTTTAAAGGTATGTACTGTATTACAATTTACTACGTTGGAGGGTAATTTATTCCATATATTTACAACTCTATTGAAGAAGAACTGCTTAGCTTCATGCGACTGGAATCGTTTGCCAATTATTTTATGCCCATTGCCTCTAGTGTATTTCAAGTGATCAGCTGTGAAATATTTATCGACAGCCATGCTATCGTGTTTTTGAATATCTTGAATATATGAGCTAAATCTCCTCATATCCTCCGTTTTGTTAGGGTAAAGAGATTCAGGGTTTCTAAACGTTCCTCGTATGGTTTATTTCTCAATCTAGGTATCATCTTTGTCATCCTTCGCTGCACTCTTTCAAGCTTTTCCATATCTTTTTTATAATACGGTGACCTAAACTGAACCCAATACTCGAAGTGCGGGTGTACTAAGGAATTATATAAAGTGAGGACAATATTATCGGATTTATATTCAAATGCTCTGCTTATAAATCCAGTCAGTTTATTGGCTTTTTTTTACAGCTTCAGTACATTGTTTGCTTGATTTCAATTCGTTTGTTATTATAACTCCTAAGTCTTTTTCATTGTTTACCCTATCAAGTTGAACATTATTCATGCTATAACTAGCTCTTACATTTTTACTGCCAATGTTTAGCACTTTGCATTTGTTAATATTGAAATCAATTTGCCAAACTTGGGCCCAGTTAAATAGTTGATCAAGATCTCTCTGAATTGCCTGCCTTTGCAGTGCTGTGTGTACTCTGTTACCTATTTTAGTATCATCAGCAAATTTTGAAACCTTACAACACAATCCTTCGTCAATATCATTTTCATATATTAAGAAAATAGGACCTAACACTGAACCCTGCAGCACTCCACTTGTAACGTTTATCCGTCTGACTCTTTTCCATTTATTACAACTCTTTGCTTTCATCGGGTAAGCCAATCTTCTACCCACTCGAGAACACTGCCGCTGAAACCATGTGCCTTTAGCTTCTGAAGGACTCTTTTGTGTGGAACTTTTTCAAAAGCCTTTTGAAAATCGAGGTAGACCACATCAACAGATTTAGTCTTGTCATACTTGTTCGGTATATCATTGAAAAAGTCCAGCAGATTCGTGAGGCAAGAGTGACTATTACGAAAACCATGTTGAGAATCTTTTATGAAACTGTTTGTTTCTAAGTGTTTCACAAACTTGTTTCTGATAATACTTTCAAGCAATTTGCAAATCATCGATGATAAACTAAGTGGGTGGTAGTTTTCTGGTTGGGCTCTCTTGCCCTTTTTGAATACTGGGGTTACGTTAGCAAAGCTTCCATTCATGTGGCACCTTACTGCTCTTAAGTGATAAGTTAAAAAGTTCAGCTAAAGGCTTTGATAATTCATTATGTAGTTCCTTCAATACACGTGACGATATTTTGTCCGGTCCTGATGCTTTATTCTCTTTTAATTTGTGTATTGCAAGCAGTACGTCGCAATCGCTGACTGTAATGTCAGTGATTATGTTGCCCTCTTCTATAGGAATGGGAGAAACAGTAGGAATCATATGTATATTTTATGTTGTAAATACTGACACGAAGAAAGTATTAAGAATTTTCGCCATCATAGTTTCATCATCAGTGTGCTCTCTGTTATCTGTGATTAAGGGGCCGATTGATGGAGTTATTACCTTTTTGCTTCTTATGTAACTGAAAAATTCTTTGAGATTTGATTTACTGATACTTGCAATATGTGTCTCAATGTTTTTCTTACTGCGTTTAATTAACTTTTGGCTTTTCGTCAAAGGGCATCATATTCTTTTTTATCACTTTGACTCTTTGTGGTATTATAATTCTTATATGCAAGATTTTTTTCTTCTAGACAATGTTGAATGTTGGAGTTCCATCATTTTGGCTTAGAATTTTTGGCAGGCCTTCTGTTGTTCATTGGAATACATAACCTTATAGCACTGTTGAGAGTTTCTGTAAAGTAATTCCTCGCATCACTGATATCTAAAGATTCGACAATGGGATGCCAATCTCCAGCACCTGCAACTCCCGTTAATTTCTTGAAATTTGCTCTCTTAAATTCGGGCACTTTCTCACAACTGGCCTTGACACTGTCTTCACTGAATTTAATGTTAAATGTAACTATGCCATGATCACTTGTACTAAATTCTACGCCTACAAGACCATTACTCACTATATTTTCTGATGTAGCTAAGACAAGATCTAGGGTGTTAGCTCCACTTGTCGGATAATTTACAAATTGATACAAAGAACTTTCCAGCAAGTTTGTACATAGGTCTAACCCTGTGTGTGAGGATAGCCTTTCTCCTCAATTTGGAACTGGTAAATTAAAGTCACCAAATATTACAGTGCTTTGCATACAAGATATTTCGGCAATTTGATTGTAGATTTCATTATCGATGTTGAGTGGCTGACCAGCTGGAGGATAAATTAACCCAAAGGTGATTTTATGACAAGATTCATTTCTAAGCTGAATAGAAATAGTGTCAATGTTTTCAATACATGGTTTGGTAATTTCGGCTGGAGGAAACCCTGATTTAATATATAACAACACACCGCCCCCTGCACGATTCTTCCTTTCACTACTGAAAATGTAATAGCCTGGTAAAGTAAACTGTGCTAGAAAATCTCTCTGCTCAGTATTTAGCAGCGATTCTGTTACACCAATTACATCATAATCTTCAGTAAAGACAAGGGCCTCTAAATCAGAAAACTTATTACATAAACTACACGCATTAGCAAGGATTGCTTTAATGTGTTTTCCTTTCCGATGTGGGAAGCTTCAGTTATTTTTTTATTTATCAGATCGTATGACATCTATGTTTGCCTCCCGTGATGCTTGTTTTTTTCTCCAGAAAAAACTTATGGCATCATTAAGCAAACGACCGAGATGGGCAGAACCAACGGCATTCAAGTGTAGTCCATCGTTTGCAGATAATGTATGCTGCTCATAAAACTGGTTCCATGTGTCGATGTACCCAACTCCTTCCTGTAAGCAAAGTGGCTTGACTGTTATTTATACTAAATGCTCTGCTGAAGAAGGCATTCCCTGCATCAATCCTTGGGGGTATGCCTGAAATTAAAGTATGGTTAGTTTTCTCCTTGTAGCGTTGGATCATCTTCCTGTACTTCTCCATCAGCTCCTCTGATTGGGTTTGCATGATATCATTGGTACCTGTATGAATGATAACAAGGCTGTCATTTTCCACATTCTCAAAAACGTCATCCACGGCCTCTGTCACGACATCTAATCCTGCACCTGGAATACAAAAACGCTTTCGTTTAGAGGGTGCCCGGCTGCAAAACTCCACTAACTGACCACGGAGGATGGAGTCCTCCACAACCCGTGCCTCGTGGGGCTCTTCCTCTACTTCTGCAAGATCTGAAATTTGTTATACAGTACGTGGTTACTGGAATGATGCTCCTTTTTCTCACAAACCTGGCACCATTCCGCACTGGCTGGAACTCATTCTGTATGGTAGGGGGAGAAGTAACTACAGCGGGAGGAGGATGGTCAGCCTGAGCAGCGGGGCTATCCTCCAACGTTGCTGGCAATGAACTCCTCCAGCACATCAACTTTATGAGTCAGGCTGTTAATTTTATTTGTGGCTTCAGACAGCTTGTCATCCAAGCTCTGACGTAGTTTGCACATCCTGCAAACAAAGGAACGGTCCGTATAAAAGGATCCAGTGAAATTACCAGAGCAGGCTACGCAAATAATGTTCCACAGCATTCTGAAAATCAAAGTTACTGCGAAGACTTGTAAGAGAAATAGAATCAGATATTGCTGATTAGCACCTGGATGAGGTACTGGATCAATAATCAGTTACTCTACAATATCTGCTAGTAAAATAACAATTTATGTAATTGTTACAGGTGAAGGTCTCGCTGGTGGGGGGTCCTGCTGTTTAAAACTGTTTAGGAATGACTACCTTACTGGTTACCAATGTACAGTGAGCAACAGTAGTCGTGTCGCGGTTTTGTCCGAAGATTAAATGTAACTCGTGAAACATTATGAACCGTCCGTATGACAGACGGCAGAATGTACCAGACGCTTAGCCTGTTAGCTTATGTTTTCACCAAATTTCACGACACAATTATTGTTGCTTACTGTACCTGCAGAGCATTTATCATTAATCTTTTCCAGAGAAAGGAAAGCTAATTGTTACATGGAATGGACATATAAAATTATACTACAGTCTGAAATATAACAATAAAGTAACAACACGGTTACCTGTAAAGAAATGGGTGAGATATTTCGCTGTAAAAATTAGTGCCAGTAGAAATGAAAAAAAATGTTGGGCTATAACAGCAAGACTTGCCTTATGTCGAAAATGAAAACAAACACTGTCGTGATCCCTTGTTTTACTAATTTATCGATTACAGTGATGAAATAATGGATCACTGGTATAGTAAAGAATCCTATCTTAATCCATTAATACTAAATTAGTTCTGAAACCAAAAAGAAATTATACAAAGCGTAAATTCTTATTGCTTTCCGACGGTAACTCGTCCGGCCCTCTGGCGGGAGACGGCTGAAGTAACTGCATATCAGAGACAAAGAGACGGCGCCACGGTAAAACAAAACTATTTGTGATATAAATTGTTTTTTCTTACCTTAGAGAGGTGCAGATCACCGTCCAAAGCATTCTACACTCAGTCACAGAGATTCACAGAAATAAACTGAGTCTCTTATTTAATACCGTCTATCAAACAAAGCTAATCACACACTCATCCACCAACAACACTCACAAACGTTGAACAAACCGTATTTACACTTCACAAACTACACTTAGCGACCAGACAACCAGCCAAATCACTCACCCGAACTGTGGACTATCATACTGTTGTAATCACACACGCAAAACACTGAAACAGGGCACTTAGCTGTGGGTATTCTCAGAGCGGACCAGAAGGACGTCTTGCTGGTACGGTGGTCGGAGAGAGAGAGAGAGAGGATCATGACTGACTACGAATCTAAGGAACAGGTGAGTAAAAATCGTCCCGATGAAGCAAGGGTAAGCTTAAAAGGACTTCATTAGGATACAGAGGATTAAAAAAAAAAAAAAAAAAAAAAACTGTAAAGGGGAAAGGGGAAGAGTCAATTCCGTAGACTTTTATAAGTTAAGCTCTGGACAAAAATCCTGATCCACCTCTGAACGATAAATAATGAGACAGTGAGCAGTTAATTTTGAAACCCAACAATGTGCCCTATGGAACCCAACACCTTCATCAGAATATTGTGCTAGAATTTTATAACTGTTTGGCTAAAAAGTGGAACGAGATTTTTTTATTGTGACCGTATATATTGCTCGTTAAGGGTTCAGAATATTAGGATAAATATTCCTGAGGAAGAAAGATTGAGTCCTGCCTGGTAATAATGCTCAGTGTGTGTGTGTGTGTGTCTGTGTGTGTATTTTGAAAAGTAAAGGATTAAGCAGAGTATCCATAAGCATTCTCTCTCTCTCTCTCTCTCTCTCTCTATCTATCTATCTATCTATCTATTTATTTATGTCTATCTATTGTTACATAGCCTATGATTTCATCATCCTTTGTGTAATTTTAACGCACAGTATGCTGCATGTTTGATCACGAGCGTGTTCTGCCTCAGTCCCCCCCTTCTACCGTTATAGTAGAGTAAGTCGTCCTCTCTGTTGTCCAAAGCGGGATTGTCAACTCTTTGTCCCCATGGCTTCATTTGCGCGTCCTTCTTACAAGTTGTATCAAGCTCTGCCGGCCCCTATATAATGAGCTCAGTCTCTGCATTATTGCCACTTAGATCTGCTCCTCATTTTTTTCACATCTCTGTCCTCCCCTGTACAGATATTATTATTGTGAGTGCTCAAGAAATCTCCAAACATCTAGCAGCTGTGTGTAATTTGAGTATAACTGTTGTATTTTTTCCTTGGACTGTGTAGCATAAGGTTAATTCTTAGGCCTAGTGAGGTTTTTTGATTAATGTTGGGTTTTATGTCAGTCATTTTTGATACTAGTTTGGATCTGCAATAATTTATCTTGCATTAACTGAGCATTACCCGGTGTATTTTCGTTTTATCAGGGCTGACTTAGGTAAATTTACCCTTGCTAATTTTGTGTTAATAAGGCTATTGCAGTTAACCATATATTTAACCTGTTTTTGCCATTACATTATCCTTATGAGTCCTGAATGTTTTGTTGTTAGTTTGAGCATTAAACTTTAACTTGTAATTTTACCTAACTCTTTGTTTTGAACCTGGAACTTTACGGGACAGTAGTGATTTTTTAGTATTCTCACTTGAAGTGTACATTATCTTTCTCTGTTCCGTAACATAAATTTGGCGACCTCATATCAGGATATTCAGGATATTATCATAAGGATATTGCTCGACATTTTGTGACTGTTACTTATTCATGATGTCTACTATTACTACACTTGATGAAGCCAAAGATTTTTTGTCAAATGTGCAAACAGTGTGTGATATAGAAAACAGATCAAAGAATGAACTTAAGCTTGTTGCTCAACAATTGGGAATTGCTGTTCGCTCTCATCATTCTAAAGATCAGATTGTTGACATGATTAATGAAAGCTTGTTTAATGTAACTCCTCCAAATGAGCAAATGCAGATTGAATTAGCTAAGTTACAGCTAGCCCTGCAGGAGGCTCGTGTGAAAGAAGCTGAATTTCAAGCACGTGCTAAGGAGGCTGAGTCTCAGGCTAAGGAGGCTTGTGTTAAGGAGGCTGAATTTCAGGCAAATGCTCGTATTCAAGAGGCACAGGTACAGACTCAGGCACAAATTGAACTTGCCAGGATTCAGGCAGACCATGAGTATCGCATGAAACAAGGTGGAACTGGATCATCTTGCTCTGATGATTTTGATGTGGCTAAAAATGTTAAACTTGTCCCTCCATTTAATGAATCTGATTTAACAAAGTATTTTCAGTTGTTTGAGAGGGTAGCTACAGGTTTTAATTGGCCCAAGGAGTATTGGCCAGTACTCCTTCAAACTGTTCTCACCGGTAAAGCTCAAGTAACTTATGCATCTTTGCCTCAGGATCAATCTGATAATTATGATGTAGTTAAGAGCTTGATTCTTGAGGCCTATGAGCTTGTTCCTGAAGCCTATAGAGTAAAATTTAGGACAACTTACAAGCAAGATAAGCAATCCCATGTTGAGTATGCAAAAATCAAAGAAGATCTGTTAGAGCAGTGGTTAAATTCTAAGAATGTGGATTCTGATTTTGGTAAATTTAAGCAGATGATTTTGCTGGAGGATTTCAAAAGGTGTATTTATAAAGATGTAAGCCTATATCTTGATGAGAAAAGAATAGATAATTTGTCTGATGCTGCAGTTTTAGCTGATGAATATGTTCTCACTCACAAGAGATATTCTAAAGAAAAAGAGAAAGCTGAGAGTAAGTACGTTGCCTCTACTCAGAGTACAGGTAACAGGAAAGAGAATAAAGATGATGTTTCTCAGGAAGTAAATACCAGCTTCACCTCCAGATTTCAGAAAAGTAAATGTACTTATTGTAGTAAGCTTGGTCATACTACGGAGAGATGTTTCAGGAGACAGCGTGATGTGAACAAAAAGGAGTCTTTAAATATTCAGTCAATTGGTCTAGTGTCCACTCTTGAGAGTTCCCAGAATTCTTTAACTGAGTTAACTGAACCTGCTTTGAGGGGTAACAAATTCTCATGATGGAGCTCCTCTTTTGAGCAGTAACGTGGGTGACACTCTCAAGAGTTCATGTGCTAATTTCCTGTCTGATGGTTTTGTCAGTCCTCTGGACAGTAATGACAGGAAGTCAGTTCAAATATATCGTGATACAGGTGCTTGCCAATCCCTTATGCTGACCAGTGTTCTAGGCTCTAATGTTAATTCCTCTGATGAAACTGTAATCTTACAAGGTGTAGGGAATAATTATTTCTCTGTCCCTCTGTGTAGAGTGAATTTAGAGTCTGGTTTTGTTAATGGTTCCGTTATGGTTGGGTTGGTTGAGACACTCCCAATGTCAGGTGTAACTTTCTTACTTGGAAATGATATTGGTGGAAGTCAAGTGTGTCCAGCTCCTCAGTTGTCTAGTGAGCCAGTGGCTGCGTCCCAGGATTGTGATGTCCCTGATGTGTTCCCTGCATGTGCTGTCACTAGGGCTAAGTCTAAAGTTACTGGTGATTTAGAGGATAATGATGATGATGATGTTATCCTAGCTGACACTTTTCTTGCTAATTTGGACCACTCACCAGATGAGACAGTACCCCGTAGTGTTGATAATTTGTCTCGTCAAGAGTTGGTTGAGTTGCAGGTTGCTGACCCTGAGTTGAAAGGTCTAGCTAACTCTGCTTGCAGTGAAGAAGAGTCAGCCGGTGCTTCTACTTGTTATTATGTAAAGTCAGGAGTACTTATGAGGAAGTGGAGACCCCCAACAGCATCAGCCGACTGTGAATGGGAGGTTGTACATCAAGTTGTCATCCCTCGTGTTTGTAGGCAGGATATCATTAGAGTGGCTCATGATTCCAGTTTGGCAGGACACCTTGGAGTGAGGAAGACTGTGGCACGCATTTTGAAACACTTCTACTGGCCAGGTATCTTCAGGGATGTTTCCTGGTATTGTAAGTCTTGTCACACCTGTCAAGTTGTGGGGAAGTGTAATCAGACCGAAAAGGTTGCACCTCTAGTTCCCATTCCTCCTTTTGAGGCGCCTTTCACCCGTGTGTTGGTGGATATTGTGGGCCCTCTTCCTAAGACTTCTTCAGGATTTTCTTATGTGTTGACCATGATTGATATGGCTACTCGTTATCCTGAAGCCATTCCACTTAGAAATATCTCATCAAAGAACGTGGTTAAGGAAATGCTAGGGTTCTTCACAAAGTTTGGTCTGCCCAAGGAGGTACAGTCAGACCGGGGAAGTAATTTCATGTCAAACGTTTTCAAGCAGTCTCTGAAAGAGTTGGGCATCACCCAGATCACGTCTTCAGCTTACCATCCCCAGACCCAATGAGCGTTGGAGAGATATCATCAAACACTCAAATCGATGCTCAAGAAATACTGTTTGGAACATCAGAAAGACTGGGATAAAGGTCTTCCATTCGTTGTGTTTGCTGCAAGAGAATCTCCAAATGAATCACTGGGCTTCTCACCTTTTGAACTACTGTTTGGCCATGAAGTAAGAGGACCCCTTAAGTTACTTAAGGAATGCTGGCTGTCGGAGGAAGATGACGTCAACCTGCTGGAGTATGTGATGAAGTTCAAAGAACGGCTGTCCACTGCTTTACAGCTGGCACGAGAGAATTTAGGAGCTGCTCAGGAGAGGATGAAGACTTGGTATGATAAGAAGTCCAGGTTGCGCCACTTTCAGCCAGGAGATCAGGTTTTGATTCTGCTACCAGTTCATGGGCAACCTCTTCAAGCCAAGTTTAGTGGTCTTTATTTCGTGGAGAAGAAACTCAGTGATGTCAACTATGTCATCGCCACACCAGATCGTAGAAAGAGCAAGCAACTTTGTCACATCAACATGCTAAAGTTATATCACAGGCGTGACGAAAATAATCCAGCCTGCACTGTAGCTGTTCCACCCGAGTCTGCAAGTGAAGCTCTCCCATGCAGCATGAGCCTGAGTGATAGTTTGGGGAAGAATCCTGATATCATGAATGATCTCCAGACTAAGCTTTCTCATCTACCTCCCGAGGAAAGGCAGGAGTTTTCGGCATTACTGCAGGAGTACCCGCAAGTGTTCCGTGCCACTCCAGGAAGAACCACTGTGTTGATGCATGATGTCGATGTTGGAGACGCAAAGCCAATTAAATTGCCTCCTTACCGTGTGAACCCAGTGAAAGTTCCTCTCATCCAGAAGGAGCTTGGCTACCTGTTGGACCACAAGATGATTGAGCCCTGTCAGAGCGAGTGGAGTTCTCCTGTCACTCTAGTCCCTAAGCCAGGTGGGTCACAGCGGCTTTGCATCGACTACAGACGTGTTAATCAGATCACCAAAACAGACACTTACCCTCTCCCTCGCGTGGAAGATTGCATAGACAAGATTGGAAAGGCTAGGTACATAAGTAAGTTTGATTTGTTAAAGGGATACTGGCAAGTACCTATGACTGAGCGTGCTATGGAGATCTCATGTTTTGTAACATTAGGAAAGACCTTTGCATGGTCTGTAATGCCATATACAGATTGTTTTAGAGTAATAAGAAATTTCCTTTGTAAATTTCTTTTTTCTTTGTGGGGAGGTGTTACCTAGCCTATGATTTCATCATCCTTTGTGTAATTTTAACGCACAGTATGCTGCATGTTTGATCACGAGCGTGTTCTGCCTCAGTCCCCCCCTTCTACCGTTATAGTAGAGTAAGTCGTCCTCTCTGTTGTCCAAAGCGGGATTGTCAACTCTTTGTCCCCATGGCTTCATTTGCGCGTCCTTCTTACAAGTTGTATCAAGCTCTGCCGGCCCCTATATAATGAGCTCAGTCTCTGCATTATTGCCACTTAGATCTGCTCCTCATTTTGTTCACATCTCTGTCCTCCCCTGTACAGATATTATTATTGTGAGTGCTCAAGAAATCTCCAAACATCTAGCAGCTGTGTGTAATTTGAGTATAACTGTTGTATTTTTTCCTTGGACTGTGTAGCATAAGGTTAATTCTTAGGCCTAGTGAGGTTTTTTGATTAATGTTGGGTTTTATGTCAGTCATTTTTTATACTAGTTTGGATCTGCAATAATTTATCTTGCATTTACTGAGCATTACCCGGTGTATTTTCGTTTTATCAGGGCTGACTTAGGTAAATTTACCTTTGCTAATTTTGTGTTAATAGAGGCTATTGCAGTTAACCATATATTTAACCTGTTTTTGCCATTACATTATCCTTATGAGTCCTGAATGTTTTGTTGTTAGTTTGAGCATTAAACTTTAACTTGTAATTTTACCTAACTCTTTGTTTTGAACCTGGAACTTTACGGGACAGTAGTGATTTTTTAGTATTCTCACTTGAAGTGTACATTATCTTTCTCTGTTCCGTAACACTATCTATGTATATCATTGTCTATATCTATCTACTTACCTGCCCACCGATCTACCTACCTCCCTTCCTCCCTACCAACCTACCCACTTACCTACCTGCCTATCTATCTATCTATCCATCTATCTATATCATTCTGTCTATATCTATCTACCTACCTGCCTACCAGTCTACCTACCTACCTCCCTCCCTGCCTACCTACCTACTTACTTACCTACCTGCCTACCTATCTACCTATCTCTCTTTTTATCTGTCTACCTGTCTGTCAGTCCATCAATCCATCTGTCTTTCTATCTATCTCTATGTCTGTCAGTCCATCAGTCCATCTGTCTATATATCTATCAGTTAGTTAATTAATCCAACTGTACAGCATTGAGTCTGTCTTCCTGTATTTGTCCATTTATCTATCCATCTATCTGTCACAGCATTTATCTGTCGTCCACCACAATGTCCAATCCCTCACTGCTGCTGTAAAACAGAATGATCCTGCCTGCATGGGACTATCAATATACTCTTCACTAATTTACCAGCAGAGAGGCCACGGACATTTTAAAAGCCCACTCAATAGCAACCTTACATCTGAAGCTTTGAACTTGTAAAACGAGATCCCAATCCACTTATAATTCATTTATGTATTAATATTAATATTATTATTATTATTATTATTATCATTATTACCAGTAGTAATAGTAGTGGAAGTAGTAGTAGTGGTGGTGGTGGTGGTGGTGGTAGGAGTAGTAACAGTAGTAGTAATATTTTGTTGCTTAGTTACGAATCTTCTGTAGTTCTTTTACCTTAGCTTGGCCAAAATTTTCGTCTCTTTGTAGCTTATTATTTTCACATATGTAAGTGAGAGATTAAAAACAATACTAGGGCTCTACATCCTATTCATTGCTCTTCTTCGTGACTAGCATCATATTCTAGTATTAATTGATTGTTATAACTCAACATTCAAGATAGAGAGATGGCGGTTTTAGGCCAATTTAGAGTAAAAAGAGTATAGGAGAACTTATGCAGATTCAAAACACAGTACAGAGATATGTTGGATCTGCTGCTTTCGGTAGTTTTCACAACATTTTAACACTGGCGCTGACGAAGAGCCTCAGCCTGATGGCTCTGTGCACTCTGGGTGGAGCAGCTGCGGCGTCCACCCGGAAGCAAATCCTCCCCACATTTCCCTGCACCTCGCCGTGGAAAGGGGCCTGGTCCGATCATGGTGAGGCGCAGTCTACGACAAGGGGGCGCCTCCTACACGATATATACTGTATACTTTACTGTATTGTACCTGTAGGACAACAACACAGAAGCAGTTTTTTACCTGTGGTCGACGGGTCAACTCGGCCAGACAAACCAGGGTTGAATAACAGTATCAACAACATTTTTACGCCTGCTCTGAACGGGTGCAAGTTAATCAGTGACTAACTACAAAGCTTTGGGGACATTGCTTTGAGACTGCATGAAGAGCCAATAGGCCTGGTTTAGCTGGAAGTTTCTACTGTATGTCTCGAGACTGCATAACTAAATCTTGTTTTTTTTTTTTTTCCAATATTTTTTTTCGTTTTTTCCTAGCTTCGAGATGGCAAAAAAGAAAAGATTTTCTTGACTGTTTAGGTTTTGTTAAGTCTCCAAATTGCATAACCGAACCTTTAGATTTTTTCCCCTCTATTTTTAAACATAATTTTTCTCATTCTTAACCCTCGCTCCCCTCAGGCTCCTTCCTATCCCCTCGCTCCCCTCAGGCTACCTCCCCTCCCTCCCTCGCACCCCTCACCCTCTATCTCCTTCCTCCCTCGCTCCCCTCAGCCTCCATTCCCCTCCTCCCCATTTGATGGTTTCAAAAATTCCCTCGCCAGGATCGCCATATAATTTCCACACTATTTCCTAGATTAACGGCGGCGGTGGTGGGGTGATTTCCCGTTCGTTCTGGGACTAATTTCGCCGTTCACCAACTACCGGAGGAAATAATAGTTTGTCGGGGCGTTCCGAACGTGTATGGGTTGGGTTACGTTCAGTGTATATGAGGGGGAAAAAGGTGGATCATTATTATCATTGTTATACATCATCGTCGTTGTCGTTATTATTATTATCATCAATAATCCACCACCGCCATCATCATCATCATCATCATCACCATCATCATCATCATCATCACCATCATCATCAATCAATCAATCTATTAGTCAGTCATCTTCAATCGATCATTTATCATCAATTTGTCATCATCATCATCATCATTCATCGGCATCAGCATCAATCATCATCAGCCAGTTATCATTAGTATTAGTCAGCCATCATCAGTCAATCAGCCATTATTAGTCAGCCATTTCTCAGTCAAGTAGTCATTATTAGTCAGTCATTCTTAGCCTATCAGCCATCAAATAGTCATCATCATCATCAGCCTGAGAGTCCGCTGCAGGAAGAAAGCCTCTGTCATATTTCTCCACTTTGACTTACTGATTGTTAGCCTATGTAGTTCTGGAAGATCTCTGAATTTATCTCTCCCTCTTCAAGAAGGAGTATTAGGCCATTCAGGGAAGAGTATTAGACCGTTGAAGGAGGAGTATTAGACCGTTGAAGGAGTATTAGATCGTTGAAGGCGGAGTATTAGACTGTTCGAGGAGGAGTATTAGACCGTTGAAGGCGGAGTATTAGACCGTTCAAGGAGGAATATTAGACCGTTCAAGGAGGAGGATTAGACCGTTCAAGGAGGAGTATTAGACCGTTCAAGGAGGAGGATTAGACCGTTCAAGGAGGAGGATTAAACCGTTCAAGGAGGAGGATTAGACCGTTCAAGGAGGAGAATTAGACCGTTCAAGGAGGAGGATTAGACCGTTCAAGGAGTATTAGACCGTTCAAGGAGGAGGATTAGACCGTTCAAGGAGGAGTATTAGACCATATAAGTTATGTTCAGTGTAAGGAAGGGAGAGGAAGGGAGATTGTACCATATAAAAGCAGGTGGAGGAAAGAAGATGGCGGGAGATTGTACCATATAAAAGGAGATGGAGGAAGGAAGAAGGAGATTATACTACATTAAAAAAGGTATAAAGAGTGAAGAAGGAGGGAGATTGTACCATATAAAATGGTGAAGGTAGGAAGGAGGGAGATTGTACCACATAAAATGGTGAAGGTAGGAAGGAGGGAGATTGTACCACATAAAAGGAGGTGGAGGGAGGAAGAAGGAGGAAGATTGTTCAAGGTGGAGGGAGGAAGAAGGAGGAAGATTGTTCACGGTGGAGGGAGGAAGATGAAGGGAGATTGTTCAAGGTGGAGGGAGGAAGAAGGAGGGAGAGTGTGCCATATAAAAAAAGGTGAAGGGAGGGAGAAATAGGGAGATTGCTCAGGGTGGAGGGAGGAAGATGGAGAGAGATTGTTCAGGGCGGAGGGAGGAAGATGGAGGGAGAGTGTGCCATTAAAAAAAAAAAAAAAAGTGGAGGGAAGGAGAAATAGGAAGAGTGTTCGGGGTGAGGGGAGGAAGAAGGAGGGAGATTGTATCATACATGGGGAGGAAAGGGGGATCGAGGAATATTTACCCACTCTTACGCTATTCTAACGTGATATCCTATACTTTCTGAATGTACGAGTAATATTGCCGTTCATGTCGCCTGGGTTCTTTTTTGGGGGAGGTTGAGGCAAGTTCTAGACACGAGAGAGAGAGAGAGAGAGAGAGAGAGAGAGAGAGAGAGAGAGAGAGAGAGGAGGGGGACAGCGAATATATCAACCCCCAGCTGAAAATAAAGCAACTCTAGTATGGTTGCACCTGGCTATAGTCCATTTACCTTAACTTGGCCCAGATATTTTTTAAAGATTATTTCGCGTAGCTCAGCAGTGGAATAAGGCAATACAGTGGATCCACATACTTTCTGTAGCACTTCTTCATGACTAGCATCAATATTCTACTGGTAATCTTTTGTCCCACCTCAGGATTCAAGGTGGAGAGATGACATTTTAGGCCAAGTTAGAGCAACAGGAGTATAGAATAATCCCTTTACTTCTCCTTTACTCAGTTACGTTCTGATGCTTGTTCCGCCGTTCATCAAGCTCTATATTAATATGGACACGTTCAGTATAGGGTTGTAATTAGTTCCATACTCAGTGAAGAATATACACATGAAAATTATGCCGTTCATCCGTCAGGAAATCTATACTTCTTTCACCTTAACTTGACCTAAAATTTTCGTCCTTTTGCGACTTATTGACCTAGCTAATAGGCACAGAAAGACATTGCTAGAGCTATACAACCTTTCCCATAGCACTTCTTCGTGACTGTCGTCATCTTCTAGTCTTAATTCGAGGTGGAGGGATGGCAGTTTTTGACCATGTTAAAGTAAAAAGAGTATATGTTATTTTTTCAGTAGGGGGTCATTTAATTTATCATCTAATGGAGGGATGGCAATTTTAGGCCAAGTTAATGTGAAAGGAGTATAGGTTTATCATCAGTGGTGCATTCAGATCTACTATGGCTTTGGGGGGAGAGATTTTTGGGGGGAGGCGGAGACATTGTTTGAGGGGGTATTATGGGGGGGAAAGGGAGGGGGAGGCGGAAGATGGAGAGGAAGGGGCGGTGAGAAGACATAGATGGGGAGGGAGAAAGGACAGGGGGAGGGAGAATGGGGAGGGGGAGGTAGGGGAAGGGAGAGGGAGCGTAATGAGGGCGTGAGAAGACAGATGGGGGAGGGAGAAAAGTCAGGGTGAGGTCGAGATGAGAGAGGGGAGGGAGGGGGGCAAAAGTTGAGGGAACGAAAGGGGGGGGAGGTACAAAATAACATTATTCCCCATCCCCCACGCCCCCCTTCCATCTCTGGACAATGGGGGTCTGTGATCACCCCCACCCCATCTCATGAAATTGCTTCATCAACGGAGATTTTTATCATTGTTGATTTTATGGTTCTAGGATGAAGTCGTCACTCTGTCTCGTTCACGGTCTCCCTCTCCTTCATCTCCTGATCTTCTCCTCCCTCCTACTTAACCCCCTTCCCCCCTCCTTCTTCCCTCCTCTTTCCTCCGCCTACTCTCTTCCTCCTCCTCCTTGCCATCATCGTCTTAATCTGCCGTAACTCTTTCACCTCCCCCTCATCTTCCCTCTTCCCTCTCTCTCTCTCTCTCTCTCTCTCTCTCTCTCTCTCTCTCTCTCTCTCTCTCTCTCTGTTTATCTTCTTTATTTTATACTTCGGTCATCTGCCTGTGTGTGTGTGTGTGTGTGTGTGTGTGTGTGTGTGTGTAGGTAGGTAGATACAATATATACAGTGACCACCACCATCATCCTCAGCACTACACCATAACATCACACAGCTGTTTTGCATACTAATATATACCATTGTTTCCCACGAGAGTACAACAGATATATATTTTTGCATACGGCCAGCACTGGCAGGCGTGTATAATTTATCTATTCCCAGGGCGATGATATTCTGCTATTAACCTGTTTTAGTGTGATGGCAGTATTATGTATTATTTCCACTTAACACTTATTTCGTTTTACCTACCCCTCTCATTGTGCTATTGCAAACTATACTCCTTTTACTCTAACCTTTCCGCCTTGTCTACTGAGTTGTAACGGTAGATGGACTTATAATATGACGCTAGCCACGAAGTGCTACGGAGAGGATGTAGAACCGTAGCACTGTTTCCTGTCACTGATTTACTTGAAATAAGTTGTGGAAGGACGATAACCTGGCCCAGGGGTGACTGGAGTACAGTCCTGTCATCTTTCCTGTTTTTCTGTCAAATTTTCAAATTTGAAACTTGGTCTTGAATCCAAGGCAAATGACACAGGTGAGACAGATGACACTGATCTGTGGCCAGGTAAGGTAATCAGTGTCAGCTGCTGTAGACTCTATTTACCTATCTATAGCCAGACGCCATAATCCAGTAAGGGATGGCCGATTGTCATTTAGTTTTTTTACGGGGAGGGACACTAACCCTCCGCCAACCCACTTGTTGACACGTGAGGAACACTTATGGGTTGGTTATATGGTTACCACCCAGCATTGTGAATGGTTTCCTGACTTACTGGAAATCATTTGACTCGTCACGCAATGTAAAGCCACCTGAAAAGGAAAGAAGAGTAATAAAAAGCGACAGGAAAGATGGAGAAATAGAATAAAAAAAGGATGGCAGACACAGACAAAGAATAAAGGTGAAAGATGAAGTAGGCAGCACTACATCAAGTGAGTGGATGATGGCCGCCTTCACCTACCACGTACTGTACAATCACTAGAAAATATTTTCAAATCCCATAGGGAGAGCAGTAGGAGTGGGGACAGGACTAGTGTGGCCGAGTGTACTGAACCCTTTCAGTCCGATGGCGTGTTTCAGCTACTTATTCTTGCTGCTTCTACACAATTTGATTAAGCTTTGAGACTTTTTCACTCAGTGGAGCGTTACCTGAAGGGAGCACTACATCCTGTGAGAGGATGGTGAGAGCTCCGACATACCAAGAATATCCTAAAAGTTAAAGACTACCTGAAGGGAATAATAGACATTGTTTTTAACTTCCTCTGTTCGAGAGGCCTTTTTTAAATAAACAAAAATAAATAGGTAAATAAATGGACTATAAGTATCAAGAACAAATTAGGAAGATGGAGAGATGCATTATTAACGAAATTGTTATTTTTATTATTGTTATTAATACTATCATTATTATTATTATTATTATTATTATTTATTATTATTATTATTATTATTATTATTATTATTGTTAATGTTGTTTTTAATGCTATTATTATGCAAACAGTGATACCCCCTTGAATGTAGTCGTTAGTGAGCAATTTGATGGTAGATACTGAAATAGATATACATCTAGAAAGGTGCATGGATAGATAGGGAATAAATTAGTAAACAGTTGGCTCTATATATAGAGATGGATGGATGATTGGTTAGATGGAGATAGATGGAGAGACAGGTCGATAGATAAACAGATAGTTCGAGAGATAGACAGACAAATAGGTAGATAGACAGACAGATACACAGACATAGATAGATAAAGAGAGATTGATAGACAGACAGACAAATTAATTGGTTGATAGGTAAACGTAGAGATTGATAAATAGAAGGACTGACAGATATAAACTTCGTGTCCTCGTTTACTGACTGAGAATAAAAGCCTGAATAACAAAAAAAATAAAAAGAAAGAAATTATTTTAACATGAAAAAAGAAATTTGCTACAAGAGAACCTTAATCTTAATACAAGGTGTGGCAGTGTGTGGTGTGGCAGTGTGTGGTATGGCAGTGTGTGGTGTGGTAGTGTGAGGTGTGGCAGTGTGTGGTGTGGTAGTGTGAGGTGTGGCAGTGTGTGGTGTGGAAGTGTGAGATGTGGCAGTGTGTGGCGTGGCAGTGTGAGGTGTGGCAGTGTGTGGTGTGGCAGAGTGTGGTGTGGCGGTGTGAAGTGTGGCAGTGTGTGGTGTGGAAGTGTGAGATGTGGCAGTGTGTGGTATGGCAGTGTGTGGTATGGCAGTGTGTGGTGTGGCAGTATGTGGTATGGGGGTGTGTGGTGTGGCAGCGTGTGGTATGGCAGTGTGTGCTGTGGCAGTGTGTGATATTGCAGTGTGTTGTGTGGCAGTGTGTGGTGTGGCAGTGTGAGGTGTGGCAGTGTGTAGTGGGGCAGTGTGCGGTGTGGAAGTGTGAGGTGTGGTAGCGTGTTGTGTGGCTGTGAGGTGTGGCAGGATGTGTTGTGGCAGTGTGTGGTGTAGCAGTGTGAAGTGTGGCGTGTGGCAGTGTGTGGTGTGGCAGTGTGAAGTGTGGCAGTGTGTGGTGTGGCAGTGTGAGGTGTGGCAGTGTGTGGTGTGGCAGTGTGTGGTGTGGCAGTGTGTGGTGTGGCAGTGTGTAGTGGGGCAGTGTGTGGTGTGGAAGTGTGAGGTGTGGCAGCGTGTTGTGTGACTGTGAGGTATGGCTGGATGTGTTGTGGCAGTGTGTGGTGTGGCAGTGTGTGGTGTGGCAGTATGTGGTATGGGGGTGTGTGGTGTGGCAGCGTGTGGTATGGCAGTATGTGCTGTGGCAGTGTGTGATATTGCAGTGTGTTGTGTGGCAGTGTGTGGTGTGGCAGTGTGAGGTGTGGCAGTGTGTAGTGGGGCAGTGTGCGGTGTGGAAGTGTGAGGTGTGGTAGCGTGTTGTGTGGCTGTGAGGTGTGGCAGGATGTGTTGTGGCAGTGTGTGGTGTAGCAGTGTGAAGTGTGGCGTGTGGCAGTGTGTGGTGTGGCAGTGTGAAGTGTGGCAGTGTGTGGTGTGGCAGTGTGAGGTGTGGCAGTGTGTGGTGTGGCAGTGTGTGGTGTGGCAGTGTGTGGTGTGGCAGTGTGTAGTGGGGCAGTGTGTGGTGTGGAAGTGTGAGGTGTGGCAGCGTGTTGTGTGACTGTGAGGTATGGCTGGATGTGTTGTGGCAGTGTGTGGTGTGGCAGTGTGTGGTGTGGCGGTGTGAGGTGTGGCAGTGTGAGATCTGACAGTGTGTACAAAGCTCTCTTCATAACAGTATGCAGAGTCTGATAACAAGGTTCGACTCTATGGATTTCTTTTCGTCGGCATCAGAGCAAGATAGAGAAGAATGACAAGCGAGATGGATGCTGATGTGACCCTTGATGTTTCCTGATGGCTTTTGAAGAATAATAAGCAAAGAAGGCTGGGAGAGAGAGAGAGAGAGAGAGAGAGAGAGACAGAGAGAGACAGACAGACAGACAGACAGACACAACAATATCCATTACATTGTACTAGGTGAACTGATGTGCGTGACGACTGTATGTATTTACGGCCAAGATTTTACAACACCGAGGAGGAGGAGTGTAAGCCTAAGTATTACACTGTGAGGAAGGATGAAGGTGGTGGCAACTGTCATCCACTCACTTCTTGTAGTGCTGCCTACTTTTTCATCTTTACATTATTGTTTTTCTCCGTGTGTTCCCTTACTTTTCTATTTCTCCCATCCTTCCTGTCACTTTTTATTGCTCTCCCATCCACTTGTGGTGGCTGTGCAGTGATTGACAAGCCTACTTGTTTTCTGTAACCCAGGAACTCCTGTACAAAGCTGGGTGGTAACCATACAACGAAATGACAAGGTGATGTGAAGCTTTCTTTGGTGCTTCTGTTAACTGGATGGAGAGACGCAATTGCGGCGTCCATCCAGGAACCAAATATCTACACCCTTCCTCGCCTTGCTGTGGCGATGCGCTGTCTGCCGCAAGGAAACGTCAGTTCACAACACAGGACGGCTCTGCAGGGGTGGTTGTTTGTCTGTGGTTGATGGGTCTGCTCGATCAGACAGACCGGGGTTACACAAAACAACAACAATTAAGTAAGAGCACACACACACACACACACACACACACACACACACACACACTGAGACTATGGATCACTTCCAACACCAAACCACTGAATACGAGGTGTTTGTGTGTGTGTGTGGGGGGGGGGAGTGTGACTATTCAACTCTTTCCCTCACCCTTACCCTCACTCACCCTCACCTTCACCTTTACCCTCACCATCACCCTCACTCACCCTCACTCTTACTCACCCTCACTCTCCCTCACTCTTACCCTCACTCTCCCTAACCCTCACCCTCACCCTCACCCTTACTCACCCTCACCCTCACCCTACACTTCACCCTCACACCCTTACTCACCGTCATCCTCACCTTCACCTTCACCCTCACTCACCCTCACCCTCATCCACCATCATCCTCTCTCACCCTCACCCTCACTCACCTTCACCCTCACTCCCCCACACCCTCACTCCCCCTCACCCTCACTCACCCTCACCCTCACCCTCACCAACTTTCACCCTCACTCACCCTCACCCTCACTCACCCTCACCCTCACCCTTACTCACCCTCACCGTCACTCACCCTCACCCTCACTCACCCTCACCCTTACTCACCCTCACCCTCACTCACCCTCACCCTCACCCTCACCCACCTTCACCCTCACTCACCCTCACCCTCACCCTCACCCTCACCCACCCTCACCTTTACCCTCACTCACCCTCACCCACCGTCACCCTAACCCGCACCCATCTTAACCTTTACCTTCACCCTCACCCTTATTCACCCTCACCCTCACCTTCACCCTCATTCAACCTCACACTCACTCTCACCCTCGCCCTCACTCACCCTCACCCTCACTCACCCTCACCCTCACCCTTACCCTCACTCACCCTCACCCTCACCCTCGCTCACCCTCACCCTTACCCTCACTCACCCTCACCCTCACTCATCCTCATTCTTGCCCTCACCCTCACCTTCACTCTCACTCACCCTCACCCTTTTCCTCACCCTCACTCACACTCACCCTCACTCACCCTCATCCTTGCCTTCACCCTCACCCTCATTCACCCTAACCCTCACCTTCACCCTCACTCACTCTCATCCTCACCCTCACATTCACCCTCACCCTCACACTCACCCTCACTCTCACCCTCACCCTCACCCACTCTTTCCCCTTTTTCCCTCGTCGCGCCACTCCCCTCTTCCTCCCCCACCGTCACCCCCTCAATTTTCTTTCTCATCCCTTCCTTTCTCTCTCACCCCCCTCTCTCATTATCTCTATTATCTCTTTCCACAGATATCTCCCCTCACTCCTAGTCTCTCCCTCAGGCCCTTCATCAACCGTCATCTCATCTTTCCTCCCCCTCACCCTTCTCTCTCCCCATCTCGTCACTCCCTCCCTTATCAAATTCCTATCTCCTCCTCCATCTAGTCTTTCCTCCTTCTTTTCCTCTCCTTTCCTCTTTGTTTTAGTCTCACAGGAACGATGGTGTTAGGAGAAGGGGAGGATGAAATGGTAATTCTCCCCCTCCCCTCCCCTTCCCTCCTCTCCCCTCTCCTCCCCACGCATTCTTTCCTCCCTCCTGTCCCCATCTCTCCCTCCCACCTCTCCTATCCTGCGTCTTGTCATCCCCCCCTCCCGTCTTCCCTCCATCCTCTCCCGCTATCCCTTTCCCTACCCTCTTTCTCATCATCCACTTCCCCCTCTCACCCCATCCACCTCCCATTTTCCCTCCATTCTCTCAAACCCTCCGACCCTCTCCCCTTCTCCCTCCCTTCCCCTACCCCTCTACTTCTTCCCTCCATTCTCCCCCCTCCACCTCCTCCCCATTTACCACCCCCACCCTCCTTCCCTTCCTCCTTTCACCCCTCCCCTTCCATCTCCCCCTCTAATTCTCTATGACCCCAGGAGAAGTGATTAGGGAAGGGGTGTAAGAGGGGGTAGGGAGGGGGTAGGGAGGGGGTAGAGAGGGAGGGGAGGGAGGTGGTAAGGGGGGCAAGGAGGAGGAAGAGTGGGGGGGTAGGGAGGTGGTGTAAGGGAGGGGTATCAGGAAGGCACCGACTGTCTTTTCCTCTCCATCCTCTTCACTCACTCCCCCAGTCCCTCTTCACATTTCCCCCTCCACTTCACTTCTTCCTCCTCCACTTCACTTCTTCCTCTTCCACTTCACTTTTTCCTCCTCCACCTCACAGCTTCCTCCTCCACTTCACATATTCCTCCTCCACTTCACATATTCCTCCTCCACTTCACATCTTCCTCCTCCACTTCACATCTTCCTCCTCCACTTCACATCTTCCTCCTCCACTTCACATATTCTTCCTCCACTTCACTTCTTCCTCCTCCACTTCACAGCTTCCCCCTCCACTTCACTTCTTCCTCCTCTCCACTTCATTCAGCCTCATGGATCATAGAAAGAGTAAGGCAAACCGAGAGTGAGGAGGGGGTAGGATAAATCAAGACATAAACGGTGATACGGGATAAGTAATGGCGGGCAGTATCATTAGAGCACAACAGATGGACAACCAGGGTAACTGAGTGGCTGCCCAGAGATGGAATGAGAGGAAGAGGCAGACAGAGAATAGGAATGAGAAATGGAGTGAGAGAAAGAAGCTGACAGAGGATAAGAAGGAGAGATGGAGTGAGAGGAAGAGGCAGACAGAGAATAAGGAGAGATGGAGTGAGAGGAAGTGGCAGACAAAGAATAAGATGAAGAGATGACATTTAGAGGTCTATTAGGACTGAATGGAACTTGCTAACAGCCAATAGGTCAGAGTGGAAAAATGTTAAGAAAGGTTTCTGTCTTGTAATGGACCCTCTTTGGTTGTTTATGATGATAATTCCTGAGACAAGGCGCAGACGGTCAAAAGGAAAATAATGGTACAGTAGAACACAGTAGGGCTTTGGCTTTTTATTTTATTGTAACTCACCACACCTGTGGTGAGTTATATTGTTCTTCTCAATATCATTGTTATAACTCACCACACCAGTTGTGAGCTATAGTGTTCTTGTCAATATTCGTATTACCAGCTGCGATAGTGAAGCTGGTGTTGTTTTCAGTCTGTCTGTCAGTGTCTGTCTGTGTGTGTATCTGTGTGTTTGCACGATAACTTCGCAACCGTTCAAGATATCATCACAAAATTTATAGGTGTGTAATAGGGATGAAAATCTCTTACGAGTTCCAAATTGTTGAAAGTAGGTCAAGGTCTGTGTGTCTGTTAGCACGATAACTTCGCAACCGCTCAAGATATCATCACAGAATTTTACAAGAGTGTGGTAGGGATGAAAATTTCCTACGAGTTCGAAGTTGGTGAAAGTAAGTCAAGGTCAAGGTCATATTCCGAGCCGCGCTAGATATGTATCGGCTCGCGGCTGGTGTGATTCTTCCCTCCGGGGGACCTCTGGTTCTTCTTCTTCTTCTTCTTATTATTATTATTATTATTATTACCTCACAACACCAGTGGCGAGTTATATTGGTCTTGTCAATATTATTATTATTATTATTATTATTATTATTGATGTGGATGTGATAGGAAACGTTATGAGAAACACACTGAGGTGGTTTGGCCATGTGGAGAGGATGGAGGGTGAAAGACTGACGAAGAGAGTGTATGTGAGTGAGGTGGAGGGGGGAAGAGGGAGGGGGAGGCCGAGGATGAGATGGAGGGATGGGGTGGAGAAGTATATGAGAGAGGGGGGTGTGAGTTGGGAGCAGGGCAGTGAAATGGCGGGGGACAGGGCGACTTGGAGGCGATTTGTTTGTGGCCACCCCAAACGGGATTGAGGCGTCTGGCAATAGATAGATAGATAGATTATTATTGCTGTTGTTGTTATTGTTGTTGTCGTTGTTTTTAACGAAGTAAGTTACTAGTGTTCACTCAGTTTCAAAGCTATGGCCGCCATACTTGCCCATCTTAGTACCCTGCTGGCGGCTTCATATGACCCAGTATCATCCAGTTCGCCTTAATGAGAACCTATGAAAATAATCTATTTGCGGATCCTTAAAAACCGCTAAAAGTACACTTGAATTTTTGTGGGCCATAGCCAAGGTTGAGGGGCAGGTCTAAAATGACAATGGGCCCATTTGGGCCGGTTGGTTCTGAGATTGCCTAGGGGTCAATGAAACGTAGTTTGGGCTCAGTCATTTTTTGCTTTGCGAGGATTTTGTTGCTTTCATCTTCGCGCAACGTGTTTGACATTCTTCTAGGGGGGTTCTGCTACACCAGCTCTTCACTTCGAAGTGCTCACTATATGAAGGGTGTTGAAATTACAAAGTCCAGTAATAGCTTATCATCTGGCGAGTTACTGAAATTGTTAATATCAATTTCTGTTTTCTAGTTATTATTACCATATTCATAACTCACCGCACCAGTGGTGAGTTATATTGTTCCTCTCAATATTATTATTACTCACTTAAAGGCCGCCTTCGGCGGTCTCCACTCGATATCAAGTCATTTCCTATTTTCAGACAGAAATGAGTCCTAACTCAGGAACCGGTGGCCCAGTTGGACTGGAAATTGTTTTCTTCAAGTTAGAGCATTTTAACGGTACCTTCCTCTAACAAAAATTGTGCTACATGTACCAGTTTTTGCTGTGTTAGGGTAACAAACAACCAAACAAAGAGAAATTGGATCATTATAACTCGCGTAAAGGCCGCCTTCAGCAGCCTCCATTTGATGTCAAGTTACTTCCTATGTTCAGTAAGAAATGAGTCATAGCTCGGGAACCGGTGGCCCGACTGGACTGGAAATTATTTTATTCTTCAAGTTATGGCATTTTGATGGGACCTTGCGCAAACAAGAACTGCGCTAAATGCACAGGTTTTCGTTATGTTACGGGAACAAATAAACAAACGTACGGAAATCGGATCGTTATGATATAGATTATTATTATTATTATTATTATTATTATTGTTGTTGTTGTTGTTTCTTACGATGAAGTAAATTGCTTCTATTTGCTGAATTTCAAAGCTACGGCCGTCATACTAGGCCATCTGAGTCTCCCAGCTGGCGGCTTCATATGACCCAGTATCATCCAGTTCCCAGTATTGGTTTTCCAGTTACATCCAAAAGCCTATAAAAATAGTCTTTTTGCAGATACTCAGACACCATTAAAGGTAAAGCCATGAAATTTTTGTGGGACATATCCAAGTTCGGAAGCAGGTCTGAAATGAGTGTGGCTGATTGGGGCCAGTAGTTTCTGAGATCGCCCTAAGGTCAATGGAAAGTAACTAGGGGTCACTGAGTGTACAATTTAAAAAAACAGAATCACCAAACTTGGTACATTTGTAGAACTTTACATGCTATGCATGGCTACCAGTTATGAATGACCTTGACCCAAAACTCAAGGTCACAGCCAATGTCAAGGTTCAAAATTTGCTAATTATTAATGAAGCACTACATGAAGCCCATTGAAAGTACCAGGTCCACCGATGGGTATTGGGGAATAAATCGGCCCTGTGGAACTGAAGAAGAAAGTGAATGATCTTATCATTTGTGGTGAATTGCTGGCTACCAAGTATGAATGCCCTTGACCCAAAACTCAAGATCACAGCCAATGTCAAAGTTCAAAATTTGCTTTATTTTTTATGTACTGAGGTCACATGCACAAGATGAATGACCTTGTCCTGTGGTGGGTTGTTGAAATTGCTAATGGCAATTTCCGTTTTTTAGTTATTATTATTATTTCTTGCGAAGAAGCAAATTGCTTGTATTAGCTCAATTTTAAAGCTACGTCCATCCCCCAGGTGGCGGCTTTATATAACACAGTATCATCCAGTGCCCAGTATTGGTTTTCCAGTTACATCCAAAAACTTAAAAAAAAAAAAAAGTCTATTCACAGATTCTCAGAAACCACTAAAGATACAGACTTTAAATTTTTATGAGACATAGCCAAGGTTGGGGAGCAGGTCTGAAATGAGTGCGGGCTGATTTGGGCCAGTAGTTTCTGAGATCACCCAGGGGTGAGTGGAATGTTGTTTGGGATCATTGAGAGCACAGTTTAATAAACTATGATAGAATTGAGCTACGGTCACTAAGGGTGGTACATTTATAGAACTTGATATGCTATGCATGGCAACCAAGTATGAATGACCTTGACCCAAAACTCAAAGTCACAGCCAAGGTCAGAGTTAAATATTTGCTCATATTTTATGTACTGAGGTTACATGCACAAGACGGATGACCTTCTCATGTGGTGAGATGTTGAAATTGTTAATGCCAATTTCCGTTTTCATTATTCTTTCTTACGAAGTAAATTGCTTGTATTTGCTCATTTTCAAAGCTATAGCCCTCATACTTAGCCATGTGATTTCCCCAGCCGGCGGCTTCATATTTCCCAGTATCATCCAGTTTCCAGTACTGGTTTTCCAGTTACATCCAAAACCAATAAAAATAGTCTATTCACGGATTTTCAGAAACCCGCTCAAGTTACAGACTTGAAATTTTTGTGGGATATAACCAAGGTCGGGGAGCAGGTCTGAAAATAATTTGGACCGATTTGGGCCAGTAGTTTCTGAGATTGCCCAGGGGTCGTTGGAAAGTAATTTCGACCCTGCCATTTTTGCTCTGCGAGGTATTTGTTGCTTTCACCTTCTCTCAACATGTTTGACACTCTTCTTGGGGGACCCTACTACTCTGCACTTCGAAGTGCTCATTATATGAAAGGTGCTGAATACACCAGGTCCGGTGATTGCTACAATGCTGAGACACAATCAATCGGCCCCTACAATCGAACTGAGGAAGGAATTGCATGACCATGTCATGTGATGAGTTATTGAAATTGCTAATTGCAGTTTCCATTCTCAAGTTATTATCAGCATTATTTTCGAGAGACGTTTGCCAACTGATTTAGTAACTAAGTCACTGTTCATTTCATCATGTTTTACTCATTTACATACTATATTTCTTTCTCTTCTTTTTTGTCAGGGTTGCTGGTGTGTGTGTGTGTCTGTGTGTGTGTGTGTGTGTGTTAAGTGGAGAAATTCGAGGCTAAACAAAAACTTTACCCATTAAGACTGAGGTGTTGCGGTGCTAATCTTACGGCTTTTCATTGTGTCTTCTCCCCCATTCCCCCTTCCCTCCCCTCCCTCACCCTTCCCTCCCCTCCCTCACCTTTCCCTCCCCCTCACACCCCTCCCTTCCCCCTCACACATCATTTATCCATGATCTGTATCACCCTCCACCCTTCTACATCTTCTCCCCCCCCCCTCTCTCTCTCTCCTCTCCTCTCCTCTCCATTACTCTTCCCTCCATCTTTTTTTCCCCTTCCTCTTTCCCCTATATCTTTCTTCCATCCACTTTAATCTTTCCTCCCCTTTACTCTGTCTTAAATCCCAATTTCCTCCCCTTCCTTTTTCCTTTACCTTATTCATTCCTTTATATCACCCTTTCCTCCATCATACGCTGCTCATCTCTTCTCCCCCTCTGTCCTCCCCACCTTTCATTCACCCTCATCCCCTCCTGTCCTTTTACCTCCCCTTCGCCCCACCCCACCCCACCCCACTCACACCCACCCCATTCCACACACCAGATCCTTCACCCCCCTCACCCCCACCCCTTCACCCTCATCCTCCCAATCCCACTACCCCCCCTCCTCTAACCTCACCCTCCAGTCTCACCTCTCTCGACGACTTTGACCTTTGCCACTGAGGACCTTGTGCTTGGTTCTTGTGCCGGTCAGACTCTGAGACTAAGTTTGTTTTCCTTTTTCCTTCTTCACCCAGCTGTACAATTAGGGACCCGGACATAACATCAACGGTTGCAGGTTGTATTTTAGGGGAAGATTTGGACTTAGAATGAACTTTTTTTTTTTACTTAAAGACCCACTTGTATTCGAGGTATTATTTTAAGTCTTCTACCTACCTATCTATTTATATGTCTATCTTCCTACCTGTCTCTCTGTCTGTCTGTCCACCTACCTCTGTCTGTCTACCTGTCTATCATTTATCTATCTAGCTAATCTATCTGTCTATCTATTCACATGTTTATCGGTCTGATTATCTGTCTCTATTTATCTATCTACTATGTCTGTCCGTCTGTCTTTCTGTCTATCTATTGTCTATCTATTTATATCAATGTTATCTATCTATCTATCTATCTATCTATCTATCTATATCTATATGTTTATCTATCTATTTATTTATTGCATGTCTGTCTGTCTGCCTGTCTATTTATCTATCTGTCTATCTAGCTATCTGTATCTGTCTATATGTCTGTCTGTCTGTCTCCATATTCAACATAATATATTTCAGGCCGTAACTATATGCAGATACACACTATAATCTGTTTACGCTACCTTGGCCTGAAATTGCCATCCCTCCATCTTGAATGCTGAGTTGGAACAGATTTAACATTGGAACTGGATGCTAGTCACGAAGAAGTGCTACAGACTGTATGTAGAGCCACAGTGATGTATTTTTTATGCCACTAAGCTACGTGAAATAAGCTGCAAAAGCATGAAAATTTGGGCCAAGTTAAAGTGAGTGAACTGTATCAACTTAGTCTCCTCTATGCTTCCCAATATTTAGATTTCTACTTCCTAGCACCTCTTCCTTAGCTATTTATTCCAAACTACCCATTACTATCCGCTTTTTTTGCTTCCTAACTGTTGTAAATGTCGTCATAGATTGCATGAACAAAAGAATAGAGCAACGGAGCAGAATCAGAAACAAATCGCTAAGGAAGAGGTGTTAGTGAGCATCCTAACCGCACAAGACCCTACTGTAATTCTTCGGCTTCCTTCTTCCTTCCTTCCTTTCTTCCTTCTGAACATCTTGATGTTTGTCATTCATTTGTTTCTTCATCAGTGCCTTTCAAACTTGGGACAATTTCTCTAAAGGTAAATACTTCCACACGCCTTTATTATTATTATTATTATTATTATTATTACTATTATTATTAAATTTAGTAGTAGTAGTAGTAGTAGCAGTAGTAGTAGTAGTATCGGCCGGTTTAGTGCTGGCCCCACATTTGGAGGACGCTGTGAGTGGTGGGTTCGAGCCCCACTGACTGCCGCTGTGCTGGTAAAATAGACACCCACAAACTAACGCCTGTCTGTAGCATTAAAAAAAAAAAAAAAAAAAAGACCTCCACCATACCGTCTACCTAAACTGTGTTACGGAACAGAGAAAGATAATGTACAATTTAAGTGAGAATACTAAAAATCACTACTGTCCCGTAAAGTTCCAGGTTCAAAACAAAAGAGTTAGGTAAAATTACAAGTTAAAGTTTAATGCTCAAACTAACAACAAAACATTCAGGACTCATAAGGATAATGTAATGGCAAAAACAGGTTAAATATATGGTTAACTGCAATAGCCTCTATTGACACAAAATTAGCAAGGGTAAATTTACCTAAGTCAGCCCTGATAAAACGAAAATACACCGGGTAATGCTCAGTTAATGCAAGATAAATTATTACAGATCCAAACTAGTATCAAAAATGACTGACATAAAACCCAACATTAATCAAAAAACCTCACTAGGCCCAAGAATTAACCCTATGCTACACAGTACAAGAAAAAATACAACAGTTATACTCAAATTACACACAGCTGCTAGATGTTTGGAGATTTCTTGAGCACTCACAATAATAATATCTGTACAGGGGAGGACAGAGATGTGAACAAAATGAGGAGCAGATCTAAGTGGCAATAATGCAGAGACTGAGCTCATTATATAGGGGCCGGCAGAGCTTGATACAACTTGTAAGAAGGACGCGCAAATGAAACCATGGGGACAAAGAGTTGACAATCCCGCACTCAACAACAGAAATGACGACTTACTCTACTATAACGGTAGAAGGGGGGGACTGAGGCAGAACACGCTCGTGATCAAACATGCAGCATACTGTGCGCTAAAATTACACAAAGGATGATGATATCATAGGCTATGTAACACCTCCCCACAAAGAAAAAGAAATTTACAAAGGAAATTTCTTATTACTCTAAAACAATCTGTTTAAAGTCTAGATAAGCAATCTGCAATAACATTTTCTTTCCCCTTGACATGTTGTATGTCTAATGAATACTCCTGAAGAAGTAGACTCCATCTTGTCAATCTCTGATTTTTATCTTTAAACTTACTAAGGAATTTCAGTGGGTTATGATCGGTATAAATGACTATGGGGTCAAAACCAGAACACAAATAAAATGAAAAATGCTGTAAACCCAAAATCAAGGCCAAAAGCTCTTTCTCAATAGTTGAGTAGATCTTTTGAGGTGGAGTGAACTTCTTACTGTAATAAGATACAGGGTGTTCAATACCCTGATCATCCTCTTGCAGCAAAACAGCCCCAGCTCCTGTATCACTTGCATCAACAGCCATCTTAAAAGGCTTAGCAAAATTTGGAGTAGCGAGCACTGGCTGACTTAATAGAATAGCTTTAAGTTTGTTGAAAGAGGATTCACAGTTATCGGTCCAGACAAATTTAACTCCCTTTTTCAGTAGGTCTGTAAGTGGTGATACAAGAATAGAAAAGTTAAGAACAAATCTCCTGTAATAACCTACCATTCCCAAAAATCTTTGTAGCTCCTTCCTACTTTTAGGGCTGGGAAGATCACTTATAACCTGAACCTTAGCTCCTGGTGGTGCAACATGTCCATCACCAATTACATACCCAAGTTACTGAACTTTAGCTTGACCAAACTCACACTTTGATAAATTAGCTACAAGATTAGCATGAACCAAACGCTCAAGAAATTTACTGACATGGCATAGGTGATCTTTCCAGTTGTCACTGAAGATTAATACATCATCAATATAAACAACACACCCTGCCAAACCCTCTGTTACAACATTCATGAGCTTCTGAAATGTGGCTGGTGCATTCTTCATACCATATGGCATTACTGAACATGCAAAAGTCTTTCCTAGTGTTACAAAACATGAGATCCCCCTAGCACGTTCAGTCATAGGTACTTGCCAGTATCCCTTTAACAAATCAAACTTACTTATGTACCTAGCCTTTCCGATCTTGTCTATGCAATTTTCCACGCGAGGGAGAGGGTAAGTGTCTGTTTTGGTTATCTGATTAACACGTCTGTAGTCAATGCAAAGCCGCTGTGACCCACCTGGCTTAGGGACTAGAGTGACAGGAGAACTCCACTCGCTCTGACAGGGCTCAATCATCTTGTGGTCCAACAGGTAGCCAAGCTCCTTCTGGATGAGAGGAACTTTCACTGGGTTCACACGGTAAGGAGGCAATTTAATTGGCTTTGCGTCTCCAACATCGACATCATGCATCAACACAGTGGTTCTTCCTGGAGTGGCACGGAACACTTGCGGGTACTCCTGCAGTAATGCCGAAAACTCCTGCCTTTCCTTGGGAGGTAGATGAGAAAGCTTAGTCTGGAGATCATTCATGATATCAGGATTCTTCCCCAAACTATCACTCAGGCTCATACTGCATGGGAGAGCTTCACTTGCAGACTCGGGTGGAACAGCTACAGTGCAGACTGGATTATTTTCGTCCCGCCTGTGATATAACTTTAGCATGTTGATGTGACGTAGTTGCTTGCTCTTTCTACGATCTGGTGTGGCGATGACATAGTTGACATCACTGAGTTTCTTCTCCACGAAATAAGGACCACTAAACTTGGCTTGAAGAGGTTGCCCATGCACTGGTAGCAGAATCAAAACCTGATCTCCTGGCTGAAAGTGGCGTAACCTGGACTTCTTATCATACCAAGTCTTCATCTCCTCCTGAGCAGCTCCTAAATTCTCTCTCGCCAGCTGTAAAGCAGTGGACAGCCGTTCTTTGAACTTCATCACATAATCCAGCAGGTTGACGTCATCTTCCTCCGACAGCAAGCATTCCTTGAGTAACTTAAAGGGTCCTCTTACTTCATGGCCAAACAGTAGTTCAAAAGGTGAGAAGCCCAGTGATTCATTTGGAGATTCTCTTGCGGCAAACACAACAAATGGAAGACCTTTATCCGTCTTTCTGATGTTCCAAACAGTATTTCTTGAGCATCGATTTGAGTGTTTGATGATATCTCTCCAACGCTCCTTGGGTCTGGGGATGGTAAGCTGAAGACGTGATCTGGGTGATGCCCAACTCTTTCAGAGACTGCTTCAAAACGTTTGATATGAAATTACTTCCCCGGTCTGACTGTACCTCCTTGGGCAGACCAAACTTTGTGAAGAACCCTAGCATTTCCTTAACCACGTTCTTTGCTGAGATATTTCTAAGTGGAATGGCTTCAGGATAACGAGTAGCCATATCAATCAGGGTCAACACATAAGAAAATCCTGAAGAAGTCTTAGGAAGAGGGCCCACAATATCCACCAACACACGGGTGAAAGGCGCCTCAAAAGGAGGAATGGGAACTAGAGGTGCAACCTTTTCGGTCTGATTACACTTCCCCACAACTTGACAGGTGTGACAAGACTTACAATACCAGGAAACATCCCTGAAGATACCTGGCCAGTAGAAGTGTTTCAAAATGCGTGCCACAGTCTTCCTCACTCCAAGGTGTCCTGCCAAACTGGAATCATGAGCCACTCTAATGATATCCTGCCTACAAACACGAGGGATGACAACTTGATGTACAACCTCCCATTCACAGTCGGCTGATGCTGTTGGGGGTCTTCACTTCCTCATAAGTACTCCTGACTTTACATAATAACAAGTAGAAGCACCAGCTTACTCTTCTTCACTGTAAGCAGAGTTAGCTAGACCTTTCAACTCAGGGTCAGCAACCTGCAACTCAACCAACTCTTGACGAGACAAATTATCAACACTACGGGGTACTGCCTCATCTGGTGAGTGGTCCAAATTAGCAAGAAAAGTGTCAGCTAGGATAATATCATCATCATCATTATCCTCTAAATCACCAGTAACTTTAGACTTAGCCCTAGTGACAGTACATGCAGGGAACACATCAGGGACACCACAATCCTGGGCCGCAGCCACTGGCTCACTAGACAACTGAGGAGCTGGACACACTTGACTTCCACCAATATCATTTCCAAGTAAGAAAGTTACACCTGACATTGGAAGTGTCTCAACCAACCCAACCATAACGGAACCATTAACAAAACCAGACTCTAAATTCACTCTGCACAGAGGGACAGAGAAGTAATTATTCCCTACACCTTGTAAGATTACAGTTTCATCAGAGGAATTAACATTAGAGCCTAGAACACTGGTCAGCATAAGGGATTGGCAAGCACCTGTATCACGATATATTTTAATTGATTTCCTGTCATTACTGTCCAGAGGACTGACAAAACCATCAGACAGGAAATTAGCACATGAACTCTTGAGAGTGTCACCCACGTTACTGCTCAAAAGAGGAGCTCCATCATGAGAATTTAAGTTACCCCTCAAAGCAGGTTCAATTAACTCAGTTAAAGAATTCTGGGAACTCTCAAGAGTGGACACTAGACCAATTGACTGAATATTTAAAGACTCCTTTTTGTTCACATCACGCTGTCTCCTGAAACATCTCCCCATAGTATGACCAAGCTTACTACAATAAGTACATTTACTTTTCCGAACTCTAGAGGTGAAGCTGGTATTTACTTCCTGAGATACATCATCTTTATTCTCTTTCCTGTTACCTGTACTCTGAGTAGAGGCAACGTACTTACTCTCAGCTTTCCCTTTTTCTTTAGAATATCTCTTGTGAGTGAGAACATATTCATCAGCTAAAACTGCAGCATCAGACAAATTATCTATTCTTTTCTCATCAAGATATAGGCTTACATCTTTATAAATACACCTCTTGAAATCCTCCAGCAAAATCATCTGCTTAAATTTACCAAAATCAGAATCCACATTCTTAGAATTTAACCACTGCTCTAACAGATCTTCTTTGATTTTTGCATACTCAACATGGGATTGCTTATCTTGCTTGTAAGTTGTCCTAAATTTTACTCTATAGGCTTCAGGAACAAGCTCATAGGCCTTAAGAATCAAGCTCTTAACTACATCATAATTATCAGATTGATCCTGAGGCAAAGATGCATAAGTTACTTGAGCTTTACCGGCGAGAACAGTTTGAAGGAGTACTGGCCAATACTTCTTGGGCCAACTAAAACCTGTAGCTACCCTCTCAAACAACTGAAAATACTTTGTTAAATCAGATTCATTAAAAGGAGGGACAAGTTTAACATTTTTAGCCACATGAAAATCATCAGAGCTAGATGATCCAGTTCCACCTTGTTTCATGCGATACTCATGGTCTGCCTGAATCCTGGCAAGTTCAATTTGTGCCTGAGCCTGTACCTGTGCCTCTTGAATACGAGCATTTGCCTCATTAACACGAGCCTCCTGCAGGGCTAGCTGTAACTTAGCTAATTCAATCTGCGTTTGCTCATTTGGAGGAGTTACATTAAACAAGCTTTCATTAATCATATCAACAATTTGATCTTTAGAATGATGAGAGTGAACTGCAATTCCCAATTGTTGAGCAACAAGCTTAAGTTCATTCTTTGTTCTATTTTCTACATCCAACACTGTTTGCACATTTGACAAAAAATCTTTGGCTTCATCAAGTGTAGTAATAGTAGACATCATGAATAAGTAACAGTCACAAAATATCAAGCAATATCCTTATGATAATATCCTGAACATCCTGATAAGAGGTCGCCAAATTTATGTTACGGTACAGAGAAAGATAACGTACACTTTAAGTGAGAATACTAAGGGTCACTACTGTCCCGTAAAGTTCCAGGTTCAAAACAAAAGAGTTAGGTAAAATTACAAGTTAAAGTTTAATGCTCAAACTAACAACAAAACATTCAGGATTCATAAGGATAATGTAATGGCAAAAACAGGTTAAATATATGGTTAACTGCAATAGCCTCTATTAACACAAAATTAGCAAGGGTAAATTTACCTAAGTCAGCCCTGATAAAACGAAAATACACCGGGTAATGCTCAGTTAATGCAAGATAGATTATTACAGATCCAAACTAGTATCAAAAATGACTGACATAAAACCCAACATTAATCAAAAAACCTCACTAGGCCCAAGAATTAACCCTATGCTACACAGTACAAGAAAAAATACAACAGTTATACTCAAATTACACACAGCTGCTAGATGTTTGGAGATTTCTTGAGCACTCACAATAATAATATCTGTACAGGGGAGGACAGAGATGTGAACAAAATGAGGAGCAGATCTAAGTGGCAATGATGCAGAGACTGAGCTCATTATATAGGGGCCAGCAGAGCTTGATACAACTTGTAAGAAGGACACGCAAATGAAGCCATGGGGACAAAGAGTTGACAATCCCGCACTCAACAACAGAAATAACGACTTACTCTACTATAACGGTAGAAGGGGGGGACTGAGGCAGAACACGCTCGTGATCAAACATGCAGCATACTGTGCGTTAAAATTACACAAAGGATGATGAAATCATAGGCTATGTAACAACTGTCATTGCTTGTGTCTGTCCCACCCTAACACCTCTTTCCTAGCGATTTATTTTTGTACATGGCATATTGTTATCATTCTGTACATTATTTAAGCAGAGTATGGTGGTACTGGAAGGATGTATGTAACACAGAAGAGGAGAGTAAGGTGTAATTAGCAGAATAAATTGCTTTGGAAAAGTTGTTAGGGAGCTTCCTGAACCGATTAGAATACGGGCCTTAATCTTTCACAGCGGGCACTCATGACAAAGTCCTTAACCCCGTTCAAGAAGTGGATTATTTTTCGAACGATGCGTGTTTTAGTGCATCCTACCCTGAGCATAGACCAGTCAACCCTTGCCCTGAGGTTCATTTACGTCGATTAGATTTTTTTTTCTTTTTGTACGTTTTCTCCCATGTACGAGAATGTTAATATACTCTTATCTCCGTGGGTGTAGGCTAATTAACCCGTTGCCTATGGCCCAGCACTGCTGCCTGTCACCAACTGATGGCGTTCACGCCCTCACGGTTTAAATGATCTCTCTCTCTCTCTCTCTCTCTCTCTCTCTCTCTCTCTCTCTCTCTCTCTCTCTCTCTCTCTCTCTCTCTCATATACTGTATATATATATATATATATATATATATATATATATATATATATATATATATATATATATATATATATATATATATATACACACACACCGGTAAGTATAAAGTCATCTATTCATCTATCTGTGTGTGTGTGTGTGTGTGTGTGTGTGTGTGTGTGTGTGTGTGTGTATGCGCGCGCGCGCGAGCAAGCGTTTGTGAGCGCGCGCGAGTCTGTTGTCTGCGTGTGTGCGAGCACGAGCGAGTGTATGTGTCTGCGTGTGTGCGAGCACGTTCGAGTATCTGTGTGTGCAGCGACAAGTGTCTGTGAATCCGCGTGTGTGAAAGCACGCGCGAGTGTCTGTGTCCGAGTGTGTGTCTCGTAATTAGTTTGCTTGGGTTCATATCGATTCCCCTCCCCTCCCAACTTACAATTATTCACTTTGTTTTAACTGCTGCTGTTGATTCGGTAGTTGGGATGGTGTAGGAAAAAGGGTTCTTACTTAGTAGGGACGGAAAATGCTTGGAGATACTAATTTTTATTTTTTTCTAGTATTACCCTAGAGTACCACTCACTAGATGCAGGATTAGGTAATGGTTATAGTGACACTTGGTTTCTCTCTCTCTCTCTCTCTCTCTCTCTCTCTCTCTCTCTCTCTCTCTCTCTCTCTCTCTCTCTCTCTCTCTCTCTCTCTCTCTCACCTCCTCCTATCTCCCCTCTGATAGCTTCCCACTTCACTCTCCTTTCAGACCCCCTCTCTCACTCTCTCCCCCCTCACTCTGGTATAAACACCGTTCCTTCTTTACCTCCCTCCCTCTCCCTCTCCTCCCTCCCTCTCCCTCTCTACCTTCCTCTCCCTCTCCCCCTCTCACCTCAAGGCACTCCCCTCTCTCTCGATCACTTATTCCCCTTGCTCTCACTCACTCACTCACTCTCTAACACACACTCACCTCTTCTTTCCCTCTCTTGCTCACTTTCTCAAATTTTCTCCTATGTTTCATTTTCTGTTTCACAGTATTTCACTTTTTGTATATCCCATTTTCTCTAACATTATGTTTTTCTCTAATTCTCTTTTGTATTTATTCCTTGCTTACTTTTGTCTTTCTTATTTTCTGTTTTTGACTCATTCTCCTTTTCTCATCTCTCTCTCTCTCTCTCTCTCTCTCTCTCTCTCTCTCTGCACCTCGTCCCCTCTCTCCTTATTCGATATCCTTGTTCGAGTTTTCTGCTTCATCTTTTTTCCCGTCTTCCCCTTCCTCTCCCCTCTATCCTATATCTTTCCTTGTTTCCCTTCTTCTCTTCTTTCCCTCCTTTCCTTCCCTTCCTTCCCCTCCCTCACTTCCCTCTCTCTCTCTCTCTCTCTTTCCCTCCCCAAGTTTCCTCCCCCGTCCAGTCCACCTTCCCCATTCCCTCTCCTTCACCCTTCCTATTTCCTCTCTCCTTTCTCTCCCATTTCCTCATCTTTTCTCATATTTCATCCTCTTCTCTCCCATTTCCTCATCTGCTCTTTCATTTCCTCTTCTTCTCTCCTCTTCTCTTTTCCTCCCTTTTCCTCTCTCTTTTCCCATTCCACTTTTCTTCCCTTGCCTAACCCGTCCTCATGCTTCCCCTCCTCCCTTCTGCCTTCCTCCTTCCCCTCCTTCCCTCTCCCTTCCTGCTTCCCTCCTCCCCTTTCCCCTTCTCCTTTTTCTCCTCCTTCCTTCTCCCCCCTCATTCCTTGCCTCCCCTTCCCCTCCTCCTTTTCCCTCTCCCTTTTCTTCTCCTTCTTCCCCTCCTCCCTTCTCTTCTCCTCCTTCCCCTCCACCCTTCTTCCTTCCTCCTTCCTCTCCTCCCTCCCCCGCTTCTCCTTCCCTTCCTCCCTCCCCCGCTTCTCCTTCCCTTCCTCCCTTCTCCCCTCCTTCCTTCTCCCCCCTCATTCCTCTCCTTCCTCCTCCCCTCCTCCTTTCCCTCCTCCCTTCTCCCCTCCTCCTTCCCCACCTCCCTTCTCCTTTCCATCTTTCCCTCTTCCTTCCCTCCCCTCCTCCTTCCCCTCCTCCCTTCTCCCCTTCTCCTTCCCCTCTTCCCCTCCTCCTTTCCCTCCCCTCCTCCATCCCCAAAATCCCCTCTTCGTTTTCCTTCTCCCCTCTCTCTTTCCCTCCTCCCTTCTCCCCCTCCTCCCTCTTCCTCTCTCCTCCTCTCGTTCCTCCTCCCAGCTTTCCTATTATCCACTCGGCGCTGTCAGTCTCTCTCTCTCTCTCTCTCTCTCTCTCTCTCTCTCTCTCTCTCTCTCTCTCTATCTCTATCTATCTATCTATCTATCTATCTATCTATCTATCTATTTATCTCTATTTGTCTATCTATCTCCTTCTATTCCCTTTAGTTATAACTTTTATACCACACTATCTAATCTTTCCTTTCCCCTCATCTCCTCTTCTTTCTCTCTCTCTCTCTCTCTCTCTCTCTCAATAAAGAACCAGGATCACAAACAGAAACTTCCCTTGTAAATGTCCAGATAAAATAATTTCCTTTATATAAGTGTCTTGTAAGTTTTGCGACCCCCTCTTAAGAAAGCTGGCCGCGTCTTAGATAAGGACCCAGTAAATAAACACAGCCTCTTAGTGCTAAAAGCTGGGGTAAATTATTCATCAGCAGCAGCAGCATAAAAAAGTCCACTGCAGGATATAATGGTCTCTGTCTTTCCCTACGGTCTGTTGGTTTAGCCTGTTCCATCCCGTCCTAGCATTACTGACTGGCTTGTTGTCTAATGCAGTAGTAATTTGACCTCTCTCTCTCTCTCTCTCCTATGTAGTATAAACACCGGTTCTTCCTTTCCTCCATCTCTCCCTCTCCGTCTCCCTCTCCCTTTCTCAGCTCAAAGCACTCCCCTCTCTCTCGCACACTTACTCCCCTCGCTCTCTTACTCACTCCTCTAGCACACACTTAAGTCTATTTTCTCTCCCCCTCCCCTCACTTCCTGAAGTTTTCTATTAGCTTTCTTTCTTTTTCTGTTTCTCAGTCTCTTACTTTCTCAATTTCCCATTGTCTCTTTTTTCATCGAATTTCCCATTTTCGTTCTTTGTTATTTTTCCCTTGCTCACTGCTGTCATTCTCTCTATCTTTCATTATAGTTTCCTCATTAGCTCATTCTCATATTTTCCTTGTCTCTGTCTCTGTGTCTGTCTGTCTGTCTGTCCCCTTCCTCTCACCTCTTTTCCGCATCTTGCCTTGTTTCCCCTCTCCCTCTCCCTTTCCCCTCCCCTTCTTCTCCCCCCCCCCTTTCTCTCCCCTCCATCTCTCTCTCTCTCTCTCTCTCTCCTTCTCTTACCCTTTCTTCTCCCCTCTTTCCTGTATGTTTCCTTGTTTCCCCTCTCCTTCGTCCCTTCGCCTCCCCTCCTCCTCCCCTTCTCTCATCCATCTCTCTCTCTCTCTCTCCCTCTTCCCCCTTCCTCTCCCCTCTTTCCTATACCTTTCTTAGTTTCCTCTCTCCTCCTCTTCCCCTTCCCTCCTCTCTCTCTCTCTCTCTCTCTCTCTCTCTCTCTCTCTCTCTCTCTCTCTCTCTCTCTCTCTCTCTCGTGTGTGTGTGTGTGTGTGTGTGTGTGTGTGTGTGTGTGTGTGTGTGTGTGTGTGTGTGTGTGTGTGTGTGAGAGAGAGAGAGAGAGAGAGATGGAGAAGGAAAGTCTGTGTGTATGTGCGTGTATATGTGTGTGAGTGTGCGTGTGTGTCCGTGTGCTTGTGTCTCGCGGTTATAATCAGTTTACTTTGCTCCTTATCAGTTCCGCTTCCCTTACAAATTCCAGTGATGCACTTGGTTTTAACTGCTGGTGATGTTGATTCGTTCCGTGGCATGGAGTGGGAGGGAGGGTCGTTACTTAGTAGGGATGGGAAATTCTTGGGATATTAATTTTATATTTTTTTCTTTTTTTTTTCCCCCAGGGTACCACTCACTAGATGCAGGGTTGGGTAATAGTTATAGTGGCATATATTTTGCTTACTATTGGTATGTCTGTTTCTCCCCCCCCCTCTCTTTCTCTCTCTGTCTCTCCCTTCGGATAGCGCTCCACTTCACCCTCCTTTCCGAATCTCTCTCTCTCTCTCTCTCTCTCTCTCTCTCTCTCTCTCTCTCTCTCTCTCTCTCTCTCTCTCTCTCTCGACAAAACAAGGGTAGAAACAAAGCAGCGTGGTTTAATGCCGATATTAGCAGAGCAGTTAAAGAAAGAAACCGTCTCCACACCTTGCTTAAAAGTCACACCAGTGAATTACTCACAGGGCAATATACCAGTAGTAGAAGAAAAGTGAAAAAACTCATTAGAACAGCTAAACGACAATTTGAAATTGATATAGCAAAAACAAGTTCTACGGATCCTAAGCTTTTTTATGGATACATTAACGGCAATAAGAGACTCAAGGCGGGCATTGGTCCACTTATCAGCGATGAGGGTGCTCTTATCTCGGACGATCAGGAAATTGCCGCTACTTTAAATAAGTTTTTCAGTTCAGTTTTCACAGTAGACGCCAGTGACACCATCGAAGAGCATCAAATGTCAATACAAAACGCACTAAGTGATATGCATATTAGCAGTAATGAAGTGAGAGATAAACTTAATAAAATGAACAGTAATAAGACTCCCGGCCCAGACAATTTCTACCCTAAAATACTAAAAAATGTGATGGATGTAATATGCAGCCTCTAACATCTATCTTTAACAAGTCCCTACAACAAGGAAAGGTTCCAGCAGACTGGAGACTGGCTAACGTGACCCCTATATATAAAAAGGGCAGTCGAGATCAACCAGGTAATTATAGACCAATTAGCCTAACCTCTGTCTTGGGAAAGATCCTCGAATCAATAATTAGAGATAGGATAGTTGAGTTCCTAGAAACTAATAACGTAATTAGGAACAGCCAGCATGGCTTTAGAACGCGGAGATCATGCGTGACAAATTTAATTGAGTTTTACGATACACTTTTTAAAATGAATGATTGTACCAGGTCACTTGATATAATCTACTTAGGCTTCCAGAAAGCCTTTGACAAAGTGCCGCATGATAAACTAATGACAAAAGTAAGATCACTTGGAATTGACGGAAATATTCAAAGGTGGATACGTTGCTGGTTAAGTGAGAGAAGGCAACGAGTCGTTATAAATGGAGTGGAGTCAGACTGGGCTCCAATGACCAGTGGTGTTCCTCAGGGATCAGTGTTGGGACCAGTCCTATTTATTATGTATATTAACGATATCGATGTTGGCTTAAGCAATTTCATTTCTAAATTTGCAGACGACACAAAAATCGGCAACACTATATTAACTGAAGAAGACAGAATTAGCCTTCAAAATGACCTTAATAAAATTATCAGCTGGTCAGAAAAATGGCAAATGCCCTTCAATGTAAGCAAATGTCAGGTACTGCAATGTGGGAAGAAAAACAAAAGGTATGATTACGAAATGAAGGGCCAAATCATTAGCAAGTCCTCACTAGTTAAGGATCTAGGCATACTATAATAATGTCAGACGATCTGAAATGTTCAAATCAATGTATCTCTGCCGCCAATAAAGCCAACAGGGCCCTAGGCTTCATCAAAAGACATTTTACATATAAAAGCAAAGATATTGTAATCCCCCTATACAAAAGCATAGTCAGGCCACACTTAGAGTTTGCAGTGCAATTTTGGGCGCCTCACCTAATTAATGATATAGAAATACTGGAAGCTGTCCAGCGTAGGGCTACCAAGTTAATCCCGTCCCTGAGGAATAAACCATACCTCGAGAGACTCAGGGAATTAAACCTATTCTCTCTTAGAAAACGGAGACTCAGGGGACAACTGATTGAATGTTTTAAGATTCTAAAAGGCTTTAGTAATACTGATTCAAGCAAGCTATTCACAGTAATTGCCGAGACTGTAACTCGAGGAAATGGTAAGAAGTTGCAAGCAAGGAGGGCTAATCTTGATACAAACAAAAACTTCTTCACTTACTCTGTTTTAAGCGAATGGAATAAACTCCCTGGGAATATGATTGAGAGTGGTACCATAAATATATTTAAAAAGAGACTGGACATGTATCTCGATGCAATTGGTATCGTTTAGTTAGGATGGAGCAATTATTGCATATTCGCGTCTGCATTCATGTGTCTATTAGACACAGACAATATTATAGAATATAAATAATAAGCATTCTATTCATCTTTTGATTAAAAAAAAAAAAAATTGCATGCATAGAGTAAGTATGTGGCTGTATGCCTAAATTTTCCTTTTCCATATTATTCTACTTTCTGCCGATCCTATAAAATTCCTTCAGGTTTTTCATTCCTGCAAGGTATTACTTCCTCTCTTGTTTCCTGTACGGCAAATGCCGGAGGGTCTGGAGGGTGGGGGAGAGAGCCTTCTGCTGTGCTATCCATTTCTCCTGCTCCTATCCACTATATTAGGATTAAGGCTGGACCACCTCGTAGGGACCGTAAGGTCTGTGTGGTCTGTGTATCTCTGTAACTCTATGTAACTCTGTCATATGGTATAAACATTGCTCCTTCCTTTCCTTCCTCCCTCCCTCTCCCTCAAGGCACTCCTCTCTCTCTCCCTCACTCTCCTCGCTCTCGCACTCTCTCCTCTAGCACACACTCACGTCTACTCTCTCTCTCTCTCTCTCTCTCTCTCTCTCTCTCTCTCTCTCTCACTCATCATTCTTTCATTTTCTGTTTCTGAATCTTTCACTTTAAATCCCATTTTCTCTAATTTTATCTATTTTTTTCTAATTTTTTTCATTGTTATTTATTCCTTGCTCTTTTCTTTTTTTTATTTACCAATATCCCCTTCATGGGTTATTGGAGCGGGTCTTTGCCTTTTGGCGGCCCACGGGTAAGCTGAACTCATCGTCTTGCCTATCATGGTGGGGGTTTGACAGAGACGAGCTTTACAAGCTCAGCTGTTGGTGTCGCTGCAATGAGCCTGGCAGCCGCTGTTGATGCCTCACCAGCAGTGGTTGGTGGTGAAGCTGGAGAGCCTGTCCTGAGAGTAGTAGTACCAGGACACCTGAGAAGGTAGTGAAGCAGAGGTTCGTTGGACACTTTGTTGCAGTACTGACATTCCTCTTTTTTGTTGGTGTCTGGCATTTGACGTGTCCCTTTGTATCCCATGCGAAGGCTGTGTAGGTAAGTGCGAACATGGGCAGGGACCGCCTTGTCAACACTGAGAGGCTGGTACTGGGTGGCCGTAGCATACCAGGTGCTGGTGGTGAACACGACGCCACACATGCCTTGTGTTTGCGTCGGGAAAGATGATGCGCATGTTTTTGCCTTGGTCTGTACCAGGCTTGGGGGAATGAGCATATCGACATTTAGTCTCTTGGTGGCATGTTTGGAAGCACAGTCCGCTCTTTCGTTCCCTCTAATCCCAACATGGCTAGGTATCCAGTTTAGGGTGATGTGTTTACCTTGTTCTTTCACTTCCTGAGCAAGGGAGAGTACATAGGTATTGAGGTGGACGTTATCTTTTGGTTGAGTGGAGGCAAGTGTCTGTATGGCTGTCAGAGAATCTGTGTGTATAACGTGGTGTGACTGTGGTTGGTCAAGAGCGTGCTGGAGGGCACCTGCAATAGCAACCAGCTCAGTCTGTAATGTGGAGGCTCCATCTAGGAGTCTCCACACTTTCAGAGTTTCATTACAGATCATGGCTGCCCCAGCAGTGTTGTTGAGGTCTAACGAACCATCAGTATAGTATGTCAGGGCTCCTTCCAGGGAGGCAGCATGCGTGCTTTGGAGGGTTTCCTGGCGTAGCTGAGCTGTTGCAGATGTTGCCTTGGAAATGGCGGGGGTGATGGTATGCTGGTGGATGGTTGATGGTGCCCAGGGTGGAGGAATGGTATAGCTGGGGTGAGGTGTGTCCTTTCCTTTTGCAGTTATGAGGTCCTTGATACCCTCAGCTGAGACTGCTGACGGCACACGTTGTGCCCATGTTTCTCTATAAAGAGCAGTCTGTCGACGCAGCACTGCAGCTACTGTATCAACAGCAGGTGATGGTCTGGGATGATTTATCATTTTAGCAAGACTGCAAGCTGTGTGTTGCTGTATGTGAATCCCTAGAGGGATAATGCCAGTTTCCTGTTGGAGGCTGCACAGTTTGGTCCACATGGGGGCACCAAGTACAAGTCAGAGTGCATTGTTTTGTATTACCTCCAATCTGGCTAACAGATGTTCACTGAGAGTTAAAAGACACGGGGTGAAATAGTCAACCAAGGTATAGTAGGTGTGAAGGACGTTGTAGCTGGCAACTCCTTTTAGGTTTGTGATGGATCTCATGATCCTGGTCCTAGTAGCTGCTCTTTCCCCCCGGGACCTTACCTGTGCTTCAAAAAACAGCTTCTTATCAAACCAGACACCTTGGTACTGGTGGCTGGAGACCCACGCAAGCTCTGTACCCTGGATGGAGAATGGGTGCCCAGGGTTTTGTTTTGTAAAAGCGATGGCTTTTGACATTGCCCGTGGATAAGCTGTAGGGTATGCTGAGAATTGCGCTCATTATCTGGCCCCGTAGATACAATGGCCAGATCATCAGCATAGCAAAGGATCTTTACCCCTGGTCGCAGGGGTATGTTTAGAAGCTCACTAATGAGTATGTTGGAAAGGTAGGGGATCAAGATACTGCCTTGGGGGGTTCCTTTTTCATGGCGATGAAAGGAGAAGGAGTGCCCTTGAAAGTGAACAAGTTCATTGCATCCTATTAAAAAGTCTCTGAGCCATCCAAGCATCTTACCAGCAACACCTCTACGTGCTAGAATAGAAAGAATAGATGTTGCATTGGCAAGCTCAAAGGCGTTTTCAAGGTCAAGGAACAGCAGTGCAGCGACCATTGCTAACTCTGTTAAGGAATGTGGTGAGGCATTCAGCCGTACCAACGTTTTTAGTCTAAAGAAAGAGGGCAGCATTTCCGTCTTTCTAATTTTCTTTATATCTTTCATTCTCTCTCTCTCTCTCTCTCTCTCTCTCTCTCTCTCTCTCAAGAACCAGGACTCGCAAACAGAAACTACCCTTCCATAAGTCAAGATGAGATCATTTCCTTTATATAAACGTCTTGAAAGTTTTAACCCCCTTCTTATGGAAGGTGGCAGAGCCTTATATAAGGACCCAGTAAACAAACGTAGGCTCTTAGTGCTAAAAGCTGGAGTTAATTAATCATCATCATCATCATCAGCGTAGAAAAGTCCACTGCAGGATATATATTTATGTCTCTCTGTGTTTTGCAACTGTCTTTGGTATAGTTTGTTCCATCCTGTCCTAGCGTTCTTGATTGTCGTGTTCTCTAATGCAGAAGTAAATTGATCTCCCTCTCTTTCTCTCTCATTTCTTGTTTTTTGCCACCTTGTCACATCTCTCCCCTCCTTCCTCCTGTCACGGGGTTTTTAAAATATCACGGGTTTTTTAAAATAAATGCTTATTATTATTTAATTGATAATAATATTCAATAATATTGAAGAGCAAGGACAATGATTGTCTTGCTACATCAAGCAATGATTCTTTACGGTGGCTTACTTCGCCGATTTTTTCAGAATGAGAATTTATAAACTTTCTCAACAGTACACAGCAGAGACTAATTACTCACAAATGCTGATTATTAGTACTGTTAGCCTCTGGAGAAAGTTACTTCACCCCTGACAATAAATAACTAATACTAATAATAATATCAGGTTCTTGCTGATGCTTAACTCCTAGGAGGCACAACGGATTTTAAGCTTAATACACAAGACTGGCCTAAGTACCAGTTATGAAAGGCAAACGTTTATGCAAGCTAGGAGGTATATGGAAAATAAGCTTAATTGTGGAGAAATGAAACAAGAGTTTACATTACATTAAGCTCAAGAAAAAGAAGTTAAATTTATTGATTACAAAATAAATTTAACGTTACAATTCAAAATCAAATTAATGAGATCGCACTCACTCACTCACACAAGAGCTAAATTCTTACGCCTAGGAAAAAACACCTTAATTAAACTCTTAAGACTAGGAAAACGAAATGAAATACTGGTCAATGAATGCTGTGTATCACCAACTAAGGTGGGAGCTTGGAGAAACTGTAGTCAGTGGAGTCTGGGTGCTGCTGACCTCTCTCTCTCTCTCTCACTTCTGGAGCACAGTACCTCTCTCCGTCAAAGCAAACACTGGACTGAGTAAACTCGTGAGAAAGAAATGGGAGCGATAGGCTGCATTTTTTAACGGTCGAGTGAGTGAAACGTGCCCAAAACAAATCGCTCAGCGTAAGCGCTAATGTCTCACACAAAGACGATCACTAATGCCAATGAAAAATTGATTTGACAAAGCTTCTGTCGGAATGAGCGGTTAACTGAACGATAAACTGGGATTCCACTTGAGTTCGCGGATTCCCACAAAAAAGCCAATGTCACTAGCCGACTCGTGACATTATGCCCCATCGAAATCAAATCTTTTTTCCTTCAGAAAAAAGATTTCAATATGCATACATATAAATCCTAGCTCAGTCACACAAGATTCACACTGTGGTGTGTGTGCTATCCTGCTACAGGAGAAAGTTGCAGTCGCCAGTGAGCGAAAAAACCTCGTATTTACGTTAATAAAAGCAAGCTTGAGGGAAAAACTTCGTGACGACGGTGAAAATCCTGTACTCAGGTCAAACTGAGCGAAAGTTCACTACATTTACACTGACAACTAATTGTTGTGTAGCGTGGTGTATGTAATACACGGTGTAGGTGTGACAGTTGTAGTGTAACTGTACCTACATGTAAAATGACACAGTAAATAATAGTATGGCGACGACGAAGGCAGAGAAGAAGAGGCGGCAGCGTGCGGCAGACGTTCAGCTGGCCCGCACAGCAAAACTGCTACACCCATTGCTGTACCTGCAAAACCAATTAAGGTGGAGCATCAAAAGTGTCAATGAGACAAAATTCTTATTACGTTACAATTACTCTCTCTGCCTAGCAATCAGTACATGCTACGAAAAGTACGCTCTAGCTGAAAAATACAAGTGACAGCCTAAGCTTCGTACATTCGAGGTCGCCATTAATTATAGCACACGATTAGTGTCGGGCAAGTTGAGAATCCTTGTGCAAACTCGGGTCTTCCATAGCCTCGAACTGCACACGGGTCCTCAACCTGTGCCTTAACCTACAGTACTTATATTAGTATCGGGGAGCTGAGAATCCTTGTGCAAACTCAGATCTTCCATAGCCTCGAGTCGCCTCTGCAGAGTTCTCTCTCGAACTTCCCCCTTAACCTACAGTACTTATATTAGCATCGGGGAGCTGAGAATCCTTGTGCAAACTCGGGTCTTCCATAGCCTCGAGTCGCCTCTGCGGAGTTCTCTCTCGAACTTCCCCCTTAACCTACAGTACTTATATTAGTATCGGGGAGGTGAGAATCCTTGTGCAAACTCGGGTCTTCCATAGCCTCGAGTCGCCTCTGCGGAGTTCTCTCTCGAACTTCCCCCTTAACCTACGGTACATAATATGTATGTACAGGCCCTGGACATAATGTGTCCTGTGGGGCCAATGGGCGAGACGTCAGGTCTGCACCCACTTCACCACTACCCTGTCTCTCAACTGACTCAGAGATTACAGGTGTGGTTACGAACGGCACAGGAAGGACATGTCCCTGATTAGTGGTGTTACTTTGACACACACTGCAGGAATGGACGAAACTATCTATGTCTCGTCCCATCCCTGGCCAGAAAAAGTCAGCTCGGATAGGGCCCTGGGTCTTCCTTTTGCCCATGTGACCTCCTGAGGCTGAACAATGACCCCATTGTAACACTGCTAGGCGGTACTTGGCGGGAACGACAAACTGCAGTCGAACCTCGCCCTCGGGTGTTCGTGACTCGCGGTAGAGCCGTCCTTGTTTGCGAAGGAACTTGGCTCGACCTCCCCATGAATACTTAATCACTCAACCCTTTTGTTTGTTCCGCACGGCAGCAAGTGTCGGGTCAGAATGTTGTTCTTGTACAACAAGTTGACTACACATCAGATCTTGCGGCGATTCAATGATCACTGGGGAGACACAGTCTGGAGCCTCAGCCATGGCTCGTGTTACCGCAGCGGCCGAAGTCTGAGTAGCGTCATGTTCAGTGCAACTATCCTTGACTCCGGAAATGTTGCCGATAATGAGGTCAAATAAGGGTTCTGGCATGACAACTGCAAGTGTGGTACCAGTATAAAATGAAGATGCCACCTGGATACATGCCTCAGGGAACAATCTCACTGATCCATCAATAAAGTTTGCATGGATCTGTCGACCTGTGTACTGCTCAGGCCGAACTAGACTCTGCTTGACAGAGCAACCTGAGGAACCATTGTCTCTCAGGACCTTCACAGGAATGTCTCCCACAAACCCTGGCTGAACAAGGAAGGTACTGTCACCTGCGGGAGGGCCTGTGGAGGAAGCAGCTAGCCACTCATGAGGCTGCTGAATTGATGCGGCAAACATTGTGCCTTGAGAATTATATTGGGAAGATGGAACATTGGCCATCTGTGGAGGGGGGTTCACTGTCACTGTGGGACTAGTGAACTGTGGGGAAGTACCCATACTGGTAGGGACGTGACCACAGTGGTGCTGCTGAGGAATGAAGGCTGCATTCGCTTCCTGCCTCTTTTGAGCTGGTGGTGAAAAAGTTTGTCCCGACGGTCAGTTGCGTGGCTGATACTGCTGCTGGTTAGGGTACTTGTTGTACAGTCGTCAGCACAAATTCGCTGCAAGCCTGCTCGTGTGATGTGGTCGTTTTGTCTGGCAACAGTGTATGGGAACTAGTTGCCACACAGGCTTTTTTACGCTTTAAAAACGTGTTTGTAAGAATTAGTACTATAAATCGTCCATAATGGAATATTCTTTATGTCTGATTAGCATAAAAATGTGCAAAAGACGACAGATGAATATTATGGAATGATGAAACTCCCGCTCTCTCCCGCATACCCCTGGTGATGACCCTCCCCAGCCTACCTCTCACCTCACCTCCCCCTCCCTCCTGCTGCCCTTCATCTCCACTCCCCTCTCCCTGTCCTGTCTACCTTATATTATCCACGGAACTAATCTACGTAATGAACTGCACTCTTCTCTGTTTCTTGTCTATTCCTGTAACCTTTTTTATCCTTAAGATTGAAGAGTTTCTTGCCATGCAACAGTCTTTTTCTCTCACTCTCTATTCCAAACATGATGTAGCAATTGGAAACATTATGGTTCTGATACTGCTTCATGAATCAGTGAACAGTGGAGAATCGGAACATTTTTCCTAGAAAGAGAGATAGACTTGTAGGAGGAATGGGACCAAAATTGTTTAATTCCGCCTACCGAAATAATAGCCACCGACTGCCAGGCTCACTCAACCAAACACCAGTAAGGAATACATCACAAGAGCGAGACCTCAATGTTCCTAAATCTCCCGGCTGTTGGTAGTGTCAAAAGGTGGAGAAAAGAAAAACAACTGAAATAAAAGAAGTGGGAAGGAGACGGGGAGAAAGAGAATGGGACTCGAACAGGAAGGAATAATGATAAAACTTTGATATAGTTGGTAATACTGCAAGCAAATGGGAATAGGACAGGCTGGGTTTAGTATAAAGTCAGAAGAGAATTCCGATGCACCAATAGAGTTGGTCTATCTATCTATCTATATACCTAGGCTGCTTCCCCCAAGGAAAGGGAGGTAGCCGAGACAGGACGACACACTCCCCATTTACTCATCCATTCAAACACATTCATTCGCATCTTAGCCCCAAGGGGTAGAACGGACAGATTCTCACTGCACCACACCACCCAAGGGTCAATTGCGCAATGCAATCAGTGACATCTGCAGCAGGGCCCGACAGCAGAGCTGGTTTACCCCTGCCACATCATAACAGACCCATCCCCTTACCCACACCTGATGATCAGACCAAATGCGGGAGAATATCCCCTCAGGGCTATGTCATCACTTATTCATTCACAATTTCTCTCCATTTATTTCTGTCACGCACAGCCACTCTTCCTTGCTCAACAGACATCCCTCTCGCATCCAGCGCTCTATTCCCATTGTTCATCCATCCTATTCGTGGTCTTCCTCTCAGCCTTACACCTTTCACATCAGATCTAGTTATCTTTTTCACCAATCGCTCATTATCCATTCTCTCCATATGCCCAAACCATCGCAACACCCTCTGCTCAACTCTATCAGCCATCTCCCGAACAACTCCATTTCTCCTTCGCACTTCATCATTTCACACTCGATCCATACGCGTCACTCCACACATACTTCTCTGACACCTCATCTCCATTACATTCAAACTTTTCCTCTCTGCTACACCCATATTCCATGTTTCAGCCCCATATAACGCAGTCGGTACCACAGCACCCTCATACAGCCTTCTCTTTACATCCATTCTAAGCGAACGACATCCAAACACTTTTTTCATTCCTCCCAGATCCTTTCCTACTTCATTTATTCTAAACTTCACTTCTGCATCTATTCTTCCATCCACAGCAACATGTGACCCTAGATATTTAAAAAACTCTACCTCCTCAAGCAACTCGCCATTCAAAACTATATTCATCCCCCTACCATCTACCAACCTAATACACTTCATCACTTTACTCTTATTTTCATTTACTTTCAATTTCCTCCTGTCATACACGCGTGGATAAATGAATGAAGGTAGAGAGGGTGGGGAGAGAAGAAAGTGAAGAGGCATGAACGTGGGTGGGGGGTAGGAGAGGGAGGGATGGGGGGGATATCAGAAGGAGTAAGGGGGAGAGAGAGTTTAGACACGGTTATAATGAGGAATACCAAAGTATTGTGCTCATACGTCATTCCATAGCATTCTTCTATCAACTCATGCACCTTGTTATACTAATCAAATACTATACTGTATACAGAATACTGTACTCTAGGCAATCACTAGTACCACTTCTTAAAAACACGCCTTTAAAGTGTATAAAAGTCTATGTGGCAACTACTCCCTTCACACTGTTGCCAGACAAAATGACTCACATCACACGAGTAGGCTTGCAGCGAATTTATGCTGACGACTGTACCTCTTCCACTCAGGTTTCTGAGTGTTTTGTCCCTGGTCCTTCCACTGCGGTTTTGGATCTTGGCCATTATTCTGAGAATGGCCTTGTTGCTGGGGTTCAGTCTGAGACGATTTCCCAGATTTATCAGGTTTTCTGTTCCAGGTGTTTTGCTTACGAGTTTGATACCCGTATGCAGTAAAGAATGCGTCAGCCTTTTCTGCCATTTGGTTGGCATCTTTCACCTGGCAGATCTTAAGCTGTGCTATGAGCTCAGCAGGCCACGACCTCTCCAGCTGTGTACGCAGCATAAGGTCAATTATCCCCTCACGCGTGGAAGGAGTTTCATCTTTCTCCATCCACTCATTTAAGTAAGCAGTGAGACGGTCGAGGAACTGGACAGCTGTCTCCTTGTCTTGGAGACGAGCTCGCATGAACTGAACTTTGGCGTCGTCTACTGTGAGACCATACGCCTTAGTGAGTGCAGCTTTCATCATCTCATATGTGAGATTATCTCCACGAATTCTGTGGAGAATATCGAGGGCAGGGCCCTCAAATAAACTAAGAAATTGGAGCCGCTTAGCTGCCTCATCCAGTTGATACATGTCTGCCATGTCCTCAAAACGAGCTATGTACGGCTCGATTCGCTCGCCTTCCTTGTATGAAGGAAGCTTGATGTGTGGGGTCGCCAGGACATGTGCAGGGAGAACGCTCGTGGAGCTTTGACCAACTGCACCAGATGTATCCGAAGCCAAGGAATCTCGCTTGAGCTTCAGCACTTCAAGTTCATGTTTTTCGCATGCCTCACGTTCGGCACGTTCGTGTTCTCGTTCTCTGTCTCGTTGTTCACTCTCGTATTCGCGCTGTTCTCGCTCGTGTTCGCGTTGGATTCTACGCTCGTCACGAGCATCTTTCTCACGTTCCTGCTCATAATTAAACCGTGAGAGGACGTAGGTTTGTATTTTTTCTGGGTCAGTGAGGCTCATTTCTTTAACTTCTTGTACATAGACACTGGCTGCCATGGCGCTAATTTATTAAGCAAACCGAAACTGAGTACTGACTGCTTCGCAAACGAATGCTAATGACACAAGTAAAGAATACAGACACAAGCTAGTGGTGACCAGTCTATCTAGTTAACTGGAAAAGAATAAAGCAAAAATGCAAATAACTGAAAAGAATCAATAATTAACACAATGGGTACGGCGGGTACCCAGGAGCGAATAAAATCGTCTGGCGTTACCGAGAATAAAGAACTAAATAGAGTTAAGTACTCTATGAATTAATAAAGCAAAAATTCACTTGCTAAATTAACGGTAAACACCAGTAAACTTGTGCCTATATACTTTAATTATAAATACCTAAATATGAACGAGTGAGCACTATCTCGTGAATAGCTTTAGAGCTAGGAGTTAATATCCTGGAATGAGGTCGCCAATTGTCACGGTTTTTTTTTAAATATCATGGGTTTTTTAAAATAAATGCTTATTATTATTTAATTGATAATAATATTCAATAATATTGAACAGCAAGGACAATGATTGTCTTGCTACATCAAGCAATGATTCTTTACGCTGGCTTACTTCGCCGATTTTTTCAGAACGAGAATTTATAAACTTTCTCAACAGTACACAGCAGAGACTAATTACTCACAAATGCTGATTAGTAGTACTGTTTGCCTCTGGAGAAAGTTACTTCACCCCTGACAATAAATAACTAATACTAATAATAATATCAGGTTCTTGCTGATGCTTAACTCCTAGGAGGCACAACGGATTTTAAGCTTAATACACAAGACTGGCTTAAGTACCAGTTATGAAAGGCAAACGTTTATGCAAGCTAGGAGGTATATGGAAAATAAGCTTAACTGTGGAGAAATGAAACAAGAGTTTACATTACATTAAGCTCAAGAAAAAGAACTGTTAAATTTATTGATTACAAAATAAATTTAACGTTACAATTCAAAATCAAATTAATGAGATCGCACTCACTCACTCACACAAGAGCTAAATTCTTACGCCTAGGAAAAAACACCTTAATTAAACTCTTAAGACTAGGAAAACGAAATGAAATACTGGTCAATGAATGCTGTGTATCACCAACTAAGGTGGGAGCTTGGAGAAACTGTAGTCAGTGGAGTCTGGGTGCTGCTGACCTCTCTCTCTCTCTCTCTCTCTCACTTCTGGAGCACAGTACCTCTCTCCGTCAAAGCAAACACTGGACTGAGTAAACTCGTGAGAAAGAAATGGGAGCGATAGGCCGCATTTTTTAACGGTCGAGTGAGCGAAACGCGCCCAAAACAAATCGCTCAGCGGAAGCGCTAATGTCTCACACAAAGACGATCACGTATGACAATGAAAAATTGATTTGACAAAGCTTCCGTCGAAATGAGCGGTTAACTGAACGATAAACTGGGATTCCACTTGAGTTCGCGGTTTCCCACAAAAGCCAATGTCACTAGCCGACTCGTGACACCTCCCCCCACCTCCTCCTCTTTCTTTCTCTCCAATTTTCTCCACCCTTCTCCACTCCATTTCCCTCCCCTCCCTCATCCCTCACTTTCCCTTTTTTTTCTTTTCACATCCCCCTCCCTTCTCCCCTCATTCCACATAATTTATCTTCCTTCAACCATTTCCACCCCTCCTCTTTTCACTCAAACCTTCCCCCTTCTCTCTCCCTTCCTCCTCCCCCTTCCCCTCCCCATTTTCTTCCTCTCCCTCCCCTCACCTCTCCCTCCCTCCTCTCCCCTTCCCTCCCCTTTCTTCCATTATATTCAATCTCACTCCTCTCTCCCTCTCCCCACTTCCTGCTTTATCACCCCCTCTCGTCACTCACCACACCTCTCTCCCCTTCCCATCCCCGTCCTCATTCTCATCCCCATCCCCTATCCCCATCCTCATCCTCCATCCCCATCCCCATCTCCTCTCTCCATCCCCAATCTCCTCCCCCTCCCCATCCCCATCCCCAGCACCCTCCTCTTCCCACTCTCCATCCCCCTCCCCATCACCTTGCCCCTCCCCCCTCCCCATCCCAATCCCCAACTTCCTCCCCATCCCCATTCTCATCCCCATCCCCATTTCCTTTCCCATCCCCATCCCCATCCCCATCCCCATCTCAATCTCCATCCCCATCCCCATCCCCACCTCAATCTCTATCCCCATCCCCATCCCCATCTCAATCTCCATCCCCATCCCCATCCCCACCTCAATCTCCATCCCCATCCCCATCCCCACCTCAATCTCCATCCCCATCCCCATCCCCACCTCAATCTCCATCCCCATCCCCAACTCTCTCCTCCTCCCCCTTCCCATCCCTATCCCCATTCCCATCCCCATCCCCATTTTCTTTCTTCGTCGACACTTCCCCCCCTCCCCTTTCCCATCATTTTATTTCCCCTTCCCACTCTCTCTCTCTCTCTCTCTCTCTCTCTCTCTCTCTCTCTCTCTCTCTCTCTCTCTCTCTCTCATTTCTATCCCACTTGTTCCATTTCATCCCTCCCCCCTCACCTCCCCTTCTTCTCTTCCCTTCTCTCATCCTTCCTTCGTACACTCCTTTTCCCCAATCTTCTTCCCCTCTTTCTCACCCCATTCTTTTTCTTTCTACTTTAATCCCTCTCCTCTCTTTCCCTTTCCATATCTCCCCGTACATCTCTCCCCTCTCCATTCTCTTCTCTCTCACTCCCTCTCCCTCTCTACTTTACCTCCCCCCCTCCACTCTCCTCCCTCCCTCTCTACCTTACCTCCTCCTTCCCGTCCACCTTTCCTCTCTCTCTTCTTTCACCCGCTCTCTCCTCGTCTTCATTTCCCCCCTCCCCCATCCCTCTCCTCTCTTCCACCCTTCTCCCTCCCCTTTATCTCCCCCTCGCTCTCTCCTCTTCAACCGCTCTTCTCCCTAGCTTTCATTTCCCTCCATCCCTCCCCCTCCCCCTTCTCTTCCCATGACCTATTCTTCTCCTCCCCCTTCATTTTCCTTCATCCTTCCCTCCGCCCATCCCTCTTTTCTCCCCTCCCTCCCTCTCTCCCTCTCTCCCTTCTCTTCTCTCTACCTTCTCTTCTTCCTTCTCATTTTCCTCCCCACACCCCCTCTTATTACGACTCACCGATTGATAAAACACACACACACACACACACACACACACACACACACACACACACACACACACACTATACATTCTTTCACGTTCTCTCTCCAATTACCGCTATATTGAGAGTTCTTACAATTTTCTTAAGATATCTTATTTTTTTCTTGAGTTTATCTTTAACAAGTTTGTATGTCTTAAGAAAAATATTGAGAGATTAAAATCTCTCTCTCTCTCTCTCTCTCTCTCTCTCTCTCTCTCTCTCTCTCTGTACGAACGAGCTACATTACAACACTTCCATCCCCAAAGACGTTTTCTATGGAGATTTAATCAAACTTAACGATGATCCATAACCCCCTTTCAGTGGTCAGATGTAGAGTGGAAGGTCGATTAGGTTGAGGAAGTTCCCTAACACCTTTTCCTAAGCGATTTATTTTGGTATACTCTCCTCTTCTCTTACACAAATCTTTCCGTGGTCACCACACTCAGAATATAACAGCATACAAAAGGATATTAACTAGCCATATCCAGAACTAAATCGCTAAGGAGGAGGTGTTAGGGAGCTTCCCCTAACAAGCCCCCTTAGACTCAAAGTTATAGTATTTGCCCTGTCCTGTCGCGAGAAAACAAACTACCTGTAAAAGTGTGTTGAGAGTGAGGTAATTGAGTGTTGAGGGAGAGGGAGACCGAGAACGAGGTCGAGGGATAAAGTTAGAGGCTGTAAAGGAGGAGAGAGGTGGGGTATCATGGGGACAAACATGTCCGTTCTTTTACAGTGCTCTGAGAGTTGTAATTTCGTTTAGAGAGAGAGGAAAAAAAAAAATCACAGGTATTATCACTTGTAAGTAGTTCCTTTAAACTGTCTCAAAATTCTGAAGACCTAATGAGATCTTACCTAATTAAAAACAATAATACTCACACTAACCTATGGTCCTGCCACCTTAACTTGGCCTAAATTTTCGTCATGATGTAGCTGTCTTCACGATGCTCAGTGGCAGAAAAAGACAATACTACGGCTCTACATCCTTTCCATAGCACTTCTTCGTGACAAGCATAAATTCAGTTATTAAAGTTATTGTTACAAACCAGCATTCAAAGTGGAGAGATGGCAATTTTAGGCAAGGTTAAAGAAAATCGACCCTATACTCCTTTTACTCTAATTTAGCCTAAAATTGCCATCCCTCCATCCTACAGCTCAGCATTCATGACGGAGAGATGTGGCTTTTACTATGCCCAGTTAAAGTGAAAAGAGTATAGGCGAACTTTTGTGTCCCCTCTTGTATCCGGACTTCACTCCTTATTCTCGTCAGATAAGGATGCTTCCTAACACCTTCTTGAGCTCTTTCGTTTCCCAACTACTCATTAATAGCCCCTGGTTTGCTTCTCATTTCTTTTCAGTTTCGACATAGACTGCATGAATAACACACGGATGGAGTAACGGAGCAGAATCAGAATTAAATCAGTAAGGCATGAATAACACACAAGAATATAGTAACGGAGCAGAAACAGAAATAAATTTGTAAGGAGGTGTTAAGTGAGCTTCCTAATTGTACTAGAATACCGTCCTTCGTGTCGCTCTCAGAGGCTGCCTAATCTGTATCGACTTAGCCACCGTGACAGTTTTATGTGGCAGACTAATTAGGGAAAGGGAGGGTGTGGCGCGTACGTGTGCGTGGGAAGTGTGTGTGTGTGTGTGTGTGTGTGTGTGTGTGTGTGTGTGTGTGTGTGTGTGTGTGTGTGTGTGTGTATGTGTTTTATGTGAGGAAGAAGGAACCAAAGGCCATGAGCCCGCAAAACTGTTCCTTCCAAGAGAAAAACAAAATACAAGAGGAGCCAAATTCAAGATCCATTCATTTCGAGATGCCTGGACACACTGCGTTTGAAACACTGGAGATCATAGGAAGCAGGAAATACAAACAGAGGGAGACAGTTCCAGAGTTCACCTGTTGCATAAATGAAGGACTGGGAGTAATGGTTAACTCTTGCATTAGAGAGTTGGACAGAAAAGGGGTGAGAGTTTGCTGCTAGACGGGTGCTACGCGCTCGTCGTAGAAGTGGAGGAATGCATACAGACAGTTCAGAGGAACAGTGACCATTGAAGTAGCGATAGAAAAGAGATAAAGATGCAACATTGCAGCGAAGAGACAGAGGTTGAAGGGAGTCAGTAAGAGGGGGAGAGTTAATGAGACGAAAAGCCTTTGACTCCACCCTATTGAGAAGAGCTGTATGTGAGGAGCCTCCCCACACATGAGAGTTGTACTTCACACAGGGGCGGATAAAACCCCTGTATAGAGTCAATAATTGTGCAGGGGCAAAGAAGGAACGGAGTCGGCTTATCACACCCAATCGCTTGGAAGCAGATTTTACAAGAGATGTAATATGATCTTTCCAAGACAAGTCCCGAGTAAATGAAACCCCAGGCATGTTCAAGGATGATGCATGATTAAGTTGAGTATTATTAAATATAAGTGGGTATACCTGTGGAAGATTTTGTCGGGTTGATAGGTGCAAAAACTGAGTCTTTGATGCATTAAAAACAGCCAGATTATTTTTACCCCAGTCAGAGGTACGAGCCAAGTCAGACATTAGGTGTGCCATAGCCTCATCCCTTGCCTGCTGAAGTAACTGCTGAGATGGACGTTGTAGGAATCGAATGGAAAGGTGAAGGGTGGAGTCATCAGCGTATGAGTGGATAGGATTAGATATACAGCTTAGAAGGTCATTGATGAATAAAAGGAAGAGAATTGGTGATAGGACAGAGCCCTGAGGAACACCACTGTTAATAGATCTAGGAGAAGAACGATAGCCGTCTACAACAGCGGCTATAGAACGACCAGAAAGGAAGCTAGAGATGAAGGCACAGAAAGAAGGATAGAAACCGTAAGAGGGCAGTTTGGAAATTAAAGATTTATGCCAGACTCGATCGAAAGCCTTTGAGATGTCAAGTGCAATGGCAAAGCTTTTGCCAAAGTCCCGAAAGGAGGATGACCAGGAGTCTGAAAGGTAGGTGAGAAGATCGCCTGTGGAGCGTCCCTGACGGAACCCTTACTGACGATCAGAAAGAAGGTTGTGATAGGAAAGATGCCTTAAAATTTTTCTATTAAGAATAGACTCAAAAATTTTTGAGATACAGGATGTTAAAGCAATTGGGCGATAGTTAGAGGGTTGGGAATTGTCACCCTTCTTTGGGACTGGCTGAATGAGAGCAAACTTCCAGCAAGAAGGAAAGGTACAAGTTGACAGACAAAGGCGAAAGAGTTTGCCTAGGCTGGGTGTAAGCACAGAAACACAGTTCTTGAGAACATCAGGCCCATATGCCTTATTAGTACTGAGGCCAGCAATGGCAGAAAATACATCAGCTGAAGAAATTTTAATGTTAGCCATGAGGAAGTCAGAGGGGGGAAGTGATGGAGGAACAGCACCGGAATCGTCTAAGGTGGAATTGGAGGAGAAAGTCTGAGCGAAGAGATCTGCTTTATCAGTAGAAGAAATAGCTACACAGCCATCAGAGTAGAAAAGAGGAGGGAAGGATGATGAGGTAAAGTTGTTAGAAAGGTTTTTGGCAAGGTGCCAGAAGGAGCAGGTAGAGTTTGAGTTGGAGAGTTGAGAACATTTTGTACGGATGAAATTATTTTTAGCAGAGCGAAGAACAGACTTAACACGATTCCGGGCAGAAATGTACAAAAGATGTGATTCAGGGGTGGGTTGGCTCCGGTACCTTTCATAAGCCCTCGCCTTGTTGCGGACAGCGTTAGAACAAGCGTGATTAAACCAAGGCTTTCTTGTGTTAGTCAAAGGATATGAGCAAGGAATGTATGCTTCCATGCCCGAGAGAATAACCTCCGTAATGCGCAAGGCATACTCAGATGGCTCATGGCCATAAAAGCTATAATCATTCCAGGGAAAATCAAAGAAGTACAGCCTGAGGGCCTCCCAATCCTCAGCTCCAAAGTGCCAGAGACGACGTTTTTTTGGAGGGTCCGCAGGCCGTACCGGAGCGATAGGACAGTTTAAGGTGATAAGGTTATGATCGGAGGAGCCCAACGGAGAGAAAAGATTAACAGTGTAAGCAGAAGGATTAGTTGTAAGGAAGAGATCAAGTATGTTGGAGCTCTCTCCAAGGCGGTCAGGGATACGGGTAGGGTGCTGTACAAGCTGCTCTAGGTCATTAAGGATAGAAAAGGTGTAGGCTTGTTCACCAGGTGGATCAGTGAAAGGAGAGGAGAGCCGAAGGTGGTGGTGAACATTGAAATCTCCTAGAATGGAGATTTCAGAGAAAGGAGAGATGGATAGAATGTGTTCCATCATAGAAGTAAGATAGTCAAAGAATTTTTGATAGTCAGTAGAATTAGGAGATAAGTAAACAGCACAGATATATTTAGTCAGAGAATGACAGGAAAGCCGAAGCCAGAGTGTAGAGAATTCAGAAGAATCGAGTTCAGGAACACGAGAGCAAGATAAGTTGTTGCGTATATATACACAACAGCCACCTTTGGCTTTGAAATGAGTATATAGAAAGTAGGAGGATACAGAAAAGGGTTTGCTGTCAGTTGCCTCAGACAGCTGAGTCTCAGTTAGGAAAAGAAGGTGAGGTTTAGAGAAGGAGAGGTGGTGCTCAACAGAGCGAAAGTTAGAGGAAAGGCCGGGAATGTTGCAGAAATGAAGAAGAAGAGAGTCAGACAGTGGTTCCAGGCACCTTGAGTCGTCACCGGGAGAGGGGCTGAAGGTGGGGGCATTTATGGTCCCTCCCCCTGGGGACTCCGAGGCTATGTTTTTCGACTCCATTTTTGAAAATTTTGAAAAGGAAGTGTGGTGTGTACTGTGCCTGTAGTTTGGTGTTGATAGTTGGAGAAACTTGTATTGGAGAGCATGCTGGTCTACTCTCTGTGTTACTGAGACACTGAAAAAGTTCAGCAAAGGGGGATGGTCGGGACCTAGTCCCGAAGGCTGATGAAACGGGAGCTCCAGCTCTCCCTGTCATCAGCTTTCCATCCACCTTGGGAGTACTGCCCTGCTCGACTGGTGCTACACTCTACTCCTGTGTGTGTGTGTGTGTGTGTGTGTGTGTGTGTGTGTGTGTGTGTGTGTGTGTGTGTGTGTGTGTATGCGTCATTATTGTTAAAAACCAAGCACATGGAATTTATTAAGTACTCTTTCTGGACATGTATCACTCACTAATCTGACTGTGGCTCTTTGCTCTCCATCCATCCATCCATCCACCCACCCACCCACCCACCCACCCATCCATCCATACCTCAAGAATCAGAACCCTCCCCATAAGCCATCGAACCCATTTATTTAATTTTTCTCCCTCCAGACGATTTTATTCAGCTTGCAAGAGATTCTTGAAAGAGGATGGGTTAGATGCAGCTTTAATACAATCTTTAAAATATGATAGGAATTTCTGAATCTCAAGAAAATCGTCTGGTAGGGTCAAGAATATTTCATACCGTGTTAAATCCTTACCTGAGAAATATACCTGACAAATATACGGTGTTACACCCTTACCTGACAAAGATCCTCAACACCTGTCAACTCAGGTGATGGACAGGTGTAGTCAGAATGGAGGGCTAATTTATGTATACTCCTTTTAATCAAACTTGGCCTGACATTATCATCTCTCCTTGTTGAATTCTGGATTGTAACAGGAGATTAACACTAGAACATGGTGCTACTCACGAAGAAGTGCTATGTAAAGGATGAAATGCGGTATATTTTTCTTTTTCTGCCACTGAGATATGTGAAATAAGCTACAAAAGAACGAACATCAGGGCCAAGTTAATCGAAAAAGTATAGTAGCCAAGGAGACTCATTCCCACCTCATAACTACGGTTAATCAAATTTCATACAACACGATTTTGCGTTCAGGTTATAAGGTTGTTTTGACTAGTAACCAAGGAGACTCATTTCTACCTCATAATCAAGATCCATTTAATTTCGTGTGCCAAGGTTATGTGTTCAGAGGGAAGGTTGTTTTGGCTCGTAACCAATGAGACTCGTTCCTTCCTCATAACTAAAGCTCAGTGGTCTAGTCCTGCCGGGTGGAAACAAGTCGACTATAGAAAGGACGTCATCTGGATTCTAGCCATTAATTCTGAGAGATGGGGGAAGAGCCGGTGATTTATTGGTTAACACACTGAGCTCGCAACTGGAAGAACCCGAGGTCGATTCCTGGGCCGGTCAGACTCTTAGACAAAGTTCATTTCCCTGTTGGTCCTTATTTCCGCAGCAGGACAATTGGGGACGTGGCTGTAACATCGACTGCTAAGCGTGTTGAAGCAGATCGGGGGTTTGCAAAGATAATTGTGCGATTTATTGTTCCACGTGTAGTTAATAGGCATTACTCTAAGTCTTTGTCTCTCTCAAACTTTCATCCCCCCACTCACACATAAGTCTCTCTTTCTCTCCATCCCTCCAATAGAGTGGTGGAAAAGATGTATGGAAGTTGGTGAGGCTAGGGGACTGACAAGAGACCGAGCTGGCTGGAAGAATTTTCTGCTAAGAAGCGCATAGCCAGAGATTTGGCACCCCTTCTAACGTGACAGCGTTGGGATTGACACTGTCAGATAGCTACAGAACGTGGTGAAAGTTTTTTGGCCTATATGATGCAGTTAGGATTCCGTGGGCTTGAATGATGAGTGAAAGGAAGCGTGGCCCATTGAACTGGGCAAACTTGGGCTGTCTGGAGGTTGCTACTCCTCACCCTGCCCTAGAGTGGGAGAGGAAGTTCGGATGATGATGAATACTAGATAGATAGATAGATAAAAGACATTCTTGTCCATTAGGCTAATCTGTGAGGAGAAGGATCCCTGGAGGAGTATTATTAATATTTCTAACACTGGATAGATACAGTAGATAGATAGATAGATAGATAAAAACATTCTTCTGCATTAATCTGAGAGGAGAAAGATCGCAGTAAGTGTAAATTAATACTACTAGTACTGCTTCCCACATCAGGGCTCTCTCCCCCTCTCTCTCTCTCGCCGTATTACACAGGAAATAATTATGAGGCGAAGCATTTTTGGATGCTGACGTGTGACTGGGGAGACAAGGGTGTGAGAGGGGTGTGCGTGTGTGTCTGTGTGTGTGTAATATTGATAGTACTTGCACTGTCAACACCTGTCAGTTAAACCTGCTTTTTAATAACAGTTCCGCGTCACCTGCCCCCCCTCCCCACTCTTCAACTCCATCTCTCTCCTCTCCCTTTACATCCTCCTCCTGTCCCCCGTCCCTCCCTCTAACTCCTTCCCTTCCTTCTCTCCATATTCCGCTCCTCCTCCTCCTGTCCTCAACTTCTCACCTTCCTCTCTCTCTCTCTCTCTCTCTCTCTCTCTCTCTCTCTCTCTCCTTCCTTTCCCTCTCCTTTCTTCCTCCCTCTCCCTTCTCTCCCTCTCCATCTAACTTCTCTTCTCCCCTCTCTCTTTCTCTCCTACCCTCTCAATTTCTCCTTCCATCCTTCCCTTATCTTTCTTCCTTTTCCTCCTCCTTCTCCTCCTCACACCTTCTCTACCTATCTCCCCTTCCCTCCTTCCCCGCCCCCTCATTCCTTGCTGTCTGCCTCTTACCTCCCTCTCTACCCCTTCCTCTCTCTCTCTCTCTCTCTCTCTCTCTGACTTCCCTCCCCTCATCCTTCTATTGCGAGAGAGAGAGAGAGAGAGAGAGAGAGAGAGAGAGAGAGAGAGAGACAGACAGACAGACAGACAGACAGAAAGATAGAGAGGACTGGAAAAAGAAAGAGAGAGGCGGGAAAGACAGAGGAGATGGGACAAAAGAAACAGAATAAGAGGCAGAGAGGAAAGGAGAAACGAGAAGAGAGAGGGGAGGGTGTCAGTCAGCCAGAAGGGGAAAATGTACTCTAAAATATCTTCCCTGGAAATTAGGTGACTCATTTTTGCCAGTCAGTTGTGTTAATGAAAGCCTGTGGATATGTATAGAGTAGTACCCCTTCCCTCCCACCCACCCCTTCGTTTCTTATGACGACATTGCCCTGGTTTGTAGCTGCATCTCTCTCTCTCTCTCTCTCTCTCTCTCTCTCTCTCTCTCTCTCTCTCTCTCTCTCTCTCTCTCTCTCGTGTTTAGTGAAATAGGCAGCAGTGATACATACGCTACATATTTCATCATCACCATCACCCACCGCCACCACCACCTCCATCATATCCATAAGCAACACGACCAAAATCACCACCACCACCACCACCTCCATCATTATCACTATCATCATCCCAGTCTTTTGTCTTCTCTCAGTATCCTCAATGTCTCTTCTCTTCATTTTTCTTCGGGAAAAAATCAGGTTAGCAAAGATTAGGTGTGCTAAGCCGACCCCATATATTCTTTTTACATCACATGCTTGTTGATTTTGTACTGGATCTCTGTTTGGTCAAACCACCATTTTATTTACTGCACAATATGACAGAGAAGGAAAATATTGTTGCAACTCTCTCCTTCCTCTGCAGTATTCACGAGTTACTCCATATTGCACTGTAAGCCTTCTCACTTTTTCCTGCCGGCTTTGTTTGTCAGATTTAGTTGGGAGGAGGAAATCCGTCGGTTTCTCTTTCTCTTCCTTGATCTGACACAATTGATACAACAGTCATAGAACACACGAGAGAGAGAGAGAGAGAGAGAGAGAGAGAGAGAGAGAGAGAGAGAGAGAGAGAGAGAGAGAGAGAGAATACCTGCCCCAAGTCGCCACCTGCCCTAACTTCCGCCATGATTAAATTAAAGGTATTGTGAATGGGAATGTCACTGAATACTCGTATCTTATTCTTATTCTTCTCTCTCCCTCCCTCCCTTCTCCTCCCCTCCCCTCCCTTCTATTTTTATCCATTCCTGTCGCTTCCCCTTCTCTCACCTGCCCCCTGTCCTCCCCCCCTCCCGTACGTCTTTCCCTCTTTCTCAACCTCTCTTTCCTTTTCTGTCTTTCCTCTCTCTCTCTCTCTCTCTCTCTCTCTCTCTCTCTCTCTCTCTACGAAACTTCCTCCAACCGTATTATAAAAAGGATCTGGAAAAGCTTGAAAGAATGCAGCGAAGGATGACAAAGATATACCTAGATTGAGAAATAAACCATACGAGGAACGTTTAGAAGCCCTGAATCTCTTTACCCTAACTAAATGGAGGATAGGAGGAGATCTAATTCAAGTATTCAAAATATTCAAAGGACATGATAACATGGCTGTTGATAAATACTTCACAGTTGATCACTCGAATTATACTAGAGACAATGGGCATAAAGTAATTAGCAAACGATTCCAGTCACATGAAGCTAAGCATTTCTTCTTCAACAGTGTCGTAAATATATGGAATAAATTGCCCTCCAATGTTTTATTATTTAAGAGTCTGGATCAATTTATAAAATGCAAATATAGGATATGCACAGACTAGGATATGCACAGATAGTCCTGAGTTAACGGTCACTACTCCTACTTTCGACCTGTGATGGGCTGTGGATCACTGAGGGTCCCTGTTAGTTAAGTGGCCACCATCGGGATTTTTTTTAATATACCAGGGGTCATTGCTTCAGGAGGTGACTTGTGTACTTGTCCCAGATGGGAAAGTTCCTAGTCTCAGTGGAATGAACGGAGCTGAAGCCTGACTGACCGCTGCCTACCTTAATAACGCCAGACAAGGCTGCTGCACCACCCCTGAACATTCACACTGTGCATCGTGCAACTTCCACGCTGTGTCCACAGATGCCCCGTGATCTAAATGTACCCGTACATAGTGTCATGCATTAGTTATTATTTATTCGATTATTCATTTTACTTTACTACTTTCTCATTCAGGTTATTCATACTGGTAGCTTATAGATAATGTATTATAGAATGTAGCTTTTCCTTTTCAGTCTTTTCTATGATATTTCCATGTCAGTTTTTCCATGCTGCATGGTGGTTTTTCTCACTTTATCTTACCAGTTTTAACTGGAGGGTTTGGAGGCAGGGGGAGCCTTCTTGCTTTACTATCCTTATCCTTCAGCATGTAGAGTTCGATCTAGTCATAGTCTACTCTGTAACAAACAGCCTCGAAAGGACCGTAAGGTCTGTTGCTGTTTGCTTGCCTTTGTTCTCCTTTGTACTCTCTCATTCTTTACTATAAATCTCCTCTTCTCTCCTTCATTGTCTTTAGGTGTGTCTTTGTTTTTCTCATTCTTTCCTTTATTTCTGCCATAGGGAAGAAAGAGGCTCATTATTCTTAATAATAATAATAATATTATTATTATTATTATTATTATTATTAGTATTATTAGTATAAGTATCATTTTTTATATACATTTTTAGCCCGGCATCTGTTTGTTTTTTTTATTCTACTTTATTTCTGTCTATATTAAGCATTTTTTCATTACTATTATTTCCTTAATTTTTAATCTCTTTATTTCTGTCCATTTCAAGTTCATATTTATTACTATCATTATTTCTTTCTTTCACGTCTTTTTATTGCGTGAGGAAGGAGCAATTGTTATTATTATTTTATTATTATTATTATTATTATTATTATTATTACTATTATTATGATGAGCGATTGTTATACGCACGGTTTAAATCAAATCATGGCAACATCAGTCTGTTTGTGTGTTATGCACCTACTAATGATGCACTCGATGAAAGGAAAGACACATTTTATGAAAAGTTGCAAGAAGGAGTAGGAAGGGTACCTAGACATGATGTTTTGATCTGCGTTGGAGACTTTAATGCAGTAATGGGCTCTTCAAATGAGGGATTTGAGGCATGTATGGGTAAGATGGGAGTTGGTAGTAGGATGAGTGAAAACGGAGTGAGGTTTGGAAGCTTCTGTCTAGCAAATGACTTAGTCATCGGGGGCACACTCTTTCAGCATTGCAATATACACAAGACTACTTGGGTGTCGCCGTGTGGAAAATATAAAAATCAGATTGATCACATTGCTATCAGTAGGAGGCATAGAAGTTCTCTGCTAGATGTTCATGTTAAACGGGGAGCGGATATTGGTAGTGACCATCAACTCAGCATTGCAAAAATAAGGTTTAAACTTAAAAATCAGAAGAAGGAAAAATCTGGTGTTGGTAGATACGATATTGTTAAGCTTAGAAGGGAAGGAGAAGAAAAGGAGGAATTCAGATTAGAATGCAGAAATAGGTTTTTGGTGTTGGAAACGTTGGAAGAGGGGGAGAGAAGTGTAGATGAGATGTGGGAGGATGTGAACAAAGTTTTGCATGAGACTGCTGAATGTACGATTGGAAGGAGACATAGATTCAGGAGAAAGAAATGGATATCAGAGGAAACGTGGGATATGATAAAAAAGAGAGGTGAGGCTAAATTGAGGAGTGAGATGCAATGCGTTGATGAACGAGAGATTGAATTAGCAAGAGCTGCGTACTGGAGTTTGAATTCAGAAGTAAGAAGGTTAGCTAGGAGAGATAAAAGAAGATGTGTGGATGAAAAGGTTGCAGAGACTGAAATTAATAAACAAAAATGATGGACAGAGTCAAAGAATAGCATATGAATCGATTAGAGAACTGAGTGGTAATGCAGGTAAACGCAAGGAAATACCAGTTAGAGACAGGGAAGGAAATTTATTGACCAAAGATGGAGATATTAAAAATAGATGGAAAGAGCATTTTGAGACAGTTCTTAATAGACCAATACCACCAGAAGAGGATATACCGTCTGCTCAGGAAGATTTAAATATAGAAACAGGAGAGTTGAGGCTTGCAGAAGTGGAGAAAGCAGTAAAACAGTTAAAGAATAATAAGGCACCAGGGGAGGATGGTTTATTTCCGGAAATGTTTAAAGTGGAGGGGGATAGATTAATAATGATCTTGACCAAGCTATTCAATAAGATATGGGTGACGGGGTTACTACCATCAGTTTGGAAGAATGGTGTAATTGTTAAAGTTCCGAAGAAGGGAGACCTGAGTGAATGTGGTAATTGGAGGGGAATCTCTTTGTCACCGATAGCTTTGAAAGTTTTCAGTAGAGTGTTGTTAAATAGGTTGGAGCCGGTGGTTGAGGGTATTCTGAGGGATGAACAGGCTGGTTTTAGAAAGGGACGTGGTTGCAACGATCAGATCTTTATAGTTAGGCATTTGATGCAGCAAGTTAATGAAATGAGAGTACCGTTAAGTCTTTGTTTTGTTTATTTTGAAAAGGCTTTTGATAGTGTTTCGAGAGAGACTATGGGGAAGATCATGAGACATTATGGAATACCAGAGGAGTTTGTGAGGGTCATTATGAACATGCATGAGGACACATTTTGTAAAGTGATGGTTGATGGTTGTCTTATAGGACTACATAATAGATAGATAGATAAATAGATAGATAGAGAGACAGATAGAAGCAGGAAGTCAAATGATGAGAAGGTGTTGTGTTTGCGAGAAGCGAGCAGCGCTAAACGCTTACACGGAGGAAAGCTGACGACAGCGGCCAGTAAGGAGATGATGCAGTTAGCTGTCAGCAGTCCTCTCGTGAGAAAGTTCTGTTGCCATGAGGAACATACGTGACACACACACCCTACTACACCAGATGTTAGGAAAGAGAGTTTAGAAGGAGACAAGCGACCCTAGAGAGAGGTCGAGACGGAGATTAGCCTTAGAACAGAGAGAGAGAGAGAGATAGCGAGACAGGGAGGTAGCTACCCAGGACTTATACTATTATACCTGTTTAATATTTCCAAGACAAATAAAAATAGTCCCATACTATTCTTTACCTCTCCCGTCACTACATGACATCTGGTGGGGAAACTACTACAAGATATAAAAGCCGCTCGACCACAAGTCTAAAATATACTTCTCTACAAGTAACTACAAAGTCTTTATGACATTTGGTAGCAGCGAACGTATACGAACCTCGTCTACGAATCAACATTAAATTCCTACAAAATATCAAGATTGACAACAACCAACAATATCAGCTCCTGCCCCTCCGTCTCCCAGATCATTACGCTGATGCAGAGGTCAAGAGATCACTCGACGCCTTGCAAGTAGCTTAACGACAAACCAGCAAATCTGCGGACATCGTCTCCAAATTAAAAGCAAATTTCTACAAAAGCAACCGAGACTACAAGATTAGCTTCAGTTCTACAAAGTCTACAGCCATCTACAATCAACTACAGCCATCTACAATCAACTACAATTAACAACTCTACGTCGTCTGTATAATCTTCTACACGCACCTACAAGAAGCGGCAGTCTTCATCCCACAACGAGTAAATCACAAGAAAAAAGGACCAAGAATACATCAAGAAAGAAAGAAAACAAACAAACAAACGAAGAGTGAGAGACGACTCACAACTCATAACCACCAGACCTCACCCTCCTCTCTCTGCTACATCCACCAAACCCCCAACGCTTACGCAGGTGTGAAGAGGTCAATGCACGCAGCAAAAAAACCAAGTCCATATTTACAACTCATCTTACTCACTCGTCTTCACTCAAGTTACTCATCGCTACTCATTCACTCACCACAGCTACCAGTGTGGGAAGCCGACGTCACCATGTGCTGAGATGACATCACAACGCGAGTCTGCCATGCCAAGCAACGTGTGACTGACACCAGGCACTTCTCACCCACTACTCATTACTCATTATTCACATAGCTGCTACTCATATTCACTTATTTTCACAGTTAAGTTGGAAATTCGACGTTCTATGTTGAGGTTTGCCTGGGACAGCCGTTAACCACTACAAATACCAGGCAATGGAGTTTCCTGAGTAATATCGTCCATCAACACACCACTAGAATTATCAAGAGATCTTCAATCAAACCTGTATTTTCTTCCGAGATCGACTTTTGTATCGACACACCTCTACGATCTGTATCAAGTGGGTAAAATTATACTTGCTCATTTCTTCTCAGTGCTAAAATTAGCTATATTCAACTTATTTAATCATCTAGTTTGCTAGGACATAAATAAACAAGAGGCGTATTTCATAACATCATATCTTAATGACAGGAATATTTTCGCAACCACCCACGTTAATACCAGATGACACACAAATTGCCACAACATCAGACTCACAATTAAGAGACAGCCCACCCATTGTACAACCCACACCACACGTTATAGATAAGGAAACAAATACGGGAGTTTCGGATGATGAGTGGGAAACCCCTTCAGACGTTGAGAGTATCGACTTCGCAGCTGCCTTAAATACGTATGCCAATATACTTAACAGGGTTCACCGGTCCGGTCATACATATTCTACCATTCCTTCACATAACGATAAACTCGTACAAGTTGAATTAACAGGGCAATCATTAAATATGAATCAAGAAACAAATACTGCTGATCTAAAAACCACACCTCACGTTTTTGTGTATCACGAGGATAAGACTGCCCCAAAATTCTCTGGCACAGACAAGGATCGCATTGATGTCATTTCATTAATCAGTCAGTGCGAACAAATGTTCATCAAGCGCCACATACTAGATGAACAAGAGAAAATTGCTATTTTTTCATCTTGCATAAGCCAGGAAAGATGTCCAGCAAGCAATTTATTGCGCTCCGATAAGCTACATCGTGCTAGGACATATGATGAATTTAAAACTGAATTTCTGAAGAAATTTTCTGGAGGTATGAACTTCTTGCCAGGTATAATTCCAGAATTACATAAAATTGTAGATCTTGTAAGGGAGCACACTACAAACCATGTGCTCAGTGAAATAACTGCTGATGTCTCCACAATCAAGAGAACCCTATTAGCTACTCTGGAGAATTCTAAGTGGATAACAGATGATGGAAAGATGTCCCCAGACCTCGTCGTGGACATCATTGGTTATGTAGCTGCCTTGTGTAAATTACCTGATAGAACCCTGAAGATCGCCAAAACAATTGCGTACACCCCGGGAATGTGCTTACTAGACTTAATGAACGAGGTAGAGATGCAGTGCAGTAAAGCAGGTGTGGTCGACACACATGCACATTCTGGTAGAATCAGGGTACCTGAGACAGTATCAGCTGTGAAAACATCAACACCGACCCCAAACAGAGAACAAAATCGATCGCGACCTGAAATGAGGCAGCCCAAACAAACAAAGACGCCTAGACCTCGTTCCCACACGCCTTCCTACAGGCAGTTTCATAAGTTTTCGCGCAGCCCGAGCAGGTCTCGCGCTATAAACAACACTTTTTATGGGAAATCACCTCGTAGGTCACAGTCAAGGGACAGGTCCATTCTGTGTCATTACTGTGCAAAACCAGGACACACAAGGTATGAATGCTTTATCAAGGCAAAAGAGGATAATCAAAAGACACAAGGGTTTGGTCCTTACTGTAGGCATCATAGATACCAAGGGCACTGGACTAGTGATTGCAAAACAGTAGAAAAAATTGTGTCTATGTTCAAATCGGTGGAAGACCAAGTCATGACAAAAAACGAACAAACGTAAAGAAGAACAAGGTTAAACTTCACATAGGAGGCATGTTGGGAAATGAGTGTATCTTGATACCAGCTGTATGTGAGGATCAAAACGTTTCCTTATTTTTAGATACAGGCTCTCCAGTGAACTTAATAACACATGAAGAACTAAATAGAATTCTTAAAAATAAAAAGAAAGTAACTTTTCTGGATGAAGCTGATTTAGAATTAAACACAGTAGATGGTCAAGAGATTACAGTAAAAGGTATGATAAGATTAAATCTCAGTTTCACAGAAACTACAAGACCATTCTCTGCATTGTTCTATATCGTTGAAAACTTAGCAATTAAAGCTCATATGTTACTGGGCTTAAGATCCATGAGAACTGAGAACATAACTATACTCCCACAAATGAATGGAATAGACTTTGATAATGAATTTATAGAGGAAATACTTTCAGAGCCCTCACCGATTGGTAGAAGAGAGCCAAAAAGAATTGGTAATATTAAAGGCTTTAACAAACATATACAAACAGATGAGTGTATAGATCCACTTACACCAGCAACCCCATCCTCCAGAATTAGTGACCCAGCTAACAGTACTGATTTATCAATTTTTCCAGCCCATCTCACTAATGATTTGGTTATACCACCTAATTCATACATGAAGGTTACCATAAAGAGCAAATTACGGAATAGTACTGTTCTTGTCTTAGAAGAATTATGTAAAGTAAAGGGATTGTCAGTAGAAAACGCATTATGTCATACGAACGACGAAGGGCTAACTCAGATATTCATTATTAATCACATGAATGGGGAAGTTCAGTTGAAGAAGGGAACTTGCATAGTTAATATTGAAAAATGTTTAGCCCCTGTGAAGGAAATAAATATTGGTGGAGTAACAAGTGAGATAAAATCTACGGATAGAGAAAGAATAAAGAGAATTTAATTCACTCAGGTGAATTTGACGAAGAAAATGATTTGTTAACCCTGCTGGAAACACACAGGGACACCGTAGCCTTGCCCGGAGAACAATTAGGGTGTACTAACTTGATTAATCACATGATTAATGTGCACCCAGAAACACCACCAATTTTCGTACCAGCTTATCGCATACCACACTCCCAACGTACACTTGCAAATCAGTATGTCGATGAAATGTTAAAGCTTGGAATTATTGAGCCTTCAGTTTCTCCGTGGAACGCTCCCCTTTTCTTTGTGCCCAAGAGAAATGGAGAAATGCGTGCGGTAGTAGATTACCGTAAACTAAATAATCACACAATCCCTGACAGATTTCCCATGCCATTGCTAAGTGATGTTCTACAGAATATTGGTCCTGAGAATAATATATTCTCGACCATCGATCTCCTAAACGGATACTATCAGATTCCGGTATCTCAGGAGTCACGTAAATACACTGCCTTTTCAACAAACAGAGGCCATTATCAATATACAAGAATGCCAATGGGACTGAGGACAGCCCCGGTACGTTCCAGCGTCTTATGAATTACGTATTGTCCGGAATTTTAGGACAAGGAATATTTGTTTATCTTGACGATATTATTATCGCAACGAAGAATATTAAGGATCATCTCAGGAAATTAGACTTACTCTTACAAAAGCTTAGTGATGCTGGATTAAAAATTAAACTTTCTAAATGCAAATTTTGCTTTAAGGAAATAAATTTCTTAGGCCACAAATTAAGTTCTGATGGTATTCACACCACTGATGACAAAATACAGGCAGTGAGAGATTTTCCTGAACCCACTACGACTGACGAAGTTAGACAATTTTTAGGTCTGGCTGGGTACTATAGGTCCTTCGTACCACAGTTCTCTCATATAGCCTTCCCTCTATTCCAACTACTCAAAAAAGATGCTGTATTCCAATGGGAAGAAGAACAAAAAAGGGCATTTAACAATCTAAAAAATTAAACTAACGAATGCACCTTGTTTAGCATATCCAGATTACACGAAATCATTTCTTATTTGTACAGACGCATCAGTTAAAGGATTAGGGGCTGTACTGATGCAGGAAGATAAAAGAGGAAAGAATCAACCAATTGCATTTGCCAGCAGACAGACAAGAGGTGCGGAGAAAAATTATAGCACTACAGACTTAGAGGCACTTGCAGTGATTTTTGCATTACAAAAGTTTCGAGATTTGGTATATGGTTACGAAATCCACTTATTCACCGACCATAAACCACTGGTGGGTATGTTTAAAGAAAAACTCCTTTCTGGGAGGAGAGCAAGATGGAAATGTACAGTTGAAAACTACAATGTACAAATACATTATATACAAGGTAAAATGAATATAGTAGCTGACGCATTATCTAGGAACCCGAACACAATTCAGGTCGCGGCGTTAGATCTCAAAGGAAATATCCCAAACCACGAGGATATCGCAAAGGCACAAAGACTTGACCCAGTATGGTCAAAAGTAATATACAAGTTAGAAAGTGGAGATGACATACAATTACCCAAACTGCATGTCCCACTTGAACAATTCACAATGGTCAATAATACATTATACAAAATTAACTCTAAACAACCAAAACGCCAAAGAAATACTAACCAGTTGGTAGTACCTAATGACATGATACCCCAAGTATTACGAATGATACACGACAGCCCACATGCAGGACACCCTGGAAAGGATAAGACATTCAACCAAGCCCAGCTATTATATTACTGGCCTTCATTACGAAGAGATATACACAATCATATAGACAGATGCGAATCATGTGCGAAACACAAAGGATACCCAATCACACCTGCACCGATGGGTAATTACCCAGTACCACATCAACCATGGGACGTTGTCGCTGTTGATTTACTCAAGATGCCATTATCATACAATAATAACCTATACTTATTCGTAGCAACGGATCATTTTTCCCGTTATGTCATTTTAGCTCCAATTAAAGATAAGACAGCAGAGACAGTAGCAAAGGCAATAACAGATAATGTAATATGTCGCTTTACTACCCCTAAGGTACTAATAAGTGATAATGGAGGAGAATTTAATTCTGAGATCTTACAAGAAATATGTAAACAATACAACATCAAAAAGGTTAACGTTTTGGCCTATCACCCAGCATCGAATGGGTTGGTAGAGAGACAAAATAAAAAGGTATTAGATGTGCTACGACACATTCTCAGTGAAAATTATGCAAGCTGGGATGATTGGATTCCCAGAGTAGAGGCCTCCATTAATGGGTCTATAAATAAATCCATTGGTGACACACCACATTTCATTATATATGGCACAGATAAAAAATTACCATATGAGCTCCTAGAAGGTGACAGCATGCCTATATACAATTACGATGATTACTCTAAACTCCGTTTACGTGAATTCCAGGACATTCACAAAAGAGTGCAAAAACAATTAACGATGTCCAAGGAAGAAATGATGGAGGCATTTAACAAAAAGGCAAAAGATTCACCTATCAGCTTAGGAGACATTGTTTACGGAGTCATTCATACGAGAGACAATAAATTATCCCCTAAATTTGAGGGCCCATACAGAGTAATTAACATAAAGGCAAACAAAGTTTTAATTAAGTCACTTTCAAGTGGCGAGGAAAAACAAGTTCATATTGACCATTTAAAACGAGTTTCAAGGGAATTATCACATAATTATTCAGCCTCGGATACAACCGAACAGGTGAACGTACCTCAAGAAACCAAGCAAGAACACAACAATGATTACAAAAAGAAATTAAGGTCATATACCAAACAATCGAACATAGGTGCAACTATTCCAATGAAATCTACAGTACATCATTTACGAGAATTAAATATCGATTTAAACTCCTTCTATAAATGAAATAACAGCCAACCGTAACGCACATCATCACTATCATCAACCACAGCTTTATAGGAAATTAATAGATTTTTTTTTTTTCGGTAGGTTACGATGAAGGGACTTATGCTATGGATTCTACTATACATAGTAAGAGTATATGCGCACCTAGACCCCAAGCATATAGTACGACAAGGATGCCTCATAGCTCCAACGGCCACGACTACAATCGTCAAGGACGTCATGAGTACTGAAATAAGTCTAGATTACTTGTATGACTTACCTACTTATATAGAAAGACTTGAGACGCCGATGCGAACTCTGGACTTCAAGATAGGGAATTATGTTTCACAATCACATATCACCAAGGAAGTGGATGAAATGGTGAAGTTAGCGAAATGGAAACTAGAACAGGCGAAGTCAACTATGCTCGTCATGATCCAAGATCTCCCATCTTATGGAACAGAGGTGCTGAGCGACAGGAACAACATCACACGTACTCGCCAAAAGCGCGGTTTGTTCGATCTGGGCGGCGCAATTCTTGGGAACATCTTTGGATTGGCTACAGAGGATGACCTTAAAGAAATAAACAAAAAATTTAATAAGATAGCTCAGGTACTAACATACCAAGATAAATTCATCACAGGACAGAACTTGGCAATGAAAACAATTGTGAAAAATCTGAAACAAGCAGAAAACGTAGCTCTCGAGAGTATAGATAAAATAAATGACTTGGAGGGTAACGTTACCCTTTTCCAGCACTTCTCCATCATCACAGAACATATTGACACGATTCTACTACAATTAGAGAACACTAGAGATCATTTCAGGGCACTTATGCAAGGAATTTCGAATGCTGGTGATGGCAAGATCACAAATGACTTACTCCCAGTTCATGAGCTACGTCAGATAGTTAGTCAAGGCATACATAAACATAAATTGAAGCCATTGTTCCGCAGTAGGGAATTTATGCAATATTACCCGTACTTGGAAGCAACACTAACACCAACATCAGTGATAGTTCATGTACCATTCATCACGGAAGACCTGTTCACAGTATACCAAATACACCCCTTCCCCTATAGAAACAACAACACTTTAGTCATCATCAACATCAACACAGACACCGAACTCATCATGGTCTCCAAGAGACGAGACACTGTCACTTTCGCAAGTGAGTCAACGATTGAGCGAAAGTGCCGCACATCCTTACATGCTGTTCATCTTTGTCCTGCGTACATTTTCACGTTTCAGCCTACTGATACGGTCCCTTGTGAAATGGCTATCATCAGCAATAACAATATTCATCATCATTGCAACTTCACTTTTGCTCCAGATAAACTTGTACACCATCAACGCATTGAACACTCGCAGTTTTTTTATTTCCCTCATAACACATCAGTTTACATAGTCTGTCCAGATATACCACCATCTCATACATCAGCCTCAGGATTATACATAGCACCAGACTACTGTGCGGTATTTACACCATCCATGTCTACTTTTTCCACCATCAATCACTACGCCATTCTCAATCATACACACAAACATTTCCACCCACTGCCTGATATGGACTTAAACATGAGCACAAGTATTAAGTTGACTTCACCTAAGTTTGAAACTATGCAGCTGATCAATGAAACAATGAAGCCCTGGGAAGATTTGAGTTTGAGTATGTTCAACCCATATTATGTGTATAGCCATGCACCTTCTGTCTTTATAATTATCTGCATTGTGGTTGCAGTATTGCTGTTGGCCATGCACAGAATGCATGCAAGAATTGCTAATTTGGAGTCATTGTTTAGTGGGGGGAGAGTTAACATCACAGTTAACCACCCTGAATGAAGTGTATATATTTTGTATATAGTATTAATTATATATAAAAAAAAAAATAATAATAATAATAATAATAATAACACAAAGAAGAATGACCCATATATGACAAACCAGTACCATTATCTTTGAATGAAATATTAATAACTCTTACAATAATCTTAATTTTAAACTATTTTTATTCTTGCATGTATGCAATTCACTATAATAACCCAAGTACATACTGTATTACAGTTAAATAATTTACTTTAATGCATTTATTCCAATATGTATTCAACTTATTTAAAATGTAATATTACTGAATAATCACTATTTACTATGAATAATATATGTATACAATATTCATACAATTATGTTACTTTACAATATTATGTATTTCACTTAATTAGCTTATAAGTTCATTATAATGTGTATGTAGTATGTATTAATATATTATAACTATTAAATGTCGATGGTACGCCATTTTTCGCGGCCGAGCAAATATAGGACTACATAATAGATAGATAGATAAATAGATAGATAGAGAGACAGATAGAAGCAGGAAGTCAAATGATGAGAAGGTGTTGTGTTTGCGAGCAGCGCTAAACGCTTACACGGAGGAAAGCTGACGACAGCGGCCAGTAAGGAGATGATGCAGTTAGCTGTCAGCAGTCCTCTCGTGAGAAAGTTCTGTTGCCATGAGGAACATACGTGACACACACACCCTACTACACCAGATGTTAGGAAAGAGAGTTTAGAAGGAGACAAGCGACCCTAGAGAGAGGTCGAGACGGAGATTAGCCTTAGAACAGAGAGAGAGAGAGAGATAGCGAGACAGGGAGGTAGCTACCCAGGACTTATACTATTATACCTGTTTAATATTTCCAAGACAAATAAAAATAGTCCCATACTATTCTTTACCTCTCCCGTCACTACATGACATCTGGTGGGGAAACTACTACAAGATATAAAAGCCGCTCGACCACAAGTCTAAAATATACTTCTCTACAAGTAACTACAAAGTCTTTATGACAGTCTGAGTGATTCGTTTGAAGTCAAGTCCGGAGTAATTCAAGGTGGTGTTCTATCGCCTTTACTATTTATATTGGTCATTGATTACATTATGAAACGCGTTGGAACAGAATCCGGTGCAGGTATACTTTGGGGAGAGAACAGGAAACTTTGGATTTAGATTATGCAGATGATATAGTTTTGATTTGTGATGGGCCAGAAGAGATGCAGAGAGTGTTGGACTGTTTGGTGAGTGAAGGTCGCAAGGTGGGTTTGGTTATTAATTGTGGAAAAACTGAAATAATCAATATGAATATGGAAAATGCACAGGAATGTGTAATTGGAGGTATGGTTGTAAAGCAAGTTGATAGGTTTAAATATTTAGGTACTTACTTAGCCAAGGATGGTTCTTTGAACTTTGAATTCGAGGAAAGGTTAAAGAAGGCTAATCAGGCAATGGGAATGCTTAAAAATATTTGGAATAATAACAATTTCTCTGTGCATACAAAAATCAAACTTTATAAGGTAATGGTTAGGAGTATCTTAATTTATGGACACGAGTCTTGGTACAGCACAGTGACTATGGAAAATAAATTCTTGGTGTTTGAAAATAAAGCACTTAGAAGAATATTAGGAGTTAAGTGGTGGGAAAGGATACCAAATAGTAGAATTAGAGAAATAACGGGAGTGCAGCCGATCGATGAATATGTTAGATTCTCACGATGGAAGTGGCTAGGACATGTGTATAGGAGACAGGGAATAGTACGAGGTACACCAGGGTGGGTGGCACTTGGTAGGAGAGGTAGAGGAAGGCCTAAAGAGACGTGGGTGAGGACAATGAGACGAGAAGCTGGAGATGAGTGTTGGGGAGATCTTGAGGAGTTAGCACAAGATAGGATGTGGTGGTGTGAGTTCATCGAGGCCCTATGCATCCCCGAGGGTGCCACAGGAAATGATTGATTGATTGATTGATTATTATGATGATGATGATGATATTATGATTATTACATATTTTAATCTGTAGTTTTCATCACATTCCTTTATTTATTCAGCATTTTTATTATTACCCTTTATATCTGTCGTCTTGGGAAGGAGATACAATAGTAAGACTGATACTCCAGGTGGCTACTTAACACCACTGTCTTAGTGATTTATTTTTCATACTGCACCTTAACTTTCCCTTATGTTAGTTATATCGGTTTTAACGGAGCCAGTAAGAAGAGGAGAGTTAATGAGACGAAAAGCCTTTGGCTCTACCTTGTTGAGAAGAGCTGTATGTGGGGAGTTGCTGTTGGGGTAGTAGTAGTAGTAGTAGCAGTAATAGCAGCAGCAGTACTACTACAGTAGTAGTAGTTGTGGTAGTAGTAGTAGTCGTTACAAACCCAGGCTCATCTGAACATGAACCCGGCGGACTGTAGACTGAAATTGCCGTCCTGCTGAAGTCCGTAAGCCTTTCCTGGGTTAGGGATGAAGCTGAAGGACGTTTGTGGTGCAGGATAGTGGAGCAACTCGTCCATATCAGTGCCACCACGTGAAGGTGTCCCTCCTCAGCACCCTTGTGAAAAGAAGAGAAGGTTGATTGTGTAACTGTGAAGTAGATGAGAGGAGAGAGAAAAAGTGGGAAGGGCGAGAAGTGGGTGAAATTATTAAACTGAATAATAACATGGCACAAGACAGAGAGTAAGTAGGCTATGATGTGCAGTGCTTGAAGGCCCTGTTGGGAAGCAGGGTTGATGATGATGATGATGATGGCGGGACTAGAGAGAGAGAGAGAGAGAGAGAGAGAGAGAGAGAGGGGGGAGAGAGAGAGAGAGAGAGAGAGAGAGAGAGAGAGAGAGAGAGAGAGAGAGAGAGAGAGAGAGAGAGAGAATTATTACTTTGGGGCCAACTTGGGAAGTGGGATTGATGATAAAGATGATGAAGGGAATGAAAAAAAAGTCAGTCTTATCAAAAACCTTTAAAAATTACAGGTGGGTTTATGGTACAAATTAAAAGGCTACAAACCAACGTATTTAATTCTTCTTTCTGTATCACCATCATTATCATACATACACATCAGTACTTTTTCACCTTTACCACCATCATAATGTGTGTATAGTGCTGGAGAGCGACGCCTTCATATGGTGGCACTGATACAACCATGCGGCTCCCCTGCCCGGTTATAAAAACCTCCTTCAACTCCTTCCCTACCCCACGAAAGGAGGATGGTGGACTGCAGGAGAACTTCAGCCTGCACTCCACTGGGTTCACGTTTCAGATGAACCAGGGGCTACAACAATAACAACAACTACTACTGCTGCTACTACTACTACTACTACTACTACTACTACTACAACTACAACTACCACCACTGCTACTATTGCTGCTACTACAGTGTACATAATATCAACCAACTTATATATGCCTGATGAGGACGGGCAGCTCTCCTTTACACATTCTGACAGTCATGACCTGCAACAAAGCTGATTTGTAGAGCCTAGGAACAGTATTACCTCCCCTGGACGGTGTCCGGCCAGGTATTCTTTTTGGTCTACTTTCTTTTTTTGTTCTTTGTTTCTTTGTTTGTTAGCAATATTATGGAAAAACGGCTGAGTGAAATTACATGGCACAGGTCCCAAAAGAAAGTGATTGAATTTTGGAGGTAATTGAGTAACCATGAAAGGTCAAAGCCAAGGTCATGGATTTTCAGAGGGCTATTACTTAAGGCTGGTTGGTGATAAAGATATTTATTATTATCAACACAAAGAAACTCCCACTATTAGCTTTCATTTGGCACCAAGACCTTTGACCCTGAGTTGCCTTAAAAGGTCAAACTCAAGGTCACGGATATTCAGGGGGCTATCACTCGAAACTGGTTGAACTCAGAGAGATATTAACTATTATCAATATACAGGAAGTCCCATATGGGTTTTTAATTGGTACCATGACCTTTGAACTTTACCCCTAAATGCCGGCTGACGTGTATAGCTGTCACGATTTTGGGCGTCAAGTGACTCCGGTTGACGCGTATAACTGCAAGCATCATCCCGCCACCCTTTGAACTTTAACTTATCCTTACTCATCGACGGGACCACCTGGAAACGTGGGGATACTTTCATTTGAAAGAGGTGGTGATTTTTACGTATCTTTAATTTTTTCTCTACCTATTATAGTTTGGCAGATATTAGGGTCTGAAGTAAGGGTATTATTTTCTGCCACGGATATCTCCCGTAGGGAGGAGCATCAACATCGGAAAAACCCCGGCGTGTAGGGGTTGTGACATTGAAAGGTAAAATTCAAGGTTGTGGATATTCATGGGGCTATAACTCGAAACTGAAGAGATATTTATCATTATCAAGATATAGGAAGTCTCGTATGAGTTTCATTTGGCACCGCGGCCTTTGACCTTGAGTGACCTTGAAAGGCCAAACGCAAGATCACAGATTTTCAGAGGGCTGTACCTTGAAAACGGTTGAAAAGTAACTGCTGTTTGGCGAAGTTTCTTGTGCCAGGCACCACTCTTTTTTTTTTTTTCTTCAGTGTCTTTGGTTGTTTTCAGCGACGGAACTGAACCACTATTATAACGTAAATACTAAGTCATGATTGCATAAAATTCTGTGAACACTATTTAAGAGATAGGAACGAGTCTCCTTGGTTGCAACTCAGATCGATCCTCCAGTCTAACTATACCTGGCCATTAACATGATCTATTAGGGGTTAGCGATTTTTGTAAAGTTAAAGGAAACGGGCCATAGGGAAGTACCCCCCCCCCCACCAAGCTATGTACAAACGCCCCAAGTATCTTTTCCTCAGAAAGTGGCATCTGGCAACTGCCACGGTCTAGTTTTATATATATATATTTTTTTCTGCACAACGGAAAGAACAGTATATAAGTAAACACCAAAAATCAAAATGTGTTGTTTATAAGTATACAGTATATCTCGCATTACGTGAGAGGAAACCATAATATACTAAAGTTGAGGGTCAAGCCGTACGAAAGAATACGAGACGCACTGCCTATTGCTCACCTATTGCTCAACGGTTTCAGGGTTAAAATGCAAAGACACTCTCGTAAAGCTTGTTTTACACCCTAAATCAACACTACTGAGGGGGGAAATGTAACATAAAATTAAATCTGTAGTTAAAAGTAATGTCCAAATCACGAGTGTCATCATATCACGAAAATAGTCATCTGAAAGTATATTCGTCACCACATTTAAAAATCTATGCGGGATGAAATTCAGGCGGGAAAACAATGTCATAAGTGCAAAACCTAGCGCTGTGAGCAAACAGTGGAGTAATAAAAGGCAACAAAGAAGGCTGTCCACTGAATTTAGTGAAAACGTGAAATTACTGGAGAATAAACGACTATACTCCATTACCTTAATCTGGCCTAGATTTTCTTCCTTTTGTAGCTTATCTCACGCAGTCAAATGGAGGCAAGACAATACTATGGCTCCACGGTAGGCTATTCTCATGGCACTTCTTTCTGACTTGTATGATAGTTTAGTATCCAAATATTTTTAACACTCGGCATTCAAGGTGAAGTTATGGCAATTTTAGACCGAGTACAAAGGGTAGTCATTTCTGTTGACGATGAAATTTCAACATGTAATAGAATCTATAGGGCAGTCTCATGAAAGACTATGGAAAGGGTGGTGGTCAAAAGCAAGAGTGACAGTGAAGAGAACTAAAGACTCAGTTGGTAAAAATAATGAGGGGGAGGGGAGGGAGGAGCGTAACAATGAAGGATGGAGAGCCGCACCTCCCCTCATTGCATGATCATGACTGACGTGATTGCCGCTTGGGTGCTACTAGAAACGTGCCAGATATCGCATATTATTTAATTGTTGTTATTAATATAAAAGACTGAAGCGAACCTTAAGTTATATTTCCACAAGATCAAGTGTCTTTTATTTCGTCAACACCATAAGTTACGTTTGGAGGGCAGGCAAGTTATGGAAAACATTGAAGAAAGATTGCCAGATTCAGGGAGTTTTGTCTGGGCGACTGTATGAAGTGTAGTGTTGTTGTTGTTGTTGTTGTCCCAGGTTCATCTGAAACGTGAACCCCGTAGGCTATTGGCTTAAGTTCCCTACTGCAGCCCACCATCGACCTTTCGGGGGATAGTGAAGTAATTGAGGGACGTTTGTATAACCAGGTAGTGGATTCGTCCAGTTATGCCAGTGCCACCACATGAAGACGTCCTTCTCCATCACCAGAGTGTCCTTATCATCATCATCATCATCATCATTAATTAATCAACCTGTCAGTCAGTGCCAGTCATCTTCATCATCGTAACATCGTCATCATCATCATCATCATCATCAATCGGTCATTCAGTCAGTCATCATCATCATTAGTTAATCAGTCAGTCAATCATCATCACCATCATCTGTCCATCAATCATCATCATCATCATCATCATCGTCATCATCATTATTTTACCCCAGGTTTTCACATCATGCATGATGTGGAGGCCCACAAGCAAGAAGAAAAAAAAACATAAATAATAACGTTTTCTTTACACTGAAAAAAAAAAAAAAGGAGTCTTCCTTCAAAAACGGCGGCCACAGAAAAAAAATAAATAAATAACTGAGCGAGAGAAGAAATGGTCAAGGAGTTACTGGAAGGAGTCTCTTGGGTACATCATTATCATCATCATCAGTTATCATCATTTTATCCCAGGTCATAATCATTATCATCATCATCATATTCTACTACTATCATCATCATCATCATCATCTACTATTACTATCATCATCATCATCATTATCATCACTACTACTATCATCATCATCATCATCATCATCATCATCATCATCATCATATCATTCTATCCCATTTTCCCACATCATGCAAAGTGTGGGCAAGATCCAGAGCAAAATAAATAAATAAATAAATAACATTAGCCAAGTGTTTTTACCAGACTATAGGAAGAAAAATGGCTCCATCCTTCAAGAACGCCCATCTAAGAAAGAAACTGTCTGGGAAGAAATGAGAAAGATGAAGGAGTTAATGGGAAGGAGGTTTGCGGGGTCCATCATCATCATCATCATTATTAGCATTATTATTATTGTCATTACTATTATTTCAACCTAAGTCATCATCATCATCATCATCATCATCATCATCATCGTCATCGTCATTTAGCCCACGTTCCCACATCACACACACACACACACACACACACACACACACACACACACACACACACACACACAATTCAGTTCCAGGACTTTTAACCAGATGTTAAAAAAAAAAGTCAACTCGAAAGCACAGTAAAGACCCCAAACAAAGACTTGAAAAAGAGACTTCTCAAAAACACTAGAAAAAAAGACCACAAGAAGACTAGGAAAAAGATTTCCAAAAAAAAGTGGGAAAAAATAGCCCCCCCAACAAAAAACCTCCAAGTGACTCCAAAAAAACTACAATAAAACTCCCCCACAAAAGAACCCAAAAAATACTATAAAAAGACCCCCCAAAGACTAGGAAAACAATACCTCCAAAAAACACTAAGAAAATAAGACCCTCAAAAAGACTAGAAAAAATATTCCCCAAAAAAGATAGGAAAAAAAGCTAGGAAAAAAAACTTTCAAAAATTATAAGGGAAAAATACCCCCCAAAAAGGGGAAAAAAAGCACCCCAAAAAAGACTCCCCCAAAAAGGTCCTAAAAAAACTCCCCCAGAAAGAAAGACAAAAAAAGACCCCCTAAAATCTATGAAAAAAGACCCTTAAAAAGTATAGGAAAAAAAAAGACCCCAGAAAGACCCCCCGAAAAAGACTCCCCAATAAAAAGACTAAAGAAAAAAAGACCCAGAAAAAGGAGTCAGTAAGAGGGTTAAGGAGTTACAGTGGCGGGAGTTTCTTGGTTGGGTCTTGAGCGGTTTCTTTAAGGAATGTGGGAATTATGTTAAGTTCATCAAGACCGGCAAAGCACTCATTACGGATGGGGGAGGAGGGGAAGGGGGAGAATGGGGGATGATGTGGGGAGAATGGGTGTGGGAGTTTGAGGGGTGAGGGAGAAGGAGAGATGGGTAAGGGTGGAAGAGGGGAAGATGTGGGGGGACGGGGGCGGCGGATGAGGTGGGGTCAGGGGTAGGGGGAGAAGGGAGAGATGGGAATGGGGTGAGAGAGGACGGGAAAAAAGAAGGAAAAATGAAGCTGGTGAGAAGAGGGTATGATAAGGGGTAGGATGGGGTACACGGGAGGAAGAAGGGGGAATGATGGAGGGGAGGATTGGGTAGGGGGACTGAGGGTGAGGGAGAAGGAGGGAATAGAAATGGGGTGAGAAAAGGAGGGGAGGAAAGGGAGAAGGGAAATGGGAGTGGATTAGAAGGGGTCGGGGAGGATAAGGATGGGTGGGGAGATGTTGTGTAGGTTGGGGATAATTATCAGGGGAGGGAGAGAGGGGCAGGGGGAGGAAGGGTGTGAAGGCGGAAGGAGGTGAGGGTATACTTGAGGGGGTGGGGAGAAGGAGTGGGGGAGGAGATGATCAGAGGTGCAGGGAGTGCAAGGAGGAAGAGAGAGTGAGGAGAAGGGGGGTGGAGAAAAATATAAGTGGAAGGGGTGGTGGGGGTAATGGAAGGGGTGTGAGGATAATTTGAAAGGAGGGGGAGTTGAGAGGAGAGGGGTTGAAGAATGAGGGTAAAGGAAGGAGAAAGAAAAGTGATTGGAAAATAGGGAAAGTAGTAAGGTGGGGGATGATATGAGGGGAAGGTGAATTAAGGAGAAAATGAGAGGTAGGAGGGAAGATAGGGGAGTAGGGGAGTGATTTGAAGGAGTGGATGAGAGAGGGAAGTGAGAGGATAGGAATGAAGGAAAGAGGGATTGGGGAGGAGGGGTGGGGGTGTTGGTGATATTAGGAGGTGGAGGAGGAGTGTTTGCCATGCTGTAAGAGAGGAATAATTTAAGGGGAAATATGGAGGGTGAGGAAGAGAGAAGGGTGAGGGATGTTTTGAGAAGAGGGGACTGGAAGGAAAAAGAGAGAATGTGGAGAAGAGGTGATGGATATACTGGGGAGGGAGAGGAATGAGGTGAAGGGAGGGAGGCTGGTGAAAGAAATGGGGCTGCTGGTGACAGTGGAAAGGTCGGGGGGAGGGGGGATGAGGAAAGTTGAGGGGGTGAAGGAGAGGATGGGAAAATGGACTGTGATGTGAGAGGAGGGGAAGAAAGAGGTGATGATGATACTAGGAAGGTGGGGGTGATGGGTAAGGAGGAAGAGAGGACAGGAGGGGTGGGGGAGTAGGACAGAAGGTGGGGGAAAATTGTGACAAAAAAGAATAATTTGAGGAGAGAGGAACTGGGGGCAGCGAGAGTGAGAAATGATGGTAATGCTGGAGGGGAAGATTGTGTCTCGGTGGTATGTGTGTGTGTTGCGTCGTCTTTGTTTTGCTAGCTAGATTTCTGTGTCCCTGTGTTGCTAGGTGTGTTTCTGAGTGCGGGGGTGTGATACATAGTTTGTGTGTTGGTTTGCGGGGTGCGTCTGTGTGAGATCTGATGTGTTACAGTGTCTCTTATGAGTTTTGATAGTCTCTGCTTGTGTTATAGTGACGGCTTGTGATAGTTAATGGTGTGTGTGTGTGTGTGTGTGTGTGTGTGTGTGTGTGTGTGTGTGTGTGTGTGTGATGTATAATTTTTGAATTCTTTGATTACATTTTGTGTTGAGTGTGTTTGGTGTGTGTGTGTGTGTGTGTGTGTGTGTGTGTGTGTGTGTGTGTGTGTGTGTGTGTGTGTGTGTGTGTGTGTGTGTGTGTGTGTTTTGAGAGAGTATTGCATTACCCGCGTTGCGTTGCGATTCATAAGAATGTTGCAGTTTTGCAGTTTCTAAGCATCATTGCAGTGAGTGACTGTGTTGCAATGTGTATTTGAGTCTTTACCTGCTCTGTCTGTTTATCTCTCTGCCAGTTTGTCTATTTATCCGTCTTTACCTGTCTGTCTGACTATCCCTCTACCTGTTTGTTTGTCTCTATCTTTCTCTCTTTCTGTTTATCTATCACTTAGTCCAGTTGTCTATCTTTATCTACCTACCTACTTGTTTACCTACCTATTTATGTATGTATGTATGTATGTACAGTATTCATGTATGTCTCTGTGTTGATGTATATGCTGAGCTGTCTCTGACTGTCTATCAATCTGTCTTATCTATCTATCTATCTACCTATCTACCCCATACTGTACACAGTAGCCTATAATCAGGGCACGTTATCTCTCTCAAACTTAATACAACCATCAGTCTTTAACAGGAAAATAAAGGTACTGAGATACTTAACAGATGCTTGAAAAACAGTGAGACACTTAATAGATACTTAACAGTTATTGAGATAGTTAACAGATACTAAATAGGTACTTGTCAGATACTTCAAATACTTTACAGACTCTACTTAACCCCCTCCAATATCACAGTCTCCTCCGAGTTGCAAAATATTTTCAGTTTCCTCTGAACTGAAAAATATAATCTGATTGTTGCAAGAATTAGATATAAAAAGAAAATCGTCTTATATATGGGACTGATAAAGCAAGTTTCTGTGTCCATCACCCATAGATGTTTCATGTTAACTAAATAAAAAATAAAAAAGAACGGTGGGGTACAGTCTGGCTTCGTTGAGTTGATTACTGTATGTTAAGTGTTTGAGTCCGAGTGTTGTATGAGTGTTGTGGCGTTGTCTCATAAACATTCGAGTGTTGCGTGATCTACTGTACAGTAAGTTGCAGCGTTTGAGTCCTCGAGTGTTGCATGAGTGTTGCAGCATTGTTGGGGTGTTGCGTGGTCTGTTTTAAGTGTTGCAGAGTTGAATCGAGTGTTGAAGTGTTATACTATTATTGTGTGTGTGTGTGTGTGTGTGTGTGTGTGTGTGTGTGTGTGTGTGTGTTGTTAGATAACTGGTGTGTGTCCAAGATCCGTATTCTCGTCGGAAGCTCCCTAACACCTCTTCCTAAGCGATTTGTTTTGATTATTGCACTTAATGTTTTATTGTCTGTTACATAAATCCTTCAAACATCGCCACACTCTCCATCAATAACGTAGAAAAAGGATATTAACCAGGCCTGGCCAAAAATAAATCGCCAAGGAAAAGGTGTTAGGGAGCCTCCTTACCCGAAGAGAATACGAACCCAAGTCCTCCATGAAGTTCCCCCGCTTGCCAGTATGTTCCAGTGTTGCTTGATTGTTGCGATGTGTTGTGTGGGTGTTGCAGTATTGCGTGAGTGTTGCTAGATCCCTTTTCTACGTGTTGCGTTAAGTTCCTCCGTTTGCTCGAGTGTTGCAATGTTGCGTGAGGTAGCCAGAGTATGTTTTCTGAAAATTGCCTGAGTCCTGCAGTGTTCCGTCAGTGTTTCAGTGTTGAGTGTTGCAGTATTGCAGGTGTGTTGCAGTGCTAAGTGAGTGTTTCAGTGTTGTGTGGCAGAGTTGCGTGGGTGTTGCAGTGTTGCGTGGGTGTTACGGTGTTGCGTGGGCGATGCAGTGTTGTGTGTTGCAGTGTTGCGTGTGTTTCAGTGTTATGTTATTTTGCAGTGTTGCGTGGATGTTGTAGTGTTGCGTGGATGTTGCAATGTTGCGTGGTGTTGAGCGGGTGTGTTACTTCGTTAGACAGAGTGGTTGAACGTATTCTCGCATCGTTTTACTCGATTACTGGTGTGTTGCTTCGTCAGTGTCCTGGAGAGTTGCATCAGTGTTTATTTGTTGGGTATTGTGTCCTTGTTAAGTGTTGCAGTGCTGAAGTATTGCAAAATTGAAATACCGCAGTGTTCTGTCTCCTAAATTCTGAAGTGTTGCGTCGTCTAAGTATTGCAGTGTTGTATATCTAAGTGGTGTGGTGCTTGAATGAGTGTGTTGCAGTGTTCATTAAGTGTCATCAGTGTTCCTTGAGTATAGTAGGAGTGTTGCAGTATGATGTGTGAGTGTTGCAATGTTTCCTAAGTGTTGCAGTGTTGCTTAATTGTTGTAGTGTTGCATGAGTGTTGCAGTGTTGCCTACGTATTGCAATGTTGCGTGAGTGTTGCAGTGTTGCTTGGATATTAGTGTGTTGCGCAGGTGTTGCAGCGTTGCGTGGATGTGTGACGTGTGTGTGACACCATTAGGGATAGTGGAGTGTCGTCTAAGTATTTCGTGAGTGTTCCGTGAGTGTTGCAGTATTGTCTGAATGTTACACTGTGTTATGTGTGTTATGTGGGTGTTGTAGTGTTGCTTTGGTGTGTGGCGCGTGTGTTGCTTAGTTAGGCAGAGCTGTGGAATGTTGCCTGAGGAAATTGCATGAGTGTCGTAGTGTACGGTGAGTGTTGCAGTGTTTTCTTCAATGTTGCAATGTTGCATAAGTGTTGCAGTGTTCCGTAAATGCTGCAGAGTATCGAGTGAGTGTTGCAGTGTTGCGTGAATGCGTGGCGAGTGTGTTACTTCGTTAGGCAGCGTGGTGAAGGATTATAGCGTTGCGCGAATGTTCCAGTGTTTCCTGAGCATTCCTGAGTGTTGCGTGAGTGTTGCAGTGTATTCAGTGGGTGTTGCAGTACTGCGTGAATGCTGCAGAGTGTTGAGTGAGTGTTGCCATGTTGCGTGAGTGTTGCATTGTTGCAGGGTATTAAGTGAATGATAGTGTTGTGTGAATGTTGCAGCGTTTCCTAATTGTTTCCTAAATGTTGCAGAGTATTGAGCTAGTGTTGCTGAGATGCCTGAGTATTGGTGAGTATTGCACAAGTGTTACAGTGTTGCATGGATGTTGCAGAGTATCGTGTGAGTGTTGTAGTGTTAGTGAGTTTTGCAGAGTATTGTGTGAGTGTTGCAGTGTTGCGTGAGTGTTGCAGTGTTGCGTGTATGTTACTTGGTTAAGCAGAGTGGTGGAGTGTATTCTGGCCTGGTGTAACTGCAGCCTCTCGTGGTTGGCCTCCTGGTGGAATTGGACAGCAGCAGTTCCTTAATTTGGGTGATGAGCAGACCCACCTGTTACGCTAAGTGGTGGTGACGGACGAGGCGGGGTGATGAGGAGGAGGAACTGAGGGGGAGGGGGGATGAAGTGTGGAGGTGAAGGTGATGAATGATGATGATAAAACGGGAAAATGTGGTGGTGAGGGTGGTATGCATAGTGGTAATGATGATGATGATGATGATGATGATGATGATGATGAATGGATAGGTCTAACTGTGATAGAAAAGGTGATGGTGATGATTCCTTGTGTGATGAGCAGACCCACCTGTTACTCTAAGTGGTGGTGACGGACGAGGCGGATGATGATGAAGTGAGGGGGAGATGTGGTGTTCAGGTCTGGAGGTGATGGTGCTGAGAAAGGGTAGTGAACAGAAAGATGGTGGTGGTGGTGGTAATGATGATGATGAACAAAGAAGATGTGTTGGTGGCGATGATGATGATGATGATGATTATGATGATGATGATTATTTAAATATAGTGACAGTGAGGGTAGTGGTGGTGGTGGTGATGATGATGATGCAAGAAATAATAGTTGTGATGAGGATGTGTTGATGTGGAAGCAACAGTTCCGTAATTTGGGTGATGAACAGACGGACTTACTATAAGTGGTGGTGACGGCCTGCTCCGGTGATGACGATGATGATGATGATGATGATGAACGGAGGGGCAGATACGAGTGACGGTGGTGGTGAACTGAGATGGTGAAGGTAATGATGAAGAAGTGATGAGGCTAGTAGGTAAAAGTGTGGTGATGGTGAAGGTAGGAGAGTTAGTGATGATGAAAAGGGAACTATGGTGGTGAAGATGAGGGTATGATGATATGAGATGATGATAATGAACGGAGAGGTTGTGATGATGATGATGATGATGATGATAATGATGAAGGTGATGATGGTAGTGATGATGACGATGATGATGAACGGAGAAAGAATGGCGATGACGATGATGATGATGATGATGATGACGATGATGATGATGAACAGAGTAGATATAGTGATGATATTGTTGTCTTAGTCCGGGTGTGGTGATGTGAATAGATGATCGTGATGACTAGTTATAATATTGCTGATAGTGATGAGGGGAGGAGCTTTGGTGATGATGATGAGGTTGTGATGGTGATGTGATGGTGACCAGACGGACTTGTTACTCTCTGTGGTGATGACAGTGGGCGCGACTGATGATGAGGGAAGGGGAAATGTGGTGAAGGTGTGGAGCTGACTGGTAGGGTGCGGAGATGAAAGGGTGATGATGATGATGATTGGGGAAGGAGGGTCAAGGTTGAAAGGTGAAGTGGTAATGACGTTGATGGTGATGGGCAGAGAAGAGTTGGATGTAGTGGTGAGGATGACGGAGAGCTGGTGATGTGAGGATGATGACGCTAAATGAGGGTTTGGTGAGGATGAGGTAGTGGTAGTAGTAGTAGTAGTAGTAGTAGTAGTAGTAGCAGTAGTAGTAGTAGCAGTACCGTAGTGGTAAAGTAGCCCAGGTTTGTTTGGCCGAGCAGACCCACCAACCACAGGCAAATAACTGCCCCTACAGGGTCATCCCGTGTAGTGAACCTTGCGGGGGGGGGGGACCACCTTGCCACAGCCAGGCGCAGGGAAAAGTGTGTAGGTTTAGTTCCTGGATGGACGCCGCATTTATGTCTCTCCACCCAGTCACCATAGTAGGCTCCACACCACCCCGTTATTTGGTTTTATGGTTACCACCCAACGGCGTCAATGGTTAATTGGGTTACAGGAAACCATTAGACTTGTCACTCAGAGTAGAGTCAACTTAGAATGAAGTAGGCAGCACTACATGAAATGATTGAACAACAGTCGCCGTCACCTATAAGTATGCGGATGTGGTGATGTGAATGAGTACTGCTGGTGGTGGTGATGATGATGATGAAATGATAACTGGTGGCGAGAGTTGTGCTGATGCAAGAGGATGATGATGATGACGATGATGATGAGAGAGAGTTAGATGTGATGAGGAGGGTTGTAATGACGGTTCTTTAATATGAGAGAGGAGCAAATGGACGGTGCGGGTGAAGATGATGATGATGATGATGCGGTGATGATGATGAAAGGAGATATTGTGGTGAGAGTATGGTGGTGATGCTGCTACTGATGACGATACTGATAACGAAGACGGTTTTATGATAATGATGATGTACGGAGCTCTAGTGATGGCGTGGTGATGAGTGTGGTCAGGAAGGAGTGGCGGGTGGTGGTGGTGGTGGTGAAGATGATGAGGGTGGCAGGAGGGGGGGAAGGTTTTAGCCCTCTCAAACAAGGCCAGACTGATATGCATAATAGATGATGGTGGAAAGTGATGATGATGATGATGATGACAGGTGGCTGCAAAGATGAAAGCGCCACAAATGGTGATGACATGGGCCGGTAATGATGATGATGGAGATGATGGATTTAGACGTGATAATGGTGATGATGGCGGTGACTGATGATGATGATGATGGCAGTGGATGTGGTGACAGTAAAAATGAATACCGACAGTGATGAAGATGAGTGTGATGAAAATAATGACAATTCTTATGGTGACAGTACTGGGTATGGGTGTGGTGAGGTATGGTGAGGAGATAGTGATGAAGATGGGTGTGCCGTGCTGTGGCGATGGTAATGAAAATGAGTGTGGTGATGATGAAGATGGAGGGTGAGAGTCGTGATGAAAAAGGGTGTGGTCATCACGAAAAAAGAATTGGCTGAGAGAGAGAGAGAGAGAGAGAGAGAGAGAGAGAGAGACCTATGATATACAGTAGAACTGAAGACGAGGAGAATGTTAACTGAAAAATAATACTTAACTGAGAGAGAGAGAGAGAGAGAGAGAGAGAGAGAGAGAGAGAGAGAGAGAGAGACCTATGATATACAGTAGAACTGAAGACGAGGAGAATGTTAACTGAAAAATGATACTTAACTGAGAGAGAGAGAGAGAGAGAGAGAGAGAGAGAGAGAGAGAGAGAGAATAATTTGTCAGAGTGGAATTATCAGGGTCCTTTCCATTATCAGTTTCTCTCTCTCTCCTTGTCGCCATTCTCAGGCTCCTGTTACTCACTTTCAGCTTATTAAAATCGTCTGGCTTTAGCTGTGAATACTAAAGTTGTTCCCACCTTGAGAGGGTTAGCTTAGATCTGTTATCTGTTCTACGAGGGACGTGACTGATATAAATGGATGTGGGCAGGTCACGTCCTTCGTAGAAGAGATTACAGATGGACAGCCAGGGTAACTGAGTGGCAGCCCAGAGTTGGAGGGAGATGAAGAGGTAGGCAGAGAACAAGATGCAGTGAGGGGAGGAGACAGAGAACAAGATAGAGAGATGGAGTGAGAGGAGGAGGCAGACAGAGGACAAGATGAAGAGATGGAGTGAGAGGAAGAGGCAGACAGAGAACAGGACGGAAAGATGGAGTGAGAGGAAGAGGCAGACAGAGAACAAGATGGAGAGATGGAGTGAGAGGAAGAGGCAGACAGAGGACAAGATGAAGAGATGGAGTGAGAGGAAGAGGTCAGAGAACAAGATGGAGAGATGAAATGCTTATATTTACTGGAACTGGATCCTGAGTCACTGATTCCCTAACTCCGAGTGTGGGTGACTGACTGGCTGA
>NC_137069.1:23996451-24051451 GCF_032717465.1 Coenobita brevimanus
TCATCATCTTCTCAATAGGATGGAGTCAAAGGCTATTCGTCTCATTAACTCTCCTCCTCTTACTGGCTCCCTTCAACCTCTGTCTCTTCGCCGCATTGTCGCATCTTTATCTCTTTTCTATCGCTACTTCAATGGTCACTGCTCCTCTGAACTGTCTGCTTGCATCCCTCCACCTCTACGGCGGGCGCGTAACACCTGTTTAGCAACAAACTCTCATCCCTTTTCTGTCCAACTCTCTAATGCAAGAGTTAACCGTTGCTCCCAGTCCTTCATTTATGCAACAGGTCAGCTCTGGAACTGTCTCCCTCTGTCTGTATTTCCTACTTCCTATGATCTCCAGTCTTTCAAACGCAGTGTGGCCAGGCATCTCGAAATGATCGGACCTTGAATTTGGCTCTCTTTTGTTTTTGTTTTTGTTTTTCTTGGAAGGAACGTTCATGCGGGCTCAGCCTTTGGTTCCTTGTTCCTCGCATAAAAAAAATATCATCATCTGGACCTCCTTTCCCACCCTAGGGCAGGGTGAGGATTTGTATTTATGTATATGTATCTTTGATCATTTATTTTTCAGTCTGTATACCTGTATATCTATCTACCTATCTATCCGTATGTATGTCTATCTATCTACCTATGTCTATGTCTATTAATCTATGTCTGTCTACCTACCCACCTGTCCATTCATGCATGCATGCATCCATCCATCAACCATTCATACATGCATCCATCCATCCATCAACCATTCATCCATCAAAGATCCATCAATCAGTCATCAATCCACCCACCTATCAACCATCATCTGTTCATCCGTCTCTGTCTATCTAATTATCTGTCTGTCTATCCATCCATCCTTCCATCCACCCATTCACCCGAGTCGTTCTGTCTGTCTGTCTGTCTGTCTTATCGTCTATCGGTCCGTCCATCCATCCATCGATCCTCCAACCATCCATCCATCCGTCTGTGTGTGCCCGTCTCTCGAATCATCCATTCATCAAACCATTCATCCATCCACCCAACTGTCTATCTATCCAACCATCTATCCACCCACCTATTCCTAGCCGGACGCTGCATCAAGTGAGGGGGTGCTCAAAATGCAGTCCCGTATTCACTCTTTCATCATACTCTCTCCTTTTGCAATACTCCCTTTTTTCATCTATTTTCGTGCAACCTCAAAAATAGACATATATAAACTTTGGGAAAAGCAAAGAAAACGGAGTGTGCATAGGCATAAAATGGAAAAGCCAAGAGGGAAAAATGTGAAAAAAGTGTAGGAAAGGAAATTGTGTGTGTGTGTGTGTGTGTGTGTGTGTGTGTGTGTGTGTGTGTGTGTGTGTGTGTGTGTGTGTGAAAAGCCAGATGAAAAAGAGGGTAGTGGGCATAGAAAAGGGACACAGAAAAAGCGGTAGGTTGGAAAATTACAGCAATAGCAGAGAAACATGTGTGTGTATGAAATTTGGATATATCTTAACACACACACACACACACACACACACACACACACACACACACAGAAAGAAGGAGAAAAGGCTGCTCCCTTTCTGCCCGCATCAGAGGCGCATCGTCTGGAGAGCATTCGAAGGAGAGAAATGACTGTGGCCGAGAAACACATTTGGGCCGAATTCTCTTTGGCTCTGGGGGCTCGTAGTCGAAATGGAGATTACGTAACACCTTTTCTGCAGGGATTCATTCTGCACATTACACTTCAGCATATTTTAGTGTTTTATTGATGGAAACCTTATCGATAATAGTAACATATAGATACAGTAATATACAGGAGAGTGTTAGGGTGGAATGCACAAAATAAATAAATAAATAAATCGCTAAGGAAGAGGTGATAGGGATCCACTTTTATCCCCTGTTCATAACTCCTTACATTCCCATCCCAGAATTACAAGAATTTTGTAAAACTCAAGATTTCAGATTCACAGATTAAAGTAAGCAAGACACGCTGACCAGACTATATCACTCTTCTTCTTCTTCTTTTTCTTCTTCTTTTTCTTCTCTCTCTCTCTCTCTCTCTCCCTCTCATTATGGCCGTCTGTCTCTCGCTGTCTGTCTGTCTGTCTGTCTGTCTGTCTGTGTCTATCTCGTTATGGCCATCTAAGTCTCTACAATATATCGCTGTCTGTCTGTCTCTCTGTTTCTCTCTCTCTCTCTCTCTCTCAAACACCAGCGACAAGAGGCCACAAGTCCCACTCACTCTCTCTCTTTACCTGCAAAACCTTCATCACTTTTTACACTCAAACTTTTCCATAAAACTTGGGTTATGTATAAGTTTCAGAATTTAGTGGACGCCGGACCATTGACTTTCACCATATTCTCTCGTGGGCTTGGTAGGCTGTGTAGCGCCTCTCCCTGAGCGATTTATTCTGCATAGGAGGGCTTAATATTTGCTTGTGTGTGTGTGTGTGTGTGTGTGTGTGTGTGTGTGTGTGTGTGTGTGTGTGTGTGTGTGAAGTGTAAATGGATGTGGGTAGGTCACGTCCTTCGCAGAACAGATAATAGCTGGACAGTCAGGGTAACTGAGTGGCAGCCCAGAGATGGAGTGAGAGGAAGATGCAGACAGAGACCGAGATGGGGAGATGCAGTTCACAGATTTGCTAGGACTGGATGGAACACGCTATCAGGCAATAGGTCGAGTGGAGAAATCTAAGGCCATCGTCATGAGGTGGACTGTCTAAAAATGTTGATGATGATGATGATGATAATGATAATAATAATAGTAATCTATCTATTTATTGCCAGACGCCTTTATACGGGGTAGCCACAAACTAATCACCTCCACGTCGCCCTGTCCCCGGCCATTTCATTGCCCTACTCCCAACTCACACACCCCCCTCTCTCCCTTCACCTCATCCTTGGCTTCCTCCCTCCCTCTCTCTCCCTCCACCTCACTAACAAACACTCTCCTCGTCAGTCTCTCACCTCCATCCTCTCCACATGGCCAAACCACCTCAGTGTGTTTCTCCTAACGCTTCCTATCACATACACATCCACACCACAACGCTCCTTTATATCCTCATTTGTCAGTCTGTCTCTCCATGTGACTCCACAGGCTCCTTTCTGATAACTCATTTCCACTGCTCTCACTCGACCTGCGTCCCTCCAACAACGTCCCTTCACTTCCATATGTTAATGTTGGTATCACAATACTGTCATGTAGTAGCTTTTTCACTTCCATGCTCATTTCCTTGTTTCATATCACTGCTTTCAAGGAACCAGCAACCTTTCTTCCTTGTTGTACCCTTTCAAGCACTTCACCCTCCAAACTTCCATCCTTACTCATCACACTCCCCAGGTACTTAAACGTACATTTTCCATTTCCTCATCGTCCAGCCTCACTGTCCATTCAATTACTTCAATTCTCTCGAAGACCATAACTTTACTCTTCCCTACATTCATCTTTAGAATCCGTTTCTTACACACTCTTCCAAACTCATCCACCAGGCCTTGCAGCTCCCCTTTGTCTTCACTTAACAACACAGTATCATTTGTAAATAGCAGCTCAGGGATTTTCCAAGTACTGCCCTCTCTCACTAGGGCCACCCCAACATCCACTGCCCTACCTTGTACCTCTTTTATAACCCCAGCCATGTACAGATTGAACAACCATGGAGACATGACACATCCTTGTTTCAACCCCACTTTTAAATAGAAAAATTCACTCAGTTCACTATCCACACTCACTGCAGCCGTAGCACCCTCATACATACCCTTCACAGCATTCAGCAACTTCCCATATACTTCATATACAGTATTCTTAATACTTTCCACAATTCTTGTCTATCCACCCTGTCATATGCTTTCTCCATAATAATAATAATAATAATAATGGTGGTAATAATAATAATAATAATAATGGCTAAGATGATGATGATAATAATAATAATAATAATAATAATAATAATAATAATAATGGTGAAGATGATGATGATGACGGAAAAAAAAATAATAATAATGATGATGATGATGATGGTGATGATGATGATGATGATGATGATGATGATGATGATGATGATAGCCTTTGTCATTGATGCAACCCAGAATCATCTGAACGTGGACCCGGTGGACTGCAAGCTAAAGAAATCTTTTCTCTGTCATCTACCATCCACTTTTCGAGGGATAGGGAGGGAACTGAGGAACGTCTGTACATCTAGGCAATTCCACCGCCCAGTCATATCAGTGCCACCAGATGCAGGGGTCCCTCTCCAGCACATGTAGTCTGATGAGGATGAAATATAGCCTAAATAAAATAAAGTGAATATTGGCGTGTCATGTCCAGAAATAAACTATTGAAGAAGAGGCGATGTTAAGCTTCCTGTTACATAGAATATTCGATCCTCTCATTCATTAAAAACATTACTGACATACATAGGAACAAAATTGATTTGATATGATTAATTTACTACGCCCTACGGCGACAAACCTGTTAAAGTGCCATGTGGCCATATGTGAGGTGAGTACAGGGGAACTCGTGCCACGCAGGACACGCTGTCTAGCTATAACAAATTAATACCCAACACAGTGTGGATGACGCATGAGAATAACATGTAGGTTATCATCTTCCAACAATTGTTTACAAGTGTCCACTAATGTGAGTCCATGTGGTATTAAATCAGAGACAAGTGGACATTGCAGGCAGTAATGGTCAAGGGTGTTGGCATTGGGTGTGTCACACAGCTTACAAGAGGAGAAATGAGGTGCGTTGTCCATCCCAGTCACCTGCCACACAGGTCGGTAGCCCAGTCTGAGGCGGGCGCACATCACGTTATGTTGACTAACCATAATACCACTGCAACGATATCTATGGGGACGAGAGAGAAGGTGGTCATAATGTTGGATAGACACACTGTGAGCTCTCTCAGCATTTCTACGGTGGAGAATAGGGGAGCGGGCTGCTCTGTGTATTATTTGCTTGTAGCAAATGGGGGAGGCATTAGTAGCATCCACAGCGGACGGATCCAGTCCACAGGCAGTCTTAGCAATGAGGTCAGCGGTGCTGTTGGCTGTGAGACCAATATGAGAAGGAATCCACAGAAAGTGCACCACCAGCGAACGATCGCGGGCAATGGCCAATTGATAGAGGATCTGTGTAACGAGGTGTTGATATGCAGACATCGGAGAGGAGAGAGCATGGAGGGCCGGCTGTGAGTCACAGATGATCAAGCCGCTGTTATTCGTCCGTATTAATAAAGTAACTGCATCCAGGAGTCCATGTACTTCGCAATACGTAGAGCTCGACGAGGTTGGCAGTTGACGGCCCAGCCAGCCCCCTTGAGATGAGTCCAGACTTGGGGAAAATACAACACAGCCAGCACTGCCATCCTCGTGCAGGGAGCCATCAGTGTAGATATGGTGGGCCGAAGGTAGGGAAGATGAAAGCCTGGCGATGGTCTCCAAAGCTAGCTGTTTCTGAAGCTGAGGCAGGTCAGTCTTGGAGGCTGGAATGTATGAGACAGATGGCACAGGGGTCTGCCAAGGTGGAATGCCATAGTCCACCTCCTCAGCAAGTACCACTACGTTGATGTTTAGCCGTCGGACGTTTGAACAAACAGTATTAACAAGTGTGTGGCCACCACTACGAAGCAGAGGCCTTGGTGCAGTGGGATCAAGGGAAGTCCGAATGGTGTGAGAGTACTGGGGAGAAAGGTGAGGATAATGCAGGCACTTAACGCTGAAGTATGTAACTATGGAGTATTTTCTCTCAACAAGTGGTGGAAGGTTGAGTTCAAGTTGCATGGTGACAATTCTGGTTGAGCGTTTTGGAACTTCTCAAGAGGTTGTAAGGCTGTTCTGGAAAGTTGACAAAGAGCAGGGGAGAGATAATCAGCAACTGATAAAATGAACGCTATGTATATGGTTCATGCTACTTGGAACAAGGTGATATGGGAGAGATGTTAGTGAGGCTCCCAGGTAATTTAGAATACGGTCCTTTGATTCATTAATAACTTGCAAGAGAATGTTAAAGTGTTCCTCCAATACAGTGGTTAGGAAGGCCTGTAAATCTCGTAAACCTTGGAGAATATTTACGTGATATTCAGAAACACTATTTTTAAGAAAGAGGTGCCGATGAGACTCTTATGGCAAAGAGAATATTTCCTTCTGATTCAGTAATGATATACGGTTCAGGACCCTGCTGGAAGGACGCAGGTCAAGAGTGAGAGTATTGGAAGTGAGTTATCTGAGAGGAATATGTGGCGTTACATGGAGAGGCAGACAGACAAATGAGGAAGTTAAGAAGCTTTTTGGTACGGATGTGGATGTGACTGAAAGTGTAAAGAAATACACTGGAGATGGTTTGGTCATGAGGGAGGATGGAAAGTGAGATTGACTAGAAGACTGTATGTCACTGGGATGGAGGGGGAGACTAAGGGTGACATGGAGGAAAAGGTTGGAGGGATCTACGAGAGAGGAGGATGTGAATTGGAGGGATGCCAAATGTCAGGTCAGGATTACATGGAGAAGATGTGTTTTTGGCCACAACTTAGCGGATTAAGACGTCTGGCTACAGATAGTAAGATGACAGTGGATAGGTAGACAATATTAACCTCCCATATGCAGCAACAAACTGGTGAAGAAGAGGTAGCAGTCAACCTTTTAAGACAACGAATGTATTAACGTGGCAAAGAGAGATATAACAGCCTCTAAATGAACAATAAAGACAGCGTTCCTTTTCCTAAAGCTGGGAAGATATAATAGTGAGCCTCCTGAGCCAACACGTCGTAAGACCTCTGGAGTGGGAGAGAGAGAGTCAGCTGTGAGAGTGAGAAGTTCAACAGAAAACCGAGAAGCGTGTCAGTCGAGCTTAGGCTGTGGTGGGGTGAGGGTGTGTGTATCAAAGCTCCCGCTGGTCACTGTTTTGGTCGAGTGTGCTTAGTTCCGTCGCTCTTTCTCATGGTCGTCAAACCCACTCTAAGGATTACCTGTGGATACCTGAGCTTCTACGAGACGTTCAGGACTTAGACTGAAGGTAAGAAGAAGTAGGAGGAAGATTGGTCTGGTTAAGTGTGTTGTTTTGTTGAGTCGAGGGTTATGTGTTGTGAGTCTTCGATCGGTTGTTGTTTCGTTCCTCGTTCCTGTCGGGAAAATTATTGGGTCAGGTTAGGGACGCTGGTGCAAGCGTGTGTGTTTGGGTGGTCGGTTTTGTGTGTTCGTTTGCTAGTGTGTTGATTCTTGCGTTCGAGTTATTCGTGTGATTGAGTGTAGTTTCGCATATATAAAATTAAGTTAGGGACGTGGTTTTGGTGAAGGTGCGTGTGTTAGTGTGTTCGGATTTGCGTGTTAGTGTGTTATGTCGTGTGTTTTGATATTGGTTATTGTGTATGAGTTATTCCTGTGTGTGTGTGTGTGTGTGTGTATGTGTTAGGGTAACTTTGAACATCATTAAAAAAAGGGGGAAAGGATTTTGTATAAGCCTGCGTGTTAATGTGCTAAATAGTGTTTGTTCGTGTTATCCTTGTGTGTGTGTGCGTGTGTGTGTGTGTGTGTGTGTGTGTGTGTGTGTGTGTGTGTGTACCGGTATGTATGTGTATTGAGTCATATGTTGATGTCGCTCTCTTTATTCTTATCAAAATTGAGTTAGATCAGGGATGTGGATTACGGTATGTGTGGACTTGTATGTTGCTGTGCTCGGTGTCCTGTGTTTGTGTTCAGCCATGTGTATTTGTTACTCATCTGTGTGTCTCGTGTGTTCGAGTGTAGCTTCTCATTTCTGTTGTGAAAATGGTTACGTTCACATACAGATTTTTTTTTTTCCGGTGGTAGTGTGTTCTCGTGTTTGAAAGCAACACAAAAGATACTGTTACAAACTGAATTTATATACAGGAATCAACTGTATGTGGATATAACTTGGAAATGTACAGAAAGGATATTGATTCCATCAATCACAAAAAAAATAATAATAATAATAATAATAAATGCAAGAAATGTAGCAACATATGATTTTTCAACGTTGTACACGAAGATCGAACCAGAGGATATTAAAAAAAAAAAAAGTTGAAATGGACAGTTCAAATTGCTTTTAAAGGACTGAATAAGAATTTGAGCGCAGTATGTTAACACGAAGGATACTGGGTAAATAAAAGAAATGGAAAAAATTGATGTTCTCAGAGGATCAGATAATACATAGGACAAATTACCTGGTAGAAAACTGTTTCTTTACTTGCGGAAATATTGTTTTCATACAGTGTTTTGGAATACCGATGGGAACAAACCTAGCCCCATTCATGGCAGATCTATACATTTATAGGTCTGAATTCAAATGGATGGAACGAAGGTCAAAAGTTCAATAATCAATAGCGAAGAAATTTAGCAAAACTAGACGATTCATCGACGATTAAATATCCTAAACAATGATGGAGAAATGAATGAAAGGATATATATATATATATATATATATATATATATATATATATATATATATATATATATATAGGCTATATATATTATGTGAGGAAGAAGAAACCAAAGGCCGCAAACCCGCAATTATTGTTCCTTCCAAGAAAAAAACAAAATACAAGAGATAGCCAAATTCAAGATCAGATCATTTCGAGATGTTTGGACACACGCGTTTGAAAGACTGGAGATCATAGGAAGCAGGAAATACAGACAGAGGGAGACAGTTCCAGAGTTGACCTGTTGCATAAATGAGGGACCGGGAGTAACGGTTAACTCTTGCATTAGAGAGTTGGACAGAAAAGGGATGAGAGTTTGCTGCTAGACGGGTACTACGCACCCGTCGTAGAGGTGGAGGAATGTATGCAGACAGTTCAGAGGAGCAGTGACCATTGAAGCAGCGACAGAAAAGAGATAAAGATGCAGTAGTGCGATGAAGAAACAGAGGTTAAAGGAAGTCAGAAAGAGAAGGAAAGTTAATATGAGGAAAAGCATTTGACTCCACTCTATTGAGAAGAGCTGTATGTGGGGAGCCTCCCCACACATTAGAGTTGTACTCCACACAGGGGCGGATAAAACCCCTGTATAGACTCAACAATTGTGCAGGGGTAAAGAAGGAACTGAGTCGGCTTAGCACACCTAATCTCTTGGAAGCAGACTTTACAAGAGATGTAATATCATCTTTCCAAGATAAGTCCCGAGTAAATGAAACCCCAAGCATGTTCAAGGATGATGCAGGATTAAGCTGAATATTATTAAACTGTGGAAGATTTTGTTGGGTTGATAGGTGTAAAAACTGAGTCTTTGATGCATTAAAAACAACCAGATTATTTTTACCCCAGTCAGAGATACGAGCCAAGTCAGACATTACGTGTGCCATAGACTTATCCTTTGTTTGTTGAAGTAACTGCTGAGGTGGACGTTGCGGCAACAGAATGGAAAGGCGAAGGGTGGAGTCATCAGCATAATAGTGGATAGGGTTAGATGTACAGCTTAGAAGGTCATTGATGCATAAAAGAAAGAGAACTGGCGATAGGACAGAACCCTAAAGAACACCACCGTTGATTGATCTAGGAGAAGAACGATGGCCGTCTACAACACCGGCTATAGAACGACCAGAAAGGAAGCTGGAGATGAATGCACAGATAGATGGACAGAAATCGTAAGGGGACAGTTTGGAAATTAAAGATTTATGCCAGACTCGATCGAAAGCCTTAGAGATGTCAAGTGCAATGGCAAAGCTTTCGCCAAAGTCCCGAAATGAGGATGACCAGGAGTCTGAAAGGTAGGTGAGAAGATCGCCAGTGGAGCGTCCCTGACGGAACCCATACTAATGATCAGAAAGAAGGTTGTGACAGGAAAGATGCTTTAAAATCTTTCTATTAAGAATTGACTCGATAACTTTTGAGATACCAGATGTTAAAGCAACTGGACCATAGTTAGGGGGTTGGGAATGGTGTGTGTGTACATATATATATATATATATATATATATATATATATATATATATATATAACTGGAGTTATGCACGAGATGGCTGTTCAAGCTGAGCAGAGAGTGTTGTGATGGTTTGGACATATGGAGCAAATGGATGAAGAGCGATTAGTAGGTAGGTAGACAGATAGATAGAAATATTGGAAAGAATGTTGACTGGGCTGTTTTTGAACAATTTTTGTTTACGTCTACCATCGTTTGTTGTTTTGTGTTAGGATGCTTCTGTCCTGTGTTAGATGTATTGCTTTGTGCTGTTAGATGTATGCGTGATGTGTTGCGTGCTATCTAGTGTTGCAAGTTAAATCGGTACCGGGGTATGTGTTGCTGCTACAGTGCGTTTGTTCTAACCTGACAAAGACCTCTGACCCCTGTCTATTCAATTGATGGCCAAGTGTAATCGGGTCGATATGGCTATACGCCATTCATTTTAACTAGGCGTAATATTACCATCCCTCCCTCTTGAATGCTGAGGCGTAAGAGGATATTAACACTAGACTTCACTGCTAGTCACGAAGAAGTGCTGTGGAAAGGATGTAGGGCCTTTGTGTTGTCTTATTCTGCAAAGGACGAATATTTAAACCAAGTTAAAGTAAATGAAATATATGAGGTTGTATGCTTCAGCCTTAAATCGCAAAGTGGTGTGAAAAACTCTGACATTTGACGGTCATTTGTGGAACCCCTGTGATTATTACGTATGGTTAGCCTGCATCCCATATAACAGAATGCAGTCAGCAGCCATATAGGAAGGCCAGATACGTTCCATCAGTGTTAAGCACTTCAAAAATCATTGTCAGATTATTGGAGTCTGCATCCCATTTTTTCGATTTCCCAAACACCGTTTCTTAGGCGATTTATTTAGTTTAGCCTATAACACCTTACTGTCCTCTTCTGTGTTACATGAATCCTTTCAATGTTGCCATACTCTCATTAAGAAATGCACAAAAGGATATTAACCACCTATATCCAGAAATAAATAGCTAAAGAAGATATGTTAGGGAGCTTCCACTACTTAGGATGCAGGGTGTGGGAGTGGCCCAGTTCCGTTAGATGAAGACACTGTAGTTCTATGTAAAGTAGGACTCATCTACGTTTGCGGCTGTGGTGTGGCCCGCACCTGTGTACAGTGTTGCTACGTTTTCTATACCGTTATCTCTCTCTCTCTCTCTCTCTCTCTCCTGGCGGGAGATGTGAGCCACCCTGAGTACTTTTGATTCTTTTATAAGTTGTTTATAATTGTGCTTTCATTTGTTATTTTGGTTTTGTTATATTTAGTGATATTTATCATTTTTTGTATACGGCGACAGATGACCCGTTATTGCAGTACCATGATTGATTTTCATTCATTCATTCTCTTTCCCCTTCCTCCATCTCTCTCAGCCTGACAATGCCTCCACATCATTTCCACACCACCCCTGAGGTCAAGGCCACCGACTGGGTGTGGAAGTGTTGCCGCTCGCGAGTGAATAACGTTTTTTTTTTTTTTACTTCAGTATTGGCATATGCCTACTATTTTGTCCTACATATTAGCTTATGATTATAAATGTGATTATTCCTCGCCCTTAAAATTACGGTAAAAGCCAGTAAATGTGAGCATTTTTCCCTAGCAACACCTGTACAAGCTATGCTTGTGTCTACAGAGGGGTACGTTTTACCTTAGGCCAGACTGGGTGTGTCAGTGCTGCCACTCACAAGAATTATATGAATTATTTCTTTTACTTTGGATATTGGCATATTTCTTCTTTTTTCAGGCTCATTCTCTTATATCCAAAACTGTAACATTATTACCCACCCTAAAACTACGCTAAAAACCATTAAAAGTGACTACAATTTCTTTTAGCAACACTGTACAATATGTATGTCATGTTTCTGTGTTACTGTATAAATATTTTATGCATAATAAGATTACTGTTGATTCATCCATCAAAATACACAAGTGTAAGTTTTATTCATCTGAACTTATCGTATTTGTGTTGCCTTGTACAGTCTCGGCCAGGTGTAAGTATCCAGCCTCTCCCAGCTAAATCAGGCATGTGGCAGCATCGCATCCATGGATTCGAAAGGTGAAGCAGGGAGAGACATATCAACCTGAGTCGAATCAGTTACTTGAGCTATAGCTAGCGAGACGATAATGAAAGGTGGTGTTTTTCATTGTTACATTATTGTTCCAAAATAGTGGTATAATTTCATTGTCAGCTTTACAATATTTAAAAGCACCATATTTATGTGCTTTACACGTCATGCCATCTTTGTAGCAGATGGAATCATGTAAAATGCATCGTGTTCAGGCGCATCATTTACTATATTTTGTCTGTAAGTTCCCATATTGTAGAGCCTCGACGAATGTCGGTCAAAGCGATAACACTGATTGGTAATGGTTCCTTTAATGAACTCCTGTCGCGTTATCAGTTAATTCCCTTCATACAAACACCTGTGTGTGTGTGTGTGTGTGTGTGTGTGTGTGTGTGTGTGTGTGTGTCCATCATTCCAACACGAACAAATGACATGGAAATGAATTCCACCGAGGTTGGCATCAGAGGCCATGTAGCCCTACTAGGGTTATTACGGATGGGCACTACCCACATCTCGAGACAACACAGCGGTACCGGGATTTGAACGCATCACCACCAGGTCACCAGTCGGAAGTGCTACCAACTGCGCTACTAGCCTACTCGCCTCACACGAACTGATGAGGTGACTATGATGCACGTTGTGGATCAGACTGTTCCCCTCTTCGTCATGAACACATCCCATGAGAGATTAGCACATCGGGGCCGTATAGTCGGTATGCGAGATGCAGGCATGTCTATTTCTGCCAAAGCTCAGGATGACCAGGAGTCTGAAAGGTAGGTGAGAAGATCGCCAGTGGAGCGTCCCTGACGGAACCCATACTAATGATCAGAAAGAAGGTTGTGACAGGAAAGATGCTTTAAAATCTTTCTATTAAGAATTGACTCGATAACTTTTGAGATACCGGATGTTAAAGCAACTGGACCATAGTTAGGGGGTTGGGAATGGTGTGTGTGTACATATATATATATATATATATATATATATATATATATATATATATATATATATATAACTGGAGTTATGCACGAGATGGCTGTTCAAGCTGAGCAGAGAGTGTTGTGATGGTTTGGACATATGGAGCAAATGGATGAAGAGCGATTAGTAGGTAGGTAGACAGATAGATAGAAATATTGGAAAGAATGTTGACTGGGCTGTTTTTGAACAATTTTTGTTTACGTCTACCATCGTTTGTTGTTTTTGTGTTAGGATGCTTCTGTCCTGTGTTAGATGTATTGCTTTGTGCTGTTAGATGTATGCGTGATGTGTTGCGTGCTATCTAGTGTTGCAAGTTAAATCGGTACCGGGTATGTGTTGCTGCTACAGTGCGTTTGTTCTAACCTGACAAAGACCTCTGACCCCTGTCTATTCAATTGATGGCCAAGTGTAATCGGGTCGATATGGCTATACGCCATTCATTTTAACTAGGCGTAATATTACCATCCCTCCCTCTTGAATGCTGAGGCGTAAGAGGATATTAACACTAGACTTCACTGCTAGTCACGAAGAAGTGCTGTGGAAAGGATGTAGGGCCTTTGTGTTGTCTTATTCTGCAAAGGACGAATATTTAAACCAAGTTAAAGTAAATGAAATATATGAGGTTGTATGCTTCAGCCTTAAATCGCAAAGTGGTGTGAAAAACTCTGACATTTGACGGTCATTTGTGGAACCCCTGTGATTATTACGTATGGTTAGCCTGCATCCCATATAACAGAATGCAGTCAGCAGCCATATAGGAAGGCCAGATACGTTCCATCAGTGTTAAGCACTTCAAAAATCATTGTCAGATTATTGGAGTCTGCATCCCATTTTTTCGATTTCCCAAACACCGTTTCTTAGGCGATTTATTTAGTTTAGCCTATAACACCTTACTGTCCTCTTCTGTGTTACATGAATCCTTTCAATGTTGCCATACTCTCATTAAGAAATGCACAAAAGGATATTAACCACCTATATCCAGAAATAAATAGCTAAAGAAGATATGTTAGGGAGCTTCCACTACTTAGGATGCAGGGTGTGGGAGTGGCCCAGTTCCGTTAGATGAAGACACTGTAGTTCTATGTAAAGTAGGACTCATCTACGTTTGCGGCTGTGGTGTGGCCCGCACCTGTGTACAGTGTTGCTACGTTTTCTATACCGTTATCTCTCTCTCTCTCTCTCTCTCTCTCTCTCCTGGCGGGAGATGTGAGCCACCCTGAGTACTTTTGATTCTTTTATAAGTTGTTTATAATTGTGCTTTCATTTGTTATTTTGGTTTTGTTATATTTAGTGATATTTATCATTTTTTGTATACGGCGACAGATGACCCGTTATTGCAGTACCATGATTGATTTTCATTCATTCATTCTCTTTCCCCTTCCTCCATCTCTCTCTCAGCCTGACAATGCCTCCACATCATTTCCACACCACCCCTGAGGTCAAGGCCACCGACTGGGTGTGGAAGTGTTGCCGCTCGCGAGTGAATAACGTTTTTTTTTTTTTTTACTTCAGTATTGGCATATGCCTACTATTTTGTCCTACATATTAGCTTATGATTATAAATGTGATTATTCCTCGCCCTTAAAATTACGGTAAAAGCCAGTAAATGTGAGCATTTTTCCCTAGCAACACCTGTACAAGCTATGCTTGTGTCTACAGAGGGGTACGTACTTTACCTTAGGCCAGACTGGGTGTGTCAGTGCTGCCACTCACAAGAATTATATGAATTATTTCTTTTACTTTGGATATTGGCATATTTCTTCTTTTTTCAGGCTCATTCTCTTATATCCAAAACTGTAACATTATTACCCACCCTAAAACTACGCTAAAAACCATTAAAAGTGACTACAATTTCTTTTAGCAACACTGTACAATATGTATGTCATGTTTCTGTGTTACTGTATAAATATTTTATGCATAATAAGATTACTGTTGATTCATCCATCAAAATACACAAGTGTAAGTTTTATTCATCTGAACTTATCGTATTTGTGTTGCCTTGTACAGTCTCGGCCAGGTGTAAGTATCCAGCCTCTCCCAGCTAAATCAGGCATGTGGCAGCGTCGCATCCATGGATTCGAAAGGTGAAGCAGGGAGAGACATATCAACCTGAGTCGAATCAGTTACTTGAGCTATAGCTAGCGAGACGATAATGAAAGGTGGTGTTTTTCATTGTTACATTATTGTTCCAAAATAGTGGTATAATTTCATTGTCAGCTTTACAATATTTAAAAGCACCATATTTATGTGCTTTACACGTCATGCCATCTTTGTAGCAGATGGAATCATGTAAAATGCATCGTGTTCAGGCGCATCATTTACTATATTTTGTCTGTAAGTTCCCATATTGTAGAGCCTCGACGAATGTCGGTCAAAGCGATAACACTGATTGGTAATGGTTCCTTTAATGAACTCCTGTCGCGTTATCAGTTAATTCCCTTCATACAAACACCTGTGTGTGTGTGTGTGTGTGTGTGTGTGTGTGTGTGTGTGTGTGTGTGTCCATCATTCCAACACGAACAAATGACATGGAAATGAATTCCACCAAGGTTGGCATCAGAGGCCATGTAGCCCTACTAGGGTTATTACGGATGGGCACTACCCACATCTCGAGACAACACAGCGGTACCGGGATTTGAACGCATCACCACCAGGTCACCAGTCGGAAGTGCTACCAACTGCGCTACTAGCCTACTCGCCTCACACGAACTGATGAGGTGACTATGATGCACGTTGTGGATCAGACTGTTCCCCTCTTCGTCATGAACACATCCCATGAGAGATTAGCACATCGGGGCCGTATAGTCGGTATGCGAGATGCAGGCATGTCTATTTCTGCCATAGCTCACGAGCTTGGAACAACACGAAAAACAGTGAGGATGTGATTGAACAGATGGGAAGAAAGTGGCAGCCTACTTGAACATCCGAAAAGAGGAGGACCACGAAAAACAAGAGGAACAAGACAGACAAATAGTGGAAGAGGCAAGGCGTAATCCCATCACAAACGCTGTATTAATTCGTGATCGGCTGCAGTTTGATGTGTCGGCTAGAACTGTCAGACGCAGGCTACACGAACGCGGGTATCATCATCGGTCCCCAGCTGTGAAGGAGAAGTTAGAGGAGAGGCACCGAGAGGGTCGGCTACGATTTGCTGAGACCTATGTGCAAGAGGATCTTTCATACTGGGGTAGAGTCGTCTTCTCTGACGAGAAAACCTTTGCCAGCAACACCCACGGACGTTTACGATGTTGGCGGTTGAACAACACCAGGTAGGCCTAAAAATGTTTTGCATGTCTTAATGTTCTCATAGTTATGTTAATCAAACCATTATCTCGTATTCTGTAACTGATTTTTTTTCCACTCTGCTCCCTTTCTGCTTACGTCCCACATCTGTCACCTACTCGCCCTACAAATACTTTTTAGGACTAAGGGGGTTTTCCTTTCATTGACATTAACCATTTATAATGAATATCAGTGTATAACAGTTCACTATATTCTAGGTATTCCCGCCAAAATATTTTCGAATCACAACGGAGTGGCCATGTGACCTGCAATGTGTGGGGCTGGCTACATCTCTACGGCCTAGGCGAGCTGACAGAAATTCATTGGCGATTTACTGCTGACCAGTATCTAGAGATTTTGGAAGAGGTGATGTTGCCATCTGTTTGGGCAATGGCTCTCCCCTATCCTGAGCGGATTATCTTCATGCAGGTAGGTGAATGAATTTTGTGTTTACGTTACGTTATCTTATAGGACACTGTGTGTATGAAGCACCTTTTCTGAATATGGGACACAGGGTTGGGTGTCCATAAACTGCGTTAAGAGTATGCCACACTTTGGTGACATGTTTTTTTCCTGTTACTTTATAATTACTTTTATTCGTACTCTTTTCTGCGGACTGAGGCGATAAAGTATGCAATAAGTTTGTAAAATGAGTGCATGTGTTAATAATTACTTTATCCATATTCAATTGTAATGGAAAATATCAAAAAATTTTTTTCCTTTTATTTAGAATGCCCTCTTATGTCCTGTTTCATTGGGTGGTTTCTTGCTCTAATATATAAATCAGTATCTATAATCCGGAACATGCAACTACCATACATAAATGTAAGCAGCTGCAACTCCATTATCATGCTTCATACGTAAATATCAATAATAATAGTAATGTCTAAGAGACGTCGTTTCATTCTACTTTTACATCTTCATTATCCATTAATCACTGTTTCTAACTAACATTGCATCTTAATATATATCAATTCTATATGTCACTATTGATAACTGCTACAAAGAAGAAAACTAATATGGTATGTTGCTTCAACAGGATAACTGCCCAGTCCACACCGCGAATTGTTAAACGGTGGTTTGAGGATCAACGCGATGTAGACCTCCTTGAATGGCCAAGTAAGGGTTGTGATCTAAACCCAATAGAGAACATCTGGGCGAACATAGTGAATTCGTGGGTTGCACAACACGAACGGAGGTCAAACCAGCTGCTGTGTCACACGAATGCAGAATGGGAAGCATATCGGAACAACCACGATGTGATATACAAAATCGTGGCGCCCGTTCCAGACAGACTGCGCGAAGTCATTGCCAGCGGTGGAGGGTGGACCCATTACTGAGTTCCGGTTTACTGTTAGGGCTCCAGTGTTTGTAGGAGTTGAAGGTGAAGGGAAGATAATTGTAATAAATAATATATACATGCATCACTCACTTGCTAATAACAAATCATGTTGCTTCCTTTCGGAGTTTCTCTTTATTCCGTAAGCAAATGAGGCCTCGTATACGGTGAGTAAAACGTTGTGGGCTCTAGTATGAAATGGATTTTTTTTTTCTATCACTGTATGATATGGCAACGTTATGACATACTTTTAAAAACATATATTTTATTGGCAAGTGTGGAGAGAAGTTCACATTCCCGTGAACTGATACATGGAAAATCAGTATGATGCTGGGATGGGTGGGTGGATGTGGACGAGATAAACTGAGTGGAGGTGCGGTTGAGAGAGAGAGAGAGAGAGAGAGAGAGAGAGAGAGAGCACACACAGGTCTTTGTATTAAGGGAATTAACTGATAACGCGACAGGAGTTCATTAAAGGAACCATTACCAATCAGTGTTATCGCTTTGACCGACATTCGTCGAGGCTCTACAATATGGGAACTTACAGACAAAATATAGTAAATGATGCGCCTGAACACGATGCATTTTACATGATTCCATCTGCTACAAAGATGGCATGACGTGTAAAGCACATAAATATGGTGCTTTTAAATATTGTAAAGCTGACAATGAAATTATACCACTATTTTGGAACAATAATATAACAATGAAAAACACCACCTTTCATTATCGTCTCGCTAGCTATAGCTCAAGTAACTGATTCGACTCAGGTTGATATGTCTCTCCCTGCTTCACCTTTCGAATCCATGGATGCGATGCTGCCACATGCCTGATTTAGCTGGGAGAGGCTGGATACTTACACCTGGCCGAGACTGTACATAAATAGCTTCCGTTTCACATCGCAAGTTGGGGAAACGTGGCACCATTGTACACAGGTGCGGGCCACACCACAGCCGCAAACGTAGGCGAGTCCTACTATAGTAGTGGTGATGGTGGTGGAAGGGGTTATGTGGTGTGTTGCGATATATACAGTGTGTAGTGTTGCGAATTATGTAAGGTGTATTGCGAGCTGTATAAGATATTGTAAGAAGTGTAACGTGTGTTGCGAACTGTGTGAAATGTACTGCAAACTGGTATAAGATGTATTGCGAAGTGAGTAAAGTATTGCAAACTGTATAAGGTGTTTTGCGAACCGCGTAAGGTGTATTGCGAACTATGTAAAGTGTTGCGAACTGTATAAGGTGTAATACGAACTGAATAAGGTGTATTGCGAACTGTAAAGTGTATTGCGAACAGAGTAAAGTGTATTGCGAACAGAGTAAAGTGTGTTGCGAACTGTATAAGGTGTGTTGCGAACTGTATAAGTTGTGTTGCGAACAGAACAAGGTGTGCTGCGATCTGTAAAGTGTGCTACGATCTGTATAAGGTGAGTTGCGAACCTTATGAGGTGTGTTGCGAACAATAATTCCGAAACGTGTAAGTTGTACTGCGAACTGTAAATTGTACTGCGAACTGTATTAGGTGTATTGAGGACTGTAATGTGTATTGCGAGCTGTATACGATGTTTTGCGAACTGTATAAGGTGTATTGCGAACTGTGCAAGGCGTTGCGAACTGTGTAAGGTGTACTGCAGACATTATAAGGTGTACTGCGTACCGTATAAGGTGTGTTGCTAACTATATGCAGTAAGGTGAACTGTATAATGAATACTGTGAATTGTGCGTAAGAGGTATTGCTTGCTTTATAAGGCTTATTGCAATCTATGTTGCAAGCTAGGTGAGGTGTGCTCCAAAAAAGATGGACTGGGTAATGCGAACTGTACATGGGTGTTGTTGTTGTTGTTGTTAGTGGTGGTGGTGGTGGTGGTATTAGCTTTGTTGTTTTTATTATAATTATTATTATCATCATCATCATCATCATCATCATCATCATCACCACCACCACCACCACCACCACCACCACCACCACCACCACCATCATCATCACCAGTCATCGAATAAAATAAAGCTCAAGATGTTTTCTTACCTGTTTAAAATCACACACACACACAAAACTAGTAGCTATTACAAAACTCTCAATCATCATTTGGAGTTGATATTGCAATCCCCTAATCAACAGATAAATGTGTTGATTGCAGAGAGAGAGGGGTTAATGTGACCCATTTAACTGGCATCCTGTTAATAGCTCTTTAGATAGAGTTTTAGGACAAGTATCTATGTTAAAGTAGTGTAGGACGTGGGAGGTGTAGTGGTGTGGTGTGGTGGTGTGGTATGGCAGTGTGGTGGTGTGGTGCTGTGGTGTGTTAAGTGTGTGGTCTGGTGTTGTTGTGTGTTAGTGTGTGGTGTGAAGAGAAAAAAACATAATAAAAGTAGATATAGAGAACTGGATGTTGAAATAAAAAGAAAATGCAAAGAGAAGAAAAGGAATGGTTGAATGAAAAATGCCAACAAGTGGAAATATTACAAAGAACTGACACTAGGAAGATGTATAACGTTACTGAAGAGATAAGCGGAGGAAAAAGAAATGCTAGAAGTTCAGAAACAAAAGATAAAAACTGAAACATTTTAATTGGTAAACAAGAAGTATTAAAGAGATGGGAGGAATATATTCATGAGCTTTATGATGATGAGACAGGTGTCAAGCCCGAGATTGACGGTGAAATGAGCGGACCAATCATCTTAAAAGAGAAAATTCAGAAAGATATGAGAAATATGGGTAGGAATAAAGCAGAAGGAGAGGATGGAGTTTGTGGTTGAGATGATGGAGGCAGCGGGAGAATTTGGATTAGAAAAAATAACCACTTTGGCATACAGAATGTATGATGCTGGATTCATCCCAGAATCAATGAAAGTGTTTTTGTGGTCATACCAAAGAAAAATGGTGCACTGGAAGGTGATAAGCATAGGACTATGAGTGTGATGAGTCAAATGGGGAAAATATTGTTAAGAGTGATAGGGGAATGAATAAGACGAAACATAAATAGCTATGTGGCAAAGGAGGAGTATGGATTTCGAAGGAACAAAGGCACTAGAATTGCTATTTTTGCATTGCGAATGTTGATAGAAAGATCTCTGGAAGTACAGAAGGATTTATACTTGTGTTTTGTTAATTTTGAAAAGGCCTTTGACACCGTGAGGCATGAGGAGATGGTGAGAATGTTGCGAATGGTTGGGGTAGATAATAAGGATATAAGAATCATTGTAAACCTGTACTGGAATAAAAAAGCTGCCGTTAAAGTCGGAGAGGAGAAGACGGAGTGGGTGACTATAAAAAGAGAAGTACGACAGGGATGTGTTCTGTCGCCAGACTTGTTTTCTTTATACGGACAAATTGTAATGGACGAATTGAGGGAATTGGGATGGGTGAAGGTTGGTGGTAAGAACATTAATTATCTGAGGTATGCTGATGACACGGTACTGGTGGCGGATTCGGAAGAAAAACTGCAAGAACTGGTGGATAGAGTAGTGGAAGCATGTCAACAGAAAGGTATGAAGAACATCAGGTAAACAAAGGCAATGGAACTAACAAAACGGAGAGAAGCGATAAATATCAAACTTGATATCCACGGAAGCTAGATAGAGCAGGTGAGAAGTTTCGAATACTTGGGTGCTGTTATAGCAGATGACGGAGGGAATGAGAAGGAAATTGTAAGAAGAGTTGATATTGCTAAAGGAGCTATCGGACGAATGAGAAAAATTTTAACTAACATAACTATGGATATGAGGACACGAATAAGAGTGGTGAAATGTTGGTCTGGTCAACGCTATAATACGGGTGCGAAACGTGGACAGTAAAGAAGAAAATGAGGGAGAGATTACAAGCAGTTGATGTATGGTTTTTGAGAACAATGATGCGAATATCATGGAGAGAAAAAGTAACAAATGAAGAAGTTCTGAGAAGGGCAGGAGTGAAAGAGAAATGATGAAGACTATAAGGAAAAGACATGGAATTTTTGGGACATGTTACAAGATTAAAAGAACTTGAAAATGACTGTTTACTTGGAAGAATAGAGGGAAGAAGAGCAAGAGGAAGACAACGATTAAAGTATATGGATTGCATAAGAAGCGATTTACAAGAAAGAATCAGCAATGTGGAGTTAATCAGGATAGCTTAGGACAGAGGAAGATGGCGCTCCATGGCCGCTAACGTCACATGACCGGCACTCCGGTAAAGGTAAATAAAGTGACAGAGGTGTGGATGTTTGTGTGGTGTGGTGTGGCAATGTGTGATATGATGTGCTGTGGCTATGTGTGGTGTGGTGGTGTGTGGCAGTGGGTGATGTGGCAGTGTGTGGTGTGGTGGTGTAGTGACTATGAAGCATGCGAGTGTGAAGTAGGGTAATGTGAGGTAATTATAGTGTGAAGTATGTTACTCGAGCAGTATGAGGTGTGTTCATGGTAGATGTGGTAGAGTGATGTGTTGGTAGTATGAGGTGTGATAGTGTGAAGTGTTGGTAGTGTGAAATGTTGGTAGTATGAAACGCTGATAGTGTGAGGTGTGGTAGTGTGAGGTGTTGGTGGTGTGACGTTTGGTAGTGTGAAATGTTGCTAGTGTGAGGTTTGGTGGAGGGAAATGGGCTATGACAGAGTGAAGTGTTGATAGTGTGAGCTATGCTAGTATGATGCTTGATAGTGTGAGGTATGTTAGCTTGTGATTCAGCAATGAGATGTGGCAGTGTGTGATGTGGTTAGGCTAAGAGGCATGATCAAGAGGAGCGGCAGTGTTCAAGATGTGGTAGAGGTGTGGAACTGTGGGGTACGGTAATGTAGTGTGGAATATGGCAGTGTGTGATGTGGTTAGGGTGTTTAGGTGCAGCAGTGTTTAAGATGTGGTAGAGATGTGGTATTGTGTGATATGGTAATGTAGTGTGAAATGTAGCGGTGTGGGATGACAGTTTGTGGCGTGACATTGTGAGGCATTGGTAGTGTGAAGACCACTAGTATGGGGTGTAGTCTGGCCGTATGTGGTGTGCTAGTGTGTTGTCGCAGTGTGAGCCATAGTAGTGTGTGGTGTGGCAGTCTAAGATAATAACAGTATGATGTGTGGAAGTTTCAGATGTGGGAACTGTGATAATCTCCACTATATCGGGTCATATTTTAAGTGCTGCAATTTTGCAGACTCTGTAATGCGTCTTCCTTACCGATTTAATCTGTGCCACTTTGATTTAGTTCTGACTTCCTTTACTTGCCGGTTATCCATTTTTTGTTTCTGGCTAATGGTTCAGGCTCCTACTAACCCCATTTGTGATCAAGGTAACTGGTTGTTGATGATGATGATGAAGGTGATGCTGTGGGTGATGATGACGATGATGATGATGATGAAAAACCCACTGATATATTGTACCACGCTTGTAAATATTCCCACACTGTCAGTTCATATCAACTACACACACAGACCAATAGACACAAACATAACCAATACACCACTTCGATTTTTACATGCATCACTCTAACTACACGCACCCCTTCCTCATTCGTTCTTAGCCAGCATGTGGGAGGGTTAATTCTGGCTACTACTCTCCCTTCTTTTGAGGAGTAGATACAGTCTTGCAGTGGACCTCATATTGACTCTTGCACTACTGGTAAAGGATGTGTCTAGGTATCGTCCGTATTTTCATGCTTAAGGAACACGTCAGTATATTCTTGCACGTTATTTTTAGATTGTGGCGATATTTAGAGGACAGCCATCACACACAAGAGAATTAGGTAACACACACACACACACACACACACACACACACACACACACACACACACACACACACACACACACACACACACACACACAATACAGAGTTGAAATCATCTTAATCACCAATACAGGTCACCAAGAAGGAAGTGTTGGTGAGGTGCCTAGTCCTTCGAGTGTACCCAATCCAGACCCAGGCTCCCCTAAAGCAGTCCCTCGCCTTAACGTAGACCCCCTCACGTGCCCCCCTCCCCCCAGGTGAAGACGTAGGCCAACCACTAAAGAATTCATACGGCTTTAAGAACGTCTAGCACACTGTACTGTCACCCTTCACTCACCCTCACACCCTTGCTTACTTGCTTTCTCGGTTCTCTCTCTCTCTCTCTCAAACACACAGACACACACACAGACACAGACACACACACACACACACACACACACACACACACACACACACACACACACACACACACACACACACACACTGTAGCACCACTCGAGCAGGGCAGTACTCTCAAGGTGGATGGAAAGCTGATGACAGGGAGAGCTGGAGCTCCCGTTTCATCAGCCCTCGGGACTAGTTCCTGACCATCCTCCTTTGCTGAACTTATTCAGTGTCTCAGTAACACAGAGAGTAGGCCAGCATGCTCTCCAATACAAGTTTCTCTATCAACACCAAACCACACTACACTTCCTTTTCCAAAATTCAAACAAATCATGGCATCTATATTCATAGCCTCGGAGTCCCCGGGGGGGGGGGGGACCATAAATGCCCCCACCATCTGCACCTTTCCCAGTGACTACTCGAGCTGCCTGGAACCACTGTCTGACTCAATTCTTCTTCATTTCTGTGGCCTTTCCTCTAACTTTCGCTCTGTTGAGCACCACCTCTCCTCCTCTAAACCTCACCTTATTTTCCTAACTGAGTCTCAGCTGTCTGAGGCAACTGACAGCAATCCTCTTTCTGTATCCTCCTACTTTCTCTATACCGGTACTCATTTCAAAGCCAAGGGTGGCTGTTGTGTATCTATACGCAACGACATATCTTGCTCTCGTGTTCCTGAACTCGATTCTTCTGAACTTTCTACACCCTGGCTTCGCTTTCATGTCATTCTCTGGCTAAATATATCTGCGCTATTTACTTACCCCTAATTCTGCTATGAAAAATTCTTCGACTGTCTTACTTCTGTGATAGGACACATTGTATCTATTTCTCCTTTCTCTGAAATCTCCATTCTTGGAGATTTCAATGTTCACCACCACCTTTGGCTCTCCTCTCCTTTCACTGATCCACCTGCTGAACAAGCCTACATCTTTTCTATCCTTAATGACCTGGAGCAGATTGTACAGCACCCTACCTGTATCTCTGACCGCTTTGGAGATAGCTCCAACATACCTGACCTCTTCCTTACAACTACTCTTTCTGCATACACTGTTAATCTTTCCTCTCCGTTGGGCTCCTCCTTATCACCTTAACCTGTCCTATCGTTCCGGTACGGCCTGTGGACCCTCCAAAGAAAAGTCGACTGTGGCACTTTGGATCTGCAGACTGGGAGGCCCTCAGGCAGTATTTCTTTGATTTTTCATAGAAGGATTAAAGCTTCTATGGCCATGAGCCATCTGAGTGTGCCTTTGCACATTACGGAGGTTATTCTCTCGGGCATGGAAGCATACATTCCTTTCTCTTATCCTTTGATTAATGCAAGAAAGCCTTGGTTTAATCGCGCTTGTTCGAATGCTGTCTGCAACAAGGAGAGGGCCTATAAAAGGTACCAGAGCTAATCCACCCCTAAATCACATCTTTATGTTTCTGCCCGAAAATCGTGCTAAGTCTGTTCTTTGCTCTGCTAAAAATAATTTCATCCGTACTAGATGTTCTCAACTCCCCAACTCGAATTCTTCCAGCTCTTTCTGGCACCCTGTCAAAAACCTTTCTAACAACTTTACCTCATTATCCTTCCCTCCTCTTTTCTACTCTGATGGTATTCTCGTCCAATTCCACAGACGATTCCGGTGCTATTCCTCCATCACTTTCCTCCTCTGTCTTCCTCATGACTGACATTAAAATTTCTTCAGCTGATGTATTTTTTGCCATCACAGGCCTCAGTACTAACAAGGCATATGGGCCTGATGGAGTCACTTCTTTTGTCCTCAAGAACTCTGCTTCTGTGCTTACACCCTGCCTGGGTAAACACTTTTGCCTTTGCCTATCAACTTGTACCTTTCCTTCTTGCTGGACGTTTGCTCTCATTCAGTCTGTCCCAAAGAAGGGTGACCATTCCCAACCCTCCAACTATCGTCCAATTGCTTTAACATCCTGTATCTCAAAAGTTTTCGAGTCAATTCTTAATAGAAAAATTTTAAAGCATCTTTCCTGTCACAACCTTCTTTCTGATCGTCAGTATGGGTTCCGTCAGGGACGCTCCACTGGCAATCTTCTCACCTACCTTTCAGACACCTGGTCATCCTCCTTTCTGGACTTTGGCAAAAGCTTTGCCATTGCATTTGACATCTCAAAGGCTTCCGATCGAGTCTGGCATAAGTCTTTAATTTCCAAACTGCCCTCTTACGGTTTCTATCTTTCTATCTGGGCCCTCATCTCTAGCTTCCTTTCTGGTCGTTCTATACTCGCTGTTGTAGACGGCTATCGTTCTTCTCCTAGATCTGTCAACAGTGGTGTTTCTCAGGGCTCTCTCCTATCACCAACTCTATTCCTCTTATTTATTCATCAATGACCTTCTAAGCTGTACCTCTAACTCTATCCACTCATACGCTGATGATTCCACCCTTCACCTTTCCATTCTGTTCCCACAACGTCCATCTCAGCAGTTACTTTAACAAACAAGGGATGAGGCTATGGCACACGTAATGTCTGACTTGGCTTGTATCTCTGACTGGGGTAAAAATAATCCTGTTGTTTTTAATGCATCAAAGACTCAGTTCTTCCACCTATCAACCCGACAAAATCTTCCACAGGAGTACCCACTAATGTTTAATAATATTCAGCTTAATCCTGCATCGTCCTTGAACATGCTTGGGGTTTCAATCACTCGGGACTTGTCTTGGAAAGATCATATTACTTCTTTTGTAAAATCTGCTTCCACGAGATTGGGTGTGCTAGGCTGACTCCATTCCTTCTTTACCCCTGTACAGTTGATGACTTTATACACGGGTTTTATCCGCCCCTGTGTATAGTACAACTCTCATGTGTGGGGAGGCTCCCCACATACAGCTCTTCTCAATAGGATGGAGTCAAAGGCTTTTCATCTCATTAACTCTCCTCCTCTTACTAGCTCCCTTCAGCCTCTGTCTCTTCGCCGCACTGTTGCATCTTTTTCTCTTTTCTGTCTCTACTTCAATGGTCACTGCTTCTCTGACCTGTCTGCATGCATTCCTTCACCTCTACGATGGGCGCGTAGCACCTGTCTAGCAGCAAACTCTCATCCTTTTTCTGCCCAACTCTCTAATGCAAGAGTTAACCGTTACTCCCAGTCCTTCGTTTATGCAACAGGTAAACTCTGGAACTGTCTCCCTCTACCTGTATTTCCTGCTAGCTATGATCTCCAGTCTTTCAAACGCAGTGTGTCCAGACATCTCGAAATGAACGGATCTTGAATTTGTCTCTTTCTTAGATTTTGCCTCTCCCTTGGAAGGAACAGTATTGCGGGCTCGTGGCCTTTGGTTCGTTCTTCCTAGTATAAGAAAAAATAAAACAGACACACACACACACACACACACACACACACACACACACACACACACACACACTCAGTTGTACTTATTTATTCACTCGTTCACATTCTCACATCCTCCCTTCCTGTTACATAACCTATGCAGCCTCTCTCTCTCTCTCTCTCTCTCTCTCTCTCACACACACACACACACACACACAGCATCTATTATACAGATCCATTAACGTCAAGAAATCCACTCGTTTTACCTACACTCCGACGAATCTCCAAATGTTTACTAAATATCCTCACATTTTATTCCTTAGCCCTATGTGTTTATAAGCTTACTGGATCAAAAATATTCACATCTTTTATTGTTTTGTAAATCATGGCGTTGTGGCTGTACACATTTTATTACTTTCCACTCTTTAGGTCCCCACCCTCTGACCCGTCCCTAATGTTTACTAAATATCCATATCATTCTCTAAGCTTTCTTGGCTCAGCATATTAAAGTCTTGTCCCTTTCCACCCCTCACTTTTTGGCCCGTATTCCCTAACTCCTCTTCCTCAGCGACTTATTTTCCTTCTTATACATTACAAGCATCTTCTGCGTTACTTAAAAAATGCTGATATCGCCATACGCTGCATAAATAAGGATCAGATGGATACTGCCCAGTCATACCTCAAAATAAATCGCTGAGGAAGAGGTATTAGGGAGCTTCCTTACTGATGGTGAGATAGTTCGGAAACAAGGAAGGAGATAGTCAAACTAAGAGAACCTTCCACAACATAGGCTATCCAGTGAAATGGACCACACAATCACACACCGACCATTCAAGCCCTTGAAATCTTGTGTCCCTTATGGAATTAAGTCCCCCTCCCACACACACACACACACACACACACACACACACACACACACACACACACACACACACACACACACACACACACACACACACACACACACACACACACACACACACACACACACACACACACACACACACACACACACACACACACACACACACACACACACACACACACACACACACACACACACACACACACACACACACACACACACACACACACACACACACACACACACACACACACACACACACACACACACACACACACACACACACACACACACACACACACACACACACACACACACACACACACACACACACACACACACACACACACACACACACACACACACACACACACACACACACACACACACACACACACACACACACACACACACACACACACACACACACACACACACACACACACACACACACACACACACACACACACACACACACACACACACACACACACACACACACACACACACACACACACACACACACACACACACACACACACACACACACACACACACACACACACACACACACACACACACACACACACACACACACACACACACACACACACACACACACACACACACACACACACACACACACACACACACACACACACACACACACACACACACACACACACACACACACACACACACACACACACACACACACACACACACACACACACACACACACACACACACACACACACACACACACACACACACACACACACACACACACACACACACACACACACACACACACACACACACACACACACACACACACACACACACACACACACACACACACACACATTTTCACAGTGACTTTGGTAAAATTGGCCTGGCGTGAAACACACGAAATATTTAAATTTTTTTCTCTAATTATTTTTTCGGACTATATAGCCTGCCTTCACACGGGCACTATCCAGTCACTCTCAATATAGGCTTGATATGGTCCTAAATGGCAGAAAAATATTGATCTTAACATGTTCATTCAGCTGACGTATCCATATGTATTCTTGCTACTTTCAAGCGATATTAATTTGCCTAGGAGACTCTTAGCTAACTTGAACGTTAGATAAAGCCTTCATTAATCCCTTTAGTAATGGAAGGAGGGGAAGCATAATGAAGAACTAGCGTCAAGCCTTAAATTTGTTATATGGCACTCAGGTTCGCGCTGAAGTGGTTTTGGTGATGAATCGGCTTGTTGATGAAAAGGTTTGAAGTTAATGCACAGGAAGGAAGGATGGAAGAGTCAGTGTCAATGGGAGGTCTTTAAACTATCCTTTGTCGTAAAACTAAATATCTAAGTTGATGGGAGTAGAGGGAAAATAAAGGCCTGATGAAGCAAGGAATTATCAAGAAGAGAGGTGGGACACAAGAGAAGAGCAGAGTAAGAAGAGAAAGATTGGAGACAGAGATGTTTCTTTTAGTGTCCCCTTGCGTCAAGCAGGGATATTGGGGAAGTATTCTTTCCCCTTTTCCCCAGGGAGTTTAGTGCTAGAAACCACCTTAAATTAATTAAAATTGAAGGACAGCAGAAGGAAGTGGAGAGGGTGACAGGGAGAGAACAGCGACATCCACTGTCTGAGATCAAGCTTTTTATTTTGTTACCCGCGCTGAATGTCCCAGGCGGAAACGCGTCCACCTGCACACAAGAAACTGCAAGACTCTGCCTGCTCCTCGAGGGGAGAGTGGTAGCGAGAATTAGCCCTTCCCCATGCTCACAAGGTACTAATAGATGCAGCGTGTGTAGTAAGAGTATTACCTGTAAATGCAATGCTTCTCTCACTTCACCCAACTGAACCTTAATTTAGAAGGTTCACTGCTGTTCAGGTAGCCCTCCCTAAATGCAGTACAAAAGTTTACGTAATATTACACCGTTTCTGCTTCTCTTTTCCCCTTGCTGGCTAATACTCTTAAGCTGAGAGAGGTTTGGTACGTATCTCTGCCCATAGGCGATTCTACCTGATATGATGCGTCAGGGAGGAAAGTGACGGGCAGGGCGTATCATCTATTCTACTATCTACTGTCAGACACCATAATCAAAAGGTGATAAAAAAAAACTGAAAAAGTAGATGCACTGGGTTAGTAGGCCATTTTTTTTTTTTTTTCTGCACAGTCCATCAGAAATCTATCTTTCCAATTCCGCCTTTATATTTTGAAATAGTGGTCGAAATGCTTGAAAACAATCACCAACTATGTCTCATGCAGGCTCTGTTATTTTTATTAATACAGAATAAAGAACCAAAGTATAAAGCTAATGAAACACATCAAACATTCAGAAATATTTGACCCACGAATGAAAAATCGAGTAGTAACATCGCTCATGGTGAAACCATTACTTGGGTTTGGACACCTTTCGTGGGCAACATTGACAGAATTCAAGTCTCTTATACTCCCCCGCACCTGATTTTAGTGAGCTTGCAAAAGACCTCTCGTAGGAAATGGTTTACTGTGACGTATTTGGGTATTATAATGATTCACGAATAAGTACCACGGACATAAACAGCATCTATCTATCTATCCGTCTCTCTCTCTCTCTCTCTCTCTCTCTCTCTCTCTCTATTTTTTTATGTGTCCGACTCTGGCCATAGGCTTCACAGCCTGCTCTCAGGATCCAGTAGTCCTCCTGCATACCATACACCTCTACATGTCACCACTTCGGCGCTAACACCCACCGTCCATATTGAATACATGCTAGGGCTGTCTCATACAGGACTGGTGTATTGGTATTAGCGGGGGTATTTTTATGACATGTCGGCGGGTCGTCTGGTAGATCAGTAAAGTCTGATTTAATGAAATTCAAATCCTTAAACTGTTCCCTGCCCCAGCGGGGATTTGAACCTGGGTCCGGTAGGACTGCAGGCCACCTCTCTACCTACTAATTATCTTTGTCTATCTGTCTACCTATTTATCCATATTTGTTTTTCTATCAAACTAATTATCTTTGTCAGTCTATATTTACTGTATGTCTATCTATATACCAGTCGCATGACGCTGCATCCTGTGTGGGGTAACTTAGACAAAAAGACCTCCAAGTACTTTTGTCCCCGCTCATAAACAACCCTTCTTCCTGCGAGACAGTACTACCGTCCTTTACACAGTATTGCATTCGTCTCTCTCTCTCTCTCTCTCTCTCTCTCTCTCTCTCCCCCTCCATCATCATCATTATTTTACTACCAAGAATGAAAATAAATGTCATGGTACTGAAAGGGTGAGTTAAGATATTTTCAAACGCATTTCTACCAGTTGAGGAAAATCGTCAGGGTGAAAAATAATGAAGAAATAAATAAAACACACAGACGCCATCGTAGTGACAGGGTTAAGTGGAGAGAGAGAGAGAGAGAGAGAGAGAGAGAGAGAGAAAAGAAAGGAAGAAGGTAGGTAGGGACTGAGAGAATGAGAGGAGGGTGAGAGAGATATGGGGAAGGAAGGTAGGTACAGAGAGAGAGAGAGAGAGAGAGAGAGAGATGGGGTAGCAAGGCAGAAGACACAGTGAATGAGGAGAGAGACAGGCAATGAAAGAGAGACATGAGTGAGTGGGAGAGGGGATAGAGATAATGAGACGATAAAGGCAAGAGAGTAGGAAGAGGAGAAAGACAAGGAGAGAAGAAAGTGAGGCAGGAGAGAGATACTGGGAGATGAGGAAAAGAAAGCAGGGAGTGAAACAAAAACAGACAGGAGAGGAGGTATGAAAGCGAGGTGCAGAAGTGAGAGAGGAGAGACAGACACTGGCAGGGAGGTGGGTGAGGGAGGGGTGGGGAGATGGGGCCAGGAGGAAAGGAGGGGTGGAGCTGGGGAGGAGAGGAAGACTGGAGGTGGGGTGTAGTAGAGGAGGGGTAGGAAGGAACAGGGGAGGAGAGGTTGGGGTTGGGGTTGGAAGGCCAAAGGCAGAGTGAGAGTGGAGAAGAGAAGGGATGAGGGTGGGAGGGAGGAGGGGAGGGGGACAACAAGAGAAATTGAGGAATGAAGGAAGAAGGAAAGGATGGGAGTGGACAGGGGAGGAGAGATGGAGGAAGAGGAGGGGGAAAGGTGAATACAAGAAGAGGAAGAGAGAAAGAGAAAGAGGGAGAGGAGAGGAAGGAAGGGAAGGAAAGTAGAGGAAGGAGGGAGAACAAGAGGAAGAGGGGAAAGAAGGACAGACAGGGCCAGGAGAAAGAGTGGGTTGGAGGCTGGGGTGGAGAAGAAGAGGAGGTCCAAGACTCCGAGATGCGGGTGGAGAGGGAGAAATGCTGGCCCGTGAATGATTAATGTTTGCTGAGAAGTCGTCGCCATTCACTTTCAATTCCTTGGCCTTCACACACACAGCCTGCACCCACACTAAACTATGCATTAACTTGGCATGCAGGGGGGATGGGGAGGGGAAGAGGTGCCAGGGGGGTATATACTGATCTACACCACCTGGGCCCGTGTTTTCGTCTGGTAAGGAGGCTTCCTAGCACCTTTTCCTATGCGATTTATTTTTCAGAAGACTCCTCATTTATATCCACTTTTCTGATTCTTACATCTTTATGAATAGATAAATAGATAGATAGATATAGATAGATAGATAGATAGACAGGTAGATAGATTTATATATATATGCCTAACGTCTATATTATATATATATGGATGTATATATTTTTATATTATTTATTTAATCATCAATTAATTTTTTAAATTGCTGTCTGTGGGACGATACCCAAGTGACAGTTACGAGTAACTTTTGATATTTTTTGGTAGCGCATTCTAGTTTCCTGAAACGTTTGGTTCATATCCACATATGGGCTTGTTAGTTTGTTTCTGTCTTCATTCTTCGTATGTTGCTTTTGTGTTCCGTTCAAATTTCCCAAAATGTTTCGTAAATATACACGAATGAAACTTTTCTGACCTGTTTTGCGTTTCTGTGTGTGTGTGTGTGTGTGTGTGTGTGTGTGTGTGTGTGTGAGAGAGAGAGAGAGAGAGAGATGGTGTGTGTGTGTGTGTGTGTGTGTGTGTGTGTGTGTGTGTGTGTGTGTGTGTGTTTGCAGATTTCCATAAACATACACTTTAAATCCTATTGTCTGTTTTATTTTTTTAAAATCAATTTTTCATATTGTTGTTTCATGTTTCTTTAAAATATACCAAAATATATCGTTCATACAAACACAGGGATTGTTGATTGGATTTTCATTGCCTTTTTTAGCTCGTTTTTCACTTCTTCATGGGTTCTTTTTATTTTTTTTACCTTTATAACTCACTCTTCCTCAGGTGTGATGTGGCACATTTTTCCTGGATTATTTTTTATGAGAGAGAGAGAGAGAGAGAATATGCTTCCGTTTTGCCTTCCTGTTCCTTTTATAGATTTTATTCTTTTCGTTTCTTCTCGATGATGATGATAATGATTAGTGAGTATGATGATGATGATGATGATGATGATGCTTGTGATGGTGATGGTAGTGGGATTAGTGAATGTAAACGATGGTGGTGATGATGATGTTGATGATATTGGTGATGTTTTTGTGTCCCATTCCACCTTACGATTTGCTTACTATTGTACATCTGCTCCTTTTTTTTTTTTTATTGTCATTTTGTGATTATTACCCCACCTCATTAATTAGTAGGGAGTTGGGCTGGGATTATTATTATTATTATGAGGAGGAGGGGGAGAAGGAAGTAATAATGATGATGATGATGATTGTGGTGGTGATGATGATGATGATGATGATGATGGTGATGGTGATAACGATGATGATGATGAGGAGGAGGAGGAGCAGAGATGTAGTAATGATGATGATGGGGATGGTGATGCTGCTGTTGAAGCTAGTAATTATGATGACGATATTGAGAGTAATGACCAGTTTTTGCTGATAGTATTAGTGATGATAATGATAGTAAAGATGATTTTGTTGCTGATAGTGTTAAAGATGATGATGATGATGATATGCAAGGACAAGGGCGTCAGCGGCATTTGTTATACAGTGTCTTTGTTGATGTTTGCTGCCCGTATCCCCCTCCCTCCCTTCTTCCTTCCATCCCTCCCTTCTCTCCTCTCCTCTATCCCTCCCTCTTCCCCCTTCATTCACTGGTCACTTCTCCCCTTTGACATTTTCCTTCTCCATCTCTCCATTCTCTCCTTCCCTCCCCCCCTCCCTCGCTTCCTTCTTCACTCCCTTTCCCTCTCCCACCCTCCCTTTCATCTCTTCATATTCCGCCCTTCCACCCACGCTCTATCTTACTCCTCGCATTTTCCTTCCTTCCCTCCCTCCCTCCAGCATAACCTTCCTCACTTCCTCCCTCCCACACTTCATCCCATCCTCCCTCACTTCTTCCATTCATCCTCACTCACGCACCCTTCCCTCCCCCTCTCTCTCTCTCTCTCTCTCTCTCTCTCTCTCTCTCTCTCTCTCTCTCTCTCTCTCACACACACACACACACACACACACAGTTGAATAAAGAGTACTGAATAAAGATAGAACTGAGACGGACACAAATGAGGCAAGACATATACGACACTCACACACACACACACACACACACACACACACACACACACACACACACACACACACACACACACACACACACGCACGCACACACACGCACGCAAATCTTGTGGTGTGACGGAAATGGCTGAGCAGACGTAACAATATACGAAGGTGCAACACGGTATAGCCTCTCTCTCTCTCTCTCTCTCTCTCTCTCTCTCTCTCTCTCTCTCTCTCTCTCTCTCTCTCTCTCTCTCTCTCTGTTTATCTATCTGTCTGTGTCTGTATATCTATATATCTATCCATTAACCTATCAGTGTACAGTATTATCTCACCACTTTTCATTTACATCTGTCCATTTATCTATCCATTTATCTGTCTATCTTCTTATACCTAGAAATTATCCAAGACGGACTGGAATCCCTCTGACTTAATGGAATGTCAAGCATGTGTGACTTATTCTTCTCCTCCTTTAGACACTTCACGACAAGGTGTAATTCAAGAGACAGACAGACAGACAGACAGAGATAGAGACAGAGACAGACAGACAGACAGACAGAGATAGAGACAGAGACAGACAGACAGACAGACAGACAGACAGAGAAATAGACAGACAGAATAAAACAGAGACAAACAGACAGAGACGAGGAGAGAAATACAGCGAGCCTGATCCAGACAGAGACTGACAGAGAAATTCAACCAAATTCCTCTTTTTCCACAACTTTTCACTATAAAAACCAAAACACAAGAATATGCATCTGAACCACTCCCCTCAAGGACACAAGAAAAGTGAACGTGGCAGCAGACCATCTTAGGAATATTTAAGTGCCTCTGTCTGCCCGCTTTTGCAGTCGACAAAACTCGGCCATTGTTGAGAGAGAGAGAGAGAGAGAGAGAGAGAGAGAGAGAGAGTTATGATCCTTTTTAAGTGGACAGACTTAATTTTTGATCGAGAGACTTGTTCTTGAATTACAAAAGTTTTATGAGATAGATAGATAGATAGAGAGAGAGAGAGGGGGGGGGGATTAGCGAGTTGCACCCCTACTTATACAGTAGACATACAAACCCTGTAGACCATAGGAATCATTCTAGATTCTGGTATTATTACCTTGCCCGGAAGGAGTCTGACGAGGTATTGTTTTGGGGCAAGTTTCTTTGTTTGTATGTTTGTTTGTTAGCAACATTACGGAAAAACGGCTGAATGAAATTACATGAAACTTTCAGGATATGTGGGCACTGGTTCCCAAAGAAAGTCCTTTAATTTTGGAGGTAATTGAATGACTTTGAAAGGTCAAAATCATGGTCACGAATTTTCAGAGGGCTATAACTTGAAAACGGTTGAAGACAGAGATATTTACTGTATTATTAGGAACATACAGTAGCCGTAATATGGGCTATCATTTGCCACCAAAACATTTGACCTTGAATGACCTTGAAAGGTCAAACACAAGGTCATGGATAGTCGGGGGGCTATAACTGGAAACAGGTTTAAGATAGAGAGATATGTACTATTATCAACATATAGGAAATCCCATGTGGGATTTTAATTGGTACATTGACCTTTGACCGTTAGTGATCTTGAAAAGTCAAACTCAAGGTCATGCATACTCAGGGGGCTATAACTCGAAACTCGTTAAAGATAGACATTTACTATTGTCAAGATATAGGAAGTCTCATATGGGCTTGCATTTGGCAGCATGACCTTTGACCCTGAGTGACCTTGAAAAGTCTAACGCAAGATCACGGATTTTCAGAGGGTGTAACTTGAAAATATTTGCTCCATTGCCTTAGACATTAATGGTGCACTGATGCTAAATGGCAAAAATGAAGAAGTATTTAATAGCAATAAAAGAACTGCTGTCAGGCGAGGTTTGTTGTGCCTGGCTCAACTTTTTATTAAGTGTTAAGGTTCAGATATGCATTTTCCATCCATCCATATACCTAGGCTGCTTCCCTCAAGGAAAGGGAGGTATCATTTTAGTCCTAAAAAATAGATTGATATTCGACAGAAGGATAGTAGCAAAATAATTATGGTAGTTTCTTATTAGATGTGGAGTAATAATCATCATCAATATCACCTTCATCATCATCTTCGTCTTCATCATTGTCTCTACCTTCGTCATTATCATATCCATCAAAATCACATCATCATCTTTGACATCGGCATCATCATCATCACATCATCGTCTTTGTCTTCGGCATCATGATCATCTTCATCATTATTATGATCATCAGCATCATCAATCACCCCTTCACTGCAGTCCTTCTGCCTGATAAACAATATTTTAACACTCAGTCACGCATATGTATAAAGTGTTTACAAATTAATTCCACCTGACAGGTAAGACACAAGGTACACTGAAATTTGCAGATTAATTCGTTCATTAAATACCTGGATCTAAAAAGTTATGGTAAAAAAAACTTGGAAAAAAAAAAAAAGGAAGTTTGATCCGTATGGAAAATTCATTCCCTATTTTTTCAAAGGTAAACTAATGGGATTTTTTTTTGTTAATTCCTAAAGATTTTTAAGGTAAATTATAAGGACTTTATTCTTTTATTTTTTTTTCAGGTAAAGGTGGAATCATAGTAACCATGGCAACCAGACATTAAAACATATTGGACATCCTTCAATCCCGGTAATCCCAGACGATCCTATTAACAAGAGATTTTACATTAGAATGCATGGAAGTGTATTTTATCTAAAGAATTTGTTGGTGTATTTGAGAGAGAGAGAGAGAGAGAGAGAGAGAGAGAGAGAGAGAACGCTACTTAACTGAGTAGACGAATGCATTTCGTACTGTGTGTGTGTGTGTGTGTGTGTGTGTGTGTGTGTGTGTGTGTGTGTGTGTGTGTGTGTGTGTGCGCGCGCGCTTATAACCATGTCAAAGTATGAACGACTAGTCAGTATGTTTGGACCGATGTATGTATACTGTATTTGTGTGCGAATGTGTGTGAGTATATATGTCCAAATGTGTAAGTCCCTGTGTGCGTATGTAGGTGCATGTGTGCAAGTATGTACATATATCCATGTATGTAAGTCCCTGTGTACGTATGTGGGCGTTCATGTGCACCAACAGCCGTACACAATCATCAACATTGACGGTGCGAGCGAAGAAGAAATGCTGTTAGAGCCTATTTTGTGACAAGCCTCCCCGGTGTGTGTTGCATGGTGTGTTGCAATCTCTGGTGTGTGTTGCAGGGTGTGTTGCAATCTCTGGTGTGTGTTGCATGGTGTGTTGCAATCTCTGGTGTGTGTTGCATGGTGTGTTGCAATCTCTGGTGTGTGTTGCATGGTGTGTTGCAATCTCTGGTGTGTGTTGCAGGGTGTGTTGCAATCTCTGGTGTGTGTTGCATGGTGTGTTGCAATCTCTGGTGTGTGTTGCATGGTGTGTTGCAATCTCTGGTGTGTGTTGCATGGTGTGTTGCAATCTCTGGTGTGTGTTGCAGGGTGTGTTGCAATCTCTGGTGTGTGTTGCATGGTGTGTTGCAATCTCTGGTGTGTGTTGCATGGTGTGTTGCAATCTCTGGTGTGTGTTGCATGGTGTGTTGCAATCTCTGGTGTGTGTTGCATGGTGTGTTGCAATCTCTGGTGTGTGTTGCATGGTGTGTTGCAATCTCTGGTGTGTGTTGCATGGTGTGTTGCAATCTCTGGTGTGTGTTGCAGGGTGTGTTGCAATCTCTGGTATGTGTTGCATGGTGTGTTGCAATCTCTGGTGTGTGTTGCATGGTGTGTTGCAATCTCTGGTGTGTGTTGCATGGTGTGTTGCAATCTCTGGTGTGTGTTGCATGGTGTGTTGCAATCTCTGGTGTGTGTTGCATGGTGTGTTGCAATCTCTGGTGTGTGTTGCATGGTGTGTTGCAATCTCTGGTGTGTGTTGCAGGGTGTGTTGCAATCTCTGGTGTGTGTTGCATGGTGTGTTGCAATCTCTGGTGTGTGTTGCATGGTGTGTTGCAATCTCTGGTGTGTGTTGCAGGGTGTGTTGCAATCTCTGGTGTGTGTTGCAGTGTGTGTTGCAATCTCTGGTGTGTGTTGCAGGGTGTGTTGCAATCTCCGGTGTGTGTTGCATGGTGTGTTGCAATCTCTGGTGTGTGTTGCAGGGTGTGTTGCAATCTCTGGGGTGTGTTGCACGGTGTGTTGCAATCTCTGGGATGTGTTGCAGGGTGTGTTGCAATCTCTGGGATGTGTTGCAGGGTGTGTTGCAATCTCTAGGATGAGTTGCTGTGTGTGTTGCAGCCTACGAGATTTTTTGGTGTCTTTCGGGTGTGTTGCAATCTCTGGGGTGTGTTGCTGGGTGTGTTGCAATCTCAGGGGTGTGTTGCATGGTGTGTTGCAATCTCTGGGGTGTGTTGCAGGGTGTGTTGCAATGTCAGGGGTGTGTTGCAGGGTGTGTTGTAGCCTACGAGTTGTTTTGGTGTCTTTCGGGTGTATTGCATGGTGTATTGCAATCTCTGGGGTATGTTGCAGGGTGTGCTGCAATCTTAGGGGTGTGTTGCATGGTGTGTTGCAATCTCTCGTGTGTGTTGCATGGTGTGTTGCAATCTCTGGTGTGTGTTGCATGGTGTGTTGCAATCTCTGGTGTGTGTTGCATGGTGTGTTGCAATCTCTGGTGTGTGTTGCATGGTGTGTTGCAATCTCTGGTGTGTGTTGCATGGTGTGTTGCAATCTCTGGTGTGTGTTGCATGGTGTGTTGCAATCTCTGGTGTGTGTTGCATGGTGTGTTGCAATCTCTGGTGTGTGTTGCATGGTGTGTTGCAATCTCTGGTGTGTGTTGCATGGTGTGTTGCAATCTCTGGTGTGTGTTGCAGGGTGTGTTGCAATCTCTGGTGTGTGTTGCAGTGTGTGTTGCAATCTCTGGTGTGTGTTGCAGGGTGTGTTGCAATCTCTGGTGTGTGTTGCATGGTGTGTTGCAATCTCTGGTGTGTGTTGCAGGGTGTGTTGCAATATCTGGTGTGTGTTGCACGGTGTGTTGCAATCTCTGGGGTGTGTTGCACGGTGTGTTGCAATCTCTGGGATGTGTTGCAGGGTGTGTTGCAATCTCTGGGATGTGTTGCAGGGTGTGTTGCAATCTCTAGGATGAGTTGCTGTGTGTGTTGCAGCCTACGAGATTTTTTGGTGTCTTTCGGGTGTGTTGCAATCTCTGGGGTGTGTTGCTGGGTGTGTTGCAATCTCAGGGGTGTGTTGCAATCTCTGGGGTGTGTTGCTGGGTGTGTTGCAATGTCAGGGGTGTGTTGCAGGGTGTGTTGTAGCCTACGAGTTGTTTTGGTGTCTTTCGGGTGTATTGCATGGTGTATTGCAATCTCTGGGGTATGTTGCAGGGTGTGCTGCAATCTTAGGGGTGTGTTGCATGGTGTGTAGCAATCTCTGGGGTGTGTTGCAATGTCAGGGGTGTGTCGCAGGGTGTTAATGTCTCTGAGGTGTGTTGCAGGGTGTTAATGTTTCTGGAGTGTTGCAGGCTCTTGGGTCCGTACTGGGGTGGTGCATGCTCTGGGGTGTATTGCAGCGTGTGTTGCTGTCTGTGGGGTGTATTGGAGAGAGAGAGAGAGAGAGAGAGAGAGAGAGAGAGAGAGAACTGAATACCTATGACACAGACTTGAAGGGAACCAGAATGATAAGTTAATTGAAAGATGATACTTGCTTAATTGAGAGAGAGAGAGAGAGAACTGAATACCTATGACACAGACTTGAAGGGAACCAGAATGTTAAGTTAATTGAAAGATGATACTTGCTTAACTGAGAGAGAGAGAGAGAGAGAGAGAGAGAGAGAGAGAGAGAGAGAGAGAGAGAGAGAGAGAGAGAGAGAGAGAGAGACAGAGACAGAGAGAGAGAGAGAGAGAGAGACAGACAGACAGACAGACAGACAGACAGACAAAAAATAATTATTGCTTTTCCATTCCTGTTGGTGATATACAGACAAATTACAGTATATTAGTACCAGCTCGCTCTTGTTTGGGTCGACCTTGCTAAGTAAAAAGAAAAAAATGTGTTTCGTGTATTACAGTATGTCTATCTTAACTTGGCCTAGATTTTCGGACTCTTGTTGCCCATTTCGTAAGTCAGTGGCAGAAGAAGACAATATTACGGTTCTGCATCCTTTCCATAGCACTTCTTCGTGACTAGCATCATAGTCTAGTTTTAATCTCTTGCTACAACTCAGCAGCGAAATGTGACAAATTGTGTATACTTTCCATAGCACTTCTTCATGATTAGCACCATAATCTACTGTAGTGCTCTTCTCTCTCTCTCTCTCTCTCTCTCTCTCTGGTGTGTGTGTGTGTGTGTGTGTGTGTGTGTGTGTGTGTGTGTGTGTGTGTGAATAATATTTCGTTCTCTTTACTACTCCCCGACTTAATTTGTTTTACTAAACCCCCTTTTGCATGGATATAAAGTCTATATCTTATTGAACTTGAGATAATATTCATGAAAAAAAAAAAATGTCTCTTTTGGAGGAAGATTGATAAGAATATTAAAAAGGCTATTATTCTCGTAGTACTAGCAGTAGTAGTAGCAGCAGCAGCAGTAGTAGTAGTAGTAGTAGTAGTAGTAGAAGTAGTAGGGTAATAGTAGTAGTAGTAATAGTAGTAGTAGTAGTAGAAGTAGTAGTAGTAGTAGTAATGGTGGTAGTAGTAGTAGTAGTATCGAACTGAAAGGATTTGAGTCCATATCCAGATATCTTTTCCATGCATCCCTTCAATAATTTCCTCTCCTATATCTCCCTCTCCCTGTCTCTTCTGTCTTTCCCTCTCCCTTTCCTCTTCCCCTCTTCCTCCTCTCTCCCCTCGTCCTTCTTCTCTTCCATTCTCCCGTCGTCCTTCCTCTCTCCCCTCGTCATTCCTCTCTTCCTTTTCTCTCTCTCTTTCCTTCCTTCTTCCGGTTCACCTGCATTCTCTACGTCTTAAATTTTCCTTTCGCCCTTCACGTTTCCTCTCTCCAATATATATTTTTCCCTCCTTTTCCCGTCTTCCTCCCTCTTCCTCTCTTCCTTCTTCTTCCTCTCCTCCTTATTCTTCCTCTCCTCCTTCCCTTTCCTCACGTCATTCCTCTTTCCTTCTTCCTTCCTCTCTTTACTTGTTTCTCTTTCCATTCTATTCTCTCGTTTTCCCTTCTCTCTCTCTCTCTCTCTCTCTCTCCCAATATACCTGCCTTTCCATTTTTCTTTCAAGGTTCCTTTGATGTCTGTATCCCACTCTCACTTCCCACTCCATCTTCCGTCTTACCCTACCAATTTTCACTCTCTCTCTCTCTCTCTCTCTCTCTCTCTCTCTCTCTCTCTCTCTCTCTCTCTCTCTCTCTCTCTCTCTCTCTCTCTCTCTCTCTCTCTCTCTCTCTCTCTCTCTCTCTCTCTCTCTCTCTCTCCCTTTTTACCTGCCTTTCCATTTTGCTTTCAAGGTTTCTTTGATTTCTGCTTCCCACTCTCACTCCCTCTCCCTCGTTCATCTTACCAATCTTTACTCCATCTCTCTCTCTCTCTCTCTCTCTCTCTCTCTCTCTCTCTCTCACACACACACACACACACACACACACACACACACACACACACATAGTCGCAGTCAAAATTCCCTTTACACTTCAGGAATTCAAATCTGATGACACAATACCCTTTTCATCCTACTTAACCCCTTCCTTTTGGTGACTTATTTTTTTCACTTTTTTTTTTAGATATAGCCTACCTGAAGTGACACCTGTAATCTGGTGTATGGAATATTTATGTTTATTTAGTTTGTTTTTCCTTCCTCTGCTCATCTACTAGTCACGAAGAAGTGCTATTGAGAAGATGCAGAGAACATGATAGTTTTATTCTTGATGCAGCTATTCTCCTTTCCCTTTAACTTGGCCTAGAATTGCCAGTTGTTCTTTTTGGGATTAATATTGGTTGCTAGTCACGAGGAAGTGCTGTGGAAAGGATGTCTAGCCGTATTATTGTTTTTATTCCGCCACTGAGCTACGTGACTGCAAAAGGACGAAAATATTTGCCAAGTGAAAGTGAACAGACTGAATTACATGAAGCAGGTTCGATTCTAGTGCCGGTCAGACCATTAGGTACAGTTTGTTCTCCCTCCTTACAAGTGCTCATTCAGCAGTGCAATAAAGGGAGTGTTCTAGGAGAAGAATCAGACTTAGAAGAAAATCTGTTATCTGTTTTAATGGTCTTAATAAGCATATTTAGTCTCTCTCTCTCTCTCTCTCTCTCTCTCATCCTCTTTGGAACCTTCATTTCCAAAATCCATTACTTCTCTTCTTCCTTTACTTCTCCTCCTCCTCCTCCTTCCTCCTTCTCTCTCTCCCTCCTCCTTTTCCTCCCGCTTTTCCCTCCTTTCTTCCTTCTCATGTTCTTTCTCCCTCATCCTCTCCAGAGTCTTTCAGTTTTTTTCCTCCATCCAATCTCATTCTTCCTATTTCCCTCTTCCCCCCTTCATACTTCTTCCTTCCTACCTTCTCTTCCTCCATCCTTCCCTCCTTCCCACCTTCCCTCTCTCCCTCCATCTTACCTTCCCTCCTGCCAAAAAATTCTAAACCCAAATGGTGGAATTCCGACATTAAACATTGCTTAGAAGCAAAAAACCTTGCATATAAGAATTATAATACCACAAAGAGTCAAAGTGACAAAAATGAATACGATGCCCTTCGACGAAACTCCAAAAAATTAATTAAATGCAGTAAGAAAAACCTTGAGACACATATTGCAGGTATCAGTAAATCAAATCCCAAAGATTATTCAGTTACATAAGAAGCAAAAAAGGTAATAACTCCATCAATCGGTCCCTTAGTCACAGATAACGGAGAGCATATTGATGATGAAACTATGATGGCGAAAATTCTTAATACTTTTTTCGCGTCAGTATTTACAACAGAAAATATACATACGATTCCTAGTGTTTCCCCCATTCCTATAGAAGAGGGCAACATAATCACTGACATTACAGTTAGCGATCGCGATGTACTGCTTGCAATAAACAATTAAAAGAGATTAGAGCACCAGGACCAGACAAAATATCGCCACGTGTATTGAAGGAACTACGGAATGAAATACCATAGCCTTTATCTGAACTGTTTAACTTATCACTTCAGAGCAGTACGGTGCCACACGAGTGGAAACTTGCTAACGTAACCCCAATATTCAAAAAGGGCAATAGACGCCAACCAGAAAACTACCGCCCAATTAGTTTAACATCGGTGGTTTACAAATTGCTTGAAACTATTATCAGAGACAAATTTGTGAAACACTTAGAAACAAACAGTCTCTTAAAAGATTCTCAACATGGTTTTCGTAATAATCGCTCTTGCCTCACGAATCTGCTGGACTTTTTCAATGATATACTGAACATGTACGACGAGACTAAATCTGTTGATGTGGTCTACCTTGATTTTCAAAAGGCTTTTGACAAAGTTCCACACAAAAGACTCCTTCAGAAGCTAAAGGCACATGGTTTCACGGCGGTGTTCTCGGGTGGGTAGAAGATTGGCTCACCGGACAAAAACAAAGAGTTGTAATAAATGGATAAGAGTCAGACTGGATAAACATTGCAAGTGGAGTTCCGCAGGGTTCAGTGCTGGGTCCTATTCTTTTCTTAAAATACGTAAATGATACTGACGAAGGATTGTGTTGTAAGATTTCAAAATTTCCTGATGATGCTAAAACAGGTAACAGAGCAGACAGCACTGCAAAGGCAGGTAATTCAGAGAGATCTTGATCAACTTTTTAACCCTGCCCAAGTCTGGCAAATGGATTTTAATATTAATAAATGCAAAGTGCTAAACACTGGCAGTAAAAATGTACGAGCAAGTTACTGCATGCATAATGTCCAACTTCATAGGGTAAACCATGAAAAAGACTTAGGAGTTATAATAACAAACGATTTGAAACCAAGCAAACAATGTACTGAAGCTGTGAAAAAAAACAATAAATTGATTGGATTCATATGTAGAGCATTTGAATATAAATCAGATCATATAGTCCTCACTTTGTATAATTACCTAGTAGGCCTCACTTGGAGTATTGCATTCAGTTTTGGTCACTGTATTATGAAAAGGATATGGAAAAGCTTGAAAGAGTGCAGCAAAGGATGACAAAGATGATACCTAGATTGAGAAATAACCCGTACGAGGAATGTTTAAAAAGCCCTGAATTTATTTACCCTAACTAAACGGAGGTTAAGAGGAGATCTAATTCAAGTATTCAAAATATTCAAAGGACATGATAACATGGCTGTAGATGAATACTTCACAGTTGATCACTCGAATTATACTAGAGGCAATGGGCATAAAATAATTGGCAAACGATTCCAGTCGCATGAAGCTAAGCATTTCTTTTTCAATAGAGTTGTAAATATTTGGAATAAATTGCCCTACAGTGTAGTAAATTGTAATACAGTACAAACCTTTAAAGGTCGCCTCGATAAGTATTTGTCGTCTAACCCCCAGCTTAATATGTTTACTCCTGAAGAAAACACTTGCATATGTTTAAGTTTTTATTTTATTTTAGACCCTGGATCAATTTATTAAATGTAAATATAGTATATGCACAGATAGCCCTGAGTTAACAGTCACTACTCATACTTTCGACCTGTGATGGGCTGTGGATCACTGAGGGTCCCTGTCAGTTAAGTGGCCACCATCGTGATTTTTTTAATGAACCAGGGGTCACTGCTCCAGGAGGTGACTTGTGTGCTTGTCATGCATGGGAAAGTTCCTAGTCCCTGTGGAATGAACGGAGCTGGGGCCTGATTGACTGCTGCCTACCTTAACAGCACCAGGCAAGGCTGTCGCACCACCCTGAACATCCACACTGTGCACTGTGCAATTTCCAAGCTGTGTCCACAGATGCCCCGTCAACTCAACGTACCCATATTGACATGCATTATTTATTTATTTATTCGATTATTCATTTTACTTTACTACTCCCTTTTCCAGGTTATTCATACTGGTAGCTTATAGATAAAGTAACTTTTCCTTTTCAGTCTTTCCTATGAAATTTCCATGTCTGTTTTTCCATGCTGCATGGTGGTTTTTCTCACTTTTTCTTGCCAATTTTAACTGGAGGGTTTGGAGGGGGAAGCCTTCTTACTTTACTATCCTTATCCTTCAGCATGTAGAGGTAGATCTTGTAGTCATAGTCTATTCTGTAACAAACAGCCTCGAAAGGACCATAAGGTCTATTGCTGTTTGCTTTCCTTTGTACCCCTTTGTACTTCCTACCTCTCCTTTTTCTCTCTCTTCCTCCCTCCTTCCTTCCTTCCTTCCCACCTCACCTCTTTCTCTCTATTCCCTCCCTCCTTCCCTCTTTTCTACTTCATCTCTTTCTCTCTTCCCTCCCTCCTTCCCTCACATCCTCCATCCTACTTTCCCCCCCTCCCATCCTACCTCACCTTCTTCACCTCCATCTCCCCTTCCATCATACTTTCCTTCCCTCCCTCCCATTTATCCTTTGTTCCTTCTTCCCTTCCGTTCTTTCTTTGTTCCTCTCCCATTCTTCCCTCTTTCCTCCTTCCCTCCCGTTCTTCCTTCTGTCCTCCTTCCCTCCCTCCTTCCTCCATCCCTTCTTCCCTCCCTCTTTCTTTCAATCCCTCCTTCCCGTTCGTCCCTCTTTTCCTCCTTCTCTCCCTCATTCCCTCCCTTCCTTCCCCCTCTTCCATCTTCCCCCTCCTTTCTCTCTCTCTCTCTCGGAAAGGACGAAAATGTCATCCTTTGTTCGGCCTTCCATAAGCTCATTTCCTTCTCCTTCGTTGCCCACAATTCTCTCTTCAGGAAAGGGAGAGAGAGAGAGAGAGAGAGAGAGAGAGAGAGAGAGAGAATCCAAGCACTTCTTTAGGTACGATTGAAGGTGAATTCATCTCACGAGAATCTTCCTCATTAAATCTTGCTATTCTGGATCTTACTCTTTTCCTCCTCCTCTCCCTCCTTCATGGTCTGTCTCCTCTCCTCCCCTCCCCTCCTCTCTCCTCCTCTCTCCTCCTCTCCGCTCCCCTCCCCTCCCCTCCCCTCCCCTCCCCACTCGCTTTCTTTCCCTCCTTTCCAAACCCACTTTCCCTCCCTCCCTTCCCTCCCCACCCACTTTCCCCTTCCTCCCCTCCCCACTCACTTTTCCTCTCCCCTTCCCACGCACTTTCCCTCCCTTTCCTCCCCACGCACTTTCCCTCCCTCCCCTCCCTACGCATTTTCCCTTCCTCCCCTCCCTACGCATTTTCCCTTCCTCCCCTCTCCACGCACTTTGCTTCCCTTCCCTCCCCACGCACTTTCCCTCCCTCCCCTCCCCTCTCCTCCCCCGCTCCTCCCCTTCTCCTTTCCTCCCCTCCCCTCTCCTCCCCCTCTCCTTCCCTCCCCTCCCCAAGCACTTTCCCTCTCTCCCTCTCCCCTCCCCGTGCACACTCCCTCCCTCCCCTCCCCGACACTTTCCCCCCCCTCCCTCTCTTCAGTCATTTCTTACCATTTCTTCCTTCCCTTTCTTTGCTTTAATTTTCTCTCCTTGCTCACTTTCCTTCTCCTTCCTCCCCTCTTCTCTCCACCCCAGTCTTTCTCCTCAGATCTTGACTCTTACATCTACCTCTCTAACACCTTTTCCATAGCGATTTATTCTTGGATACGACTTTGTACGTTATTTATGGAGGGTATGGCGGTGTTAGAAGGATTTATGTGACCCAGAATAGGGCAGTGAGGTGTAATAAGCAAAATGAATCGCTTAGGAAAATGTGTTAGGGAGATGACTTCTCGCTATTTTGCTTGGGAAAGGAAATTTCGCTCCTCTGTTGGTTTTTCATTACTAGGAGGGAGAGAGAGAGAGTGTGTTTCTCTCTCTCTCTCTCTCTCTCTCTCTCTCTCTCTCTCTCTCTCTCTCTCTCTCTCTCTCTCTCTCTCTCTCTCTCTCTCTCTCTCTCTCTCTCTCTCTCTCTCTCTCTCTCTCATTAACCCCTTCAGTCTCACTCATCCCCCTAAGCCAAATAACTTCATCTGACGGGTCAGAGCAAAATACCAATTCACCATGGAAAGGATATTGGGTTAATTAATGAAGCGGAATATCTCTTTAATTATCCCTTTAATTATTTCCCCCGCTCCGATGGTGAGGGAGGCATGCTTTCTACCTTGTCTGTCTGTCTGTCTTTTTATATGTCCCTGGCTGTCTTTGTGGGTGGGTATATCTGTCGCTCTCTTTCTCTCTGTCTACCTTTGTCTATCTCACTGTCTATCTACCTCCCTGTCGATGTGTCTGTCTATGTATCTTTCTACCTCTATCGATGTATTTGCCTGTCTATCTATCTATCTATCTACCTCTATCGATCTATCTGTATGTCTGTCTGTCTACCTCTCTATCAATTTATCTGTCTGTCTCTAATTATCTGGCTCTCTTTCTCTGTGTGTGTAAACCTGTCTGTCTGTCTGTTTTTCGTTATTTGTCTGTACTTCTGTCTAACTCTCTCCCTGCACTTCTGTTTTCAGCCCTGTCAGTCTGTCTCTCTGTCGTTGTCTGTCTGTCTGTCCCTCTGTCTATCTATCTGTCTGTCTGTCTGCTTGTCTGTCTGTCTCTCTGCCTGTCTGTCTGTCTGTGTCTGTCTTACTATAGTTTTCAGTTCAAATTGTCTTTCTCTTTGTATGTCTCCCACACTGTCAAACTTGTCTGCGTGTCTGTCTATCCATTTGTCTTTCTGTATGCCTGTCTATCTGCATGTCTGTCTGTCTGTCTGTCTGTCTATCTATTTGTCTTTCTGTCAGTCTATCTATTTGCCTGTCAGTCTGTCTGTCTATCCGTCTGTCTAAATGTCTGTTTGTCTATCTGTCTGTTTAGCTGTCTGTATCTGCTTCTGTTCCTCGTACTTTTCTCCTCGGTCTGTCTGTCTCTCTGTCTGTATATTTGTCTGTCTGTCTGTTCATCTGTCTCTCTATCTGTATATCTCTCTGTCTGTCTATCTGTCTCTCTGTCAGTGTTTTTTTTTTTTTCTATACTATGTCATCAAGAATGATTTATCACGGCGAGATTTCCCTGTTTTCTGAGTAACATGATCTCAGTGTTATGATAAATTTGTGTTGATGATGATGATGATGATGATGATGAAGAGGAGGAGGAGGAGGATTTGGAGAAAGGGAAGGAGGTAAAGAAGGAGGAGGAGGAGGAGAAGAAGAAAAAGAAGTAACAGGAGGAGGAAGAGGAGGAGGAGGAGGAGGAGCAGTTGTGTTAGCTATTATTATTATTATTATTATTATTATTATTATTACCACCACCACCACCACCACCACCACCACTACTACTACTACTACTACTACTACTACTACTACTGCTACTATTACTACTACTACTACTACCACTACTACTACTACTACTATTTTAGGGGACAATTCCTAAGATAAATAGAATCGCCTTGAAGTAGCTAATTAAGGTTGATGTCACCGTTTTGAAGCCAAAGAACAACCCCTGTATTTTTCACTCCCTCACCTAAGAGAGAGAGAGAGGGGGAGTGGAGAGAGAAAGAGAGAGAGCAAGGGAAAAGGCTAACCAGTTATGCTGGACAGAAAAATACCCCCTGCCTCTCTGTCTCAGTCTCTCTCTCTCTCTCTCTCTCTCTCTCTCACACACACACACACACACAAACCAGAGAGAGAGAGAGAGAAAGAGAGAGAGACCTACATACTACACATACCACTAATCTCCACAACGCGACCCTGACTTAAGCTCCACTGCGACCCTGAAATAAACTCCAACTTATGACCCAAAATAAACAATAGACGAGTCTGAAAATACCTTAACACACTCGCAGTTTTTTTTTATTTTTTTTTACATTACTCTGTCTCTTTGGCGTTCATGGCACTTGCTGATTAATCTCTCCAGGTATTCATTTATCTTCACAGGTATTTATCTCCATAGGTATTCATGTCCACAGGAAATTATCTCCACAGGTATTTATCTCCACAGGTGTGTATTTCCACAAATATTTATCTCCACAAGTATTCATCACCACAGGTAATTAATCTTCACAGTTATTTATCTCCACAGTTTTTTTTAATCTCCACAGGTATTTATTTCCACAGGTAATTATCTTCACAGTAATTATATCCACAGGTAATTAAGCTTCACATGTAATTATTTCCACAGGTAATTATTTCCACAGGTAATTATCTCCACAAGTATTTATCTCCACAGGTAATTTATCTCCACAGGTATATATTTCCTCAGCTAATTTATCTCCACAGGTAAATATCTCCACAGATGTTCAGGAGTGGCATTCCTTGACACTAATAGGACAGGATGTCGTGAGAAAGTTTAATTTACATTTGTTTACAAGCTCAAAGGCGCCACTACACAGCGCTTCCGTCGGGGTCGCGCTACGGCGGCTCGTTGGTAGGCTACCGGTATTTTAAAAGTGGGTTTCATTTTTGGATAGCTCTCGTGTATGGGGTGAGGTAGGGTAGAGGCAGCCAGAAAAAACTGTTAAGGAAAATTGTTAGGGAACCTCCTTACCCGTTGAGAATACAGCCTTCACAGAATCTTAGGAACGTAAAAAGACTATCGTCTTGACAGAATCTTAGGAACGTAAAAAGACTATCGTCTTGACTGAATCTTAGGAACGTAAAAAGACTATCGTCTTGACTGAATCTTAGGAACGTAAAAAGACTATCGTCTTGACTGAATCTTAGGAACGTAAAAAGACTATCGTCTTGACAGAATCTTAGGGAAATAAAATTAGGAGCTAAAACGAGTGTGGTCACCCCGGCCCGTCACATGATACGCTCCGGCTACACCGTACAATAACCAAGGTCAGTAGGGGCTCGCCTCAGGAATACGGCTGAGAACGTGACCCTTTTTTTACGTCCGATTAGTGGTTGTGTTCTACGTGGCTCTGGAGATCCCGCAACATCCCCTCTATAGCGATTTAGTCTCCACATTACATGTCGGTATCGTCTTGTGGGTTAAAGACAGTCGTAGCCTATTGAGGGTCGTCTTGTAAGTGATTTTGGGGATTTCGTGACGCTTCTTCATTAGCGATTTATTCTGCACATTGCACCTTAGTATCCTCTCATATATTTTTATCTATATATTATATGCTGCGGATGTCACTGATTGCATTGCCCAGTTGACCCTTGTGCGGTGTGGTGCGGTGAGGATCTGTCCGTTCTCCCCTTTGGGGCTAAGATGCGAATGAATGTGTTTGAATGGATGAGTAAATGGAGAGTGAGTCGTCCTGTCTCGGCTACCTCCCTTTCCTTGGGGGAAGCAGCCTAGGTATATAGATAGATAGATAGATCTTTCAGTTTAACTATCTATTTATCTATCTATCTATCAGTCTCTATCTGTCTATCTACTGGACCAAAAAAATCTTTCTCCATGATTCTTGCTGATCATCTCCCTGATTTTTTCCCCTAATCCCACGAGAACACCATCTTTTTTTTCCACCATACCCCAAAAATTAAAAAATAAAAAAGGAAGAAAATACGTATTCCATATGTGAAGAGAGAAAATAAAGCAAATCTCCAGAAATCCTTCTACGTAATTCTTGTTGAGATTTTGTCTTCACTTAACCCTTTCTTTTCCTTGATACTAAAAATTCTCCTCATTTTACAAACGTCACGAATAGTCACGAGAGAGAGAGAGAGAGAGAGAGAGAGAGAGAGAGAGAGAGAGAGAGAGAGAGAAACTACCTACTTAAAATGACAGCTTCCCGATTTTTTTTTTCTTAGGGAGAGAGAGAGAAGGAGAGAGAGAGAGACAGAGAGAGAGAGAGAGAGAGAGAGAGAGAGAGAGAGAGAGGGAGAGAGAGAGAGAGAGAGAGAGAGAGAGAGAGAGAGAGAGAGAGAGAGAGAGAGAACTACCAACTTAAAATGACAGCTTCCTGATTTTTTCTTTTTCTTTTTCTTTTTTTTGCTGTCTTTATCATTTCCTGAATTTTTGTCCTAATGCCACGGGAGTATAGTCTAATCTTCACTTTATTAAAATTACAAATCATGAAAATATGAAAAAAAAAATCATACTGCTCTTGAACAGAAAAATTAATAACCCGCCCCAATCTAGTCCTTGCTTCTTCTTGGCCATATATCACCCGAAATTTTGTCTTAATTTAACCTTCTCTTTTCCCTGACACTCCAAACGTCCCTCCTCATTAAGAAACGCCCCCATATTGTCACTGAGGCAAGGGTCTGACACCATTCATGAAAAAAAATAGAGCAAGAAAAAAATATGTTTTTCTGTTACTATATATTTTGCAGAATTTTCATTTTTAAGGCCATGGGTCAAGACACAGTTTACATTATAATATAAAAAAAAGTTTAAGGAAGCTCCCTAACACCTCTTCCTGAGCGATTTATTTATTTATGCATTCAAAACTCAACCTTTTCCCCTTAAAGAAAGTCCATTTAACTTTTAGACTAAGAAAAAAAGTCATGATTCTCAATGGCAAAATAACACATTAACTGAAAGACAAAGATGAAATGCAGACCAAAAAAAATGCAATTATTGCTGACATGTCATTAAGAAAAATCAAAAGTACTCTCACGGGAGAAGACAAGAAAACTATAATGATCCGATTTCCGTATGTTTGTTTTTTACGGTAACAGCAAAAACGGCGATACGAAGCGCATATTTTGTTAGAGCAAGGTACCGTTAAAATGTACTAACTTGAAGAATAAAATAATTTACAGTCAAATCGGGCCATCGGTTCCCGAGTCGTGACTCATTTCTGGCCTTTTGCTTCCAAGTTAGTATTTGCTTTTAGGGGAGGGGATGGATTCATCCTTGGTCCATCATTGAAATTACCAGCATGACAGAAGAGAGAAGAGTGACGTGTTTGTTGTATTATCACTCTCTCGCCTCTCCTTCCTCCCTCATTATAGCCTACTCCTAAAATTGTATACGATAATGCTATAGTATAATTTAGTATAACAGCAAACACTACTATCCTCTCTCTCTCTCTCTGATAACTAATTACAGCCATTTGTTTAGATTTGCAGTCAACCACGAAATTCTCTGTCTGTCTGTTGTCTGTCTGTCTGTCTGTCTCTCTGTCTCTCTCTCTCTGATAAGTAATTACAACCATTTGTTTAGATTCGCAGTCAAGCATGAAATTCTCTCTCTCTCTCTCTCTCTCTCTCTCTCTCTAATAACTAATTACAACCATTTGTTTAGATTCGCAGTCAAGCATGAAATTCTCTCTCTCTCTCTCTCTCTCTCTCTCTCTCTCTCTCTCTCTCTCTCTCTCTCTCTCTCTCTCTCTCTCTCTCTCTCTCTCTCTCTCTCTCTCTCTCTCTCTCTCTCTCTCTCTCTCTCTCTCTCTCTCTCTCTCTCTCTCTCTCTCTCTCTCTCTCTCTCTCTCTCTCTCTCTCTCTCTCTCTCTCTCTCTCTCTCTCTCTCTCTCTCTCTCTCTCTCTCTCTCTCTCTCTCTCTCTCTCTCTCTCTCTCTCTCTCACACACTTTTTTCATATTCACACTCTCACTTTCACATTCACAGCGCCACTCAGTCCGAATTTCTTCTAGGAGAATTTTTTTGGCTCTGTTCGTAAGCCTACTTTATAACCAACTTCTTTTTTCTTTTCCAATTTCGGGAGATTTTGTTCAGCTAAGAGTGAGTGGTAGGAGCTAGGGTTTGTTAATGAGGAAGGATTTTCGTGAAAGAGAGAGAGAGAGAGAGAGAGAGAGAGAGAGGGAGAATTATGAAATAAATATTAGAAAAACGAAAAAAATCATCGAGAGAGGGAGAGAGAGAGAGAGAGAGAGAGAGAGAGAGAGAGAGAGAGAGAGAGAGAGAGAGGGGGTGTAAGAACTGTGAGAAAACTTTATCCAAAGAATGATGGAAGGAGATTATGCAAAAAGAGGGTAGGAGTGAATGTGTATGTGTGTGTGTGTGTGTGTGTGTGTGTGTGTGTGTGTGTGTGAGAGAGAGAGAGAGAGAGAGAGAGAGAGAGAGAGAGACTGTCCCCTTTGCCAGGACGGAGCAATACCTCAGGTCATTCCTGCCTCACTTCAGTCGCCTCTGGAACTGCACTGTGCGCCTGACAGACATTCACCAGTCAACTACCCTGCACCAGTTCAAGCTTCACATCAACCAATGGCTCCAAAATCAAGCAACATAATATATATGTGTATATATAGATAGTAATATCTAAGTATACCGTAGCTATTCCTAATATATACAGCGCTCATAATAGTAAACTCAAAATACACAATTATTATCCGTAATTATCTGGTTCTGGTTAGTACTTGGATGGGTGACCGCCTGGGAACACCAGATGCTGTTGGCATCCCTACGTGTCAAGTGGGGTTGGTGGAGGATTAGTGCCCCTCCCCGTAAAACAATTAACTCTAAGCCCTTGGCCACCCCGTCTGGGATACATGGCGTCTGGCAATGAATGAATGAATGAAAAATTATCTAAATACTGTAATATTAAGCTAATCACTAATTATAAATCAAATATATACTTTCATAATATCATTAGCTTAAGATAGCTCTTAGTATCATTACTGAAGTTTTTAGCACGTTGTCTACAACCTATGTACAAAAATCTGAATAAATTTGAGAGAGAGAGAGAGAGAGAGAGAGAGAGAGAGAGAGAGAGAGAGAGAGACGTCAACTTACTGAAAATCTATCTATCTATCTATCTATTGGCAGACGCCTCAATCCTGTTTGGGGTGGCCACAAACAAATCGCCTCCAAGTCGCCCTGTCCCCCCCCATTTCACTGCCCTGCTCCCAACTCACACCTCCCTCTCTCATATACCTCTCCACCCCATCCCTCCATCTCATCCTCGGCCTCCCCCTCCCTCTTCCCTCTTCCCCCCTCCACCTCACTCACTCACTTACTGAAAATATTACTGAAATTTGAACTACTCATACTTATAAAGAACTAATTTGAGCACAGAAGAGCAACAAATTATAAATAGGTCCATTTTCTTTGTTCTTTCGTTTTTAACAGTCCTGACTATCCATTTTCTTTACTGCAGACAGTTGTAATGATTTTTAAAGGGAGAAATAATGCATTATATACTGTGCTCTGTTATTAATTGAGATTTTAATTAGCGGACCTTTCCTTTATTACAGGTGAGTGAGCCAAGATCCTTGGCCATTTTACCACGGTGACCCCTGAAAGAAAATGTTGTGAAGTAAGATCAATTAAACCCTTCAGTCCGATAACGTCTATCTGTCTGTCTATAGCCAGACGCTATAATCCCGTAAGGGGTGGCCGTTTATCTATGAGTTAGTTGTTTTACAGGGAGGGGCACTAACTCTCCGCCAACCCATTTGTTTACACGTAGGGAACACGTATGGGTTGGTCATTTGGTTACCACCCAGCGTTGTATATGGTTTCCTGGCTTACAGGAAACCATTAGGCTTGTCACTCAATGTAAAGCCACGTGAAAAGGAATGAAGTTTAATAGAAAGTGACGGGAAAGATGGAAGAAATAGGAAAAGAGGAGAACAGACACAGAAAAGAATGATAAAGGTGAAGGAAGAAGTGGGTAGCTCTGCATGAAGTGAGTGGATGATGGTGAGAAATAGGAAAAGAGGAGGGCAGACACAGAAACGATTGATAAAGGTGAAAGAAGAAATAGGCAGCACTACATCAAGTGAGTGGATGATGGTGAGAAGTAGGAAGAGAGGAGGGCTGACAGAAAAAAGTATAATAAAGGTGAAGGAAGAAGTAGAAAGCACTACATCAGGTGAGTGGATGATGGTCGCCATTACCTACCACGTACTTTATAATTTATTCTTGATTCTGTCAGACAATTTTTTTTTTGTAGGCTATGTCCACC
>NC_137069.1:24056451-24058951 GCF_032717465.1 Coenobita brevimanus
TGTGTGTATATATGTGTGTGTGTGTGTGTGTGTGTGTGTGTGTGTGTGTGTGTGTGTGTGTGTGTGTGTTTGTGTGTATGTGTGTGTGTGTGTGTGTGTGTGTGTGTGTGTGTGAGGGCAAATTATTATTAGGTAATGAGTGAGTATAAATGTGTTGCGTGTGTGTGTGTGTGTGTGTGTGTGTGTGTGTGTGTGTTGGAGGGGAAATTATTATGTTGTGTGATAAACAAGTGAGTATAAGTGTGTGTGTGTGTGTGTGTGTGTGTGTGTGTGTGTGTGTGTGTGTGTGTGTGTGTGTGTGTGTGTGTGTGTTGGAGGGGAAATTATTATGTTGTGTGATAAACAAGTGAGTATAAGTGTGTTGTGTGTGTGTGTGTGTGTCTTGGAGGGGAAATTATTATGTTGGGTGATAAACAAGTGAGTGTAAATGTGTGTGTGTGTGTGTGTGTGTGTGTGTGTGTGTGTGTGTGTGTGTGTGTGTGTGTGTGTGTGTGTGTGTGTGTGTGTGAATCCATGTACTCATATTGTTTACTGTACTGATAAACATTTTTCTCGTTTTAATATTCTCTTGTTTATATTTATAATTTTTGTTTCTTAAAATTAGTTGTTCATATGGACTAGCTCTCTCTTAACACGCTGACACATCATCATCATCATCATCATCATCATCATCATCATCAACACCACCACCTCCACCACCTCCACCATCACCAACCACCAGCATCATCAGTCACCACCACCACCACAACCAATCACCCTCATTTTGACCTTCATCCCTACTAAAGATAGGTCATATCCAGTCATTCCTATAAATTCTCTTATTGTATAAAAACCCATGAACACCCCAACATGAACACCCCAACATGAACACTCCAACATGAACACTCCAAACATGAACACACAAACATGAACAATCCAAACATGAACACTCTAACATGAACACCCCAACACGAACACTCAGACATGAACACTCCGACGGGAACACCCCAACATGAATACTCCAACATGAACACTCCAACATGAACAATCGAATAATTAACATTCCAGCATGAACACTAACATAAACACTCCATTACCCAACCATGCAGGGTGTTCGTAAAGGGTAACCACATTTCATACAGGTCCTAAAACATTATTAAAGCGATGAAAAGGTTGTGGTGAAAAATATATAGCAATTAGAATGTCTCTTTTAAGGTTTGGAGTCATATATGTTACGAATTTCTGTGTTGATTTAGCGTAAAATTTTAATGAAGGGTGCTTTCCCAGGGCTGGTTCTCTCTCTCACGATAGGTAAATAGATAGATAAATAGATAGATTCTGATAAGGACGTCTGGGAATTCGTCTTAAGATGTCCATCCCAAGTCAAGAAATCCTTTGCATCTCCTCCTTAGAGATTTATTTTTTGATATGGCTGGTTAATATCCCTTTGTATGTCATTTGTGCAGAGTATGGGGCAATGTTAGAAGTATCTATATAACGCAGAATAGAACAGTAATGTGTAACAAACAAAATAAATAGCTTTGGAAATGGTGTTAGGTAGCTTTCTTACCCTACTCTTTTTATAGACACCATTTCACGCGTTTTGCTAGAGAGGGACACCTTCGCGTGGTGGCACCGATGTAAATGGGTCGTCGCTTCACTGCCTGGTTCTACAAATGTCCCTCAACTCCCTCCCTATCCCTCGAAAGGAAGATTGTGGACTACTGTACAGGAGGGTAACTTAAGCCAGCACCCCAATGGAATCACGTTCACATGTGCCTGGGGTTACTACTACTACTCCTACTACTTCTTTTCTTCTTCTTCTCCACTCGTGCATCGCCAGCATGGGAAAGGGTTGTCTCAGGCTGCCTCCTCCCTCCCAGGAAAATGATGCGTCTCTACAATGATCCTACCAGCGACACAGTTATAGTTAAGTGATCCACAGTATATCCATTAACAGTGTCATAATATCAGCGCCTGGTGGTCACGTGGATCAGGACGCCCAGTTAGTTACGACTTCCATACTTTCCATCCCCAAGAAACGGTTGTATATTTTTCTATAATTTTATGCCACTCGGGAAGAGATAGATAGATAGATAGATAGATAGAGAGAGAGAGAGAGAGAGAGAGAGAGAGAGAGAGAGAGAGAGAGAGAGAGAGTGTGTATGCGTGTATATACTGTATAGCTTACAAACTGGTCTCCATACTTTCGACCTCCAAGAAGCAGCTGAACATTTTTCCATCACTTTACACCACTCAAGGAAGGTTAACTGGTCACCCCTCCTTCAAATGTGCTATTAGCCTATACCGTTTTGACTCTAACTTGGCCCAGATTTTCGTCATTTTGCAGCATATTTCACATAGTTCAGTGGCCAAAAATGCAGTACCGCAGCTCTACATCCTTTCTACCGCACTTCTTGACTAGCATCATATTTTTGACAGAAAACACAGCACCTCAGCTCTACTTCCTTTCCACAGCACTTTTTCTTGACTATCATCATATTCCAGTGCTAATCTGTTA
>NC_137069.1:24063951-24121451 GCF_032717465.1 Coenobita brevimanus
TACCTTGCTAAAACAAAAATTGCACTACGTTGCGCAGTTTTGGGTGTGACACAGTAACTTCAGTGTCCACAAAGAAAGTGATCTGTGTAAAGGCTGCTGAAGCTGCATAATGCCAAAAGTCCTGAATTGAGTCATAACTCTGGAACCGGTGGCCTGATTAGACTGGAAATTGTTTTATTCTTCAAGTTAGAGCATTTTAGGGGTACCTTCCTCTGACAAAAATGGCGCTACAATGAGCCGTTATTTGCTGTGTTACGGTAACAAATGTACAAACCAACAAACCAAGAAACACACAGAAATCGGTACATTTCAGCTCTCTCTCTCTCTCTCTCTCTCTCTCTCTCTCTCTCTCTCTCTCTCTCTCTCTCTCTCTCTCTCTCTCTCGTCTAGGTTAATTCCTTTCTTACGAGCACCTAATATTCCCTCTTGCTCTACTCTTTTCACTTTCACATGGCCTTAATTTGGCATCCATATTGAATATTCTGCTGCAACAAAAGACTTCTGGAACAGGCCACTAGTCAGGAAGAAGTGCTATGGAAAGGATGTAAAGTCGTAATATTTATTTTATTCAGCTTTTCGTTACAAAGACTCATAAATCGCTGTCAACTATTTTCACTTTCACTTGGTATCTCTCTCTCTCTCTCTCTCTCTCTCTCTCTCTCTCTCTCTCTCTCTCTCTGTTAACTTAAAACAAGATAATATTAAAACACATCTAGTCAAAAGGAAGTGTTATTTTTCCTTGTTTCTCAGACCATAAACTTTAACAACCCGTTCCCTGAGTTCCAGCGGTCCTCCTACTTACCATACACCTCCACATGTCACCACTTCGGAGCTAACACCCACCGTCCATATTGAATTCATGCTAGGGCTGACTCATACAGGACTAGTGTATTGGTATCAGCGGGTTTTTTGATAACATGGCGGGTGGTCTTGTGGTAGATTGGTAGAAGAGTAGAGGTAGAATATTAGAGTTGATTCAGTTAAAGAAAGAATTCTCGAACTGACTTTTTTCTTTACTAGTATATTTAAAGTGATGTTTGAACAGAAAGGCTTGTAAATACTGGAGAATTATACGATACTACTGTAACTAAGGCAGAGAGAGAGAGAGAGAGAGAGAGAGAGAGAGAGAGAGAGCAAACTTCAATTAAACTCTACTTAACACGATCGAAAATCCTGATCTAATTGTATGTTTCCCTGAAAACATGTTATTGTTTCGAGGAGAGAGAGAGAGAGAGAGAGAGAGAGGGGGGGGGTTGTAGTTTACTGTAGAATGTTAGGTCCGGTTGGACTGGTATTTTCATCTTTAGGTAAGATAAATACAGATAGATGCATAGATAGATAGATAGACACACACACACGCACACACACACACACACACACACACACACACACACACACACACACACACACACACACACACACACACACACACACACACACACACACACACACACACACACACACACACATACAGAGAGAGAGAGAGAGAGAGAGAGAGAGAGAGAGACTGCAGTTATGTCGTCATCCCTGCATAAGCAGTTGCAGCTGTTGCATGGACGTTGCTAATTTTGTGTAAACTCTGCAGAATGTTGAAGGGGGAAAGACAGTCGAGGTCAGAAGTTGTCGGAGAGTCTGTAGTAGGGCATGTACAGCCAGAATAAAAAATATCATGGTCATTAATGGCAGAATTTACGTACCTTCATTACCACTGATTTGTGACACAACTTTTGACTCTTGCTGTCGACTTGATGCTGCTTCTGACCCTCACTGTCCCTCCATCTGACACAATTTTGCACCCAACTGTACATGTGGGGATTTTTTTTCATTTATTTATTTATTTTTTTAATTTCCACCCAGGATGATATCGTGGGATGGGGTGGAGAAATGAGTGAGGCGGACGTGAGTTGGAGAGAGGGCAGCGTGATGACAGAGGACGGGGTGACATGGTGGCGATTTGTTTGTGGCCACCTTGTCCGGAATTAAGGGGTATGTTTGCCATCATTTTTTTATGCAAGGGAAAAGGAACCAACGGCCTACCGCAGTTTTCGATGACACTGATCTCTGGGATAATAACGTCATAAGTGTCATTTGTGCTGGATTTGTAAGAGCTTGCAACGCATCATTATCATCGTCATTAACCTCTCTCTCTCTCTCTCTCTCTCTCTCTCTCTCTCTCTCTCTCTCTCTCTCTCTCTCTCTCTCTCTCTCTCTCTCTCTCTGCCTTTACCTCTGTCACTCCGCCCTTGCAGTGCTATGGAAATGCTGTAGAATTGGTCTGTTACCCTTTTCTGTCGCTCAGCTATGTGGAACAGTCTGAAAAAGGCCGGAAATATGGGCCAAGTTAAGGAGGGCGAAGTGTAGTGGCACCTTTTACTCAGCGACTTATTTTGCCTATTACACCTTGACATTTTCTTGTATGCTTTTTATTTCGTTTTTAGATTGACATACATGAGAATCTTGTGCTGCTGCGTCCAGAATAAATCGCCACGGAAGGGGTGTTAGGGAATTACCAAAACTACTGTTGGTCTTTGGGGTGGTGGGGGAAGGCGTACAGGAAAATATTGTGCTGTTATGTCCAGAATAATTCGCTACGGAAGAGGTGTTAGGGGCTGGGGTGATGGTGGTGGTGGGGGTACTGGCAAGGCAAAAGTGTTTATACTCTGTTAATCTTAATATCTGTCTTGCACAAGTTGCTGACGTTCCCTGCAGGTCTTGTTGATTGCAAGACAGCTTACGTGCAACTTTGTTCCAGTATAATGAGTAGTAGTAGTGGTGGTGGTGGTGATGATGGTAGCTGTAGTGGTAGTAGTAGTAATAGTAGTTGTTGTAGTACTTGCATCCTCAGGCTCGTCTGAACGTGAACCCCGTGGACTGCGGGACAAAGCTGTCCTTATTCTGCTGTCCATCATCCTCCCGCCGGGGGACAGGCAGGGCATTGAGGGACGTTTGAATAACCGGGCTGCTCCAACACACTGCCTTATTGGTGCCACCGCCTGAAGGGTTTCATCTCTAGCACCATCACAACGAGAACAAATTAACACTCCGCAAGATTGTGCTGTAAAAAAAAAAAGAAAATCAAATTCTTATGTTTTTCATCAGTCACCACACCCTCTCCACACCACATCACATCCTCCTTCATTTCTCACCACCCTCTTACCACACCACACATTACACTCCACCTCTCACCACACCACACATTACACTCCTTCATCTCTCACCACACCTTCACCACATCCTCATCACACCCTCACCACAACTTTGTCATCATGTCACAAAAGACTTTGTAGTTTGTTGTAGTGGAGTTTTGTAGATTAGTTATGGTATATATATATTAGACTTGTCGACGAGCGGTTGTTATAGTGAGTAGTTTTGTAGGTAGATAATCTTCGTTCCCTTTTTGTCATGCATTGACAGGAGAGGTAAAGATGAGTATGGGACTATTTTTATTTGTCTTGGAAATATTAACAAAGTCTCTCACACAAGAGTGAAGTATAAGTAGAGACCCGCGAGCTACCTCCCTGTCTCTCTCTCTCTCTCCTCTCTTGCCCATGTTGCTAGGCTCGCTCTCCCTACTACCTGCCGGTTCTAATGCTAGCCTCTTTCTGCGCTCTGCTTCCTAAATTTTGGTGAAACAGGGGTCGTGTCACGTGTGTTACACTGTGGTTGGAAAGTTCCAGAAATCTGTGTGTGAGTATGTGTGTATGGTCACTAGGCTTTGTTCGTATGCTGTCTCGCTGACACACTACCTATATCATCCCCTGACTTGCTACTTCCTGTGTATGGTCAACATTTTCTCAGTTAACTTGCAAGATCATTTTCCTTTCCCAGGCTTGTGTGGAGCTCTGTCTATCTATCTATTATGATTTGTAATTATAATATGGATTCATAACATTGCTCGGCCACGCCGCTGAAGGTCCTCCGACAGCAATTATCATTGACATGCTAATCTGTTAGTACATAATATGGATTATAATATTGTATACATATAATATTCATAGTAAATTGCAATGATCCAGTAATATTACATTTTAAACAAGTTGTATACATATTTGAATAAATGCAATGGTTGTTGTATGACATTTTGTAAGATGTGTATGTATAACAGACATACGCATATAATTGTGCAATGGTAATACTGTTACGTTATACATTACATATTGAGTTATCCCTTTAGTAATGTCTAATATTTCACCTAACTTGTAAGATGATTCTGGTAATACAGACCTGTGGTTTAATTGTATGACTTATAATATTGTAGTAACATTGTGGTAATACATAATTGTAACATTGTGAATTATTACATAATTGTATTGTAATTGTTATATTGTAGTAACATTGTAGTAATACATAATTGTAACATTTTATGAATTGCTACATAATATTGTGGTAATCCATAATTGTGTTGGCCTCATAATTGTAGTTACATTTTGTTAATGCAACTGTTACATAATTGTGTTAGCCTTATAATTGTAGTTAAGGTTACATAAAAGTTACATCTTGTTAATGCAACTGTTACATAATTGTTACATATTGTTTGTAGTTACATAATTGTAGTTAAAGTTACATAAAAGTTACATCTTGTTAATGCAACTGTTACATAATTGTTACATATTGTTTGTAGTTACATAATTGTAGTTAAAGTTACATAAAAGTTACATCTTGTTAATGCAACTGTTACATAATTGTTACATATTGTTTGTAGTTGCATAATTGTAGTTAAAGTTACATAAAAGTTACATCTTGTTAATGCAACTGTTGCATAATTGTTACATATTGTTTGTAGTTACATAATTGTAGTTAAAGTTACATAAAAGTTACATCTTGTTAATGCAACTGTTACATAATTGTTACATATTGTTTGTAGTTACATAATTGTAGTTAAAGTTACATAAAAGTTACATCTTGTTAATGCAACTGTTACATAATTGTTACATATTGTTTGTAGTTACATAATTGTAGCAAGTGTAACATAATGCAATCGTTTGTCGTTACATAATTGTTACATATCGTTTGTAGTTACATAATTGTAATAATTGCAGTCCTGACATTGAATCCGGTCATGCTGCGGTTGATGATATGATGTCCCAAGCCACTAACTTGTGGAGACAACAATTTGCTTTTTTGTTTGTAGTTTATGTGGTATTTTGGCATTTGTAGTAACACTTACACTTATTTTCATTTGTTTGTTATGTGATCTTACTCTATTTCTTTTTCTTTCTTTCTTTCTTCTTTTTTTTTTTGTATGTATTGATTTTCTATAGTTTGTTTTTGTTCGTTTGTCTACGTTTTTTCGGTGTTGCTCGAGGTTGCATAATTGCTGGCTAATTTCCTTGGGATCCTTTTTTAAGGTTTAGTTTATATTGCACAGATATTACTGAAAATGATATTATATAGTCCCATATTTTGTTATTTTATATAAAAAAATATATATACACTATATACAGTATTAACTATATACACTGACTTGTTCTTCACTTGTACCTATCGTGGGTAATATGTGTGTCAGCACTGTGTGGAAATTATTGTCTTCACGATTGTGTTGAAGATGTTCATTCTTGCTAACGTCATTTGTGTTGGCCATTTTTTTTTTTCTGGTTTTCCTTGTAACTTAATTTATCTGTTTCCACAAGGTAGCTTTAATTAATAAATGTTTAATACAGTTATTTTAATCGCTCACTGAGTAACTGTGATGGTATATTTTCTTTATTACTTTGTAGATGTAATAATGTATAGCTGTATGTATGCAACACGTATTTTATGTAGGTATAAATGATAACACTCGTCGGCAGTAAATAAATGCTATAATAAATGAATGAATATATGCAGTGTAGAATATTTATTGTTGGTGCAAGTACAGTGGGGCACCAATTTTCGCGCCTAATTGGGTCCAAAAATAATGCGCGAAAGTAGAATTAGCGAAAATTGGGGCATTGTCTTTATGGCAAAAAGGCTAATTGGTTCCCGGTTATCCTAAAGTAACATCAGATTTTCATTTTCACTTACAATACAGTACATCAAATCACTATTGTACATTGCATTGTGAGATACAAACAATAAAAACTGTACAGTACACATTATATGAGGAGAAACATACCACAGAGACCAGGTTGAGGTGTTTAATGGATGTTGGGGGTAAGTATCCGAGGCGCGTGGCGGGCTTATTTAGCCACGCCAGACGTATTGGCGCCACCTCTTGCTGCCTCGCTACCACCATGCTGTTTCCTCATACTACGCACTGTCGATTCTGGGATGTTAAATATACGGCAGATTTCACTGTTTTTTGCGCCACTGTCCATGTGCTCAACTATCTTCCTTTTCATTTCATTATTATACTGCCGTTTCTTCACTCCAACACGATACTCTCTTTTAGCCTTGGCCTTTCCTCCCGACTTTGAATGTCCCGGCCACTTTTTATCACCACCACTGCCTCCCGGCTCTCCCCCCACACCACCAGGCTCTCCCCCCACACCACCAGGCCATTTCCCCACACTACCAGGTATAGTAGGGGCCATTGAACCATGAGAATCCAACACAATGGAGCTAGCACGCTCGTACACAATGGCGGGAATGGGTGGACAGAGTGTTGACATGACGTCATTCAAGATGGCGGTGGGTTGCGGGCGGGCAGTGCAGGAAAATCAAAGTTCAAAATATTGTCCCACACCCAAAATTTGTGCGCGAAAATCGATTTTTTTCAAGCGAAAGTGGAAGTTAGGGAATATTTGGTGCATGCCGCGAAAGTGGATTCCGCGAATCCTGCTGTAGCGAAAGTTGGTGCACTACTGTATTTAATGATTGAATTATGAAGATAATTGAAGTAGGTATATGTATTTCAGTTGTAACTATACAGCACGTTTTATATGTTTGTGCAGAAGTTTTTTGTCTATCACTGTGTATTGTATAAATGATGTAACTATGTAACTCACTAATTTTTACCGTGGTGGAAATGGTGTGAGTGGTGTTGCACGCGGTGATAGCGTTGTTCTTCACGTGTTGATTGACGTGTTGTGGGGTGTCTGACACACGGCTTGTCGTCGTCTCAGCACACGTATGGTGACGTCGACTTCCCACACTGGTAGCTGTGGTGAGTAAATGAGTAGTGATGAGTAACTTGAGTGAAGATGAGTGAGTAAGATGAGTTGTGAATATGGGCCTGGTATTTGCTTTGTCGTCTTGACCTCTTGACTCCTGCGTCAGCGGTGGAGGTTGGGGGACGGTAGGAGAGAAAGGAGGGTGAGGTCAGATGGTTGTGAGTTGAGTCGTATCTCACTCTTCATTTGTTTGTTTTGTTTTTTCTTTCTTGATGTATTCTCGGTCCTTTTTTCTTGTGATTTACTTGTTGTGGGATGAAGACTGCCGCTACTTGTAGGTGCGTGTAGATTATACAGACGACTCATAGAGTTGTTACTTGTAGTTGATTATAGATGGTTGTAGTTCGTTGGTTCGTCGTAGAAATCGAAAAATTGTTTGTATCAGTATTTTGTTAAACTACTGGCAAGGCGTCCTGTGACCTCTTCACCTCTACATCAGCATGATGATCGGGGAGACAGAGGGGGCTGGTTGGAGGGAATACTGTCAGGAGCTGGTTGTGAGTTGTTAGTTGTGAGAGGTATTTTATTGTTTTCAATCTTGATATTTTGTAGGAAATCACTGTTGATTTGTAGACGAGGTTCGTATACGTTCGCTGCCAACCAAATGTCACAAAAGACTTTGTAGATTGTAGTAGTGGAGTTTTGTAGATTAGTTATGGTATATATATATTAGACTTGTGGACGAGCGGTTGTTATAAGTGAGTAGTTTTGTAAGTAGATAATCTTCATTCCCTTTTTGTCATGCAATGACAGGAGAGGTAAAGATGAGTATGGGACTATTTTTATTTGTCTTGGAAATATTAACAAAGTCTCTCACACAAGAGTGAAGTATAAGTAGAGACCCGCGAGCTATCTCCCTCTCTCTCTCTCTCTCTCTCTCTCTCTCTCTCTTTCTCTCTCTCGCCCGTGTTGTTAGGCTCGCTCTCCATACTACCTGCCGGTTCTAATGCTAGCCTCCTTCTGCGCTCTGCTTCCTAAATTCTGGTGAAACAGGGGTCGTGTCACGTGTGTTACACTGTGGTTGGAAAGTTCCAGAAATTTGTGTGTGAGTATGTGTGTATGGTCACTAGGCTTTGTTCGTATGCTATCTCGCTGACACACTACATACATCATCCCCTGACTTGCTACTTCCTGTGTATGGTCAACATTTCCTCAATTAACTTGCAAGATCATTTCCCTTTCCCAGGCTTGCGTGGAGATCCGTCTATCTATCTATTTATCTATCTATCTATTATGATTTGTAATTATAATATAGATTCATAACAATTACAACTCCATCACAGTCCCTGTTTGGGAAGTCTGATCACGATTCAATATCTCTCCTCCTACTCTCTCTCTCCTGTCACACACACACACACACACACACACACACACACACACACACACACACACATCGTCTCTTCCTGATCACTTTTCCCAACTCCTTCGATAGATTCTTTTCGTAGCGGTTTATTTCTCTGGTTCGGTTTCATATTGTTTCGTTTCATATTGGTTCGATTCACACTGGTTCATTTTCTAGTGGCTCTGTTTCATAGTGGTTAGTTTCATATTGGTTCGGTTCACACTGGTTCATTTTCTAGTGGCTCTGTTTCACAGTGATTATTTTCATATTGGTTCGGTTCACACTGGTTCATTTTCTAGTGGCTCTGTTTCACAGTGATTATTTTCATATTGGTTCGGTTCACACTGGTTCATTTTCTAGTGGCTCTGTTTCATAGTGATTAGTTTCATATTGGTTCGGTTCACACTGGTTCATTTTCTAGTGGCTCTGTTTCACAGTGATTAGTTTCATATTGGTTCGGTTCACACTGGTTCATTTCTTTGTGGTTCGATTCACTTTCGTGCATTTATCAGTGGTTCCATTTTTCTTCGTTTCAAGTTCATATTAGTCTGTCTTCATTTTGGGTCATTTAGTAGTTGTGCTGAACTGGGGCACCTACCAGTGGTGGCATCAACATGACTTGAGTGGTGGAGCTGCCTGATTATACCAACTCTCCTCAGGTCCCCTCTTATCCCTTCAAAGAAGAATGGTTTATCTCTGAGCTTCAGTTCCCAGTAGTTCATCTCCCAGTGGTTCATCTGTGCATCATTTCAATGTAGTTTATTTCCAAAATTCCCCTCAGTGGTTCATTTCCAAGTAATTCATCTCAGTAGTTCATTTCCCTGTGGTTCATTCCTCAGTGCTTCATTTCCCAGGGGTTCATCTCAGTGCATCATTTTTCCATGCTTCACATCCCAGGGGCTCATCTCTGTGCTTCAGTTGATCCATGCTTCGTTTCCCAGTCATTCTTGTCTGTTTTATTTCACAGAAAATCATCTCTGTTTCGTCTTTGTGCTTCCTGTCTCAGTGATTCATCTCGGTGGTGTATCTAAGTGCTTCATTTCCCAGTAATTAAAATCCGTGGTTCATTTCCCAATGGTCCATCTCAGTGCACCATTTTCAGTGCCTCATCTTCTAGTGGATCATCTCTTAGTTGTTCTTATCAGTGGTTCATTTTCAGTCGGTTCATTGGCAGTGGTTCACATGAGTGGTTCTCCTGGCTCCGTGAGCCTTCCGTCTCATTTGCTTGATATTTTGCCGCACCGGTTCACATTGCTGACTTACTCCTCACGGTCAGTGTCTTCCCCCCCCCCCCGCTCCTTCTCTCTCTCTCTCTCTCTGTTTTCCCCCTTCTCCTTTCTCTTCCTTTATCCTTTTTTTTTTCTCGTTTCTCCCCTTTCTTCTTCTTTCCTCCATCCATAAGCTATTTTTCTATCCCTCGTCCCCTCTCTCTCTCTCTCTCTCTCTTTTTTTATCTAACATTCTTTTTTTTAATCCTTCCCTTTCTTTCCCGCGCTTCCTCTACCCTCTCTCCGTCGCTTCCTCTTCCCTCTTTCCTTCCTCTTTCCTTTTCCCTCTTTCCTTCGCTTCTTCTTCCTTCTTTCCTTCGCTTCCCGTTCCCTCCTTCCTTCTCTTCTTCCTTCTTTCCATCGGTTTTTCTTCCTTCTTTCCTTCGCTTCCTCTTTCCTCTTTCCGTCGCTTTCTCTTCCCTCTTTACTTCCCTTGATTCTTCCCCTTCTTCATTCCCTCATGATTTTACATAGGGCCTTCATTCTCTCCATCCTTCCTTCCTTCCTTCCTTCCTTCTTTACTTCCTTCCTTCCTCTCTTTCAGCCTTTCTTCTTTCCTTATTTTTTTCCTTCTCTCCTCCATTTCAGCCTGGCCTCCTTCCTTTCTTTTTCTTTGTTTTCTGTTTTCCTTTCTTCCTTCTTTATTTCCTTCCCCGCCTCCCTCCTTTCCTTGCTTCTTTCAGCCTTGCTTCATTTCTTCCTGACATCCTTTGCTTCCATGTTTCCTTCCTTCCTTCCTACCTGCTTACTTTTCTTCCTTCCTTCCTTCCTTTCGTCCTTCTTGCCTTCCCTTCTTTTCTTTCTTCCTTCCGTCCTTCCTTTCTTCCTTTTCCGATTCCTCTCTCTCCATCTCTCTTCCTTTTTTGCTGCTTTTCCTCCTTCGTCTCTCCATCACTCTCTTTTTCCCTCCAATCTCCTTCCATAACTCTTCTCTTTCTTCCCTCCAATCTCCCTCCATAACTCTTCTCCTCCTTCTCTCCATAGATCCTTCTCTCCTTCCCTCCCTTCCTCATTTCCTTAATTTTTTCTCTCCATGTCTCTCCCTCCCTCCCTCCATCCCTCTCTTAAGCTCTCCCTCTTTTCTTCTACCTTCTCTCTCTCTCTCTCTCTCTCTCTCACACACACACACACACACAATCTATTTATTTATCAATATATCTATCCATAGCCTGCAAGCTATTACTCTCTCTCTCTCTCTCTCTCTCTCTCTCTCTCTCTCTCTCTCTCTCTCTCACACACACACACACACACACACACACACACACACAATCTATTTATTTATCAATATATCTATCCATAGCCTGCAAGCTATTACTCTCTCTCTCTCTCTCTCTCTCTCTCTCTCTCTCTCTCTCTCTCTCTCTCTCTCTCTCTCTCTCAGGTATTATGGTGATCATTTTATAGTGCTATCCTTGTCTTTAACTTCTCTAATTTAAATATTAATATAACCGTGTGCAATTTAAAGCCAGATATCTTCATAGGTCTGTGTGGTCTGTGTATCTATGTAACTCTATGTAACTCCTTCCCTCCCACCCTCCCTCCCATAACTTGTCTCCCTCCCCTCCAATACATCACTCTCTTCCCTCCCCTTCCTTCCTTCCTTCCTCCCTCCCTCCCTCCCTCTCCCTCTCCTTTTATTCTTTTTTCTTCATTTATGACCCACCCATTCTCCCTCCCTCTCTCCCTCCTTGCTTTATGACTTTCCTCCCTTCTATTTCCATTTCTCTCCTTTCTGTTCCTTGTAATCTTTCCTCGCATCTCTCTCTCTCTCTCTCTCTCTCTCTCAATCTTGTTACTGCTGCTGTTAGTGTTGTACTACTTCTTGTTCTTCTTCGTCTTCGTCTTCTTGCTGATAGTGTTGACTTTTTATTGGGCTGGGGGGTGGGGGAAGATCTAGTGTAGAAGGCTGGCATGCCAAGACCGTTCGAGATAGAGACTTGACATTTTCAGGAGTGATGTATCGCGGTTGTAGACTTTTTTGGCACAAACTTTTTTCTTAGCACAAGGGACGCACAAGCGCCCTGTATGTTATTTTTCAATAATTGCTTTCCTGCGCAGCAAAAACTATTGAATCGATTGCTTTGCAAATATTGCAGTGTGTAGTCGTCAACATATACTAGTGCATCTGGGTATTGATATGGAGATCCAACAAAAACTTTTTGAGATATTGAGGAAAATGAAAATGGCCGCCTCATGCCTGAAAGTGCTAAATCGGAAAGTATTTGGCCGATTTTGACACACTCGGTGGAAATGTAGCGGGTCATGAGTGAACATAATTTGCATTGAGTGAATGACCTTGACCTTGATCTCAAGATCATTGGTCAAGATCCGTAAAAAAATTTGGGTCATACCAAATCCCTTAATGTTAGGTGTACGATGATAAAAGTATTTTCATCTGGAATGTGGGGTTCTTTGAGTACTGTATCAGCGATTTCAGAATTATATATTATTATTATTGTTATTATTACTCTTATTAAGAGTAGTATTAGTAGTCGTAGTAGTAGTAGTAGTAGTAGTAGTAATCATTTATTATTATTTTTTTTGTTATTATTTTTATTATTATTATTGTTATTATTATTATTATTATTATTATTATTATTATTATTATTGTTACTATTTATTATTATTATTATCATCATCATCATTATCATCTGCTTGTTTCATCTCCTCCTCCTCCTCTTTCTTCTTTCGTCCTGTAATTCAGAGTCTCTTTTTGCCTCGTCCTGTTTCTTACCCTTGCGTTTTTTTCACTCTCTCTCTCTCTCTCTCTCTCTCTCTCTCCCATTCTTCCATCTTCTTCTTTGGCTTTTACGTCTTCACTTCATTATATGTCTTTGTCTTCATCTTATTCTTTTCTCATCGTTCATCTCAGATCTATTTTTTCTTTATTTTAGCTTTTCTTTATTCTTGCTGCCGCTGTGTGCTTTATTTCGGGTGTTTCAAAGATTTATTATTAAAACTTCCCTCATCCCTATAGGAAGTTTTATTTTTGTCAGTATTCTTCTTACTGATCTCCAGCTGTTACCACTGGTGGAGGTCTTTGTATCAATCATTATTGTTATTGTTATTTTTATTTCTATTATTATTATTATTATTATTATTATTGTTATTATTATTATTATTCCGTCACTTTTCGCCTCTGATTTTCATCATACTTATTGAGGATGTACAGCACCATGACCCTATTACTCTGACCCAGTTTTAGTGATACTGACAAACTTTTCAAGGTCACAGGTCGAAAATGGCTGAAAATCGTGAATTTTTAACCTGAGTTTACCCAATAACTATTACAGATACATGAACACTGGAAGGAAATTCCGTGATAAAATTATTCTAAATCTTAATATGAAAAAAAAAAAAAAAGTTACTGATGCGTGACATCACGGTATTTGGAACACCCATTTTTCAACAGTTTTCAGTTGCTCCTTCATACAGGAAAAACATATAATAAATGAGGCATTTTTTGGCATCAGAAGTTTGTCTGGGCCTGGACCAGGTCTGTACGTATGCTTTTATGTGGTAGTTTGACCGACGGTTTTTGAGTTTTTACAAAACACATTATTCTTATTGGTGGAGATCAGGAACTGTCTCTGACAGTTTTAGTCTTCTAGTTATTTTTCTTTCCTCTTAAAAAGTAATTGGTCATTACTCGGAGGCCATTTAGCCTAAAGCCTTCAAATTTTGCCAGTTGAGTCCCCCAGCTGGTAGCTTCATTTGGCAAAATTGGAAGGAAATCGGTTCACTGGATCTCCAGATATTACACGGAACACAAAGAACCAAAGTGTTGACATTATTTCAGAAACCAGTTAAACTAAAAACGAGAATTTTATAGCTTATATCCCTTGCCGGGGAGCAGGTCTGAAAGGAGGGTGATCTTAATCTGATGAATATTCTCCTAGATCGCCTTGGGTCATATACTGGGATTTTCCTGCATATTCCGCGTGTCACTTAATTTTCCATGAAAGAATAATGCTAGAGCCACAAAACTTGTTACACTTGTACTATAGACTGTGATGGCCTAAGATGACATGCACAAGATCAGTGACCTCGACCTCAAGGTTCCTTTATAGCTCGGCTCCTAGTAGGCAGAGGCTGTGGGAAGTATTTCTTTATCAAAAACGTCTTTGGACAATTTCTACTTTTATGTAAAGGTATATATTTCTGTGACCTGATATATTGGAATAACTATCAGTCTCTGTTTTTTTTTTTTTTTTTTTTTTTTTTTTTTAATGGGGTCAGGGTTTGAATATGGATGTCACCTAATTTTTCTGACAGGTTATTGAATTTCCTTCCATTTTTTCTAGTGTCGTGTGTGTGTGTGTGTGTGTGTGTGTGTGTGTGTGTGTGTGTGTGTGTGTGTGTGTGTGTGTGTGTGTGTGTGTGTGTGTGTGTGTGTGTGTGTGTGTAGGTGAAAGTATAGGTGTAGGTGTAGATGTAGAGATGTGTGCTTGTGAGTGAGTGTATGTGTGTGTATGTATATGTGTGTGCGTGCGTGCGCGCGTTCGGAGAGGCGTCTTACCTTGCATAAACACATTCATTCTCTTCTCTTATCGCTCATGCTTTTAAAACTTTAAAATCATAAAATGTACCCAGTGTTCCAAACGATTAGATTAATTTCTTCTCTTCAGGTGGGTTTTCGAAAGTCTTTCAGGAACGAAATATTCATGTCAATTTTTCGCCTCTTTCATGTAAATATTTTTTTTTTCCTTTTTCGTCTATCCATTTTGATGTTTATTCATGACTGTCTTTCGATTTGTCTGTCTGTCTATCTGTGTGTCTTATATGTGATTGTGTGTGTGTGTGTGTGTGTGTGTGTGTGTGTGTGTGTGTGTGTGTGTGTGTGTGTGTGTGTGTGTGTGTGTGTGTGTGTGTGTCTGTTGTGTGTGTGTGTGTGTGTGTGTCTGTCTGTTGTGTGTGTGTGTGTGTGTGTGTGTGTGTGTGTGTGTGTGTGTGTGTCTGTCTGTCTGTCTGTCTGTCTGTCTGTCTGTTGTGTATGTGTGTGTGTGTCTGTGTGTGTGTGTGTGTGTATGTGTGTGTGTATTTGTCTCTTTATGCATGTCTCTGTCTGTATCTCTGTTTATTTGTCTGTTTGTGTATGTGTCTGTCTGTATATATTTCTGTTTGCTGTCTCTGTCTGTTTGTCTGTATACAGTATGTCTGTTCTTTTTGCCCGCGTTTGTTTTTAGTTTGTCACATTCTCTCTGTGTACAGTTCACTTATTCTGTTTGCCTGTCTATCTGCCTATCTGTCCATCTGTCTGTCTATCTACCTACCTACTTACCTATCTATCTATCTATCTATCTATCTATCTATCTGTCCATCCATCCATCCATTCATCCATCCATCTATCTATTTATCTATCTATCTATCTATCTATCTATCTGTCCATCCATCCATCTATCCATCCAACTATTTTTTTTAAATAACAGAACAGAGGAAGGAATAACAAATGAATGAAGAAAAATAATCCATCCACCAGATTACTGGTGTCCTCTGTTCATAAAATATCTTTAACAGTTAGACTTGAACAGCTGCAAGTTGAAGTTTGGGGGGAAACAACTCTGGGGAAGCGAGTTACAGAGAGATGCAATTCGGGGAATGAAAGAATTCTGATAGGCAGAAGTTCTGCAGTGTGGCTGAGTGACATGCCAGTCATGAGCGCTACCAGATGCCTGTGTAGCACGAGGGAAGGATGGAGTGATGGCACCATGGGCGCAACTTAGTCTGAGCATTTGCCATAAAAACATCTGTAAAAAAATACAAGGGAAGCAACATTCCTTCTTACTTGTATGGGAAGTAGTTTTTTTTTTTTTTTTTTTAATAATAGCAGGGTTATTAATAATTCCAACAGCTTTGTTCTGAATTTTGTCCAGTTGTTTTAGTGCAACCCTCCACATCCAGTCCACAAGGGTGAGCAATATTCAAGCTGAGAGCGCACATGACATCAATTATAGCTATTAATCTATCTATCTATCTATCTATCTGTCTGTCTGTATCTATCTATCTGTCTGTCTGTCTGCCAGCCTGTCTTTCTGTCTCTGTGTCTGTCTATCTGTATCTCTCAATCTATCTATCTGTCTATCAATCAATCAATTTTCCTATCTACCGGTATCTTTCTATCTATACATCGGTCTGCCTATCTATCTGTCTATCTGAGACAATTCCTTTCTGCAAATTCCCCAGCACTTTCTTTTTCTGTCATGTCTTTCTTCTCTTTTATTTTTCTTTCCCTCTTCCATTCTTTTCTCTCTTGTTCTCACCTACTTCCTCATCAATTTCCTCCTCTTGATTCTCCTCTTCCTTTGTTTTTCTTTTCTGCCCTCCCCTGCCTTTCTACGTTTTCTCTCACCCTGCCTCACCCACCCTGTTAACCCTGTCTCATCCTCTCTACCCCTACCTCAACCTGCCTTCCTCTGCCTCAACCTCCCTACCCCTGCCTCACCCTGCCTCAGCCTGCCTACCCCTGCCTCAACCTGCTGATCTCTGCCTCGTCCAACCTATTTACCCTGTCTCACCCTAACTTCTCTGCCTCACCGTGCCATATTTCCCCATTTTCTTCACCTCCTCCCCCCCACCACCACTCCAAGTCTCCCCTCCCTCTGTTCCTCGTCCCCCTCTCTCTCTTCCTCGTCCCCTCTTCCTCTTTTCCTCGTCCCCTCGCTCTCTTCTTCGTCCCCCTCCTTGTCTTTCTCGTCCCCTCACTCTCTCTCTCTGGTCCCCCTCGCTCTCATTCTCCATATACAGTACATGTGTATTCCCTTATTTTTTCTTTATGTTGTTTAAGAGTAAGGTGATGGGGTCTTTTTTTATTAAAGGATTATTGTCTGGCTTAATGATGCTTGTTTGATTCCGTGATTGATTGACTGGGAGTAACTTTTCTTTTTCTCTACTAGTTGGCAACCATTTCTCTCTCTCTCTCTCTCTCTCTCTCTCTCTCTCTCTCTCTCTCTCTCTCTCTCTCTCTCTCTTTCCCTCTTTACTACCTCATCTCTCTTCCGTGAGTAAATCTCGTCTCGACACGTCTGTATTTCAGTCTCTTTCTGTTATTCTCTCTATTTATCTGTCAGTCTGTCTGTTTTTCTGTCTCTTCTGTCTACTTGTTTCTCTGCTTTCTGTCTCATACCGCAGTCTGCCTGTCGTTTCGTTTGGCTGTCGCTCTGCATTTCTGTTTATCAATCTCACACCCGCCTCCCTATCTGTCACTTTTATAACGTCTGTCTATATCACACTGTCTATCTGTTCTCTCTGTCTTCCACTCTGTCCCCTGTCTGCCTCACCCGTGGCCTTCCATTCTTTAACAGACAACCCTCCCTGCCTCACCCTGCTATCCCATCTCCTGCCTAACCCTGCCTCCCTGTCTAACCCTGCCTCCCTACCTGCCTCACCTATATGTCCTTCTTGTGCCTCACTCGTCCCTCTGTCTTACTTATCCTGTCCTACCCTTTCCCTGCCTGAGTGCTTGCCTTACCCCTTCTCTGCCTCACCCTAACCCTGCCTCACTCCTCTCTCTGCCTCTCCATGATTACCACTGCCTCACTGATTAACCTGTCTCATCCTGCCGGTCCATCAGCAACCGTTACTCCCAGTCCTTCATTTATGCAACAGGTCAACTCTGGAACTGTTTCCCTCTGTCTGTATTTCCTGCTTCCTATGAACTCCAGTCTTTCAAATGCAGTATGTCCAGGCATCTCGAAATGAACGGATGTTGAATTTGGCTCTGTTTTGTATTTTTTTTTTTTCTTGGGAGGGACGGTTTTGGAGCTCCTGGTCTTTGGTTCCTTCTTCCTTGCATAAAAAAAAAAAAAAAACTCCTTACCTGCCTGTCTGCCTAATCCCACGTATCTGACCTTCCCTGCCTTACCCTGCCGGCCTTACCTTGCCTGCCTTACCCTACCTGCCATACCCAGCTACCCTAACCCTGCGTCCTTACCCTGCCTGCGTTATTCTGCCAACCTTACCTTGCCTGCCTTACCCTGCCATAGCTTGCCTGCTAACCCTGTCTTTTCCTCCCTGTCTGCCTAACCATACCCACCTTACCCTGCCTGTCTTACCCTGCCGACCTTACTCTGCCTGCCTTACCCTACTTGCCATACCCTGCCTACCTTACCCTACTTGACTTACCCTGCCAACATTACTCTGCCTACCTTACCGTACCTGCCTTACCTGCCTACCTTATCCTGCCTGTCTGCCTAACCCTACCTACCTTACCCAACATGTCTGCCTAACCCTACCTACCTTACCCTGCCTACCTTATCCTTCCTGTCTTACCCTACCTACCTAACCCAGCCTCCCTGCCTACCTTATCCTACTTGCCTTACCCTGCCTACGTTACTCTGCCTACCTTACGCAGCCTACCTTATCTTACCTACCTTATCATGCCTACCTTATCCCACATGCCTTACCCTACTGCCTTACCCGGCCTACCTTACCCTGCCTACCTTACCCTACCAACCTTGCCGCCTTACCCTGCTTACCTCACCCTGCCTACCTCACCCTGCCAATATTACCCTGCCTATATTACCTTGCCTATATTACCCTGCCTATATTACGTTGCCTGTATTACCCTGTCCACGTTACCCTACCTGCCTTACCCTGCCTACCTTATCTTCCCTGTCTAACCCTGCCTATTTATTTCACCTTTCCTCGCATCATCTTCACCATTCTCAGTGTGCTCTCTCTGCCTACCTGTCTTCATTCATTTCCATTCTACCTTTCAATTCCTTACCTTCCTTCATCCCTTCCTTGAGTTGCCTACCTCACCCTGCCTTTTCTGTTAAAGCTGTCAATGCCCTCCTTTACGTCACTTGCAGGTGAAGGCAAAGTCTTGTAGTAGTTTTCTGACAATATATCAAACACCGTCTTGAATCAATATACAGCAATACCGGACAACTCCATGTCCTTCCCCAGACCCGTATGGACAGCTACTGATCGCCGGCTAGGGCGGTGGTCCCAATCACAGAGGCATGAATCACTCAAGGTAGACACAATAATCCGCTCATCCTAGACATAACACTGGGCGTTGACGCCCTACTTGAATCCTACTTACAACTACTTACAACTACTTACGTACTATATTTACATACTATATAATATCTACAAAAAGGTTACAAACAATTTTCCCCCTCATCAAAAAGTGTGTCTCCTGACACAGTGGTGAGGCATCAAGTCATAATATGGCAAGAATGCAAGTGGTCTGAGTATACAGTGAACCGGGACTACATGGGAGTACAATAATAAATGAGATATTACTACATACTTCACAAAGCTGGATGTAAGAAAGGATTAATATATTTACGGTACATGGCCATGTTGGAAAAATAGCATAAACATATAGGTTTGGTCAATTTACAAATATATATATGTAATCACAAAATGAGTTTTACTCAGAACTACCATTTTCCAAGTCTTCTGGTTGTCGCACTAACCTTGTTGCTACACGGATCTCATGCAACCTTTTGTCCATTCGCTTGAGACAACAATACAGGATACAAACAATTGCAATATAACCTAGAGAACATAAGACAACCAGAGGAAATACAAAGACTGGATGTGACCAGGAGCAGTTAAAAGCTGAAGAAAACTGGTTCATAGTAAAATCAGAATTGTTTAAATAGTTCAACATACGTAGGTTCTCTGATGTGATAGAAAGATTGTCTGTTAGTAGATGAAAGGTAGTATTAATAGGTTTGAAGATGTCATACTTGTGGGAGCGAAGTGCGAAGTGATAATGTGTGGCATGGGCTATTATAGACTCAGACTCTACTGTACAGTAATCAGGGGCCTTATATAAACCGACTGCGGATACTGAACGTACAGGGGTTCCTGGACAAATAAGACAGACAGGAGTTGAAACACTAAAGAAGAAACAGCGGATGTGATTTAGACGAGCATGGTGTACCTGCTTTTGGGGGGAAGAACAAAGGTACAGACAGGTTGTACTGAGAAGTTACGGACTAAGGCAGATTCGCAAGGAGCGACGCTGCCAGGAAAAATTGTTAGTAGGTATGCAGCACAAACTCGAGAGTTGGGTGTAAGAAGGGCACATCTACCGAGGTCACTTGAGGAGAGGAAGGCAATATAGAGATGATCATGGGAGAGAAGAAAGTACTCTGAAGAGACAGAGGCTTGTACCAGGGAGTTATTGTACCAGAGGGGAAAAGGAATGATGTGAAAGAGATCGAGTATGATGGAAGAACGAAGAGGAATATGAACAATTATATCTTTAGTAAGGAATGTGGCTTCTAGTATTGGGTAGTAGTGTTCTAAAGAGGAAAATGGAATCATAGGAGACAAGCCGAATGTTGAGTGAGCCCATTCCAAAGTAGAACGAAGGTCAGAGAGAGATACTAAATCTAGGGTCACACGACTATCAACAGCATTTACTAAAATACGAATTACGCTAGAAACTTGGGAGACAAGAGAGTCCAGAGAAACCTGCACATTATCAACATGTAATTTAACATACATCAACTCTGAAATAATATTAGTCTGTGATACTTCACGCTTAAGAACAATCGTAAAATTATTTAAAGTATTAATAACATTATGTAAATGGTGACTCATCTGTTTGCAGCATAAAATGTTGAACACATAACGCCTTTTCTTGGGATTCGAGGGCATTGGATAATTGGATTAATTCCTGTTTATAACCAGAAAATTCACGGTTAGTCGCTACACCAAATAATCCACTGAGGATTTCTCCTCCAAGATCAAAAAGTCCATGTTTCACTCGTGAGCGACCCACAGGCGTTTGGTGAGGGAAGGAATCTTGAAGATGGTTGAACTGATAACGAAGATAATCTAATTTCCAGCAGATGGGTAGGTAGAGTGGGTACAAAAATGTGTCATTGGGATGTCGATTTCTAATTTCTGACAAGAGTCCCTGCAGGTCGTCTAGCTGACGTGCAAGGTCAGGCAGGCCACAGCGGCCAGCGGCTCTAAGTCATAGCGCAAAGAGACGATGTCTCTGACCACCATTACCTCGCCTCCTGCGCCAACAAAGGCCCCGGGCTGTACGGCACCATCGTCCTCACCCGATCCAGTCCCAACCAGAGTCAGCACTGTCAGCACGTAGACCCACAGCATCTTTCCTATAAAATGAGGTGATCTTAGAGGTGATGTTGATACAGATGTTAACGACAGTATGAGATGATAACGTTATGCAATAGACTTAGTGGCAGAACGCAACTTGGCACGATAGTCATTAACAGTAGGGGAAGGCTGAACAGTAATGTCAGAAGGAAGGTTTAGAGAAGAGGAAGAAGGCTGAGTAGGAATTTGTTGTGGGGATGTGGTCTCTCTTAGTGGTTCCTCCAAGACTATGCGTTTTGATGCACGTTTGAGATGATCTGCATGCACCCATGTCATCTCTACCTTGTGCAGATCTCTTAATTCGAATTTATTACCTTTACGAGATATGACACGGAAGGGACCCAAGAATTTACTGTTTAGTTTTGATTCTCTGTCATGATCTAGGGCAAAAACTAAGTCACCTACTTGGATGATAACATCTGTGGCAGCGGCATGTTTGTTATGTACCATCTCATTTGTAAGGGCCAGATTATCCTGAATATATTTATGAATTTTCTGGAAGTTGGATAGGTTTACTCGCACATAGTTATCTTAGTCGTAGATCGGATCAGGTTTGGATCGCGACAGTGAATAAGGTAGTCTTTTGTCGAAGTCATATATGATGAAGAATGGTGTTTCTCCAATTGACTTATTGATGAATGAATTAATTGAAGCAGCTACCTGTAGAATCCATTCATCCCAGGTGGAAGTCTGATCCCCCACTATGTGATGCAGACTCTCCAATATCTTTCTATTCTGGCGCTCTACTAGGCCATTCGAGGCTGGATGATGGGCCACTATATTGCATTTCTTAATTCCGTATCGAAGACAAATTTCTTCCAGAACTGAATTATTGAACTCTGACCCGTTATCAGTTAAAATTACTTCTGGTGTTGTGAAAGGGCAAATAACTGAATTAATAAAGGCATGTGCTACTGCGTTAGCAGACTTTTCATGCAATGGAACTAAGATAACAAATCTAGAGGAATGTTCGACTACCACTAATAGATAAACGAAGCCAGATTCTGTACAAGGCAGCTTCAGAAGATCGAGAGAAACAGTTTGCCAAGGTTTTGATGGTACTGGGTACTGCAATATAGGAGCAGGTTGACTGGTTGTCCCCTTGTGAAGGGCACATGATAAACATGCATCGCAGTGCACTTCTATATCCTTTCGCATAGTGGGCCAATAATATGACAGACGTGCTTGCTGTAAGCTCCTGTCTTTGCCAGGGTGTGATGCATGAGGGGTGTCGTGGATTAAATGAAGGGCAGCAGGAATTAAGTCTGTTGGAATGACTAGTTGCTTAACTTCGCGATGAGGTACGTTGTTACCTTTCAGTACTGAGTTTTTATAGAGCAATTCATTGTTGAGGAAGAAATCAGATACAGGGACTGGTAACTTTGGCAGAGAAGAATCATCGCCTGACTCTAGGAAATATATGACCTGTGACCATATGGGGTCCTCCTGCTGGAACCTACGTAGTGTGTCATAATTGAATGCTAAGTTTACGTCGCAACCGGTTGAGACTGTGGCAACATGCCGCGAGAGGGCACCAGCTACGACATTGGATTTTCCGGGAACATATTCAAATGTCGGATTATAGTCAGTCACAGTGACTGCCCAATGTGCAAGTCAACTGGTAAGGTTATGTCCCCGAAACAAGTCACATAAGGGAAGATGGTCTGTTTGGATGTGAACAGGATATCCATAGATGATGTCACGGAAATGTTTTAGTGACCAGACCACGGCAAGGGCTTCCCAGTGAGTTACACTGTAATTCTTTTCCGCGGAGTTTAGCACACGGCTAGCATAGGCAATGACACGTTTCTTTCCTTCGGAGTCATATTGCATGAGAACGGCACCTAGGCCTACTCCAGAAGCATCGGTACAGAGAAGAAATGGTTTAGAATAATCAGGGAATGCCAAAACTGGTGATTGTACTAGAGCAGTTTTCAGTGTTGTGAATGCGGTTGCCTGTTCATCCGCCCACACAAAAGATGCATCCTTCTTTAGTAATTTTGTTAACGGCGCAGCTATCTTGGCGTACCGTTTTATGAACCTTCTATAATACCCACTGAGACCGAGGAAACTGCTACAGAGTCGGTGTTGGTTGGAGTTGGGAAATTCGTCACGGCTCTAACCTTGTCATCTGATGTGTGAATTCCATGAGCGTCAACAACATGTCCTAGGAATTGGAGTTTCTTACGTAAAAAGTCACACTTTGAGAGTTTGATTTTAAGTCCAGCTTGTTTGAGTCTAGTGAACACTTCGGCTAACTTTTCTAAGTGTTCCTCCACCGAGTGACTAGTGATTATGACAGCATCTAGATAAGCAAAAACTGAGTGACCCATCATGCCGGCGACTGTATGAATTAGTCGCATGAAAGCTGAAGGTGCATTTCTCAAACCGAATGGAAGTCTACGGAATTGGTAATGACCGGATGGAGTGCTGAAGGCAGTGATAGGATGAGATGATTCTTCCATCTTGACTTGCCAATACCCACTTAAAAGATCTAGAGAGGAAAAAACACTATTGTTTACCCTAAGGATTCCAGCAAATTAGTGAGTACAGGAATTGGAAATCTGTCCGGGACAGTTAGTGCATTCACGCGTCTGTAATCTATGACTGGTCGTAACTCACCACTTTTCTTTGGAACCAGAAATAGTGGGCTGTTCCATGGGCTATCAGAGTGTTCAATGACCTCATTATCCAACATGTCCTGAATAAGACGATCGGCTTGTTGACGTTGGCTATGTGGTAAATGGTAGGCAGGTATATATACTGGCTGAGCATCTGGCTGTAATGTAATATTATACTTTACCAAATTCGTCTTGCCCATATTCTCACCGGGTAGGGCTACTACTTTGCGATAGTCTCACAAGAGATTAATTAATTGATGTCGGTGTTCCAGGAAATCACTTTGTTTCACATGAGATTCAAGATTAGATGGAATACTGGTGGACTGAACAACTGAGCACACATCAGCAACAGGGTATGGGAAGTCCTGGGACACACGTACGGCCGCTGGGTATACCAAGAAATCGCCAATCTGAGTTCCCGTTCGTAAGGTGTTAGCGGAGTTTGTTGTGTTTGCAATATACAAGTAGCATAAACCATCCTCCAGCACAGTACACAATGCTGACTCATAAGCTAAGCCATTCATACAACACATCTCAGGTAAGGTTAGTACATCCACTCCTGCTTTTGCACCCACAACACGAACAGAGACTTTGGTAAACTTGTGCGGCAACAAAATTGTGCACTGATTTGTTACTGCATGTCTTATCTCTGCATGTTGTAAAACATCAATCACACTATCTGAAGTAGTTAAATGAGATGTGTCTGAGTCGGCGAGTGTGCCACTGTCAGAGGGGTTGATACGATCTATAATTGAATGCTCAGAGGATGTAGTACTAGATTTTAGTGTACCTGGCTGTTCAGGTAACGGTGTGTGTATTTGGTTACTCTTGACTACTGTTGGAATCATGTGAGACTTATTAACTGAGTCAATTTGGGAAAGTACCGGACATGGATATTCCATACTAGATATTGGGAAACCATTGACATGTACACAATGAGAAGCAGGAAGGAGAGCAATGGCTTCTTGTGCCATTGTCGAAAAGCCAATGAGAGTGTCCGCTGGATACCTAAGATCATTAGTGATGTGAAACTCTACGTCAAAAGGTCTTAAGGCTTTATCAAATTGTACTTCTAGTGTGATCTTTTCTTTGGCCGTGAAATTCTGAGCCATCCACACTGCATAGGCGAATGTCAGGTGGTTCGAGGAGCCCAACTCTTTTAGTTATTTTCCTAATGTTGTTTAAAGAGGTATCTGAGATTAGATTTACCATAGATCCGCTGTCCATAAAGAAAGAGCTTTGTACCCCTTCGCTCCATCCTAGAATGACTAAGCCCAAAGATGTTATAGGTCCTACCTGACGAATGGGGAGTTGATTTTCTGTTACCTTATTTTCAGACACCGGCGGATATTCTACTGTTAGATTACATTTCTCCGATCCGAGCACTCGTCTTCCCCCGACTGATGGCTCTTGAGGTAACGACACTCGTCCGTGGAATGAGTTGTGCTATTCTTATGGTACTTGCAAGTTAGACGTCGGGACCGCGAAGGTGCGCACGGGCGTTCCCATGAGCGAAAATGTCTTTCTTTGTGTGCACAGCTAGACTCTCTATGACCTACATTACCGCAGTGCCAGCATGCAGTTGAGAATTGTTTGCTTCGTCCCAGAGTTGAATTGTCACGACCGCTAGAAGGTGAACGATATTGTGAGTGAGACCGATTACTAGGTTTGGTTTTTGTAGTTGGCTGTGAACGAGAGGAATCAGCTGAAGTGATGCTGGTGTGTAGTACTCTCGCAGTACCACCTGCAGAGGGAGAGGGTGAACTGTAAGAATCGACCTGGAGAGTGAAGTCTGTTCCTGACCTTTCAACGATTCTTTTACTAATGTCCATTATTTTGTCTCCTGGTTTAAAGCCAACTTGTAGTGCTATTTGTTTTTGGGAGTCCGAAAGCCAATTGAGAAATCCAAAGTAACCGAACAAGTCTGCAAAATTATTTAATGTAATCATGATCTCCCCGTTGTGTTCTGTTACCCATTGAGTACCACGGAATAATTGGCGCAACTCTGAACTCATCGCCCTCATAGTAGCGGCTGCCTCAATTACTTTTGCATGTTGGGGAGGTACCTTCATGTCTTCCTGCATTTGCTTGAGGAGATTAGTTAATCCTATAAGGGATGCAGAATTGGAATGTTGGCAACGGTATTGAATAAACCATTGGCTAAATGTGTCAAACGTTTGACAATCTTCGAAGTGCCCCGCACGAATAGCGGCTCCTATTAATGATCTGCCATGATGGAGTCGATTGAGAAGATATGAAACTTTCAAGGGTTCAGTTACAATCTGGCAATTATGAAGGTCGTTTTCGACCTCTCTGAGGAAATCGTAAATCGGAACAGTACTGTCCTCTCCTGTAAATTTGGGTCTATTCATATCATCTAAATATATGGATTGTGGAGGTGGAGGGTTCTGAGTCGTCATCGTAAGAAGAGGGTGAGACTGCGAAGGTGAGGAAGTAGGCACGGTAGTGAACTGAGACAGTGTGTGGGGAGGAAGTGTCGTAGCGGTAGTGGTGTGTGTATGTGTAGTAGTAGGGAAGGATAAAGACTGTGGAGAAGACTGGGTGGTTTCAGGAGAATCTGTTAGAGAAGATGATAGAGTATCTGGAGTTAATATGTCTGGATTTAGGGTAGGAATAACAGGTGTAGTAGAAACAGGTAGGGAACTTACGGTTGGTGTGGTATAAGATCTGCCACTGTGAAGATTTGCATTATCACTACATACAGCGTTATCTGTCTTACCGTTAGGTTTAATAGGTGAGAGATCTACCCTTTTAAAAAAGGACATTAACAGAGTAGGAGGTATGCAAATAAAACTAAATGAACAAATGGATGAATAAATATGAATAAATAAATAAAAATATTTGTAATCTGTGAAGAAATGAGTTATGTACAATGAATATGAGTGAAAATGAATGCGTTATTTACAGCTGAGTATGAGTGGGAGAAAATGGGATGAAGTAGGAGTGAGTGAACGAAAAATTCTGACTGAATGAAAAATGAGGGACAATAATTCAATGAATGGATGAGAGTAAATGGTGAAAATATCACAATCTATAGAGACAGCTTAACTTCTCTGTAGAAAGAGATTAATCAATGTGATGGAATGAGGAATTGCATGAAAATGCAGGTAGGAAATACTTTGTAGTGAGATGCGGTCTGTCCCAAGGCTGAAGAAAAAGTGAGGCTCTCATCTCCTCGTGATTGGGTGGAAGTGTCCGTGAAGCCACTGGGTGGCGGCTCTCCACTGGGCAGAACGAGAAGCTGATAGGAGACTGTGACGTAGCTCGGTGTGACTGGCCACACTCCCTGGGTGACGTCGGTGTGTGTGGTGGGTGGGGAAAACGATGACGTAACGGCATCGGGCGGCGGTTGGGGGCTGCTTCCTGGAGTGGGGTCTGGGGTGGAGTTTGTGGGGGCTGAAACTAACGGTTACAGCAGGCTGGACAGGAACACAGGCAGGCAAAGGCAGGTTGTAGGTTGATAGGAGCAGGAGCCTTACGTGGTTCACTGGTTGTAGTGCCGTGGTAATAGGTGGGGCGTTGATGTGAAGGAAATTCCCAAAATTACATCAAAACTGCCAGAACGATTCCACACCAAGACTGCAAACAGGGCTGGAGGCTAGGGCGGAGATAGGCTGTGTGTCGTCGTGGGAAGAACAGCAGCGACAGTAGCGTGGGAAGACAGACACAGCTAAGCCGGCCCACAGAAGACGAAATTCACTATTATCCCACTCGCTTTCCACCAAATGTTGAAGCTGTCAATGCTTCCCTTTACATCACTTGCAGGTGAAGGCAAGTCTTGTAGTAGTTTTCTGACAATATATCAAACACCGTCTTGAATCAATATACAGCAATACCGGACAACTCCATGTCCTTCCCCAGACCCGTATAGACAGCTACTGATCGCCGGCTAGGGCGGTGGTCCCAATCACAGAGGCATGAATCACTCAAGGTAGACACAATAATCCGCTCATCCTAGACATAACACTGGGCGTTGACGCCCTACTTGGATCCTACTTACAACTACTTTCAACTACTTACGTACTATATTTACATACTATATAATATCTACAAAAAGGCTACAAACATTTCTGCCACCCCGTCGCCTGCCTTACCTTACCTATTGACTTGCCTCGCTCTACCTGGCTTTCTTCACTAACTCTCCCTACCTAACTCACCTTGCCTCACCCTGCCTACCCACCTCCCTCTGCCTCTCTGCCTGCATAACTCACCCTGCCTCACCTTGCCCGTTTGCATGTCTTCTTGTCTGTCTTACTCTGCCCCCTGCCTACCTTATCCTGCCTCACCATGCTGCCCACCCACCTCCCTCTACCTCTCTTCCTGCCTAACTCACCCTGTCTCACCCTTCCTATTTGTCTTCTTCTTTGCTTTACTCAGCCCTGTGCCCAACTCACCCTGCTTACCCGCCTCCCTCAGCCTCTCTGCCTGCCTCACCTCTGTCGTAGAGTGTCAACTCATTTGCCTAAACTCACCAACCCCATTTCCTGCCTCATCCTGCCTCACTGTGCCAACCTTCCTTATTCCCCCTGCCTCCCCGGTCTGCCTACCTCATCCTGCCTGCCTCTCATCCTCTTTCTTCCTACCCATCTCCTGCCCTACCCTACCTTTCTGTCTTCTCCACACCTTCTCTACCGCCCTTCCTGCCTCCTCTGGCTCACTTTCGCTGCCTGCCAATCCCTGCCTAACCCTATCTCCCTACCCACCTCACTCTGCCTACCTACCGCACCCTTTGCACTATCCCCACCCTTCCTCCACCTGCCTTATCCCTTCCCTGCCTCCCCATTATCCTACCTGCCTTTGCCTCTCCTTGCCTTATCCTGTCTCACTTTCATTCCTCATCTATCTAACCCTACCTTCCCTCCATCCCTCTCACTGCCTTCCCCTCTCCTACTTTTACTCTGCCTTCCTCTTTTCCTCACTCTACTTCCTTTCTCTGCCTAAACCCTGCCTCACCCACCTTCTCACTGAACATACCTCACATAATCATCCCATCCTCCTCTTTCACCCTCTCCCTGCCTCACCCCTTCCATGTCTGCTTCCTTCCTGCCCTACCTCCCTCCCTGACTACCTCACCCCTACCTTCATCCCTGCCTTACCTTATCAACTATGCCTCATCTCTCCTTACCTTCATTCCTTCTTCCCCCCCTACCTTACCTTGTCTTTTCCAGTCACTACCTCCTCCTGCCTCACCCTGCTTCACCCTGCTTCATCCTGTCTCCCCCTGTTTCATCCAGCCTCAGCCTCCCTCCCTGCCCAAGCCACCCTACTTGCATACATTCGTATCTCCCCATTTCTTAAATTACCTGTCTGCCTTCCTGTCATCCTCCCCACTCCCACCTTCCTCCCCCCCCTCCCCTTCTGCCTGCCTCCCTCCCTGCGTCACCCTTTTCCTTCCTACCTGTCTGTCCCTCCCACCCTATCTCACCTTACTTTCTTGCCATCCATTCTCTCTGTCTACCTTACCCTGTTCTGCCTACCTGCCTGCCTGCCTCTTTTCTCTCTCACTCTGCCTCACCCTCCTTCCTCGAGGTCTCCCTGTGCCTGTTAATCTCCTGCCATACCCTGCCTTCCTACCTAATTGTCTGTCTTCCTATCCCCTCACTCACCTTACTTATCCCTGCCTACTCCTGCCTCACCCTTCCTTCCTTCCATCCTCTCTCTGGCTACCTTACCTTGCTGTGTGTGTGTGTGTGTGTGTGTGTGTGTGTGTGTGTGTGTGTGTGTGTGTGTGTTTACAATATATCTCGAATAGTATTTCTCCGATTTAGAAGAGCACAGCAATAGCCCATAATAAAACTTTTATTTTTTGCAATAACTGAAAGGTCAGAGTCACAAGGCTGGGTCATACGTTGGCCTAGCAAACTTTTTTTTTTTCTTAGTTAAGACCAAAGTTGGTAGAAGGGCTGAGAGTAATGGAGGAATGAAGGGATTTAATTATGAGAAGAGTCAAAGGTCAAGGTCAGAGGTTAAAGTTCGACCCTTGGACCAGTCGGTGGGCGCGGGTGTTGCACTTTCCACATGCTCCCTCTTGCTGCCACTCTCTCTCTCTCTCTCTCTCTCTCTCTCTCTCTCTCTCTCTTGTAGAGGGTGAAGGAATGCAGTGTTCATTTTTCTGTGTCGCCTGGTTTAGAAAAAAAAAATCAATTTTTTTTTAAGTACGTTTTCTGTGACATTCTATTCGTGTAAATCTGAAAAAAAAAATCCTATATACATTTTTTGTTCAATTTTTGGCTATTTTCGTGGTGGCGTTGTGGTCTATGAGGATAAGTTATATGATAAGTTATGTTTTATTTTTTCGACGACATTCTTATCGATGCCGTCTTATCATCATCATCATCAACTGCAGCAGCAGCAGCAGTAGTAGTAGTAGTAGTAGTAGTAGTAGTAGTAGTAGCAGCAGCAGCAGCAGCAGCAGCAGCAGCAGTAACAGAATTATTAATAGCAATAGTATCATCATCATCATCATCATCATCAGCAGCAGCAGCAGTAACAGAATTATTAATAGCAATAGTATCATCATCATCATCATCATCATCAGCAGCAGCAGCAGTATCAGCGGTAGTAGTAGTAGTAGTAGTAGTAGTAGTAGCAGCAGCAGCAGCAGCAACAACAACAGTATTATTAATAGGATTGAACTTGCTTGTGAATCTCTTGAGTGTGTGGAAGATTTTTATTTGGGAGACATGTTGTGTGCTGGAGGTGGGGCTAGAGCTAGCTCTGTGGCTAGGGTGAGAAGTGGTTGGAAGAAGTTCAGGGAGCTCTTGCCTCTCCTGACATTGAGAGGACTCTCCCTACGTGGTAAGGGGTCTTTGTATGCAGCATGTGTTAGGAGTGTAATGCTGTATGGCAGTGAGACCTGGGCAGTGAAGGAGGAACATATTCTCCGGCTCAGACGTACAGAAATGACAATGATTAGGTGGATGTGCAGTGGGTCCCTGCGTCCAAGGCCTGGATGGGCTGGGTTTATGATGGAAGAGTTGAGAGGTAGGATGGGACTGGAGTGTATTGGTGCTGTGATGAGGAGAGGTAGATTGAGATGGTTTGGACATATGGAGAGGATGGGGGATGATAATTGGGTGAGGAAGGTGAGAAGTGTTAATATTGGGGGTGGGGTTATGAGGGGTAGACCGAGAAAGACATGGGACGAGGTCATTAAGTGTGACCTCAGGGTTAAGGGACTGAACAGGGAGGCTGCAATGGATCGTGCAGCGTGGAGAGCCGCCATTAGGTGACCAACGCCGACACATGCAAGCATGTTGGAGCCTTTAAAAACGAAAACGAAAAAAACGAAAACAATAGTATCATCATCATTATCATCAACAGCAGCAGCGGTAGTAATAGTAGTAATAATAGTAGTAGTAGTAGTATAGTAGTAGCAGTAACAGTATTATTAATAACAGTAGTATCATCATCATCATCACCATCAACATCAACAGTAGTAGTAGTAATAGTAGTAGTAGTGGTAGTAGTAGTAGTGGTAGTAGTAGTAGTGGTAGTAGTAGTAGTAGTAGTAGCAGCAGCACCACCACCACCACTACCAGCACTAGCAGCAACAGTAGTAGTAGTAGTAGTAGTAGAAGTAGTAGTGGCAGCAATAGTAGTAGTAGTGGCAGCAATAGTAGTAGTAGTGGCAGCAATAGTAGCAGCAGCACCAGCACCAGCACCAGCACCAGCACCAGCACCAGCAGCACCAGCAGCAACAGTAGTAGTAGTAGTAGTAGTAGTTGTAGTAGTAGTAGCAGGAGCCTAACGCCCGTAGTCTTGAAACTGAGGGCAGGGGTTACCCTTCCCGCACCCCACTCGAGGTGGAAGCTCACTCCTTCAACATCAGTGGTAATCTTGAAAGCGGGAGAGCTCACCCCTTCGTGTGGGTAGGCGCGGCAAAGAGTTGGTAACACTGATTAATTTTAAAATTCAAAATCTTAAAATAATTACAATACATATGACAGTTTCTAAGATTCACACACAATATAATCTATTAATGATTGCAAGTCTTACCTCTTCACTTATGAAAGACTGGCAGTTGTTCTTAAATGCTCTGTATAGGAGTATGCATACAGGATTTGGAGATCCTGTGCCGCAGGAAAATCGGTGTCAGACATAGCTTCAAAGGAGTTCATTCGGTCAGTAATAACCCTACGAATACGCCTTGGCTGGCCATGCCGATTCTGACTATATTTCTGTCCCAAATGCTTGTTTTTGCCATTCTTCCCACCCAGAACCCCGAAATCCACCCCCCAAGACACGGGCTTGGGGGGTTACTTTGAAAACCAATCATGAACACCGAAAATAAAAGCCAAATTCGTTCAGATCACACCAAAATACACCAGAAAAAATATATTGCCAAACCAAAACAAAATAGTGCGGACTTGTAAAAGCTCACTGAACGCAAACATGAGACTTCGTAATTCAAACCAACTGACTGCACTAGTCGTCTGTTTAGGTAGTACTCGGCCATTCTTTACTGTAGGAATTATTTCACTTACCAATCAAACTAATTATAAAAGTATCATGCACCATATGTGATAAACAGCTTGGTAGAAATATTGAGAAATAAAATGGATGTGGATACAGTATCTCATCTTTGTTTTCGTCTCGTCATAAATTAACTATCCCCGGAGAAGTGGTGAAGTCTTTTAAAATGATAAAAACATTAAACGCTTATTTTTTCTTAACACGGTGTTTTTATCATTAAATTAAAATTCCCATCACACACACCATAGGGCCCTTCAAATTCTACATAGTTTTCTTTGCGCAAGGCTGATATAATATGACGAAGGGGCATGCGAAAGGGTGCTACGAGACCCCCAGCGGATTCCAGTACTACGCTGTGGTAATCCTCTCCCGTTCACCGGGGAACGCTCTCCCTTTCGTGCTTTAAGACTACCAAAAGATGCGGATAGGGGAAGGTGAACGCCTTCCCACAGTTTAAGACTACGGCCGTAAGTCATATCACTGCAGGAAATGGACCTCTTCCATTTATTCCAGTAAGACCTACTGGCTGTTAGTCTGTTCTATCCAATCCCAGTAAATAGCCTCCTAGCTTTTTTTTTTTTTTTCGTTTTTTGAGACACTTTTTCTCTGTGTCGTATACTTTCTGGAAGAAAATAATATAAAATTTCAGTTATTTTTAGTTTGTTTTATTTTATCTTCAGTATTTCTTTGTCCCTTTTTTGAGTAAGTAAATATAGGAGGAGGAGGGGGACAGAATGATGGACAGGAGAGAGGGGTGAAGTAGACGTGCATGAGAGAGAGAGAGAGAGAGAGAGAGAGAGAGAGAGAGAGAGAGGTGGCAAGTAAAGTGAGGAGGGGGTCAACAAGAGAGAGGGAGGTAAAGGAAACATATATGGTAGAGCAGTGGTTCTTAACCTTTTTTCTTGGCGACCCAAAATCCAAAGATGGTCTATATGGCGACCAAAACTCTCGTAAACTTACTCTGCACATGAACTGAAACAAATATATGTGTCATATCATGTGACCAAAACCAAAGTAATATTTCAATATTTTATTGATGTCATAATAAATAAATTTCATTTTTATTATATGTACTTCCTAAGAATTAAAATATCAACACATTTTGGCAGGAAAAAAATAAATCGAAGATCAGAAAATAATTCATTCATGTACATGATACACCTATTTACTCTGACTATTAAGGAGAGAGTCACTATTTTGGATGTTGTCTGAGACATAAAGTACTATAATCAGTGAGATCCCTGGCACTGAAAAGTTTCAATCAGCTTCTCAAACCGGGGTGATTTAGATGACAGACTGCACCTTAGGTCATGCTCTGATTGTAGACGGTTTTTGTACTTTGTGAGTGAAGAAAATCCTGCCTCACACAGATGAGTTGTAACAAAGGGAAGGAGTGATTCAGGGCTTCACCTCCAAGAATTATCTTTTCTTTGTAAACTCTGATCCAGAATCAGCTCAGTGATTCGTTTTGTTTCCTGAAAGCATAACGAAGTGTTTCATCATTCTGAACCTCGATGAGCTGCTCCTGGAGGTAGCTTATGTTCGAAATCTCGTCAGGTCAGTCTTCAGCTTCAATGCTGAAGGGATTTCTTACCCAGGCATATTTCTCACATTCCCAGGAATGTAGTGAAAAACTCTTCGATTAATCTGGAGATATGTTCCACACTGATGCTTTGGACCTGGGTGAGAGAAAATTTTTCGTCTTCCAGAAATTCACTCAAAGATGGAACAACACAGTCTTCCCAGTCTCAGTTTTACTCTTCCACAGCTTCAGTTTCCCCTTGAATGCAGTTACCTTCTCTGACAGCCCAACTAATGTCTGATCGTGACCTTGCATTGAAGTGTTCAAGGCGTTAATCTCAGCAAAGATATCTGCAAGATAAGCCATTTGCATCACCTACTTTGAATCAGAGAATCTTTGGGGCCAGTGAATGATTCTTTTTTGCTAGAAATATCTCAGTCTCGTTTCGCATTTGAGGCAACCGTTGGAGCACCCTTCCTCGTGACAGCCACCTAACCTCAGAGTGGTACAACACGTGTCCATGTTCTGAACCAAAATCAAAACACATCCGACCGATGATCCTGGAGGGCACAGCCCTAGATTAATGAAACTGACTACCTGGATGACTTCCTGCATCACTTTCTGTACCTCAGGTGACAACCCCTGAGAAGCAAGATTCTCACGGTGAAGGAGACAGTGAACAATCAGCACGAATGGATTTTCTTCTTTAACTCTAGCAATGAAGCCATGACGTACTCTCAACATTGCTGGTGCACAGTCACAACAGACATAAAACACTGATTCCACTGAAGCCCTGCTTCCTTGAAGAATGAGTCCACAGTACTGAAAATATCTTCTCTGGTTGTGGTTGTGTGTAATGGCCGACAGAACAGAAATTCCTCTTCCATGTCTTCTGGACCTCGGTACCGTACGTAAGCCATGAGTTGGCCATCATTACTCCGAAATGAAAACGGTTAAGTTTTAAAATATAAAATGTACAGTACCAGTACGCTACTCCCAGTTGTGTGCATGGTAATAATCTTTTTTTAAGCCAAGTGCAATCGCCTACTGTAGGGGAGAGAGAGAGAGAGAGAGAGAGAGAGAGAGAGAGAGAATGTAAAGTGTGAAGTATCGACAAGTACGGTAATAAGTTAAAAAGTAATAGTATACAACATTAATAATATCAGTAATATATTTGTGTCTTGGTGACCCACTCCAAATGGCTTGGCGACCCGCGACCCATAGGTTAAGAACCACTGTGGTAGAGAGAGAGAGAGAGAGAGAGAGAGAGAGAGAGAGAGAGAGAGAGAGAGAGAGAGAGAGAGAGAGTTAAACCGCACTGATGAATTTTGTACATAGCCACATATAGTTTAAAACAATACAATAGGCTATCAGTTTTTCTGCCATGACCCCTTCACAACGATGACGTTTTTTCTCTTCTTGGTATCTCCAGACGATTTTTTATGCTTTGGGGAACATCATCATCATCATCATCTTCATCATAATCATCTTCATCTTCATGATCTTCATCTTCGACTCTATCATCATCATCATCATCATCATCATCATCTTCATCATCATCATCATTATCATCATCTTCATTATCATCATCTTCATCATCACCTTTACCTTCATCTTCATTTTCATCTTCATGTTTGTCATCATAAGCATCATCATAATTATCATCATCATCATCATCATGTTAGGACTCCATATTATAATTACAAATCATAATAAATAGATAGATAAATAGATAGATAGACAGCTCTATGCGAGCCTGGTAATGGGAAATGATCATGCAAGTTACACTGAGGAAAAGCTGACAACTCCAACAGTAAATATTCTACACTGTAAATATCCATTCATTTATTATAACATTTATATACTACCAACGAGTGTTACCATTTATACCTACATAAAATACGTGTTGCATACATACAGCTATACATTATTACATCTACAAAGTGATAAAGAAAATATACCATCACAGTTACTCAGTGAGCGATTAAAATAACTGTATTAAACATTTATTAATTAAAGCTACCTAGTGGAAACAGATAAATTAAGTTACAAGGAAAACCAGAAAAAAAAAAAAATGGCCAACACAAATGACGTTAGCAAGAATGAACATCTTCAACACAATCGTGAAGACAATGATTTCCACACAGTGCTGACACACATATTACTCACGATAGGTACAAGTGAAGAACAAGTCAGTGTATATAGTTAATACTGTATATAGTGTATATATATTTTTTATATAAAATAACAAAATATGGGACTATATAATATCATTTTCAGTAATATCTGTGCAATATAAACTAAACCTTAAAAAAGGGTCCCAAGGAAATTAGCCAGCAATTATGCAACCTCGAGCAATACCGAAAAAACGTACACAAGCGAAGAAAAACAAACTATAGAAAATCAATACATACAAAAAAAAAAAAAAAAAAGAAAGAAAAAGAAAATGTACGAAAGAAAAAAGAGAGAAATAGAGTAAGATCACATAACAAACAAATGAAAATAAGTGTAAGTGTTACTAAATATGCCAAAATACCACATAAACTACAAACAAAAAAACAAATTGTTGTCTCCACAAGCAAGTGGCATGGCACATCATCATTAACATCGACCGCAGCATGACCGGATTCATATGTTAGGATGTATGTGGAATACCTGAAACAAAATGGAGAGGAGAAAGTGTGAGAGAATGGGAGTATGGATGGGGTATATGTGCAGGAGTAGGTGAGAATGAGAGGGCAAAGGAAGGAGTATGTATAGTTGTGAGTAAAAGATGGAAGAGGAGCATAAGACAGTATGGATCAGTTGGATCAAGGATTGTGTGGGTAAAGTTGAAAGTTGGAATACAAATGTGGGCGATTGTGTGTGTGTGTATGCGCCAACGCAAGATCGTGCTAGAAGAGTGAGAGAAGAGTTCTGGACAAATGTAGAAGTGTGCATGGAAAAGTTTGGAAGGAATGAGAGAGTGTTTTTGATTGGTGATATGAATGGTAAAGTTGGGAATGTGAAGGTGGATGGAATAGTTGGTGAGTGGGGTGTGCCTGCTGAGGCAGATGAGAATGGGAGTGGGTTAGTGGACATTTGTGCTGGGAGGGGGTTGGTGATAGCCAATACCCTCTTCAGGCATAAAATGATCCACAGGTATACATGGCGAGTGATAAGAAGGGTGGGTGGTGAACTGAGTGAAAGGAAGGCAATGATTGATTATGTGTCTGTGGATGAAAGGATGCGAAGATGTATATTGGATGCAAGAGTTTATAGAGGTTGGGGGAGTGGACTTTCTGACCACTACTTGATGGTGGCCAGAATTAAAGTTCAAGTAAGATGGAGGAATAGAAGAAGGGAAAGACGAGAGGAAGGAGTAGTTGCAAGGAGAGTGGAAAGGTTACAAGAGGATGAGAAAAAGGCAGAGTATAAGAGAGAAGTGGAGGAACGATTGGGCAAATATGAATTGGAGCAGATGGGGGACGTGGAAGGTGTGTGTAGAATATTTACAGAAGAAATATGTGCAGCATGTGATGTGGTGTGTGGAAGGAAGAGAAGACGGAGGGGGGTGCAAGGAACAGTGTGGTGGACTGAAGAGGTGAAACGGGCTGTGGCACAAAAGAAGAAAGCATATAATGAATGGATGAGAAATAGGGGCGTGGAAGAAGTTGAGAGGCGGAAGAGAGAGTCATATGTAGAAAGAAAGAGAGAGGTGAAAAGATTAGTAAGAGAGAGTAAGAAGAGAGTGGATGAGGAATTTGGAAGGAATTTGAGTGTAAAGTGGAGGGACTGTAAGAAAATGTTCTGGAAAGAGGTGAAAAGAGTAAGACAGGGTGGAAGTGAAGTTAGCAGGGGAGTGAAAGATAGAAATGGTAGATTACTAGTGGAGAAGGGAGAAAAAGTGAGCAGATGGAGAGAACACTTTAAGGAATTGTTGAACGTGGAGGATGGAAGTAATGCGAGTATAAGTAGCTGGGGAATGGCTGGGAGAAGGAGGGAGGTGAGAAGACAGGAAGAAATCAGTAGGATAGAAGTTGTGGACGCAATGAAGAAAGTTAAATCAGGGAAAGCCCCAGGAATTGATGGAGTGTGTGGTGAAATGCTGAAGCATGGAGGAGAGATAGTAGTAGAATGGATGTGCAAGATGTGCAGATTGGCCTGGGAGGAAGGTAGAGTCCCGGAGGATTGGAAGTCAGGTATAATTATTCCCTTGTACAAAGGAAAAGGGGAAAAAGAAGTGTGTGGTAATAATAGAGGCATTTGTTTTCTTAGTATAATAGGAAAAGTGTATGGTAGGATACTTATTGACAGAGTTAGAGAAAGAACAGAGAAATTAGTTGGAGAAGAACAGGGAGGCTTTAGGAAGGGAAGAGGTTGTGTAGATCAGATATTCATTCTCAGATCTTTAGTGAAAAAGTTTCTAGAGAAGGGAAAGAAGTTGTATGCGGCTTTCATGGATTTGGAGAAAGCATATGACAGGGTGGATAGACTAGGATTGTGGAAAGTGTTAAGAATATATGGAGTAGATGGGAAGTTGTTGAATGCTGTGAAGAGTATGTACGATGGTGCGAAGGCTGCAGTGCGTGTGGATGGTGAACTAAGTGAATTTTTCTCTTTGAAAGTTGGGTTGAAGCAGGGATGTGTCATGTCTCCATGGTTGTTCAATCTGTACATGGATGGGGTAATAAAAGAGGTACAAGGTAGGGTAGTGGATGTCGGGTTGGCCCTGGTGAGAGAGGAAAGTGTTTGGAAACTCCCTGTACTGTTGTTTGCAGATGATACTGTGTTGTTGAGTGAAGACGAAGGGGAGCTGCAAGGCTTGGTGGATGAGTTTGAGAGAGTGTGTAAGAAACGGAATCTAAAGGTGAATGTAGGGAAGAGTAAAGTGATGGTCTTTGAGAGAGGTGAAGTCAGTGAATGTACAGCGAGGTTGGATGGTGAGGAATTGGAAAATGTGAGTACGTTTAAGTACTTGGGTAGTGTGATGAGTAAGGATGGAGGTTTGGAGGGTGAAGTGCTTGAAAGGGTACAGCAGGGAAGAAAGGTTGCTGGTTCTTTGAAAGCAGTGATAAGAAACAGGGAAGTGAGCATGGAAGTGAAAAAGTTACTACATGACAGTATTGTGATACCAACTCTAACGTACGGAAGTGAAGCTTGGACGTTGTTGGAAGGACACAAGTCAAGAGTGAGAGCCGTGGAAATGAGTTATTTAAGAGGAGGCTGTGGAGTCACATGGAGAGACAGGCTGACGAATGAGGATATAAAGGAGCGTTGTGGTGTTGATGTGGATGTGATAGGAAGCGCTATGAGGAACACACTGAGGTGGTTTGGCCATGTGGAGAGGATGGAGGGTGAAAGACTGAACGAAGAGAGTGTATGTGAGTTAGGTGGAGGGGGAAAGAGGGAGGGGGAGGCCGAGGATGAGATGGAGAGATGGGATGGAGAAGTATATGAGAGAGGGGGGTGTGAGTTGGGAGCAGGGGAGTGAAATGGCGGGGGACAGGGCGACTTGGAGGCGATTTGTTTGTGGCCACCCCAAACGGGATTGAGGCGTCTGGCAATAGATAGATAGAAAGATGTAACTACAAACGATATGTAACAATTATGTAACGACAAACGATTGCATTATGTTACACTTTGCCAATTATGTAACAGTTGCATTAACAAGATGTAACTTTTATGTAACTTTAACTACAATTATGTAACTACAAACAATATGTACCATTTATGTAACAGTTGCATTAACAAGATGTAACTTTTATGTAACTTTAACTACAATTATGTAACTACAAACAATATGTACCATTTATGTAACAGTTGCATTAACAAGATGTAACTTTTATGTAACTTTAACTACAATTATGTAACTGCAACGATATGTAACAATTATGTAACGACAAACGATTGCATTATGTTACACTTTGCCAATTATGTAACAGTTGCATTAACAAGATGTAACTTTTATGTAACTTTAACTACTATTATAAAGCCAAGACACTTGTGTAACAATTGCATTAACAAAATGTAACTACAATTATAAGGCCAACACAATTATGCATTACCACAATATTTTGTAACAATTCATAAAATTTTACAATTATGTATTACCACAATTTCACTACAATAACCCAAGTACATACTGTATTACAGTTTAATAATTTACTTTTAATGCATTTATTCAAATATGTATACAACTTGTTTAAAATGTAATATTACTGAATAATCACTATTTACTATGAATATTATATGTATACAATATTCATACAATTATGTTACTTTTACAATATTATATATTTCACTTAATTAGCTTATAAGTTCATTATAATGTGTATATAATATGCATTAATATGTTATGACTATTAACTGTCGATGGTACGCCATTTTCGCGTGACCGAGCATATGTTAGGACTCCATATTATAATTACAAATCATAATAAATAGATAGATAAATAGATAGATAGACAGCTCTATGTGAGCCTGGGAATGGGAAATGATCTTGCAAGTTACACTGAGGAAAAGCTGACGATAGATTACGAAGTAGCCAGTAAGGAGATGATGCAGTTAGTTGTCAGCAATTCACCGGGTGAACAAAGCCTTGTTGACCATACACACACATACACACATACTCACACAGAGGCTTCTAGAACTTTCCAACCACAGGGAACACACGTGATACGACTCCTGTTTCACCAGAATTTAGGAAAGAGAGCTCAGAAGGAAGCTAGCCATAGAACAGGCAGGTCGTAGGGAGAAGGGCTTAGCAACTTGGAAGAGAGAGAGAGAGAGAGAGAGAGAGAGAGAGATAGGGAGATAGCTAGCGGGACTCTATACTTCGCTCTGTGTGAGAGACTTGTTAATATTTCCAAGACAAATAAAAATAGTCCCATACTATTCTTTACCTCTCCTTGTCACTGAATGACAAATGGGAAAGAAGATTATCTACTTACAAAGCTACTCAAGTATAACAACCGCTCGTCCACAAGTCTAATATATATAACTTCTCTACAAGTAACTACAAAGTCTTTTTATGACAATCATCATCATCAACATCATCATCATCGTCGTTATCTTCATATTTATCTCCACCATAATCATCATCATTAAACTTTATCAAAGTTGTTCCGGGAGCTAATTAATACCGTCATATACAACGAAGAATTAACTATACTCGTTTTACTCAAATTTGGCTGAAAACTGCAGTCTCTTCATCTTGAATATTGAGCTGTAACAGTTAACACTAGAATATGGTGCTAGTCACGAAGAAGTGTTATAGAAAGGATGTAGAGCCGTAGCGTTGCCTTTTCTGCCATTACGTGAAATAAGCTGCAAACGGACGAAAATCTGGACCAAGTTAAGGTGAAAGAACTCTGCTACGTCCTTGGGCTGAAGTGGTTGGAATCGCATCTATGTAGTATCTAAACAGGGAATGAGTGCAACATCAGGCATTTCCACACCTCGCACACATCTCACACTGCCACACTACACACTGCTACACTACACACTGCTACACAATAAACTCCATCTCATACTGCCATATCTCAGTCTGCTACACCCCACAGTACCAAACCTCACACTGCCACAGCACGCTCTGCCACACCACACACTGCCACTCATTATCACACTTCATGCTACTACACCACGCACTGCCACACACCCACATTACCACAACACATCACATTACACACTACACGCCTCATACAACCACATCACGATATTCAGTTCTAATTACACCTTCGTCATCCCACATAGCATCAGCAGTTCCGTAGCGCTGAAAGTTCGCCGCCGTGACGCAAATCTTGGAAACGTGAGCGTGATATAGGGCGCGAGTTTTTCCATTAGAGAGTTGTGAAGGCCTCTCGATAACTCCGGGTTGTGTAATCAAGACACCGTGTTTGTGTCACCTGGGTCTGCAGTCACGAAAATGCTTAAATCATTTTTTATTATTATTAGTATTATTTCAGTAAAACAGAGAATTGTTGTCAGAAATTGGAGTGAATTATTTTCCCGCTTAATTTTGCTATTTAGTTCACAAAAAAAAAATAACCATTAATTTTCCGAAATCTCAGAAAAAGGAAAATAATTGATAGAAATTGGTCTGAATATTCGTTTTTTTTTTTTTTTCCTTGATATTCTCTTTAGTTGGCGAAAAATCATAACCATTTTTTCGGTAACTTAACAAAAGTGAGAATTATTATTAAAATTGGTTTGATTGTTTTTTCTTTCTCACTTTAATATTCTTTAGTTTTTTCCTTGTTGAGAGAGAGACAGACAGACAGCCAGGCAGACAGACAGACAGACAGACAGAGAGGAGGAAAAGAGAAAAGAGGATACGAAGAATGGGAAAAGAAAGGAGGGAGACAAGAAGAGAGAAATAAAAGGAAAGGAAAGAGAAAAACAGAACCCTTTGAAGCATTCGTTCATTACATTGCTCTTCCTGACATTTGTTGGGTCTGACAAACCCATTTTTGGAAAAATGAAAAAGCACATTTATAATCAAACTTTAATGGCTCTGAAGAAATACACAAAATTTAACTTTCTACTTTAATCTGAAGCCCCAAATAACTCAATGAAAAGAACACCTACTTCTTCAGAGGTGACCAAAGAAAAACAAGAAACATGGCAAAACTTACCATAGGGGTATAGAGTAAAATCTAATAATCTTATAAGAAAAACACTTCAGACTTATCCTTCGCTTCACAGTCTTACAGGTCCCTGAAGAATCTGCTGTGGCCGCCACAACCCTCTGGCACATTCCTCTACTGTGGCAGAGGCGAAAAAAAAGGGGCCATATTTTGGGTGTGGTACCCCCAAAATAGAGATATGGAAAAAACCCATAGAGAGAGCCAAGCGACACTGCCTTCCCTGACCACTACTAAACAAATGCTCAAGGTACTGGAGCGGGTAGCCGGCTTCCTCTAAACTCATGCAGTTATTACATGATTTCCATAGCGTCGGGTCTGACACTCCCAACGGATGCCCAAAAGGGTTAAGAAAAGAGGGAAGAGAAGAGAGGGTGGAAAAAGAGAGTAGGAGAGGAGAGGAAGAAAGAATGAAGAGTTGAAATATATCCAGCTTATGTAATCCTGTCAATGGGTGGACCGTGATGGAATGGAATATGCCTGGAAGGTTGAGTTTAGAGTGAAGGAGGAGGGAAGGAATAGGAAGGAAGGATTGGGAGGGGAGGGGAGGAAGGAAGAGGAGAGGAGAGGTGAGGAGGGAGGAGAGGGGGGGAGGGAACAGAGGAGATGAAAGAAGAAAAAAGAGGGAAAAAGATAGAGGAGGATATGAAGAGAGAGAGAGAGAGTGAGAGAGAGAGAGAGAGAGGAAAGTGAAGATAACCCGATCTTTGTCTAGAGGATTATTACGCCTTATCGCGATTTTCGTCTCTCTCCCTCTCTCTCTCTCTCTCTCTCTCTCTCTCTCCTCCTCCTCCTCCTCCTCCTCCTCCTCCTCTTCCTCCTCCTGCTTCCCACCCTCACTTCCTCCTCTATCAAATCTCCCCTCCTTCCTCTCCCACCCCTTCCCACCCTTCATTCTCCCCTCTTTCCCTCACCTCTTCTTTCCCCTCACCCACCCCTTCCCCCTCACCACCCTATTTTCTCCCTTATAGATCTCCCCTCCTACCTTCCTCCCTCCCTCTCCTCCTTCTCTTCCCCTCCATCTTCCCCTTCCTTCCCCCTCCCTCTCCTCCATCCCTCCCCCCTTCCCCTCTCTCCTCCCCGCATCCTTTCCCTCCGTCACACCCCCTTCCCGTCTCCTTCCTTCTCTCCCTCCATTTCTTCCACCTTTCCCTCCTCCTCATCTTTCACTCACCCCTCTATCCCTTCCCATTCTATACCCTTTCCTTTCCCTTCCTCGTCTCTCTCCCTTGTCCTTCCTTTCTTTCCTAATCCCCCCTCTCTCCCACTCCTTTCCCTTCCTTTCTCTCTCCTTCTCATCCTCTTCCCTTCTTCCCTTCCCCCTCCCGTCTCTCTCACCCTCATTCTCTGTCTTCTTGCTTCCCCTTCTTTTCTTCCTGCTTCCTTCCCCCTCCTTCCTTTCCCCTCCATCTCTTCCCCCCTCCTTTTCCCCACCTTTCCTCTCCCGCCCCCCTCCCTTCCCCCTACCTTCCTCCTCCCCTTCCCTCTCCCTCCTTCCCACACATTCAGGTGCTCAAAAGCGTGGAGCCAATAAGGACGTGAGGCTGTGTAAGCGTGTGGGAGAGCCTTTAGGAGCAGTTTAACGTGCAGCCCCTCACGCTACATGCACGCAACACATACAAGAAAGCGCGCACACACACACACACACACACACACACACACACACACACACACCAATAACAAACAGACTCACAGTAACTACCAACGTCTACCTTACCTTGTTTGGCCCCATCCAGCTAACGCCTAGGACATTACCAACACCACAGACAACACTGCCAACACTACCAACACCCTGATACCTGATTCCACCTGCTGTGTAATCGCATTGCATTAAATCGCTCGCTCAAAATCATTTATTCTTTAGGCAAATGGCGCGGGACTCACTCTTTGGGACTATGCTATTGAGTGGGTAATATCTGCTTTATTTACCTTTACTGAGAAAGAGAGAGAGAGAGAGAGAGAGAGAGAGAGAGAGAGAGAGAGAGAGAGAGAGAGAGAGAGAGAGAGAGAGAGAGAGAGAGAGAGAGAGAGAGAGAGAGAGTTAAAACAGCCTATGTGCAAGGAGACTCATGCAGAGAGGGGAGGTACAGAAATACATTGCATAAAGGTACAAAGGCTGGTGTGAGAGAGTGGGAGAGAGAGAAAAAAAGAGATCAGCGTCTGAGAGAAAAATGAGAGAGGGAACAAGTGTGAAGAGGAGACTAAGCCAGGGAGAGAAACTGAAGCCTCTCTCACTCTGTACAGTGTATTTTACTTCCTCGTCATCATCACCATCATCATCATCACCATCACCACATTATCATCATCATCATCATCATCATCATCATCATCTTTCTCCACATAGTTTTCCCGTCCCTCGCTCACCTCTCCTCTCTCCTCCTTACCCTCTCTCTTCTCTCTCTCCCTCGTCTCTAGGGGGCCTTTCTGCTTTGCTGTCCTTGTCTTTATATCTTACAATACTTATATTAGTTGTGGTCTTTTCTATTACAAAGAACCTCGAAAAACTAATAGGTCTTTTACTCTCTTTTTCATTATTCTGTGAACATGATAATAAAAGTATATTAAACTTCCCTTCTATACATTCTGAAACACCTGATGAACGATATGAAAACTAGTGTGTAGGCTATTTGTCTATCTACCTGTAGCCAGACGCCTTTATCCCACTAAGGGTGGCCACAAACAAATCGGCTCCATGTCACCCTGTCCCTTGTCATTTCACTGCCCTCCCCACAAACTTACACCACACTCCTTCTCAGAGAGAGAGAGAGAGAGAGAGAGAGAGAATGGATAGATGGTTGTATGTGGAGATGCAGGGATGGATGGATGTAATGAGAGAGAGAGAGAGAGAGAGAGAGAGAGAGAGAGAGAGAGCTTGATCTGGCTAAGCTGACCAATATGTACAGATATAAGGATGTGACCAGTCAAGGGATTATATGGATATTTTGGAGAGAGAGAGAGAGAGAGAGAGAGAGAGAGAGAGAGAGATTGTGTCCCCCCCCTGTGGCTGGGGGGGACACAATCTGGTCGCACTATGGGGTGGTACTACTACTCTGCGGCCAGGTTGTGTTAGGAAGAATACTGCCACCGTATTCCCTGTGTGTCGTAAAAGGCGACAAAAAGGAGCGGGGTGAGGGGACTAGGGACCCCCTCCTCTGTATTTTAGTTCCTAAAAAGAGACATACCAAAGAAAGGGATGGGGAATGGAGTTATCCCCGTACCCTGAAGATTGAGTCTATGAATGTGCGTGGATGTAGTGCGATTGAGGCTAAAAGGGAGGAGATTGGGAAAAATGTTTGTGAGAAGAAAGTTGGATGTGTTAGCTTTGAGTGAAACGAAGATGAAAGGGAAGGGTGAGTCTATGTTTGGAAGTGTGAATGGAAGATTGTCAGGTGTTGATAGAGGAAGGGCAAGAGAAGGTGTGGCCTTGTCAGTGAGTCCGGAAGTACAGCAATGTGTGATTGAATGGAAGGAGGTGTCATCGAGACTGATGTGGGTGAAAGCGAAATTTGGACGTGAGTTGTTGGTGTTTGTGAGTGCATATGGGCCTGGTAGTGAAAGAGATGAAGAAGAGAGGGAGTCGTTCTGGAATGACGTTGATGAGTGACTGCAGAGTTTTGGAGCGAATGTGAATGTGGTAATGATGGGAGATCTGAATGCTAGAGTGGGAAATATAGCAGTTGAAGATGTAGTTGGTATGCATGGTGTACCTGGAAGAAATGAAAATGGGGAACGAATGATAACGATGTGTGTTGAGCGAGAGATGGTGATTGGAAATACGCTGTTTGAGAAGAAAGATATTTATAATTATACATGGGTGAGACAGGAGGGTGGAAGGGTTGTTGATAGAGCTTTGATGGACTATGTGGTTGTGTCTAGGAATGTAATAGGAAGATTGTTGGATGTGAGAGTTCTGAGAGGGGAGGATGGAGGTATGTCTGACCACTACCTGGTGGAGGGAAAGTTAAGAGGAGGTAAGAGATGGGTGAGAACTAGGAAGGTTAGGTTTGGCAGGGAGGTTTTGAAAGTGAGTGAGTTGGATAAACGAGAGAAAAAGATAGAGTATCAGGAGAAATTGAAAGATGAGTGGAACGCCGTGAAAGATCAGGAAAATGGCAGTGTGGAGGAGGAATGGCAGTTCTTTAAGAGTGCTGTGGTGGGGCATGCAGAAGAGGTGTGTGGTGTGAGACGTGTGGGTGGTGGTGTAAGAAAAGGAAGGGAATGGTGGTGCGAGGAAGTAAGTATGGCTGTGGCTGAGAAGAGACGTGCATATGAAGTGTGGCTGCAGAGGAAGGATGAGATGTCATATGAAAGGTATAAGGAAGAGAGGAATAGGGCGAGAAGGGCTGTGCGTGATGCTAAAGTGGCAGCAGATGAGAGGTGGGGTAGGCGGCTGACAGAGAATTTTCAATAGAATAAGAAAATGTTTTGGAAGGAGGTAAAAAGGGTGCGAAAGTCTGGGAAGGAAGAACGAGTAAAAGCAGAGGATGGAAGGATGTTAATTGAGATGGATGCAGTAAGGAAGAGATGGGCAGAGTATTTTGAAAGATTGTTAAATGTAGAGGAGGAAAGGGTGGCTGAGACTGTGGCGGATGGAAGGGTGCAAGGAATATGTTGGGAGAGTTAAATGATTCTTTGATCAAGAAGGAGGAAGTGGAGAAGGCAGTAAAGAAGATGAAAACAGGGAAAACTGCAGGTATGGATGGGTGTGCTGTGGAATGCCTGAAGGGTGGTGGAGTAACTATTGTTGACTGGTTAGTAAGATTGTTGAATGTGTGCTTTGTGAAAGGTATGGTGCCAATTGACTGGGCAAGTGCTTGTGTGGTCCCGTTGTATAAAGGCAAGGGTGATAAGTATGAATGTACTAGCTTTAGGGGTATAAGTCTGTTGAGTGTTGTAGGTAAGGTCTATGGTAGTGTTAATTATGAGAGTTAGAGAGGGTACAGAGGGAGTAATTGGTGATGAGCAGTGTGGCTTGGGAAGAGGGAAGGGATGCATGGATCAGGTGTTTGCTATGAGACAAGTGTGTGAAAAGTATTTAGCGAAAGGCAAGGATGTGTTTTGGGCATTCATGGATTTAGAGAAAGCATATGATAGAATTGATTGGGAGGCTTTGTGGACTGTTTTAAGATTGTATGGACTTAATGGTAGGTTACTAAAAAGGGTGAAAAGATTTTATGTAAATAGTAGAGCATGTGTAAGAGTGGGAAATGCTGTGAGTGATTGGTTTCCCGTGAGAGTGGGGCTGCGACATGGATGTGTGATGTCGCCTTGGTTGTTTAATATTACATGGATGGTGTTGTAAGGGAGGTGAATGCAAGAATTTTAGGTGGAGGTCTGATCTGGTGAATGTTGATGGTGGAGAGTGGAATCTGAAGCAGCTGCTGTTTGCAGATGATACTGCACTGGTGGCTGATTCAGAGGAGAGATTGAGACAGTTGGTAGAGGAGTTTGGAAGGGTGTGTGAAAGGAGGAAATTGAAAGTAAATGAGAATAGGAGTAAAGTGATGAAGTGTACGAGGTTGGTAGATGGTAGGGAGAGAAATATAATTTTGAATGGCGAGTTGCTTGAGGAGGTAGAGTGTTTTAAATATCTAGGGTCACATGTTGCTGTGGATGGAAGAATAGATGCAGAAGTGAAGTTTAGAATAAATGAAGTAGGAAAGGTGCTGGGAGGAATGAAAAAAGTGTTTAGATGTTGTTCGCTTAGAATGGATGTAAAGAGAAGGCTGTATGAGGGTGTTGTGGTACCGACTGCGTTATATGGGGCTGAAACATGGAATATGGGTGTAGCAGAGAGGAAAAGTTTGAATGTAATGGAGATGAGGTGTCTGAGGAATATGTGTGGAGTGACGCGTATGGATCGGGTGCAAAATGATGAAGTGCGAAAGAGAACTGGAGTTGTTCGGGAGATGGCTGGTAGAGTTGAGCAGAGGGTGTTGCGATGGTTTGGGCATATGGAGAAAATGGATAATGAGCGATTGGTGAAAAAGATAACTAGATCTGATGTGAGAGGTGTAAGGCTGAGAGGAACACCATGAATAGGATGGATGGACAGTGTGAAGAGAGTGCTGGATGCGAGAGGGATGTCTGTTGAGCAAGGAAGAGTGGCTGTGCGTGACGGAAATAAATGGAGAAAAATTGTGAATGAATAAGTGATGACGCAGCCCTGAGGGGATATTCTCCCGCATTTGGTCTGATCAGCTAGTCAGGTCAGGTGCGGGTAAGGGGATAGGTCTGTTATGATGTGGCAGGGGTAAACCAGCTCTGTTGTCGGGCCATGCTGCGGATGTCGCTGATTTGCATTGCGCAGTTGACCCTTGTCCGGTGTGGTGCGGTGAGGATCTGTCCGTTCTCCCCTTTGGGGCTAAGATGCGAATGAATGTGTTTGAATGGATGAGTAAATGGGGAGTGTATCGTCCTGTCTCGGCTACCTCCCTTTCCTTGGGGGAAGCAGCCCAGGTAGATAGATAGATATATAGGTAGATAGCGTTTACATCTTTGTGTGTGTGTGTGTGTGTGTGTGTGTGTGTGTGTATACAAGAGTGTGAGCGGAATATTGCGTAAAGGTGTGTGTGTGTGTGTGTGTGTGTGTGTGTGTGTGTGTGTGTGTGTGTGTGTGTGTGTGTGTGTGTGTGTGTGTGTGTGTGTGTGTGTGTGTGTGTGTGTGTGTGTGTGTGTGTGTGTGTGTGTGTGTGTGTGTGTGTGTGTGTGTGTGTGTGTGTGTGTGTGTGTGTGTGTGAACCTCTTCCGCTCGGAGTCGTCATTTTATAATTTATTGCTGTCACCAAATGAGTTAGTTCAGCCTAGAGGAGACTGTTAGCACTGGAGAGGGTGTATATATGAGGATGTATACAGCTTTTATTTACCCATTCACTTCTAAAATATAATAATGGTCTGTAGGTAACAAAAGGAGAAATGATATCGCAATGAATAGGCTTGTTAGTATATATATATATATATATATATATATATATATATATATATATATATATATATATATATATATATATATATATATATATACACACACACACATATACATATGCTTCCAATATCACCATACTCTGCATTAATAACGTACGCTAGATTATTAACTAGCCATATCCACAAATAAATCGCTTAGGAAGAGGTGTTAGGGAGATTCCTTACCCGAGGGGAATATGAGCCTTGGAGACATATTCTGAGTGACTTGAGATTTCCTGAACGCCTTCTCCTAAGAGTTTTATTCTGCAACTTACACATCATTATCCACTTATCGATGTAAACTAAGTCGATATGAAAGCGATGTGAAGAAAATACGTGAAACAGGTAAGGAATAATTGACAGATAAACAGATGGATAGATAGATAATGGATGGATGGATTGATGTAGATAGATAGACAGACAGACAGATATAGATAGATAGATTGATTGATAGATATAGATATGGATATATATATATAGATAGATATAGAGATATAGATAGATATATTGATGGCTAGATAGATATAGATAGAGAGATGGATGGATAGAGAGATATAGATATAAACAGATATAGATAGACATAAATAGATGACTAGATAGACTGAAGGACAGATAGATAGAAAGACAGATCTATCTATCTATCTATTGGCAGATGCAACAATCCCGTAAGGGGTGGCCAATTGACTTTGAGTTATTTGTTTTAGAGGGAGGGGCACTAACCCTCCACCAACCCACTTGCTGACACGTAAGGAGCACGTATGGTTTGGTTATATGGTTACCACCCAGAGCTGTAAATGGTTTCTTGGTTTACAGGAAACCATTTAGCTTGTCACTCAATGTAAAGCCACCTGTAAGGAAAGAAAAGCAATAAAAAGTGACAGGAAAGATGGGAAAAATAGAAAGAGAGGAGGGCAGACACAGAAAAGGAATGATAAAGGCTAAGGAAGAAGTAGGCAGCACTACATCAAGTGAGTGGAGGATGGTCGCCACCACCTAGCACTGGAGCAGATGTCAGGATGTCTGGAAAGGACGAGAAATATGAACGCAATATGATATTAGTATGACGTAATATGAGAACAGTATGAAAGGACATGAAAAATATGACACTATATGAAATAATAGTCTTGAGGTGAAATTTCGTAACTTTATTGATAGATAAAAATAAGTATGGGTGGGTGGGAGTATGGATAATAATGTAGTATGAAGTAGTATGAGGAAGTATGAAATTAATAAAAAGCAGTATGAAATTAGTATGAAGCAGTATTAAATCTAGATGAAGCAGTATGAGTGTAATATGAAGCACTGTGGAGAAGTATTTTAATGTAATATGAAGTAGTATGAGGAAGCATGAAATTAGTATGAAGCAGCATGGACGGAATATGAAGCACTGAAGAAATATACTGATGTAATAGAAAGAGTATGCATCATTATAAAATTAGTATGAAGCAGTATGAAATTAGTATGAGGCAGTATTAAATTAGTATGAAGCAATATGAACGTAGTATGAAGCAGTATGAACTTAGTATGAAGCAATGTAAAGAAAATTAGTAATGTAATATGAAGTAGTATGCAGCAGTGTGAAATTGGTATGAAGCAGTATGAGTGCAATATGAAGCACTGTGAAGAAATGCGAAAGAATGAAGGTTTAAGGTGGAAATTAGTGTGAAGAAGGACGTAGGGGTAGGAGTGGGGACAGTTGATGTAATATGAAGTAGTATTCAGCATTGTTAAATTAGTATGAAGCAGTATGAACATAGTATGAATCATCATGAACGTAATGTGAAGCACTGTGAAAAAGTATGAAAGGAAGCTCAAGGTGGATTTTAGTAGCCTAGTATGAAATTAGTATGAAGCAATATGACCGTAATATGAATTGGTAGGAAGAAATATGAAAGGATGAAGGCTTAAGGTGGAAATTGGTATGAAGAAGGGCGTAGGGATGGGAGTGAGAACAGGTGATGCAATATGAAATAAGAATGAAGGAATAGGGACGTAGCATGAGTCAGTATGAACGTAATATGAAGCAGTGTGAAGAAATATGAAAGGATGAAGGTTTAACGTGGATATTAGTATGAAGACGGGCGTAGAGGTAGGAGTGAGGACAGGTGATGTAATAAAAGGTAATTCTATCCTGCACTATCCCATCCCCGTCCACATTCCACAGGTGAGAAAGCCGTCCTCACCTGGCTACACACCTGTCCTACCTGGCCTACATTTTTAGATTAATTTTACCTTCTTTTCAACCCTGTTATTTTTTTTTTTCTTATGGGGTGTGGGTATCAGTTCACTGTTTTGTGATTAATAAAATATCTGGCTATCTACCTGTCTATCTATCTGTTTGTCTATCTATCTGTTTGTCTATCTATCTGTTTATATTTATTTATCTGTCTGTCTGTCTATAACAATCTGTGCCTCTTTATCTGTCTGTCTTTCTGTCTGTCTGTCTATTTACGCCTCGCTAAGTGTCACTATCTGTCTGTCTGTTTAACTATGCCATTCTATGCATTCATCTCTGCACACTCTCTCACATTACTCACCTTGACTCACTTTCTCACACCTACTTATACCTGCCTTTCACTTTTCTCAACTGACACACACCTTTTGGTTTCAGTTTTGCTTTCCTCATTGTGCTCTCTCTCTCTCTCTCTCTCTCTCTCTCTCTCTCCCAGAGACTGTTTTCTTCAATATATCTTTCCCTCTGCCTGTGACCTCCAATTTGTTTAATGATGTGTGTCAAGCAATTTCGGAATGAACGAATTCTGATTCTGGATTTCTATTTCATTCCTTCTCTTTACACAATGACATTTTTTTTTTTTCAGCCTGACAGCCTTGGGTTCCTTCTTCTTTTAGTAAACACGTGTCACACTACACTTGTCTTGGTCACTCCCCACACCAAAAAAAAAAAAAAAAAAAAAAAAAAAAAAAGCCACACCACACCACACCACCACTGTTTGTATCACCATCACCACATCCCTACCACAATACCACACTACCACCAAATCACTCCTTGTCCTCCCCACACCTGCATTCTCTCCACCATACCTGTTGGAGAGAAGGCAGGTATTGTTATGAACGTAGGTACCCCCAACACCAGCACCTCTCCCACACCTTACCTCTCTTACAGACTATTACTTCGCACACGCACGCACACACACACACACACACACACACACACACACACACACACACACACACACACACACACACACACACACACACACACACACACATTTCCATTCCCAGCTCATATTTCTCCCTCTTGTCACAGGTTAAGGACAAGTTCTATTGGAGAATGAATAAAATTAGTGGGTGGAAGTTTTATCACGAGTCAGATGCAACGTTGAAGTGTGTGTGTGTGTGTGTGTGTGTGTGTGTGTGTGTGTGTGTGTGTGTGTGTGTGTGTGTGTGTGTGTGTGTGTATTGTGATACTTTTGCTGTTACCATGATTGATTGTTTATTATAACTTGCATTAACGTATGTGAATTTAAAATAGTATCCTTTCTCTTACTAATTACATATATTACTTTTGCTGGTAAGTTGCTTCCTCTATAACCGGTCCGCAGAAATGTAAGTACAAGAGCACATTTATCGTTGTTACTCTGATGTACTTATTTCCAGAGAAGTACAAGTAGTTTAGAAAATGTACGGTGAGCGAAAAAGGTACTATTGTTCATTTTATGCATACCTGATAAGCATGGGACGAAGAGATTTGAAACACAGCATAGTATGTGTTATTTCAGTACCATTTTTTTTTCATTCACATCAACTGAGTGGAAAATAAGACATCATTTTCACAGCCTCACTCGTAATCCATTTATGAAGGATGTATGTTGATTAGCTATTATATATTCTCTTTCTTCATTTCCTTGTTTACCTCAGAAGATCAATATGTACGTGTCAGAGAAGTCTGGCATGCCCTACTTGGTTTCCAGACCTCAGCAATACCTATAATACGGCATCATGCTCTTATGTCTCTCAGCTCTTCAACATAAAAAAAATAAATAAATAAATAATAATAATAATAATAATAATGATGATGATAATGATAATCATATAACAACAACAATAATCAAATAATAACAATAATAATAATAATAATAATAATCCATCCATCCATCCATCATCCAGTCCTACTTTGCCCCATGAGGAGCGTAGGAACCTGGGGCTAGGGAGTTGGTTCTGACATTGAAGATGAAAGCGAACAGCCTCACTCATCCCTGGGTGGCATTACGTGAGCAATAAACCCCAACCACCACTTGGATATAAACCTGCATCGGCTCAATCCAATTGGAGCGCAATAATTACCCACTAGACCACCGGGCGCCAATATTTGGTTATATGGTTGCCATACAGCGTAGTAAATGTTTTCCTGGTGTACAGGAAATCATTTGTCTTGTAACTCAGTGTAGAGTCACCCACAGGCAGAAGGTCGAGGAAAGAGTGAAGGAAAGAAAGACAGAAGAGGGAGTGTAAAGTCACCCGTAGGCAGAAGGAGAAGGAAAGAATGAAGGAAAGAAATACAGAGGAGGATGGAGGGAAATATGGATGAAGAAGAGGAAAGAGCAGACACCTGAGAGCAGCACTACATCGAGTGAGTGGATGGTGAGTGCCCCCACCTACCACATATAATAATGATAATAATAATAATAATAATAATAATAATAATAATAATAATAATAATAAAGTTTACTTGTGAGAGGCATGGTCGACCCATATGAGACACGTGTTAGTAAAGATAGAAGTATTTTTGTGTTTTGCTAGGTGTAAATTTCTCTTGAACTGAACGTGGAAAATAATTGTGTATGTTTGTGTGTGTGTTTGGGCTGTACATTTCCATATTTAGTTTCCAAAGATCGTCGAATTGTCCAGAGATTCGTAGCACAGCTGGCGCTGGAGCAGGTGCAACTTCCGCCATGGCTAGTTCCTCCATCGCTGCCGGAATCACTGGCCACGATTGGAGGGAAGTTATTGTGAATCAGAAGGAGGGTTGAACGGTACTTGACATTCCCGGCTCTTGCGATTAATGATAGGGAATCACCTGAGTCTAAAATCTTACGGTGAACGTGCCTAATATGGTTGCACCTGGCTAGCATAATTCCACTGATCACCTGGATGTAATTATTCGTTACGGCAGTACCGCGAGGGAAACACTTTCTTCTAGAACACTTTCGTCTAATCAAATGGTAATTCTTCCTATACCCATTTTACTCTGGCCTAAAATTACCATCTCTCAACCTTGAATTCTGAGTTGTCACAATAGATTAGCATTAGAATACGATGCTAGTCAGGAAGAAGTGCTGTGGAAAGGATAAAGAGCCCTGAACACATGCTAATCAAGGAACACATCAAAATTACTAACACCTGTCCACCCACTGATCAAGGAACACACCAAAATTACTAACACCTGTACACCCACTAATCAAGGAACACAGGTACACACCAAGTTCCTCTCAACTCCTTCCAGAATATCTTAGATTCGGAAGCAAGACATTGGGGGGAAAACTTCCTTGGTTCTATCGTCTTAACCTGTTTCTTATTTCTACTCATTGACATAATTCAACCACCAGTACTTCCTCGGGTTTCCTCTCTCTCTCTCTCTCTCTCTCTCTCTCTCTCGTTTACTGCCAGACTATACCATTTTCACCTTAACTTGGCCCAGATTTTCAGACTTTTTTGCAACTTATTTCACGTAGCTCAGTGGCGGAATAAGACAGTACTTCAGCTACCATATCTTTTCCATTGCACTTCTTTGTTACTAGCATTATATTCTAGTGTGAATCTAATGCTACAACTCGGCATTCAAAATAGATGGATGAGAATTTTAGAGCAGGTAGTAGTAGTAGTAGTAGTAGTAGTAGTAGTAGTAGTAGTAGTAGTAGTAGTAGTGGTGGTAGTATTGCAAGAGATATAATGCTCAGAGAGACCTTGAAGTAAAGGACACAAAGTAAAGTTAAAGATAAGGTTGTTTTATTATTACGCGACTATTCACCTAATTTACTGCATAGATAAAGCCATTCTATCTATCAGTCAGTCTATCTATATATCTGTCTATCAATCAGTCTGTCCTATCTATCTGTCTATCTATCTATCTGTCTATCTCTCCATCCATCTGTAGCCAGACATCTTAATCCCATAATGGGAGGCGGTGACTGAATCGGTAGAGAGGCGGCCAGCAGTCCTAATGGTGTATTGTAGTTACAAATCATAATAGATAGATAGATAAATAGACAGCCCTATGCGAGCCTGGGAAAAGGAAATGAGCTTGCAAATTACACTGAGGAAAGCTGACGACAGTGGCCAGTAAGGAGATGATGCAGTTAGTTGTCAGCAGTCCTCTCGTGAACAAAGCCCTAGTGACCATACACACACATACACACATACTCACACACAGGCTTCTTAAACTTTCCATCCACAAGGAACACACGTGATACGTCTCCTGTTTCACCAGAATTTAGGAAAGAGAGATCAGGAGACAAGCCATACAAGAGGCAGGTCGCAGGGAGAAGGGCATGGCAACTTGAGAGAGAGACAGAGAGAGAGAGACAGAGAGATAGCTAGCGGGACTGGACTCTATACTCCGCTCTGTGTGAGAGACTTGTTAATATTTCCAAGACAAATAAAAATAGTCCCATACTATTCTTTACCCCTCCTGTCACTACATGACAAATGGGAAAGAAGATTATCTACTACAAGCTACTCCAAGATATAAAAACCGCTCGTCCACAAGTCTAATATATATATAACTCAACCACAAAGGAACCACAAAGTCTTTTATGACAATGGACCCAGGATCGAATCCCGGCTGGGGCAGGGAACAGTTTAAGGTTTTGAATTTCCTAAAAGCAGACTTTCCTGATCTACCAGATGACCCGCCGACATGTCATAAAAATACCCCCGCTGATACCAATACATCAATCCTCTGTGAGACAGCCCTAGCATGTATTCAATATGGACGGTGGGTGTTAGCGCCGAAGTGGTGATATGTGGAGGTGTAGGAGGACTACTGGGCCTTGGGAGAGGTCACTGCCCCCCAAGAAATAGGCCCTGAAGCCTTTGCCCAGAATCGGACATATAAAAAAAAAAAAAAAATCTTCTCCATGTCGCCCTGTTCCCTGCCATTTCGCTGCCCTCCCCCCAGTTATTCTACATTCTTAATTCCTCTGCCTCTTATCCTGTATCATCCGGACATTGAGACTTATTTTTAATTTCCATCTCTTATCTCTGTTTCGCTGTCTGCCAGTCTCGTAAAGATTCTTATCTCTAAATTTCTCTCTCTTACCAGTCTGCCTGTCTGCTGCCATCCTTCACTTCGCCTTCTTAGTGTGTGTGTGTGTGTGTGTGTGTGTGTGTGTGTGTGTGTGTGTGTGTGTGTGTGTGTGTGTTTTAATGCCAGACCCTAAATAGTGATATGATAGTTCTGTGTGTGTGTGTGTGTGTGTGTGTGTGTGTGTGTGTGTGTGTGTGTGTGTGTGTGTGTGTGTGTGTGTATGAAGACAATAGTAGATGTAGTTGTGCATAAAGTTATATGGTGAGGAATCTGCAGTTATGTTTGCACTGTAATGTAGTGTAGTAATGTGATGATGGTAGTGTAGTTGTGTTAAGTGTGACAGTATGATAGTGTGACTTGCAGTATGTTAGTATGAGTGTAGAGAGCTGTAGTGTGGAGTCCGGCAGTATGGATGTCTAAAGATAGTGTGACAGTGTGGTGGTGTGATAGTGAGAGTTAGGATAGTGTGATTGTGGTGAAAGTGGTTGTGGTGTGGTGTGGATTGTGAATTGTGGTGTGGTGGTGAGGAATGGTTGTAGTGTGATGTAGTGTAGTTGTGCTGTGGTGGTGTGGAGCGTGATGCTGTGGGAGTTTTGTGTTCTCTCTCTCTCTCTCTCTCTCTCTCTCTCTCTCTCTCTCTCTCTCTCTCTGACACACACACACACACACACACACACACACACACACACACACCTACAAATACCCAGTCAACTTCCCATTCCAGTCATCTAAATATCACTATCATCACCGTCATCAACACCCCAACAATGAACAACATGTTAATTACCAGAAGCCCGAGTAATTAGCGTGATAAGGAGGCACGGTACCGGGCCTAAAGACCCTGGATCCCGCCCTAATTACCCTCATTAGCCTCTCAGTAGTGTGGCAGGCACGGTCACTAGGAGTCTTCATTACTTGCATCATCATCCTTCATCACCAGATCATTTGGGAGAGTTTGTGATTGAGGTGGTGATGAGGGTGGAGGGAGTGGCGTGTGTGTGTGTGTGTGTGTGTGTGTGTGTGTGTGTGTGTGTGTGTGTGTGTGTGTGTGTGTGTGTGTGCACTTTCGTACTGTAGGTGTAAAGGCGCTTCACTCAGGTAATTTTATTTAATTACCTCTGCCAACGAAGGCAGAGGAGGTTGTGTATTCACCTGCGTCTCTTTGTTTCCTGTTTACAAGATATTCTGAATAGTTGTTATCGACTTTCAATTATA
>NC_137069.1:24126451-24146451 GCF_032717465.1 Coenobita brevimanus
ATAAAATGGAAGAGAAAACGGAAAGAATTATACTAACTGGAGATTTTAATACAAATATAAATTGGAATACTCTAGATATAATTAGCCAAGAAAGCTGTTGGGACCAAAAGCTCCTGGATCTCGTGCAAGAGTTTTTCCTAACGCAACATGTGAGGGAAACCACCAGAAAAAGAGGACTCGATGTACCTTCAATGCTAGATCTCATATTTACTAGACAAGAAAATGATATTGACAGTTTAATATAACACCCTCCACTCGGCAAAAGCAATCATGCAGTACTAAATTACAACTTCAGGATAGCCTATGACATAGTTAACAGCAATGAAAGTTACAAAAAGAGCCTAAACTATAAAAAGGGAAATTATCAAGACCTAAAGAAGTATTTCTTAGTAGTTGATTGAGAAAATGAGCTTAGAGGACAAGATTTAAATGCTGTATATAAAAAATTCTGTGAATTTGATGAAATAGGAGTCCAGAAGTACATCCCACAGCACAAAGAAGCAGATAAGAAAATACAGAAATGGTTCAGTACAGAATGTAAAAAATCAAAAGACAGAAGAGATTTGTTGTGGAATAGATACAGAAGACACAATAGTGAAAGGGCATATAATAATTACAAACAGGCAAGAAACGATTATACAAGAATAAAGAGGGAAGCCCAAAAACAGTTTGAGGAGGATATAATAAATAAAAGTAGTGATCAACCAAAGCTGTTTTACAGCTACATCAGAAGCAAAACCAAAGTAAAAGATAAAATACAATCCATTACGGACGAGAGAATCACCTATAAACAAGAGAAAGATACTTGTGAAGCACTAAATAAGAATTTCCAATCAGTTTTTACAGAAGAAAAAAATTTTGAGAGGGACTATGTGGAACAGGCATGTCCACACATACTACCAGATATACAAATATCAGAAAAAGTAATACAGGAGGAGTTAGGTAAATTAGACAGAGGAAAAGCAAATGGTCCTGATGAAATTTCATGTTGGGTGCTACGAGAATGTGCAGAGGAGTTAAGTAAACCATTATTTTTAATTTTCAAGAAATCCTTGAGTCAAGGTAAACTACCTGATATTTGGAAGAAAGCAAATATTATCCCATTATTCAATAAAGGGAATAGACAAAATCCACTCAACTACTGACCAGTATCACTGACCAGTGTTGTAAGCAAGGTATTAGAAAAGCTTATAAGAAAAACTTGGGTAAATCATCTAGAAGAACACAGTATGATAACAGAAAGACAGTTTGGTTTCAGAAAAGGAAAATCATGTGTTACTAATCTGTTGAGCTACTATGAAAGAGTAACAGACACAATACGGGAAAGAGAAGGATGGGTGGACAGTATCTATTTAGATTTCAAGAAAGCATTTGCACAGTACCACACCAAAGACTTTTATAGAAACTGTACCATCAAGGAGGAATTCGAGGCAAACTGTTTTATTGGATGCAAGATTTTCTCATAAAAAGAGAAATGAGAACAGTACTAAGGGGAAACTACTCATCATGGAAAGAAGTGACTAGTGGAGTACCACAGGGTTCAGTGCTGGCACCAATCATGTTTTTAGTGTATATAAATGATATAGACAGTAACACTGGAAATGAAAGCTATCTAAATATGTTTGGAGATGATGCAAAACTACAAAGGAGAATTACTAACACAGACTCTTGTAAAGCGCTACAAGAAGAATTAAATAAACTTCATGAATGGAGTAATACACGGCAAATGGAATTCAATGTGGACAAGTGTCATGTAATCAAGTTTGGTAAAAGTGGAAAAAGATCTGATTGGGATTATAAGTTAGGAAATAAAACCCTACACACATCAGAAAGAGAAGGACCTAGGTGTGATTATCAATAACAGACTATCTCCGGCTGACCACATCATTGAGAAGGTACGGAACATGTATACACTGCTTGCAAATATGAGAATAGCATTCACTGTTGAGTAATTCTGGTAAACAAATCGGGGCCCTCTTTCTGGGCACCAAAATGTGAGAAATGTTTAATGTATCCAAGTCGGTATCCCTGCCGGGACACCGCTATGCAAGAATTTTCTCGGTACACAACTCGTAGGTCGTTACTCTTCCCTAAAGTTGTCTAAGTAAATCAAACAAGTCTCATAGAGTTAGGTGAAACGTAAATTAAATTTAACTCACCTACAATACTATCTTCTAATCTAACACTTCGCTAATCCCCCCTTGAATTGGCCAATTCGTAAAGGTTACTTAGCTATATGAAGAGGGAGTGATCGTTAACTGATGACGATGAGGCTGCCTGGTATAGTTGCTTGGGCAAGCTAGCGTCCTTATGGTGTATATACAATCGTGCTAACTCCACGAGAGCTAGGAGCAGAGTCCGTGAACGCGGCAAGCCCCAACACTTCATCGAATTGTGGGTTGCCAACTCTTATTTAATTACAGTACTAAATACAGTTAAATACATCATGATATTTACAGGGCAAATCTAACAAATTAATCTTAGTTCCACTTAAACTAAAGTTAGACCAAATATTCCCTTTAACTATGTAAATATCTTAATTCCACATCTGCCTTAACAGGGGAATCTTTCCCTGCTTGCCACGTCACCTATCGCGCAGACGCAGTTTAGGTCAGTGGAAAATACCACATAATTACATGTATTTACAATGCATAGTTGTCCACGGGGGTTAAATGCAGTAGCATTTAATTTATCAATAACAAGAATTATTAAAGAGAACGTCATTTCTGGGTTATTAAAACCGCTTGAACAATTAACAACAGTCTCTATTTCCTCTGCCTTTAACCAGGGATAACTATGATAAAATTAGAGAGCGCAACTGCTCTGGGGGAAAATATTTCCCACATTCACATACATAAATGAAGACATGCTAAGAAGGATAATAACAACATTCATCAGACCAACCCTGGAGTATGCATCAGTAGTCTGGAGTCCTCATCTCAAAAAACACATAGACAAGATTGAAAAAGTTCAAAGGGCCGCTACAAGATGGATACCAAGCTTAAGGGATCTAAGCTACGAAGAATGACTAAATAAACTGAATCTACCAACACTACAGGAGAGAAGGAAAAGAGGTGACATGATAATGCTATATAAATGCATATCAGGGAAGGAGAAAATAGACATAAATGATTACTTAACATATGGGGAAGCATCAGCAAGAGGACACTGCAAAAAACTGCATAAGGAGAGAGGTGATAGAGACGTAAGGAAATTCAGTTTCCCAAATAGAGCAATTGATCAATGGAATGCACCACCGAATGAAATAGTGTGTGCCAAAACAATTCACAAATTTAAGGATATGTACGATAAATATGGTTTAAGACACGGGACAGTACGAGCTTGACTTATTCCTGTAAAGATACAATTAGGTAAGAACAATTAGGTAATTAGGTAAAAACACACACACACACACACCATCCACTCACCTGCTTTATTTTTGCTGGTGTAATTCTTTTTGCTGCCACCCAGAAATCAAGCAGCGATCGTAACCTATGCCACGGCGCCATTAATTATGTTGATACTGTGTGAACGTAACTGGAAAACCCGACAGCATTTCATAATCATCGCTCACTCTCATATTTAGGCTGGGATGAATTTACTGGATTTTTTTTACTTTATATAATTATATATTTTGAAGAGGGTGATCATGCTTCCACACTGATGCTGAAGGCCTGTTATTGTTTATTCTACTGTCTGATGAATTATTGTTTATTTGTTTGCTTTTAGAGGGAGAAAGAGAGGACTGTCTTGATGTACGGTTGTTGTTGTTGTTGTTGATGATGATGGTGGTGGTGGTGCTGGTGATGTAGTTGTGGTTGTGTGTGGTCGTTTGTTGTTGTGTTGAGGTTGTTGTTGTTGTTGTTGTTGTTGGTGGTGGTGGTGGTGGTGGTGGTGGTGGTTGTCTGGTGGTGGTGGTGGTGGTGGTGGTGGTGGTGGTGATGGTGATGGTGATGTGGTGGTGGTGGTGATGATGATGTGGTGGTGGTGGTGGTGGTGGTGTGGTGGTGGTGATGTGGTGGTAGTGGTGGTGGTGTGGTTGTGGTGGTAGTGGTGGTGGTGTGGTTGTGGTGGTAGTGATGGTGGTGTAGTTGTGGTTGTTTGTGGTTGTGGTTGCTTGTTGTTGTTATTTTGTTGTTGTTGCCGGTGGTGGTGCAGTTGTGGTTGTTTGTGCTTGTCGTTGTTTGTTGTTGTTGTTGTTATTTTGATGGTGGTGGTGGTGGTGTGGCCCTAAGCCCCTTGTCCTCAGCAGCGATGGAGCAGCTGGCCATGGTAGAGGACAACCCTGGTAAGAAGGAGAGAAAGGACTCCCTCTCCTCTCCTCTCTCCTTCCCTCCTCTTTTCCTATTATCCTACCTCCTCCCCTCCCCTCCTCTCTCCCTCCTATTCCCTCCTCTCTCCCTCTTCTATCCCCTCCTCTCCCCCTCCTATCCCCTCCTCTCCTCCTATCCCCTCCTCTTCTCCTATCCCCTCCTCTCTTCCTCCTATCCCCTCTTCTCTCCTTCCTATCCCCTCCCTTCTCCCTCCTATCTCCTCCTCACTCCCTCCAATTCCTTCCTCTCTCCTCCCTAGTCCCTCCTCTCTCTTCTCTCTTAGTATGTACACAACAGCGTCTTGACTCTTGGTAGTGACCCCAACTGTTTTTCTTGAAGAACTTAGATGCGAAGTAGGACATCTTGCCGGTACGTCTTAGTCAGATCGAAAGACCAATTGAGGTATTTATAGCATATCTAAAGAATGCATGGACAGTATATTTAGAAGCCTCCCAGACCATAGAGTGAATATAACACCCAGGAATGAATAAACAAGCCCATGCACAGTGAATAAGAAAGTCTTATCTATCTATCCGTCCGTTGCCAGATGCCTTAATCCTGTAAGGGATGACCACAAACAAATCGCCTCCATGTTGCCCTGTCCCGCGCCATTTCACTGCCCTGCTCCCTGCTCACACCACCCTCTCTCATACACCTCTCCACTCCATCCCTCCATCTCATCCTTGGCCTACTCCTTCCTCTCCCCTCCTCCACCTCACTCACATACATTCTCCTCGATAGTTTCCCGTTAGAAAGTCATGCACAGTTATTCAAACTCCCATAATCACGGCATGAATAAACAAGCCTCGAAAACCAAAAAGTGAATAGGCAGGCCATACATAGTGAATAAAAGAATCGTGCATAGTTAATATATATAAATCCTTAGAATCACAGAATTAATGTAACAAAAAAAAGTATTGACACCTAATTTAGAAGCTTACAAACTCACACTCTAACAACCAAGCCTCCAAGAGCAAACAGTGAATAAACAAACAATGAACAGTGAATAATAGAGCAGTGTTCAGTGAATTAAGAACACTCCACAGCCAATAAGTGCATGAACAAGTAGTGAAGAGTGCATAACAGAGCAGTGTAGAGTGAATTAAGAACACTCCAGAGCCAAAAAGTGCATGAACAAGCAGTGAACAGTGAATAACAGAACAGTGTACAGTGAATTAAGAACACTCCAGAGCTAGAAAGTGCATGAACAAGGCCTGCAAAAGGAGTGGTGTGGTTGGTTGAGGTCTGAGGGGACAGTGAGGGTAAGTGAGAGTGGGACCGATTGGGTGACTGAAAAGGACTTGCTGGTAGGAAGGCATTGGAAGGGACGTATTGACGAGATGGAGGGGCAGAGGAGAGGAGAGGAGACAAGAAAGGAGAGGAGGGGAATATAGGAGAGGTGAGAGGAAGGAATATGGGAGAGGAGAGAAGAGGAAATAGGAGAGGAGAGAAATAAGAGAAAGTGTTAGAGGAGAGGAGGGAAAATCGGAAAGGAGAGGAGAGGAGGAAAAGGAGGGAATATTTGAGAGGAGAGGAGGAGGAAGGAGAGAAAATAGGAGAGGAGAGGGAGGAAAAGAGGAGGAAAGGAGGGAATATAGGAGGGAGAGAAGGTGAGAGGAGAAGAGGAGACAATAAGAGAGGATAGAAAATAGAAGAAGAGAGGAAGGAAAAGAGAAGTGCATAAGAGGATATGAAAAATAGTTGGAGGAAAAAGCAGAGAGAAAAGAGAGGACCGGATAAGAAGAGAGTATGAAGGGGTGGATGGAAGGGAAGTGGGGAAGGGAAGGGAAGGGAAGAAAAGGAGGGAAAGGAGAGGAAGGGAAGGGAAGGAAAAGGAAGGGAGGAGAAGTGAAGGGAAGGAAAGATAGGAAAGGAAAATGAGAAGTGTCACGAATTAGCGCGAGTGTATTTATACAAATTCGTGACTTTGTACTTTGGTGAGAAAACCACGAACTCTAGTGGTATTCCCACTGTGTATCACTCAGTTTAACTGTCCTCGTATGCACTTCGATTGGGATAGTTTTTTCAGAATATTCGTCACTGATCCAAAAGTGACTGTCCTTCTCCACGACATTAGTGTTTCACTGAGTAATTTTACTGCGTGTGTATATCGTTCGCCCTCTCTCCGTTGACCGCTGAAGTTAGGCCACACCTACTTCCGGCGAACATGGCCATCTCTTACCCCCCTTCCCAGCTTGAACTCAGTCAGCTTTGGACCACCTCGAGAGTAGGATCGTTTGTGCCCAGCGTAGAGAGCAGTGTGTCCGTTGTACGGCAATTTCCTGGATCTCCACCTAGATGGTGATCGGCGAAGTGAGCTGAGCAGTGAATAGCAGTGCTTGGTGTTCAACACATAGACACCTAGTCTTTCGTAGCTTCAGCTCTGTTCCCTCCACTGACCAGTATTTTCATTCGTTTTCTTAGCCTTAAGTCTGATTAGCTTTTGAATGAATGAGTGAGTGTATTTCCTTTGTTATTTGAATTCATGAGCCCCCCTGTGACTGTGAATTCCCTTTTTGAATTCATTTTGAGATTCATGTAAAGCAAATTTATTTTACTGTAATTAAAAAAATCACAGTTCTTTTCTCTGAGCTTAATGTAATTTAAACTCGTGTTTTCTGCACATTAAGCTTAGTTTAGTTTGCCGCTCCTAGTTTGCACAAACTCTTTACATTATTCACAACTGCTATTTAAGCCAGTTCTTCCATATTTAAACTTAAATCTGTTGTGCCAGCCAGGAGTTAAGCACCGGCAAGAACCTGTTCATTATTATTGGTATTAGTTTTTGATTGTCAGGGGTGGAGTCACTTTCTCAAGAGGCTAACAGTACTAACAACCAGCACATGTAAGCGATTAGTCTCTGCTGTGTACTGTTGAGAAAGTTTATAAAATTCTCGTCCTTAGAGATTCGGCGAAGGAAGCCAACGTAAAGTAAAACTTACTACTTGATTTTCATTAGTCAATTCCCTGTCTTTACTTTCGAGTAATATCATCATTTTATTCTTAAATTTACATTCCCCTGTGACATCTGACGACCTCGCCTGGATATTAACTCCCAGCTCTAAAGATATTAATGGAATTATACTCACTCACTCACACCTATGTATTTTTTATCATTAAAGTCTATAGGCACTATCTTACTGGTGGTTATTGATTCAGCTCTATTAATTTTACGTAATAGCTTTCCGAGTCAGTTGCATTTTTTTTATTATTTTCTTTCTCTACCAGTTTAAATAGATAAAACTGGTCACCACCAGCCTGTACATGTATTCTTTACTTTTGATTATTAGCATTTCTCTGCAAAACAGCAGTCAGTACACAGTCTTTACTCCACTCAGTCCTAGTTGAGTTAGCATCAGGGCTACTAGTCCATATGTACAGGAAACCAAAGATATGGGGCTTACCAATCCCCAGGAAATTAAAGAATATGCATTCTCACGGTATAGGTATGATCAGCAACGTGTGAATGATGCCTGTGAAGAACATAGAATTCAACGCGAACACGAGCGAGAACAGCGCGAGGAATGTGAGAGAGAACATGAATAAGAATGAGAACAACGTGAACACGAATGTGCCAAGCACGAGGCTCATGAGAAACATGAACTTGAGATGCTGAAGCTCAAGCGAGACTCCTTGGCTTCAGGCACAGGTGGTGCAGCTGACCTGAGCTCCTTGAGTGCTCTCCCAGCACATGTTGTGGCAACCCCACACCTCAATCTTCCTTCATACAAGGAAGGTGAGAGAATTGAGCCATTCATAGCTCGTTTCGAAGACATGGCACAGATGTACCAGCTGGATGAGGCAGCTAAGCAGCTCCAGTTTCTTAGCTTGTGTGAGGGTTTGAGGGCTCTGCCCTCGATATTCTCCACAGAATTCATGGAGACAATCTCACGTATGAGATGATGAGGGCTGCACTCATCAAAGCGTACGGTCTCACAGTTGATGACGCCAGGAGTCAGTTTATGAAGGCGCATCTACGAGTAAAGGAGACTGCTGTTCAATTCCTCGACCATCTTATTGCTTACTTAGATGAGTGGATGGAGAAAGATGAAACCTCTCGCACATACGAGGGGATAAATGACCTTATGCTGCACATGCAACTAGAAAAGTCGTGGCCTGCAGAGCTTATGGCTCAGCTTAACCCAAGGCGTCCCGACGACATATGGATATGTTCCCACGTTTTGTCACAGTGACACCCGACGACGTATCCATACGTTTTGCAATTGCAAGGTTCGTCATTTGCACATTTTTCAAATGTGATTTTTGGTACGTATACGCAGGCAAGGTGCGGCGAGAAGAAAAATAAGGTATGGTCCTTCTGTGTTGTCTGGGGAAGACATGAGTGATGTGGCGGGAGTGAGGAGTGAAAGGGAAAGTGGTGTGGTGGAAGTGAGCGGTGAAAGGGAAAGTGGTGGTGGGAGGGAGGCAGTGCGAGCAAGTGATGTACATGGGCAGCAGGCAGGTGAGAAGGGGCCACTCTCTAGCACGTCTTTCACCCCGCAGTATTCCTGCGTGATGTGGGGAAGGGAAGGAAAGGGAAGGGAAAGGGCAATGGAAAAGGGAGAGGGAAGAGGAGCGCAAGTTGGGAAGGGCGGCACTCTCCTCCTCCCTAACCTCCCCCACTACCTTCTCCCCACCCTGACAAGGAATATCACACCTTGTTACATTACTGATACTGTATGTGCTTCCGATAATATGACGCTCACTGTAAGAGTAAGGCCTGTACATATGCGATAATATGACTCTCAGAATAATAGTAAGGCCTGTAAGTATGTGATAACATTTATATAAAGTGAAAACGAGTGTAATGTTAGTGGAAAAGTATTATATAAGTTGAAAAATAGAGTGTAAGTTGAAACAAGTCATAGCAAGTTCACTCACTATGTTCATAGGCGATAATATGACATTCAGTATTATAGTAAGGCCTGTAAATATATGATAATTATGTAAAGTGGAACCTGGTGTAATGTTAGCGGGAAAGTATTATATAAGTTGAAAAAAAGAGTGTAAGTTGAAACAACAGTCATAGAGAGTTCACGCACTATGTACAGATACAGCTATCTTCTCAAAGTTTGACAAACATATAGTGGAAAAATCGAACCATTTGCAACACACAGTAGTAGAGATTGGGTTTTCATGTATTTCGCCAGGTGTAAATTATCTTTGGATGGAACTGGAAGATAGTTTTGACTCTCATTGTACATATGCAATAATATTACGCTAAATATAATCGTAAGGCCTGTAAAATGTGATAACAATTCTTTAAAGTGGAAACGGGTGTAATGTTAGTGGAAAAATATTATGTAAGTAGAAAAAATGAAATGTATGTTGAAAAACAGTCATAGTGAATCATATGTGACCGATTTGGGCAATTTCGCTATGCACACTCAATGGAACAATGCTTATTTCGCCTATATTTTTGTGTGAAAACCAGTATATTCTTGTCCTACATGTTATTTTACTCCAAATTAATAAATATCTTCCAATTCTGAGTGATTTCCAATATGTACCTCAACCACAGAAACTGGGACAGCAGCCAAGCGCCTTTACAGAATACAGTACCAGGTGTTTGGTGGCTCACCTGTTTTGACCATTTATAGTCTCAGGTAAGCACATTCTCTGTGATATGCCATCGTTTCTCACCAAAAGCGGAGGTGTGAGCTAAAAAAAAAAAAAAAGAAAAACAAATCCAAAATCTGCCAGGATGGGGGGGGGGTCAATGGTTGAAATTGTCCGGGATGGGGTGGGTTAAGATCTGCCAGGTAAGGGATGCCAGCCAAATGGTGGAGAAGGCGGATGCATTCTTCACTGTGTATGGGTACCAAACTCGTAAGCAACAGAACTGGAACAGGAAAGCCGACAAGTCTGGGAAGCCATCTCAGACTGAGCCCCAGCATCAAGGCCATTCTTAGAATAATGGCCAAGGTCCAAACAAACTGCAGAAGAAGAACTAGGGGCAAAATACGCAGAAACCCAATTGGAAGAAGTACAAGCAGTGCCCCAACCATCAGCAGTATCAGCCATGTGATTGACAGTCGGGACAATCCTTTTCAGCACCAGCCCTAGTGTATCGGAGGCAGGAGGCAAATGCAGCCTTCATTCCTCAACAGCAGTATGGTGGTGTCGTCCCTAGCAGAACAGGTACCCCACAGTTCACCAGTCCCTTGCAACAGTGAACCCTCCTCCACAGGTGGTCAAAGCTCCATCTCCCCAGACAGTGAGTACGACCCCTCAGGTATGTAATTCTCAGGGCACTGTGTTTGCCGCATCGTTCAGTCAGCAGCCTTATCACTGGCTGGCCGCTTCCTCCACAGTCCCTCCCACAGGTAACAGTGCCTTCCTTGTCCAGCCAGGGTGTGCGGGAGGTGTTCCTGTAAAGGTCCTGAGAAACAATGGTCCCTCAGGTTGCTCTCTCAGGCAGTCTAATTCGGCCTGAGGAGTACACAGGTCGACAGATCCAAGCTCAGCTTATTGATGGATCAGTGAGATTGCTCCCTGAAGCATGTATCCAGGTGGCATCTCCTTTTTACACTTGTACGACAGTTGCAGTTGTCATGCCAGAACTTTTGACCTAATAATAGGCAACATACCAGGTGCCAAGTATAGTTGCACTGTAGATGATGCTACTCAGACTACGGCTACAGTAACAAGAGCCATGGCCAAGACTCCAAACTGTGTCACCCCAGTGACCATTGCATCACCGCAAGATCTGATTTGTAGTCAAGATGTTGTCCAAGAAAAACAGTCTGACCCGACACTGGCTCCTGTACGGAAGAAGCAAAAGGGTTTTGTGATTAAGAATTCACAGGGAGGTCAAGCCAGGTTCCTTCGCAAACAAGGACGGCTCTACCGTGAGTCACGAACACCCCAGGGCGAGGTTCGTCTGCAGTTTGTCGTTCCCACTAAGTATCGCCAAGCAGTGTTAGAATGGGGTCATTGTTCAGCGTCAGGAGGTCACATGGGCAAAAGGAAAACCCAGGACCGTATCCGTGCTGACTTTTTTTGGTCAGGAATGGAACAGGAAATAGATACGTTTGTGAGTTCCTGCAATGTGTGTCAACGTACCACCAAGCAGGGACATGTCTTTCCTGTGCTGTTTGAATCCATGCCCATAATCTCTGAGTCAGTTGAGAGAGAGGGCAGTGGTAATGTGGGTGCAGACCTGATGTCTTGCCCGTTGGCCCCACAGGACACATTATGTCCAGGGCCTGTACATACATATGTACCGTAGGTTGAGGGGAAAGTTCAAGACCCCCGCAGTGGCAATCCAAGGCTGTGTCTGAATTACCTTGTGGTGTCTCAAGCTGTGGGCCTCTCTGAGGATTCCCAGAGAATGCACATTATCCATATGAGTGTTCACACCACGTCGGGTGTTAAAATGTGACCTGCCCAAGACTGCATATGTAGGGATTGTCAGCTTGCCAATATTAATTGTAAGTGTAGGGTTAGGTTTAACAAGTAAACTACAAGGGTCCTTTGAGATTCTATCCTGGTACTACATTTCCTGGTTAATAATGTATCCAATAAGAAAATAATGGCGACCTGGAATGTACAAAGCTTTGGCTGTCACTTAAAATTTTTGGCTAGGGCGTGCTTTTTGTAGCATATGTACTGACTACTAGGCAGAGAGAGAAAATGTAATTTAATAAAACTTGCTGGTTGCACTGACACTTCTGATGCTTCACCTTGATTGATTTCGCAGGTACAGGGTGTAGCAGTTTTGTCGTGCAGATCAGATGATCATCTCTGCCACATGCTGCCACCTCTTCTCTTCTGCCTTGTCATCTCCATTTACTATTAATTTGCATTATATCATTTTACACATATGTACAGTTACACTACAACTGTCACACCTACACCGTGTATTACATACGCCACGCTACATAACAGTTAGTTGTTAATGAATATGTAGCGAACTTTTTGCTCAGTTTGACCTGAGTACAGGATTTTTCACCATTGTTACAGAGTTTTTTCCCTCAAGCTTGCATCTAATAACGTAAATTCTGTCACTCATTGGCGACAGTGATTTTCTCCTATAGCAGGATAGTACACGCACCACAGTGTCAATCTTGTGTGACTGAGTTAGGATTTATATGTACAGTATGTACTGTATATATCATAAAATTTTTCGCAAGAAAAATTTGATTTTGATGGGGCGTGGCTACAAATTTGTGCGAGTGTATTTATACAAATTAGTGACATTGTACTTTAGTGAGAAAACCATGAACTCCAGTGGAATTCCCACTGTGTATCACTCAGTTTAACCATCCTCATATGCACTTCGATTGGGATAGTTTTTTCAGAATAGTCGTCACTGTTCCAAAAGTGACTGTTCTTCTCCACGACATTAGTGTTTCACTGACTGACTTTATTGCGTGTGTATATCGTTCGCCCTCTCTCCATTGACCATGCCTACTTCCGGCAAACATGGCCATCTCTTAACCCCCCTTCCCAGGTTGAACTCATTCAGCTTTGGATCGCCTCGAGAGTAGGAGCATTTGTGCCCAGCGCAGAGAGCAGCGTGTCCATTGTACAGCAATTTCCTGGATCTCCACCTAGACAGTGATCGGCAAAGTGAGCTGAGCAGTGAATAGCAGTGCTTGGTGTTTAACACATAGACACCCAGTCTTTCGTAGCTTCAGCTCCGTTCCCTCCACTGACTTCGTTTTCTTAGCCTTAAGTCTGATTAGCTTTTGAATGAGTGAGTGAGTGTATTTCCTTTGTTATTGAATTCACGAGTCCCCCTGTGACCATGAATTCCTTTTTTGAATTCATTTTGAGATTCATGTAATGTAAATTTATTTTATTGTAATTAACAAATTTACTTTTCTTTGAGCTTAATGTAGTTTTACTTGTGTTTTATTTTTTCACATTAAGCTTACTTTAGTTTGCCACTCCTAGTTTGCACAAACTCTTTACATTATTCACAACTGCTATTTAAGCCAGTTCTTCCATATTTAAACTTAAATCCGTTGTGCCAGCCAGGAGTTAAGCACCGGCAAGAACCTGTCCATTATTATTGGTATTAGTTATTGATTGTCAGGGGTGGAGTCACTTTCTCAAGAGGCTAACAGTACTAACAACCAGCACATGTGAGCGATTAGTCTCTGCTGTGTACTGTTGAGAAAGTTTATAAAATTTTCATCCTTAGAGAATCGGCGAAGTAGGCCAGCATAAAGTAAAACATACTACTTGATTTTCACAAGTCAATTCCTTGTCTTTACTTTCGAGTAATATCAGCATTTTATTCTTAACCCACAATGTGCCAGTGCCATTTTGAAACGGTCTGACATAATTCCACGGCCAGTGCCAGTGCCATTTTAAAACGGTTTAAAATAAAAAACACTGTGACCGCATTTATCAAGAGTCGTGGGTAAAAATTGGCAGACATGTTAGGTAACTGTTCCTCTACCATTCCCCAGGCTGTCAAGGCCATACACTCACTCGCTGCCCCCCTCACGCTCGCTCTGCCTCACTGTGCCTGTGTGCCTCACTCAGTGCTGTACATAGTGAAGGCATTTTGTAAATATTTTCATGTAAGTGTGAGTTGTAAATATTTTCTTGTAAGTGTAAGGACTATATAATGAAGTCAAGTTGTAAATACCTTCTTGTAAGTGCCAGCACTGTAGGTAATGAAGTCAGGTTGTACCTATCTTCAAGTAAGTGTAAGATAATGCATTCACAGTGAGAAAGACACGCAAATTGTGATAGATGCTGAAGTAATAAATAATCAGAAAAGTGTACTGAACATTGCTATACCTTCGCAACATAAATATCTGAGTATACCATACATAGAAAACGGCTTTCTCACACGTACGTGGTGAGCGTGAGAGAGCGGCTATACCTATATACGAGTATCCAGGACTCAATAAAACTTATTTCCTAGCCTCGGTGAGCATTTTAATGACGAAATTCGTTGTTTCCACATCAAAATCTATCATTTTAGCCAAAAAAAAAAAAAAAATCGAAAAATGGCCGACACTGGGGTGACCCATAGGGCTAAAAATCGCCGGCATGCGGCAGGTTAAATTTACATCCCCCTGTGAAAAAGTGCAATGAAAGGAAGTGAAAAGAGAGGAAAGAGATAAACGGGAAGAGAAAGGTAGGGAAGGGAAGTGAAAGGAAGAAGAAGAAGAAAGGGAGGAGAAGAGAAAGAAAGTGTATGAAAGAGATTAGAGAGGGGGTGTAAGGAGGACAAGTGAAAGGAAGGAAAGGGAACGGAAAGAAAAGGTAGGGAAATTATTTAGGTGACCGGAGGGCAGTGGAGATGGGGGGAGAGGGAGACCGAGGATGAGATGAAGGGATGAGGTGAGGAAAGGCACATGAGGGAGAGGTGGGTGTGAGCTGGGGAGAGGACAATCAGATAGTAAAGGAGAGGGTGACATGGAGACGATTCTTTTGTGGCCACCCTTTTCGGGATTGAGGCGTCTGGCTATAAACAGATAGAGAGATAGATAGATGGATAGGTAGATAGATAAATAGATATAGATATTTCCAAAGCCTCAGTTATTTCCTCTTTTCTAGGGAAGCAGTTGACATAACAATTGAAAATGTAACTTGCATGATCTGTGACCTTAACCACTGACCTGAAATAGGTTGGTGATTAGAAGAGAGAGAGAGAGAGAGAGAGAGAGAGAGAGAGAGAGAGGATGGCTGTGATTCAAAGTTTCGACAATAGCCACTTCATCCTGTGGTAGGTCTCCATATTATAATTATGTAACTACAATCGATATGTAACAATTATGTAGCGACAAACGATTGCATTATGTTACACTAACTACAATTATGTACCTACAAACGATATGTAACAATTATGTAACGACAAACGATTGCATTATGTTACACTAACTACAATTATGTACCTACAAACGATATGTAACAATTATGTAACGACAAACGATTGCATTATGTTACACTAACTACAATTATGTACCTACAAACGATATGTAACAATTATGTAACGACAAACGATTGCATTATGTTACACTTTGCCAATTATGTAACAGTTGCATTAACAAGATGTAACTTTTATGTAACTTTAACTACAATTATAAGGCCAAGACACTTATGTAATAGTTGCATTAACAAAATGTAACTACAATTATAAGGCCAACACAATTATGCATTAACACAATATTTAGTAACAATTCATAAAATGTTACAATTATGTAGTACCACAATGTTAGTACAATATTATGTCATACAATTATAGCACAATTCTATATTACCAGTATCATCATACAAGTTAGATGAAATATTAGACATTACTAAAGTGATAACTCAAATATGTAATGTATAACTTAGCAGTATTACCATTGCACAATTATATTGCATTTATTCAAATATGTATACAACTTGTTTAAATGTAATATTACTGAATAATCACTATTTACTATGAATAATATATGTATACAATATTCATACAATTATGTTACTTTACAATATTATGTATTTCACTTAATTAGCTTATAAGTTCATTATAATGTATATATAATATGTATTAATATGTTATGACTATTAAATGTCGATGGTACGCCATTTTTGCGCGGCCGAGCAATGTGGTAGGTCTCCATATTATAATTGCAAATCATACTAGATAGATAGATAAATAGATAGATAGAGAGACAGATAGAAGCAGGAAGTCAAATGATGAGAAGGTGTTGTGTCTGCGAGAATCGAGCAGTGCTAAACATGCTTACACACTCTTAACACTGAGGAAAGCTGACGACAGCGGCCAGTAAGGAGATGATGCAGTTAGCTGTCAGCAGTCCTCTCGTGAACAAAGACCCACGAGGAACACACGTGACACACCCCTGCTACACCAGATTTAGAACAGGGAGGAGGAGAAGGAGACAGGCAGGAGGTCAAGAAGAGGGATGACCCAAATGTCATTTATGACATTTGGTAGCAGCGAACGTATACGAACCTCGTCTACGAATCAACATTAAATTCCTACAAAATATCAAGATTGAAAACAACCAACAACATCAGCTCCTGACAGTATTCTCTCCATCCAGCCCCCTCCGTCTCCAAGATCATTACGCTGATGCAGAGGTCAAGAGATCACTCGACGCCTTGCAAGTAGCTTAACGACAAACCAGCAAATCTGCGGACATCGTCTCCGAATTAAAAGCAAATTTCTACAAAAAGCAACCGAGACTCTACAAGATTAGCTTCAGTTCTACATTGAATCCTACAAAATACAGCCTACAGTGCAAATAGTCTACAAGTCTACGACGAATAAGCGAACTACAACCATCTACAATCAACTACAATTAACAACTCTACGTCTTCTGTATAATCTTCTACACGCACCTACAAGAAGCGGCAGTCTTCATCCTACAACGAGTAAATCACAAGAAAAAAAGGACCAAGAATACATCAAGAAAGAAAGAAAACAAACAAACAAACAAACGGAGAGTGAGAGACGACTCACAACTCATAACCACCAGACCTCACCCTCCTCTCTCTGCTACATCCACCCAACCCCCACCGCTTACGCAGATGTGAAGAGGTCAGGACGACGAAGCAAACACCAAGTCCATATTCACAACTCATCTTACTCACTCGTCTTCACTCAAGTTACTCATCGCTACTCATTCACTCACCACAGCTACCAGTGTGGGAAGCCGACGTCACCATGTGCTGAGACGACAGCGCGCCAATCAACCCGCGAAGGACAACGCTATCACCACGTGCAATACCACTCACACCATTTCCCATCACGGTAAAAATTAGTGAGTTAAATAGTTACTTCATTCATACAATACACAGTGATAGACAATAAGCTTCTGCACAAACATATAAAACGTGCTGTATAGTTACAGTTTAAATACACATACTTACTTCCGTTATCTGCATAACTCAAACTAAATAATCACCAACAATAAATATTCTACACTGTATATATTCATTCATTTATTATAACATTTATTTTCTACCAACGAGTGTTACCATTTATACCTACGTAAAATACGTGTTTCATACATACAACTATACATTATTATATCTACAAAGTGATAAAGAAAATATACAATCACAGTTACTCAGTGAGCAATTAAAAGAACTGCATTAAACATTTATTAATTAAAACTACCTAGTGGAAACATATAAATTAAGTTACAAGGTAAACTAGAGAAAAAAAAAAATGGCCAACACAAATGACGTTAGCAAGAGTGAACATCTTCAACATAATCATGAAGACAATGATTTCCACACAGTGCTGACACACATATTACTCACAATAGGTACAGGTGAACAACGAGTCGGTGTATATAGTTAATACTGTATATATGTATATATTTTTTTATATAAAATAACAAAATATGGGACTATATAATATCGTTTTCAATAATATCTGTGCAATATAAACTAAACTTTAAAAAAGTATCTCAAGGAAATTAGTCAGCAATTATGCAACCATGAACAACATGGAAAAAAGCGTACACAAGCAAAGAAAAACAAACTATAGAAAATCAATACATACAAAAAAAAAAAAGAAAAAAAAGAGAAAAAAAAAGAAAAAAAGAAAGAAAGAAAGGAAAGTAAAAAAAAAAAAAAAAAGAGAAATAGAGTAAGATCACATAACAAACAAATGAAAATAAGTGTAAATGTTACTACATAAGTCAAAATACCACATAAATTACAAACAAAAAAAGCAAATTGTGTCTCCACAAACAAGTGGCATGATACATAATCACTATCATCGACCGCAGCATATGTTAGGACTGCAGTTATTACAATTATGTTACTCCATATTACAATTATGTAACTACAATCGATATGTAACAATTATGTAACGACAAACGATTGCATTATGTTACACTAACTACAATTATGTACCTACAAACGATATGTAACAATTATGTAACGACAAACGATTGCATTATGTTACACTAACTACAATTATGTACCTACAAACGATATGTAACAATTATGTAACGACAAACGATTGCATTATGTTACACTAACTACCATTATGTACCTACAAACGATATGTAACAATTATGTAACGACAAACGATTGCATTATGTTACACTTTGCCAATTATGTAACAGTTGCATTAACAAGATGTAACTTTTATGTAACTTTAACTACAATTATAAGGCCAAGACACTTATGTAATAGTTGCATTAACAAGATGTAACTTTTATGTAACTTTAACTACAATTATAAGGCCAAGACACTTATGTAATAGTTGCATTAACAAAATGTAACTACAATTATAAGGCCAACACAATTATGCATTAACACAATATTTAGTAACAATTCATAAAATGTTACAATTATGTAGTACCACAATGTTAGTACAATATTATGTCATACAATTATAGCACAATTCTATATTACCAGTATCATCATACAAGTTAGATGAAATATTAGACATTACTAAAGTGATAACTCAAATATGTAACGTATAACTTAGCAGTATTACCATTGCACAATTATATTGCATTTATTCAAATATGTATACAACTTGTTTAAATGTAATATTACTGAATAATCACTATTTACTATGAATAATATATGTATACAATATTCATACAATTATGTTACTTTACAATATTATGTATTTCACTTAATTAGCTTATAAGTTCATTATAATGTATATATAATATGTATTAATATGTTATGACTATTAAATGTCGATGGTACGCCATTTTTGCGCGGCCGCGCAATGTGGTAGATCTCCATATTATAATTGCAAATCATACTAGATAGATAGATAAATAGATAGATAGAGAGACAGATAGAAGCAGGAAGTCAAATGATGAGAAGGTGTTGTGTCTGCGAGAATCGAGCAGTGCTAAACATGCTTACACACTCTTAACACTGAGGAAAGCTGACGACAGCGGCCAGTAAGGAGATGATGCAGTTAGCTGTCAGCAGTCCTCTCGTGAACAAAGATCCACGAGGAACACACGTGACACACCCCTGCTACACCAGATTTTAGGAAAGAGAGAGTAGAAGGAGACAAGCGACCCTAGAGAGAGGTCGAGACGGAGATTAGCCTTAGAATAGAAAGAGAGAGAGATAGCGAGACAGGGAGGTAGCTACCCGGGACTTATACTCTTCCCATGGGAGAGACCTGTTTAATATTTCCAAGACAAATAAAAATAGTCCATACTATTCTTTACCTCTCCCGTCACTACATGACATCTGGTGGGGAAACTACTACAAGATATAAAAGCCGCTCGACCACAAGTCTAAAATATACTTCTCTACAAGTAACTACAAAGTCTTTATGACAATCCAACGAGCAGCAGTCAAACAGTTGAACGTAATGTCTTTCTTGACCTTTGCTAAATATAATTGTCTGAGAAGAAGAGGAACTGGAAGAGGAAGATGAAGGCGAAGAGGAAGAGGAGAAGGAGGAGGAAGATGAAGAGGAGGAGGAGGAGGAGAAAAAGAAAAAAAAGAAAAAGAAAACAGAGAAAAAGAAAAAAAAAGTAGACGAAGATAAAAAAAAGAAAAAAGAAGATGAAGAAGAAGAAGAAGAAGAACGAGGAGGAGGAGGACGACGACGACGAAGAAGAAGAAGAAACAACGCAATGACTCAGTGATATTCTCATTTCCGGGCAGTAAACTCTCAAACTAAAACTTGGGCAAAAGAGAAAGAAAAAAAAAACAAGAACAAGTTAATATTTTGACAACTATAACTCATGATATTGAAATCAAATAAATAAA
>NC_137069.1:24151451-24166451 GCF_032717465.1 Coenobita brevimanus
GTCTTGAGACTGATTATATAGTAGTCGTAGCCGAGTAAATATGTGAGGGAGTAACTTCAGTTCACTTGTAGTCGGTGACAGGAGAAGTTAAAGATGGATATTGTGTCTTGACTGTCGTTTACCTTCAAAGGGAAAGTTCAAGTTGAACACTGTGTGTATTACACAGGAGCGTATATATATGCTAGATAAGTTCTCGCTGGATCCCTCTTCTCTCTCTCTCTCTCTCTCTCCCCCGAAGCTAGCCTCCTTCTTTTGTCTAATTCCTCCTTTCTTGTCTAGGAGGGCTTGTGTCACGTGTACTGGACATGTGTGAAGTTTCTAGAAGCCTGTGTGTATGTAGCGTTTCCGGTGCAGTTCTGGCAATCCTTTACTGAAATCTGCAAACGCATTTCCTTTGCCACACCTAGCTTGACTATCATTTTTCCTTTAAGACTACACATTTGTGGTCCTATCTGTTATGATTTGTATTATTATAATATGGAGTCCTGACACTCACACAGGTAACACCATCCTCATTCAGCCACCTTATTTAATAAAAGGGACAAAATTTATAACATTAGACAAAATTTTTCGCAGAATATCGGGTGTTTAGACGGAGGGGGAGGGGGTATGGAGAGAGAGAGAGAGAGAGAGAGAGAGAGAGAGAGAGAGAGAGAGAAGGAGAGAGCAGAAGAGGGAAGACGGGGAATGGAAGGCGTTGTGTGAATGAGTGGGAGGGAGGGAGGAAGGAAGGAGGAAGCGGGTTAGGAAGGAAGTAAGCGAGAGGAGGGAGGGACGTCAGTGGGAAGAAGGGAGGAAGGAAAAGAAAAAAGGTAGAGAGGGATGGAGGGAAGGAAGGAAGGAAGGGGGTTAGGGAGGGAAGGAGGAAAGAGGAAGAATTTGAGTGAGACAAGTATAGACAGAGAACGGGGGAGAGAGGCAGGGAATAGAATGGGAGAGGAACAGAAAAACGGGAGAGAGACAGACAGTGAGAGAGAGAGAGAGAGAGAGAGAGAGAGAGAGAATTGTACATGAATCACAGAGACGAAATATTGTGAGAGAAACTGATAGAGAAATAGAGAATGTATTTGCAGCTATGTAGGCAGCGTTAGACAGACGAAGCAGCAGCAGCAGCAGAAGAGAGAAAGAGCTTCAAGTAAAGAGTACTATTCCTCAAGGAGTATAGAGAAACATCAAGAAAAAAGAAGGAACAAGATGGTAAGGTCAAGGGTCCGTACTCTCGCCGATTCAGGAAGCTCTCTAGCACCTCTTCCTAAGCGATTTATTTTGCTTATTACATCTTACCGTCCTCTATTGTATTGCTTAAATCATTCTAATATCACCATACTCTGCATAAATAACGTACAATTCATTATTAGCCAGTCGTGTCCAAAAATAAATCCGTATTGAAAAGATGTCAGGGAACTTCCTTAACCTCCGGGAAAACAAACCCAGGAGAGACCACAACCACTTACAAGAAAAAATTAAGAGGCTCGAAATTTTACGTGAAAAGTCTTGAAGAACTTATAAGGTGAGTAGCCATCAAGCAACTAAACTGAAACTTTGTATAGGTAAAGAGCTAACATTTATTCTAAGATATTCTAACTGAGAAGGATTTAATAAAAGAAGTGGCCAGAAGAGCAGAAGATATTTATGCAAAGCTGAACAGAAGTAATAAAAAAATGAGAGAATCTGCCCAGGTAGTTGAATCAGTGAGCATAGTGATCCTCAGCATTATTTAAGATTTAAAGGAAGTATTAGGGGAATAAAGAGGGGTAAGGAGTGGTGCTCTCTCTCTCTCTCTCTCTCTCTCTCTCTCTCTCCCCTTGCAACAGAGAACAACAAGAGCGAGAAATAAGGTGGATGGGGAATGGCAAGGCGGGAGATTGGAATAGCCGAGTGGAAGGAAAGAGGGTAAAAATGGAGAGTGGAAAGGCATGGATGAGAGAGAGAGAGAGAGGGAGAGAGAGAGAGAGAGAGAGAGAGAGAGAGAGAGAGAGAGAGAGAGAGAATGTGAGTGTAAAACATATGAGAAGGACGTGGGTAAGAGAGAGAGAGAGAGAGAGAGAGAGAGAGAGAATGTGAGTGTAAAACATATGAGAAGGACGTGGGTAAGAGAGAGAGAGAGAGAGAGAGAGAGAGAGAGAGAGAGAGAGAGAGTTAGAACTGGTAACGGAACGAAACTGAGTAAAAATGGAGATAGGGGAATAGCAAGGATGAGAGACAGACAGACAGCCAGACAGACAGCAACAGAGACAGATAATAGACATGACATGTTCGTCTCCTTGGTTACATGTTTCATGGACAACCAACAGATCATGTCTCAATTAATCTGGATCCCGTGCGTGTTTCCCTTAATATCCTCTGGTCAAACACGAACGCCAGTAACTTCAGCAGATTAGGCTATTGTCTCCAGTAACCCTTTTCGTCACACTTTTCTGTGTGCGAGTCATTCTGCACATTAATCCTCCGTATGGTCTTGTTGGGTACTGATGCAGTCTATGTCGATATTGGAACGATGGAGGGAACATCCAGTACTGTGGTTCTACAACCTTTCCCTAGCACTTCTTTATGACTAGTACCATATTAGACTGTTATCTCTTGTCATTGGTCAACGTTGATGATGGAGAGATGGCAATTTTACGCCAGGTTAAAGCTAATGTACTATTTTACACCAAGGTAATGTACTGTACCTAAATCTGTACTCCTCTTCCCGTACAACTTAAATATGTACATGTACTTAACTCGAGCTTTACTAAATCCTGCTTATGTTACCAAGGTCTCGAGGTGGCTTGGGAATTTGAGGGAATGGTACTACTGTACTACTACTACTACTACTACTACTATCACCACCATCACCACCACCACCACCACCATCATCACCACTACTATTACAACTACTACCACCACCACCACCACCACCACCACCACAAGCACTACTACTACTACTACTACTACTACTACTACCACCACCACCACCACCACCACCACCACCACCACTACTACTACTACTACTACTACTATTTTTACATTACCCTGCTATCAAACCCCCTTCATGATGGACGCAGCTCTAGCATTTTATTCCATCTAACGCCAGACGATTTTATTCAGCTGAGAGTGAGTCATAGGCGCCTGAGCGTATAGTCCGTTCACTTTAATTTGGCAGAGATTTTCGTCCTTTTGCAGCTTATTTCTCGTAGCTCAGTGGCAGGATAAGACAATGCTGCTGCTCCTCCACCTCCTTTCCATAGCACTTCTTTGTGACTAGCACCCTATTCTGGCGGTCATTTCTCGCTAAGATCTCGACGTGGTGGAGTATGTAAAGGAATCTCTCTCTCTCTCTCTCTCTCTCTCTCTCTCTCATAGCCTTCCTATTCTCTTTCTTCTCCTCTCTTTGTTCACTTCATTTTATAATGTAATTCTTATTTAACATTTGTTTTTTATTTACCTGGTCTCTCTCTCTCTCTCTCTCTCTCTCTCTCTCTCTCTCTCTCTTTCTGTTTCTCACAATCTAAATCTGTCTGTCTCATTCTAATTCGTGTTGCATTTTATATCTGTCTCTCATTCTGTGTCTCTAACCCTGTCTCTCTCCCTATCTGTCTCTGTCTCTCCCACCCTAACTCTCACCGCCATCTATCTCTCATCCTGCTTCCCTATCTCTGTCTCTCCCTATCCTTCTCTGTTTCCTCCCACCCTGACTCTCACCGTCATCTGTAGGACAGCACGAGCAAGAAAGATGGATGTGACAGTGGACGGGAGGAATTTAGACCTGAATGGCTTGGAAAAATAACTTGTGTACAAAGAAACTAGAATTAATACATCTAACTTCCTTGATTGCAAAAAAAGACACTCGTACCTTCAAATCAACTGTTGGAGAGGAAGTTATAATTGCAAAGTAACTGGGATTTACTGTTCAGGATATTTAGGTGCAGAAGACAAGTTTGGTTACGTGTCAAGTTATTCAGGCTTTGCTGCACACGATGTAAGATGATGATGATGAGGATGAGGAGGAGGAGGAGGAGGAGGAGGAGGAGGAGTAGGAGGAGAAGGGAGAGAATGAGGAGGAGGAGGAAGAGAATGAAGACGAGGAGGAAGAAGAAAAGGAAAAGTTAGAAAAAGAAGAGAAAGACGAAGGGAAAGAAAAAGAAGAAGAAGAAGATGATGAAGATGAAGATGAAAAAGAAAATGAAGAAGAAGAAGAAGGAGAGAGAGAGAGAGAGAGAGAGAGAGAGAGAGAGAGAGAGAGAGAGAGACTAAATATTCCTCTCCAAGGCTAAATTATGTTGTAGTCACACTAAATTTCGATCTAGCCACATGTTGGATTTAGTTCCAGGAAAATACATGTTGCTTTCTGCTCGGCTGTTCACACGGGGGAGGAAATATGCGACAAAACTCCATGGCTGCAGATGAAAGTGATTTGTGTGTGTGTGTGTGTGTGTGTGTGTGTGTGTGTATGTGCAGAAGTTTGGTTATGCATGTATGTAAATATAGCTGTATATTAGTGTGTGTGTGTGTGTGTGTGTGTGTGTGTGTGTGTGTGTGTGTGTGTCCCTGGGGAGATGGGAGGAACAGGAAAAAAGAGAGGGAGGGTGGAAAGGAAGAGGGAGGAAGGGGAGAGCAAAAGGTAGCTAGTATGCTGAAGAGAGAGAGAGAGAGAGAGAGAGAGAGAGGGGGGGGGGAGAGAGAAGAGGAGGGAATAAGTGTTTTAAAATACTGAGAAGGAGAAATGGAATCCGAAGAATGTGTCGGACGGGAAAGGGAGAGGGGAAGGAGAGAAGGTGAAAGGTAGGAAGTAGGAAGGCGGGAGAGGGAGCAGGGAAGGGAGGAAGAAAAAAACTGAGGGAGGGAAAGAGGGGGACGAGATGGAGGGAAAGGGAGAGTGAGAATAACTGGGGTCATGGGAGGGAATCTTGGGTGGGGAGGGGGAGAGAAAGAGAAAGAGAGAGGGGAAAGGAAAGGAATAGGGGAACGAGGAAAGAGGAAGTAAAGGAAAGGGACAATGAGACAAGGGGAAGGAAAAGAAACGGGAAGGAGAACAATAAGGAACTGAACAGTAAAGACGAGTTCATGAAGTCAGAAGGATAAAACCTACTGATATTTGATATAATGGAAAATAAAAATGAAGAAGAAGAAGAAGAAGGAGAAGGAGAAGGACTAGAAAGGAATACGGCAAGAGACCTTACGGTCCTTTCGAGGCTGTTTGTTACAGAGTAGACTATGACTACGAGATGTAATTCTACATGTTAAAGGATGAGGATAATAAAAGAAGAAGGCTCCCCCGCCTCCAAATCCAGTTAAAACTGGCAGAAAAAAGTGAGAAGGACAATCATGCAATATGCAACAACTGACATGGAAATTTCATAAGAAAGACTGGAAAGGCAAAGTTACATTCTATAATACTTTACCTACAAGCTACCAGTCTGAGTAACCTGAAAGAGAAAGTAATAATGTAAAATGCATGATCAAAAAAATTAATAAGGCGTGACATCACGTAGGGGTAGACACAGTGTGGAAAATGCACAGTGTGGATGTTCAGGGGTGGTGGACCAGCCTTGCTTGGCACTTTTAAGGTAGGCAGCAGTCAATCAGGCCCCAGTTCCGTTCACTCGACTGAGACAAGGAACTTCCCCAAGCGGAATAAGCACACAAGTTACCTCCTGAAGCAGTGACCCCTGGCACATTAAAAACATATTCAGACGGTAGTCACTTAACTATCAGGGACCCTCAATGATCCAGAGCCCGTCACAGGTCGAGAGTAAGAGTAGTGACCATTAACTCAGGGCTCTCTGTGTATATCTTAGTCTGAAATTATACTACTTTATTTGCATTTACTAAATTGGTAAATATATAATGATGTGACGCAACGTTATCTACGGGTACGTTAAGTTTATGGGGTGTCTTGTAGACAGGAGGGGAATGAATTTATGCACAACTGGTAAAGTCAGTTATTCGGACAGAAACTGAGTCAGGTGAGGACTCTCGTGCAAGTACTTGTCTATTTTGTTTTTAAATGTCTTAACTGAGATATTGTTCATGGTATCTGAGAGTAATCTGTCCCAGATATTTATGACTCTGTTGAAGGAACAAGTATAATGCTGCATGGGATTGGAAGCGCTTCCCGATAATTTTGCAGCCATTCCTCCTGGTTTGACTCGACCAGTCTATTTTAGAATATTTATTCATGTCTAAGTTGTCATATCCCTTCATGATTTTGAAAACTTCGATAAGGTCACCTCTTAACCTGTGTTTTGTTAGGTTAAATAATTTAAGTTCTTCAAGGTGTTCCTCGTATGGTTTGTTTCTCAGTCGTGGTATCAATTTTGTAATTCTTCTCCGTATTTTCTGTAATTTTTCTATGTCCTTTCTGTAGTACAGAGACCAGAACTGCACAAAATACTCGAGATGGGGGCGCACTAGCGAGTTGTGCAAGGTAAGTATGACTTTTTCCAATTTAATCTATAAAGGGCGGTCAACATTCCCAAACGTCTGCTAAGGAAAGGGCAGCTGAAGTTCCGGAATGCATTCCTATTCGGGCCTACTACATGAAACAAATGGGAGATATGGCAACAGTGCCTTTTGGGACGTTCATGTATCTCACAACACCACCTTGAATCACTTCAGGTTGATGCAAGTGGCCTTAAACAACAGAGGAGGTGTGTTGTGTGCAAGAATTCAGCGAGACTCCCAGGTAAATGCAGAGATGTGACCACGTGGTGCCCTGAGTGGGGTGAGGGTCTCTGTATTAGTTGCTTTACAGAATACTTCACACTAAAGACAAATTAGTGTGAACAATTGTAATATACAAATTTACATATTACTTACATAAGATTATAACTAGAGATGCAAGATAAGAACTTTACATTATAATATAGCTTGTAATGTTCAAAGCACACCACGAAGACACAGAACAGTGTACATAATCTAAAAATAATATATTTTAGGCTGCTGTTACAAATAAGAGCAGAAAACAACACTCTCTTCCTGCCTGCTCTCAGTCACGTGCCAATGAGAATGACCCTGGCACACCACTAGCCCCCTCATTCACCCATCACCACCACCCAGCCTGCATGCAATTTGAAGAGAGTAACATCATTTTCTTTTTTCAACTATTCTGATCCATTTATGCACGTTTTGTCTGATTTCATAGCACTTTATTCCAAAATAATCAGTCCCACACGGATGTATAATTCAAAAGCAGCCATCCGTTTAAGGGTTAAACTCAAACGTTCTTCCAAAAAAGAACACCAACTTGTTTGAAATTTTTACCGCCGCAGTGAACTGCTTACTCGGATGTAGGTCATTTGATATTATCACTCCAGGATCCTTTTCATTGTCCATGCTTGATAAATGGATATTGTTCATTTTGTAATTCTCACGAACGTTGGTACATCCAATATGAAGTACTTTGCATTTTTCTATGTTGAATTCCATTTGACATTTTTAGGCCCAGCTTGCCAATGTATTGAGGTCATTTTGTAACTGATGCCACTCTAACATTGAAGTTACTCTACTGGTTATTTTAGTATCGTGTACAAAATTGGATATTTTACATTTTAAACCCTCATCTGTGTCGTTCATGAAGATAATAAAAAGTATCGGTCCAAGTACTGAGCCCTGGGGAGCCCCACTAATCACATTACGACATTTGGATTCCTTTCCGTTTATCACAACTCTCTGTTTTCTGTGTGAAAGCCAGTCTTGCAACAATTTCTGTGTACAGTATTTTCTCTGTAATTCCATAGGCTTCTATTTTGCTTATGAAATGCTTGTGAGGGATAGTGTCAAATTCTTTCTGAAAGTCGAGGTAAATTATAATATCTACTGCTCTGGACTCGTCACATCATTTGTAAATACCATGGAAGAAATCCGGTAGTCAAGCATGAACATCGATGTCTGAATCCATGCTGTGAGTCTTTGATTATATCATTTTCTTCTAGATAATTAACTACTTTATCTCTTATGATTATTTCCATTAATTTGCACACTACTGATGTTAAGCTGATTGGTCTGTAATTTCCTGGGAGCGACTTATTTCTTTTTTTGAAAATTGGTGTTACATTTGCTGGTTTCCACTGACATGGGACTTTCCCAGTATTTAATGATTTATTGAATAAGACAGAGAGTGGCAGCCATAACGCATTTTTTGCTTTTCTGTGAATTCTCGGTGATATTTTATCAAGGCCAGGGATTTTGTTTATGTCTGTACTATTCATAGCTGAAAGGACATTGCATTTGTTGATAGTGTAGTAGTGTAGTTACTGAGGATGGTGCTATTTGCTTGGATTATGGATGACAGTAGGCTTCTGGTAGTGTTTCCTGCTGTAAAAACAGAAGCAAAATACTCGGTAAGAATGTTCTCCATTTCAACCTCATTTTCTGTGTTTGCCTTTGTTCGTTTCTAGAAGGCCTGTTGATGTAGTCATAACCTTTTTTTCTTTCTAATGTAACTGTAAACTTCTTCTGGATTTGGTTTGAACGTATTAGCAATGTGGATATCCAGTACTCTCTTGCTTCGTTTGATTTCTGTTCGATCCCTGGCTTAGATTATCGCACTCTAATTTGTAATCATTACTTTGTGTAGTTTTATATTAATGGTAAGCATGTTTTTTGGCTATTAGGCTACTTTTAATTTCACTGGACCGCCTCTTCCGTTTACTATTAATAGCTGGACACCTGATACGTAGTGGTACACATGACTTTACCGTTTCATTAAATTTTTTTGTGAAAATTTTCCATGTTTGGTTTATGTCATCGGTTTCAGTCATGTGATTCCAAACTGAAGTTGTAAGCAGCGCTCAGAGTCTGGCGAAATCCGTTCTGCAATAGTCTGGGACTGTTTCTTTGCTCTCTTTTTTATTAACTTTTTCAGTAGTAATAATAGACTGTATAATTCGATGATCGCTGGAACCAAACTCAGGTCCGATTTCAGCGTTGTTACCTAGGTTATCATTTGTAGTTAAAAAAAAAGAGAGAAGGAGAAGAAGGTGAAGGAGAAGGGGAAGAAGGAGAAAGAGAAGAAGGAGAAGAAGGTGAGACAGGAGTATGGAAGCGAGAGGATAGGGCAGGAGGCAGAGGGGAAGGGAGAAAATAGGAAGAAGGGAGAGAAAGAGAGAAAAAAGAGGGTGAGTTAAGAGGGAGAAGGGAGAGAAGAAATAGAAGAGGGAGAACAAGAAAGGGAGGAAAGAGAAAAAGCAGGATGGGAAGAGAGAGGGGAGGGAAGAAAAAGTAAGAGAGGACATTAAGAAAGGGAAAAATATATATATATAGAAGGTGACAGAGGGGAGAGAAAAGGGAGAATATAGGTGGGGGAGAGCAAGGAAAGGAGGAAGGGTGAAAGGGGTGAGAGAGGGAAGGGGGTAGTAAGAAAATAGGAAGCGAGGACGGCAATATAGCCAAAAAAATAAAGGCTAATGAGTGGACGGCTGGGTGATGGGTAGTCTTGTAAATAATCTGCCGTGTTACTTAATCCGAGCCAACAGACGATTTATTCAGCTGAAAGGGAGTCTGATAGTGAAGGTGTAGATGGGGGGGCTTGATCTAACCCTCCCAGTTTTATCCGTGTGGCTACTAGACGGTTTTTTCAGCTGAGGAAGAATTGGCTTGTTAGGGGTGGGTTTAATGAGGGCTTAATTAAACCCCTCCAGGTGAGACAGTCCCTTAATCTTACTAGCCAGAGGACGTGGTGGCTATATTATCCCTGGTATTACCAGTCGATTTAATTTAGCTCAGAAAAATCCCCCCTAGTATTAAGGGTACCCTCTGCAGAAAAAAATCGTCTTCCTTGAGCTGAGGAAAACCGTCTGAAGCTCCATAAGCCTCAGCAAAAAATCGTCTTCTGGCTAAAGGAGGATAATCTGTAGAGCCCCAGGGACATTACTTTTTTTTTCCTTAATCCAGACGGTTTTATTCAGCTCAGGAAAGACGATTGGAAGTGGAGGGGTTAGGTGTAGCGTTAAAAAAATAAAAATAAAAAAAAAATAAACTTCGGTTCGAGATGTTTTTTTTTTTTTTTTTTTCCGGTTTTTTACCATCCGTCAGGACGTGGATTTCTCTCTCTCTCTCTCTCTCTCTCTCTCTCTCTCTCTCTCTCTCTCTCTCTCTCATATGCCACACTCTGTATATAAGCTTAACAGTCCGTTCCCTAAGATCCAGCAGTCCTCCAACGTACCGCACATCTCCACATGTCACCACTTCGGCGCTAACACCCACCGTCCAGATTGAATACATGCCAGGTATATTTGTATTAGCGGGGGTGTTTATAAAAGTCTGTGGGTCATAGGACGGAAAAATTAAGCCTGTTTGAACGAAATTCAAATTCTTAAACTGTTCCCTGCCTCAGCCGGGAATTGAGCTCACGTTCATTAGGACAAGAGACCACCTCCCCACCAACTAAGAATCGTCCTCTGGCGGAAAGGATTAAGCTTGTTAGCAAAGTTCTTTTTTCTTTTTTTTGTTTTTCTTTACTCCGACTGTGACCTAATTTCATCTCGTCCCAGCCCAATAGACAGGTTGCCATAATCAGCACGTGACCTGACCTCACTTGATTTGACCTGGCTTGACCTGACCCTACCTGGCATGGCCTGACCTGGTCTGACCTGGGCTGCGTTTCAACAGCTGGAGCGCCACGGAACGTGATGGCGCTTTCGAGAGCAAAAGTGTGGGGGGTGAAGGGGTGGTTGTCGCGGCCTCCGTCTCGGTTGGAACTATTTGGAGAGGTGGGTCTCTCTGGCGACATCTGACAGCTGTTGTGTAAAGGCTAACAGAACTCTAAATACCAGGATAGTTCTTATGTGTAATTTGGGAGAGTGAACGCATTTGGGTACAAACACGTCATAAATGGAAAGATTTGTTACAATACCCTCTTCATTTCAGTTAAGTAATAATTTTTCGCTTAATGAAAGTAAAGGCTATGCAGATCTTAAGAGTACATATTGAGGGTTTGTTTTCATTCCCGCGAAAATCATACTTTCGTGAAGTACCTCCTCACCTCTGCATAATCTTCGTATCTTTCAAAGTTATCTTGTTCCACTGCAGTCTTGCACTACAGGGTCCATTTCGTCTTCAAATCGGGGGAAATCACAGGAAGAAGTAGCTGTGACGAAGGCAGGATTTGTTGTGGTTCTTCCAAACGGCTTTCATAGTGGTTAAATAATTCCAAAGTATTTAGGAAATATACATTTACAATTATATGTTGCAGACAAATATTCATGTAATTTGTTAATATTGTTAGTAATGCTCAAACGTACATAACTACTATGGTATTATTCCAACTATTGTATAAAAGAAGGATATCTAGAATAGAAGCGAATTCGCGCTCCAAGTATTTGGTAGTTTCACTGCTACCCCCACTAACCCAGGACCGCTCTGTGGCGCTAAGGCCTGTTGAAACGCAGCCCTGGCTTGACCTAGCCTGACTTGTCGACAACATGGTGACACGGACGCCAAAATTCCCTGACTGGATTAAGAGAGAGAGAGAGAGAGAGAGAGTCAATAAGAGGTGGTTAGGAAGTTGAGATAATAGACTGCTCTGAATGATAATGATGAGGACCATAAGGTGTGCTAGTGAAGACTGATGATGTGGGATAGGACCTGTATTTACAGTATATATCACTGATGGGGGGGTGTATATTTTAAAATACAGATAGACGTAGATAGATAAGTAGATAGATAGATAAATAGATAGAGAAAAGGATAGATGGATGGACGGACCCTTCATGCTTCTCTATCCTTGTCTTTCATTGATGTGGTGGTTTTGTTAGTTATACTCTTCCCTGTACCAAACAGCCAAAAAAGGGCCAACAAGTCTTTGCTGTTTGCATTCTTTGTACTCCTTTATGGATGGATGGATGGACGAATGGACAGATAAATGGATGGATGATTGGATAGATAGAAAGATACTCGTGGATAAATAGATAAAAGCAAAAGCAGGTAGCTAGATATATAGGTAGACATATAGATGGACATGCATACATATACACATACACACTTACCTACATATATACATACATGCATGCATACATATACAGTATTAATGAACCCAATTACACAAATGCACTTCTGCTTAATTATCGTTGCTATAACAAATAACTATCCTGTACACACTCTCAAATTTTCGAAATATCTAGGTCAAAAAAAAAAAAAAAAAAAAAAACAGAAAATGGAGTTTCGGAATGTAAAATTATGACTGTTGTAAAAATAATGTTAATATGACAAATAGCCTACATTAATATTAAATGTTATTACAACGAAGTGCCGTGTCTTAGTAAAGTATTATATGTTGGTATATGTGTACAAAATGGTAGTAGTAGTAGTAGTAGTAGTAGCAGTGATGATGATAATAATAATAATCATCATCATCATCATAAAAATAATAATTATAATAATTAAAATAATAATAATAATAATAATAATAATAATAATAATAATTATAGTAATTATAATAATAATAATAATAATAACAATAATAATAACAATAATAATAATAATTATAATAGTGACTTCAGGTATGCACTGACAGTGAGTGGACAGGAGATATCAACATCCCTTATTTGCATGATTAATGATAATAATAATAAAAATAATAATAATAATGATAATGATAATAATAATAATAATAATAATAATAATAATAATAATAATAATAATGGCTCAAAGTGGAGGTTTTGAGGAGCCCTCATTTTCTGGTTGAGATTGCAGTTTATTATTATTATTATTATTATTATTATTATTATTATTATTATTGTTGTTGTTATTATCATTATCATTATTATTATTATTATTATTATTATTATTATTATTATTATTAATATTATTATTAATTATTATTATTATTATTACTACTACTATTATTATTGCCATAAATGTAAATAAATTTAATAACATTTCATGTTAATAATTACATATTTATTTTTTTTCAGGTAAGCCGAGTTCCTCTTCTGCTGTACTACGAAAGCTGTAAGTATAAGAGAAAAAATCACAATGTAAATACAATTAGGTACACGCACGGATATAGTCTAAATAACCATACACCCCACGACGATAGAAAACGAGACGGTGTGCATTGACTCCTGAAACCCAGTAGGGCATTCATTCATAACCCAGTATAGATCTCAGAATAGTAGGTAAGAGTTTCATAAATGTTCGGCTGAAAATTGGAACTATATTCTTGCCTGCGACTGTACATACTAATCTCCAAGGAAAGGCCTAAGAAAATATATAAGAAACGGGAAAGATAATCGTTGGTCTCCTATGCTGAAAGTTAAAAGCGATTTCCATAGTCATTGCTCCGTGGTTAAAATTTCAATTAATAAATAATTAGATAGATAAAAAGATAAACAGATAAATAAACTTCACTCCTTTGCATTTACTGTCTCAAACACTTCTGAAGAAGAAAACACACACCAGCACACGGACCAAACACACACCAGCGCACGAACCAAACACACACCTGTACCCTAATCAAATACACACCAACGCACGAACAAACGCACTCCAGCGCACGAACCACACACCAGCGCACTAACCACACAAACACCAGCGCACAAACCACACAAACATCAGCGCACGAACCACACACCAGCGCACGAATCAACCAAACACCAGCGCACGAACCAAACAAACACCAGCGCACGAACCAAACAAACACCAGAGCACGAACCAAACAAACACCAGCGCATAAACCAAACACACACCTGAGCACGAATCAAACACACACCAGTGCACGGACCAAACACACCAGCACGTGAACCACACACACCAGCGCAAGAACCAAACACACACCAAGGCACTAACCACACACACACACTAGCGTACGAACCAAACACACCAGTGCATAAAACCTTCATACTGGCAAGTCATTTCACTGATATACAAAAAAAAAATCATGTTGCAGTGACCTTTAAAAGCAGTTGAACACGGTCCTCCATGATCTATTTAATTACACATATGTAAGGACACTGAGAACAGAGTGAGAAGGTGGATTTCATTTTCATAAGCGCGGGAAAATAAGTAATCTCTTTTTGTCATGGTGCTTGAAACTCTCACGTGGGTTCAGAAATAGACTCCCGTGGGAGCTGCTGGATGCTGATGACTTGGTGTTAATTGCAGAGAATGAAAGGGAGGCGGAGGAAGGATTTAGGAAAGTGGAGAGGCGTGATGAGGCATAAGGGCTTGAGAGTAAATGTGGATAAAACAAAAGTGATGATACCTAGGGCTGGTGGCGGTACTGTCAAAGCACAGGGAGAGTGGTCATGTGTAGTTTACCACAACGGTGTGGGAAGTAGCTCCATTTAGTACATTATTTGTTATAAGTGGGTGCATAAAAGAAGTGGTATTAGAGGTAGGCTGCGAGATAATACCAATTTCATGCGTTCACTGTGTCAAGGAGAGAATGTATATACTGTATTGTCAGATGTGAAAGGATTGGTCTTGCTGGTGAGTCTCAAGAGTGTGTGGAAGAGTTTTGTTATTTTGGGGGTATTTTAAGTGCTGAAGGTGGGGCTGGAGTTAGCTCTGTGGCTAGGGTAAAGAGTGGTTGGAAGAAGTTCAGGGAGACGTTGCCTCTCCTGATATTGAGAGGGCTCTCCCTCCGTGCTAATATATCTTTGTATGCGGCATGTAGTGTAATGTTGCATGGTAATGAGACCTGGACAGTAAAGTAAGAGGATATTGGTAGGCTCAAACGCACAGAAATGGCAATGAATGCATGAATGGGTAGTGCGTCCTTGAATGCGAGGTCTGGAAGGGAGGGTCTAGGTTTGCGATTAAGGATTAAAGAGTTGAGAGGAAGGATAGGAATGGAGTAAAATTGGTGCTGTGATGAGAAGGGGTCGATTGAGATGGTTTGGGCATGTGATGAAGATGGAGAATGGCTTTTGGGTGCGGGAGGTGAGAAATGTGAAAGCTGGGGGTAGGGTTGCAGCAGGTAGACTGAAAAAGACCTGGGACGAAGGCATGGAGTGTGACCTCAGGGATAAGGGACTGAAGAGGGCGGCTGCAGGAGACTGGGCAGCGTGCAGAGCC
>NC_137069.1:24172198-24174698 GCF_032717465.1 Coenobita brevimanus
ATCTCATGTGAGTCTTGAGACTGATTATATAGTAGTCGTAGCCGAGTAAATAAGGTGGTGAGGGAGTAACTTCAGTTCACTTGTAGTCGATGACAGAAGTTAAAGATGGATATTGTGTCTTGACTGTCGTTTACCTTCAAAGGGAAAGTTCAAGTTGAACACTGTGTGTATTACACAGGAGAGTTTATATATGCTAGATAAGTTCTCGCTGGACCCCTCTTCTCTCTCTCTCTCTCTCTCTCTCTCCCTCCCCCGAAGCTAGCCTCCTTCTTCTGTCTAATTCCTCCTTTCTTGTCTAGGAGGGCTTGTGTCACGTGTACTGGACATGTGTGAAGTTTCTAGAAGCCTGTGTGTATGTAGCGTTTCCGGTGCAGTTCTGGCAATCCTTTACTGAAATCTGCAAACGCATTTCCTTTGCCACACCTAGCTTGACTATCATGTTTCCTTTAAGACTACACATTTGTGGTCCTATCTATTATGATTTGTATTATTATAATAGTGGAGTCCTGACATCCTCACACAGGTAAATAACCCATCCTCATTCAGCCACCTTATTTAATAAAAAGGGACAAAATTTATAACATTAGACAAAATTTTTTCGCAGAATATCGGGTGTTTAGACGTGAGGGGGAGTGGGGTATGGAGAGAGAGAGAGAGAGAGAGAGAGAGAGAGAGAGAGAGAGAGAGAGAGAGAGAGAAGGAGAGAGCAGAAGAGGGAAGACGGGGAATGGAAGGCGTTGTGTGAATGAGTGGGAGGGAGGGGAGGAAGGAAGGAGGAAGCGGGTTAGGAAGGAAGTAAGCGAGAGGAGGGAGGGACGTCAGTGGGAAGAAGGGAGGAAGGAAGAAAGAAAAAAAGGTAGAGAGGGGATGGAGGGAAGGAAGGAAGGAAGGGGGTTAGGGAGGGAAGGAGGAAAGAGGAAGAATTTGAGTGAGACAAGTATAGACAGAGAACGGGGGGAGAGAGAGGCAGGGAATAGAATGGGAGAGGAACAGAAAAACGGGAGAGAGACAGACAGTGAGAGAGAGAGAGAGAGAGAGAGAGAGAAGAATTGTACATGAATCACAGAGACGAAATATTGTGGAGAGAAACTGATAGAGAAATAGAGAATGTATTTGCAGCTTATGTAGGCAGCGTTAGACAGACGAAGCAGCAGCAGCAGCAGAAGAGAGAAAGAGCTTCATAAAGAGTTCTATTCCTCAAGGAGTATAGAGAAACATCAAGAAAAAAGAAGGAACAAGATGGTAAGGTCAAGGGTCCGTACTCTCGCCGATTCAGGAAGCTCTCTAGCACCTCTTCCTAAGCGATTTATTTTGCTTATTACATCTTACCGTCTTCTGTTGTATTACTTAAATCATTCTATTAACACCATACTCTGCATAAATAACGTACAAAGCAATATTAGCCAGTCGTGTCCAAAAATAAATCCGTATTGAAAAGATGTCAGGGAACTTCCTTAACCTCCGACAAAACAAACCCAGGAGAGACCACAACCACTTACAAGAAAAAATTAAGAGGCTTGAAATTTTACGTGAAAAGTCTTGAAGAACTTATAAGGAGAGTAGCCATCAAACAACTAAATTGAAACTTGTATAGGAAAAGAGCTAACATTTATTCTAAGATATTCTAACTGAGAAGGATTTAATAAAAGAAATGAAGTGGCCAGAAGAGCAGAAGATATTTATGCAAAGCTGAACAGAAGTAATAAAAAAATGAGAGACACTGCCCAGGTAGTTGAATTAGTGAGCATAGTGATCCTCAGCATTATTTAAGATTTAAAGGAAGTATTAGGAGAATAAAGAGGGGTAAGGAGTGGTGCTCTCTCTCTCTCTCTCTCTCTCTCTCTCTCTCTCCCCTTGCAACAGAGAACAACAAGAGCGAGAAATAAGGTGGATGGGGAATGGCAAGGCGGGAGATTGGAATAGCCGAGTGGAAGGAAAGAGGGTAAAAATGGAGAGTGGAAAGGCATAGATGAGAGAGAGAGAGAGAGAGAGAGAGAGAGAGAGAGAGAGAGAGAGAATGTGAGTGTAAAACATATGAGAAGGACGTGGGTAAGAGAGAGAGAGAGAGAGAGAATGTGAGTGTAAAACATATGAGAAGGACGTGGGTAAGAGAGAGAGAGAGAGAGAGAGAGAGAATGTGAGTGTAAAACATATGAGAAGGACGTGGGTAAGAGAGAGAGAGAGAGAGAGAGAGTTAGAACTGGTAACGGAACGAAACTGAGTAAAAATGGAGATAGGGGAAAAGCAAGGTTGCGAGATAGACAGACAGACAGCAACAGATGCAGATAGTATTGTAGACATGACATGCTCGTCTCGTTGGTTACATGTTTCATGGACAACCAACAGATCATGTCTCAATTAATCTGGATCCCGTGCGTGTTTCCCTTAATATCCTCTGGTCAAACACGAACGCCAGTAACTTCAGCAGATTAGGCTATTGTCTCCAGCAACCCTTTTCGTCACACTTTTCTGTGTGCGAGTCATTCTGGACATTAATCCT
>NC_137069.1:24179698-24292198 GCF_032717465.1 Coenobita brevimanus
TTGCGTTTTTCTATGTTGAATTCCATTTGACATTTTTAGGCCCAGCTTGCCAATGTATTGAGATCATTTTGTAACTGATGCCACTCTAACATTGAAGTTACTCTACTGGTTATTTTAGTATCGTGTACAAAATTGGATATTTTACATTTTAAACCCTCATCTGTGTCGTTCATGAAGATAATAAAAAGTATCGGTCCAAGTACTGAGCCCTGGGGAGCGCCACTAATCACATTACGACATTTGGATTCCTTTCCGTTTATCACAACTCTCTGTTTTCTTTGTGAAAGCCAGTCTTGCAACAATTTCTGTGTATTTTCTCTGTAATTCCATAGGCTTCTATTTTGCTTATGAAATGCTTGTGAGGGATAGTGTCAAATTCTTTCTGAAAGTCGAGGTAAATTATAATATCTACTGCTCTAGACTCGTCACATCATTTGTAAATACCATGGAAGAAATCCGGTAGTCAAGCATGAACATCGATGTCTGAATCCGTGCTGCGAGTCTTTGATTATATCATTTTCTTCTAGATAATTAACTACTTTATCTCTTATGATTATTTCCATTAATTTGCACACTACTGATGTTAAGCTGATTGGTCTGTAATTTCCTGGGAGCGACTTATTTCTTTTTTTGAAAATTGGTGTTACATTTGCTGGTTTCCACTGACATGGGACTTTCCCAGTATTTAATGATTTATTGAATAAGACAGAGAGTGGCAGCCATAACGCATTTTTTGCTTTTCTGTGAATTCTCGGTGATATTTTATCAAGGCCAGGGATTTTGTTTATGTCTGTTCTATTCATAGCTGAAAGGACATTGCATTTGTTGATAGTGTAGTAGTGTAGTTACTGAGGATGGTGCTATTTGCTTGGATTATGGATGACAGTAGGCTTCTGGTAGTGTTTCCTGCGTAAAAACAGAAGCAAAATACTCGATAAGAATGTTCTCCATTTCAACCTCATTTTCTGTGTTTGCCTTTGTTCGTTTCTAGAAGGCCTGTTGATGTAGTCATAACCTTTTCTTCTTTCTAATGTAACTGTAAACTTCTGGATTTGGTTTGAACGTATTAGCAATGTGGATCTCCAGTACTCTCTTGCTTCGTTTGATTTCTGTTCGATCCCTGGCTTAGATTATCGCACTCTAATTTGTAATCATTACTTTGTGTAGTTTTATATTAATGGTAAGCATGTTTTTTGGCTATTAGGCTACTTTTAATTTCACTGGACCGCCACTTCCGTTTACTATTAATAGCTGGACACCTGATACGTAGTGGTACACAAGACTTTACCGTTTCATTAAATTTTTTTGAGAAAATTTTCTATGTTTGGTTTATGTCATCGGTTTCAGTCATTTGATTCCAAACTGAAGTTGTAACCAGCGCTCAGAGTCTGGCGAAATCCGTTCTGCAATAGTCTGGGACTGTTTCTTTGCTCTCTTTTTTATTCACTTTTTCAGTAGTAATATTAGACTGTATAATTCGATGATCGCTGGAACCAAACTCAGGTCCGATTTCAGCGTTGTTACCTAGGTTATCATTTGTAGTTAAAAAAAAAAAAGAGAAGGAGAAGAAGGTGAAGGAGAAGGGGAAGAAGGAGAAAGAGAAGAAGGAGAAGAAGGTGAGACAGGAGTATGGAAGCGAGAGGATAGTGCAGGAGGCAGAGGGGAAGGGAGAAAATAGGAAGAAGGGAGAGAAAGAGAGAAAAAAGAGGGTGAGTTAAGAGGGAGAAGGGAGAGAAGAAATAGAAGAGGGAGAACAAGAAGGGGAGGAAAGAGAAAAAGCAGGATGGGAAGAGAGAGGGGAGGGAAGAAAAAGTAAGAGAGGACATTAAGAAAGGGAAAAATATATATATATATAGAAGGTGACAGAGGGGCGAGAAAAGGGAGAATATAGGTGGGGGAGAGCAAGGAAAGGAGGAAGGGTGAAAGGGGTGAGAGAGGGAAGGGGGTAGTAAGAAAATAGGAAGAGGGGACGGCAATATAGCCAAAAAAATAAAGGCTAATGAGTGGACGGCTGGGTGATGGGTAGTCTTGTAAATAATCTGCCGTGTTACTTAATCCGAGCCAACAGACGATTTATTCAGCTGAAAGGGAGTCTGATAGTGAAGGTGTAGATGGGGGGGCTTGATCTAACCCTCCCAGTTTTATCCGTGTGGCTACTAGACGGTTTTTTCAGCTGAGGAAGAATTGGCTTGTTAGGGGTGGGTTTAATGAGGGCTTAATTAAACCCCTCCAGGTGAGACAGTCCCTTAATCTTACTAGCCAGAGGACGTGGTGGCTATATTATCCCTGATATTACCAGTCGATTTAATTTAGCTCAGAAAAATCCCCCCTAGTATTAAGGGTACCCTCTGCAGAAAAATATCGTCTTCCTTGAGCTGAGGAAAACCGTCTGAAGCTCCATAAGCCTCAGCAAAAAATCGTCTTCTGGCTAAAGGAGGATAATCTGTAGAGCCCCAGGGACATTACTTTTTTTTTCCTTAATCCAGACGGTTTTATTCAGCTCAGGAAAGACGATTGGAAGTGGAGGGGTTAGGTGTAGCGTTAAAAAAAAAAAAAGAAAAAAAAAGAAATAAACTTCGGTTCGAGATTTTTTTTTTTTTTTTTTTCCGGTTTTTTACCATCCGACTCAGGACGTGGATTTCTCTCTCTCTCTCTCTCTCTCTCTCTCTCTCTCTCTCTCTCTCTCTCTCTCTCTCTCATATGCCACACTCTGTATATAAGCTTAACAGTCCGTTCCCTAAGATCCAGCAGTCCTCCAACGTACCGCACATCTCCACATGTCACCACTTCGGCGCTAACACCCACCGTCCAGATTGAATACATGCCAGGTATATTTGTATTAGCGGGGGTGTTTATAAAAGTCTGTGGGTCATAGGACGGAAAAATTAAGCCTGTTTTAACGAAATTCAGATTCTTAAACTGTTCCCTGCCTCAGCCGGGAATTGAGCTCACGTTTATTAGGACAAGAGACCACCTCCCCACCAACTAAGAATCGTCCTCTGGCGGAAAGGATTAAGCTTGTTAGCAAAGTTCTTTTTTCGTTTTTTTGTTTTTCTTTACTCGGACTGTGACCTAATTTGACCTCGTCCCAACCCAATAGACAAGTTGCCATAAAGAGCACGTGACCTGACCTCACTTGACTTGACCTGGCTTGACCTGACCCTACCTGGCATGGCCTGATCTGGTCTGACCTGGGGTGCGTTTCAACAGCTGGAGCGCCACGGAACGTGATGGCGCTTTTGAGAGCAAAAGTGTGGGGGGTGAAGGGGTGGTTGTCGCGGCCTCCGTCACGGTTGGAACTATTTGGAGAGGTGGGTCTCTCTGGCGACATCTGACAGCTGTAAATGGTTTAGATCACAGTTGTGTAAAGGCTAACAGAACTCTAAATACCAGGATAGTTCTTATGTGTAATTTGGGAGAGTGAACGCATTTGGGTACCAACACGTCATAAATGAAAATATTTGTTACAATACCCTCTTCATTTCAGTTAAGTAATAATTTTTCGCTTAATGAAAGTAAAGGCTATGCAGATCTAAAGAGTACATATTGAGGGTTTGTTTTCATTCCCGCGAAAATCATACTTTCGTGAAGTACCTCCTCACCTCTGCACAATCTTCGTATCTTTCAAAGTTATCTTGTTCCACTGCAGTCTTGCACTACAGGGTCCATTTCGTCTTCAAATCGGGGGAAATCACAGGAAGAAGTAGCTGTGACGAAGGCAGGATTTGTTGTGGTTCTTCCAAACGGCTTTCATAGTGGTTAAATAATTCCAAAGTATTTAGGAAATATACATTTACAATTATATGTTGCAGACAAATATTCATGTAATTTGTTAATATTGTTAGTAATGCTCAAATGTACATAACTACTATGGTATTATTCCAACTATTGTATCTAAAAGAAGGATATCTAGAATAGAAGCGAATTCGCGCTCCAAGTATTTGGTAGTTTCACTGCTACCCCCACTAACCCAGGACCGCACTGTGGCGCTAAGGCCTGTTGAAACGCAGCCCTGGCTTGACCTAGCCTGACTTGTCGACAACATGGTGACACGGACGCCAAAATTCCCTGACTGGATTAAGAGAGAGAGAGAGAGAGACAGAGACAGAGACAGAGACAGAGAGAGAGAGTCAATAAGAGGTGGTTAGGAAGTTGAGATAATAGACTGCTCTGAATGATAATGATGAGGACCATAAGGTGTGCTAGTGAAGACTGATGATGTGGGATAGGACCTGTATTTACAGTATATATCACTGATGGGGGGGTGTATATTTTAAAATACAGATAGACGTAGATAGATAAGTAGATAGATAGATAAATAGATAGAGAAAAGGATAGATGGATGGACGGACCCTTCATGCTTCTCTATCCTTGTCTTTCATTGATGTGGTGGTTTTGTTAGTTATACTCTTCCCTATACCAAACAGCCAAAAAAGGGCCAACAAGTCTTTGCTGTTTGCACTCTTTGTACTCCTTTATGGATAGATGGATGGACGAATGGACAGATAAATGGATGGATGATTGGATAGATAGAAAGATTCTCTTGGATAAATAGATAAAAGCAAAAGCAGGTAGCTAGATATATAGGTAGACATATAGATGGACATGCATACATATACACATACACACTTACCTACATATATACATACATGCATGCATACATATACAGTATTAATGAACCCAATTACACAAATGCACTTCTGGTTAATTATCGTTGCTATAACAAATAACTATCCTGTACACACTCTCAAATTTTCGAAATATCTAGGTCAAAAAAAAAAAAAAAAAAAAAAAAAAAATGGAGTTTCGGAATGTAAAATTATGACTGTTGTAAAAATAATGTTAATATGACAAATAGCCTACATTAATATTAAATGTTATTACAACGAGGTGCCGTGTCTTAGTAAAGTATTATATGTTGGTATATGTGTACAAAATGGTAGTAGTAGTAGTAGTAGTAGTAGCAGTGATGATGATAATAATAATAATAATAATCATCATCATCATCATAAAAATAATAATTATAATAATTAAAATAATAATAATAATAATAATAATAATAATAATTATAGTAATTATAATAATAATAATAATAACAATAATAATAACAACAATAATAATAATAATTATAATAGTGACTTCAGGTGTGCACTGACAGTGAGTGGACAGGAGATATCAACATCCCTTATTTGCATGATTAATGATAATAATAATAAAAATAATAATGATAATGATAATAATAATAATAATGGCTCAAAGTGGAGGTTTTGAGAAGCCCTCATTTTCTGGTTGAGATTGCAGTTTATTATTATTATTATTATTATTATTATTATTATTATTATTATTATTATTATTATTATTATTATTATTATTATTATTAATTATTATTATTATTATTACTATTAATTATTATTATTATTATTACTATTAATTATTATTATTATTATTACTACTACTATTATTATTGCCATAAATGTAAATAAATTTAATAACATTTCATGTTAATAATTACATATTTATTTTTTTTCAGGTAAGCCGAGTTCCTCTTCTGCTGTACTACGAAAGCTGTAAGTATAAGAGAAAAAATCACAATGTAAATACAGTTAGGTACACGCACGGATGTAGCCTAAATAACCATACACCCCACGACGATAGAAAACGAGACGGTGTGCAATGACTCCTGAAACCCAGTAAGGCATTCTTCGTAACCCAGTATAGATCTCAGAATAGTAGGTAAGAGTTTCATAAATGTTCGGCTGAAAATTGGAACTATATTCTTGCCTGCGACTGTACATACTAATCTCCAAGGAAAGGCCTAAGAAAATATATAAGAAACGGGAAAGATAATCGTTGGTCTCCTATGCTGAAAGTTAAAAGCGATTTCCATAGTCATTGCTCCGTGGTTAAAATTTCAATTAATAAAAAATTAGATAGATAAAAAGATAAACAGATAAATAAACTTCACTCCTTTGCATTTACTGTCTCAAACACTTCTGAAGAAGAAAACACACACCAGCACACGGACCAAACACACACCAGCGCACGAACCAAACACACACCAGCGCACGAACCAAACACACACCTGTACCCTAATCAAATACACACCAACGCACGAACAAACGCACTCCAGCGCACGAACCACACACCAGCGCACGAATCAACCAAACACCAGCGCACGAACCAAACAAACACCAACGCACGAACCAAACAAACACCAGAGCACGAACCAAACAAACACCAGCGCATAAACCAAACACACACCTGAGCACGAATCAAACACACACCAGTGCACGGACCAAACACACCAGCGCGCGAACCACACACACCAGCGCAAGAACCAAACACACACCAAGGCACTAACCACACACACACTAGCGTACGAACCAAACACACCAGTGCATAAAACCTTCATACTGGCAAGTCATTTCACTGATATACAAAAAAAAAAAATCATGTTGCAGTGACCTTTAAAAGCAGTTGAACACGGTCCTCTATGATCTATTTAATTACACATATGTAAGGACACTGAGAACAGAGTGAGAAGGTGGATTTCATTTTCATAAGCGCGGGAAGATAAGTACTCTCTTTTTGTCATGGTGCTTGAAGCTCTCTCATGTGAGTTCAGAAATAGACTCCCGTGGGAGCTGCTGGATGCTGATGACTTGGTGTTAATTGCAGAGAATGAAAGGGAGGCGGAGGAAGGATTTAGGAAAGTGGAGAGGCGTGATGAGGCATAAGGGCTTGAGAGTAAATGTGGATAAAACAAAAGTGATGATACCTAGGGCTGGTGGCGGTACTGTCAAAGCACAGGGAGAGTGGTCATGTGTAGTTTACCACAACGGTGTGGGAAGTAGCTCCATTTAGTACATTATTTGTTATAAGTGGGTGCATAAAAGAAGTGGTATTAGAGGTAGGCTGCGAGATAATACCAATATCATGCGTTCACTGTGTCAAGGAGAGCATGTATATATTGTCAGATGTGAAAGGATTGGTCTTGCTGGTGAGTCTCAAGAGTGTGTGGAAGAGTTTTGTTATTTTGGGGGTATTTTAAGTGCTGAAGGTGGGGCTGGAGTTAGCTCTGTGGCTAGGGTAAAGAGTGGTTGGAAGAAGTTCAGGGAGACGTTGCCTCTCCTGATATTGAGAGGGCTCTCCCTCCGTGCTAATATATCTTTGTATGCGGCATGTAGTGTAATGTTGCATGGTAATGAGACCTGGACAGTAAAGTAAGAGGATATTGGTAGGCTCAAACGCACAGAAATGGCAATGAATGCATGAATGTGTAGTGCGTCCTTGAATGAGAGGTCTGGAAGGGAGGGTCTAGGTTTGCGATTAAGGATTAAAGAGTTGAGAGGAAGGATAGGAATGGAGTAAAATTGGTGCTGTGATGAGAAGGGGTAGATTGAGATGGTTTGGGCATGTGATGAAGATGGAGAATGGCTTTTGGGTGCGGGAGGTGAGAAATGTGAAAGCTGGGGGTAGGGTTGCAGCAGGTAGACTGAAAAAGACCTGGGACGAAGGCATGGAGTGTGACCTCAGGGATAAGGGACTGAAGAGGGCGGCTGCAGGAGACTGGGCAGCGTGCAGAGCCATTAGGTGACAAAGGCCGACGCATGCAAGCATATTAGAGTCTTTATAAATGATATGATTTGTCTACCTGTCTATCTGCCTGCCTATTATCATCAAAGTGTTCCTAAATGACTGCATAAAGATTACTGACATTAACGACCGTCCCTGCGCGAATACCATGATAATTATGATTACCGAATATTGAAGTATGGAATATTCAGAGGAAGTACATGTTTTAAGATGTGTACACGAGAGAGAGAGAGAGAGAGAGAGAGAGAGAGAGAGAGAGAGAGAGAGAGAGAGAGAGAAAATAAAAAAAATAATAATAATAATAATAATAATAATAATAAAAATAATTATTATTATTATCATTACTATTATTATTATAATAATAACAATAGTTGCAACAATAACAACAGCAACAATACAAATTACATTAATTAGGGTGACGGCGATGATGATGAGGATGAGGATGAGGATGAGGATGAGGCATTCCTTCAAAGCGTATCCCCAGTTTCTTGAAGGAGGAGCTCCTTGGTGAAACTTTTAATGAAACTCCCTCAAAAAATTATGCGTCACAACAGGGGACAGAATGAATGAGATATTTTCAATTTTTAATTATATTTTTTATTTTTGTTTCCTCCAGGCGATTATTTTCAGGTTGAGAGTAATTTATTTAGGGAGAAGGGGTTAGAGAGAGAGAGAGAGAGAGAGAGAGAGAGAGAGAGAGAGAGAGAGAGAGAGAGAGGGAGGGAGGGAGGAGGAGGGAAATAGAAAAAAAATAAAGAAAAGGAAAAAAAAAAGTGCAAGAGAAATTAGAAAGAAAAGGAAAAAAAACAAGTGCAAGAGAAATTAGCAGTGAAAAAGAAATGCAGTTAGAAAAAATCAAGGAAAAGAAGAGATAGAAAAGAAAGTAATGGGATGGTAGAAGGAAAGAGAAGGGAAAGAGGAAGAAGATACAAGGAGAAAGACCACAGGAGGAAAGGGGGAGAGACGTAAAAGAAGAGGAGGGAGAGAGACCAAGAGTTAAAAGCTTTAGGAAGTACTTTAATGACAGAAAACAGAGAGAGACTGAACCAGTTAAGAGTGTATAAAACCTGAGAAAATACCTGATTAACTTACATGACAGGAGAGAGAGAGAGAGAGAGAGAGAGAGAGAGAGAGAGAGAGAGAGAGAGAGAGAAAATGATAACTGCACAGAACATGAGGATATATATGAACTCTCAATTTCTGCAACGTATCACATGACAGTCAGAAATCATCATCATCATCATCATCAAGGCATCCATTCCTAACCCAAGGCGGGGTGAGGTTGGGTCCAGAGAGAGAGAGAGAGAGAGAGAGAGAGAGAGAGAGAGAGAGAGAGGGAAACAACTGAGTGAGATACTAACCAAAATTTGCCTAGTTGATTGAGCTACACTTCTATTCCCTCACCATTCAAGCCACACTCCTATTCACTCACCATTCAAGCCCCCGGAATCCTACTTCCACCTGATAGGTCAAAAAGCAGACCACAAGCAGCAACACTTACCTATCTGACAAAGCCAACCCAATGACTGTCAGGTTAAAATATGATGCTAAATCCTGGTCATACACTCCTTTGCACAAAATTCATCCAGCCAGCTCGATCGCCTGTCAGTTCCCTGTTCTCGTTATCTCCTATATCTTTCTTTCTCAGACATTCATTTACCATAATTACCTATTCACCTTTTTCTAGTCCTACCACGTCTCCCATCTTCAAATTCGCTCAAACATACTCGTCTCACCACTCTATTCACACACATTCTTTCCACCTGCTCATACCATCTAAGCACACTCTCTTCAACTCCAGTGCTCAGTCTTCCTTACCTTCATCTTTCACAGATTTTATGAATCACATTATTCCTTTTCCTATCCACTCTCTCCTCACTCCACGTTCCTCACCAGTCCCATCTGCACTGTGCGTACTCTTGATTTTTCTTTTCATGCCATGCCTCAGTCCCACACCCACATGTTGGAGTCGGCACTAAACGTCCTTCCCGCAGGTCTCTCGCAGCCGCCGGACTCAGACCACTCCTTCTTATCACGGCCTTCATAGCACCGGCCACCTTCCTTCCCTGTGCCACTCTACTTTCCACTTGCATTTTGCACATTTACCTCTCTTTTTTATCATTGCACTCAGGCACTTAAACTCTGTCACCAATAATAATAATAATAATAATAATCTATCTATCTATCTATCTATAGCCCGACGCCCTAATCCCGCAAAGGGTGGCCGCAGACAAAACGCCTCCAAGTCACTCTGTCACCCACCATTTGACTACTCTCCCCCCAACTCACCCCCCCCTCCCTCATATACCTCTCAACTCCATCCCTCCACCTCATCCTCGGTCTACCCCTCCCTCTCCCTCCCTCCACCTCACCTACATACACCTTCTTAGTCAGTCTTTCATTCTCCATTCTCTCCACATGTCCAAACCACCTCAGTGTATTTCTCCTAATCTTCTCAACCACATCCACATCTACCCCACAACGTTCCTTCACTTCTTCATTCGTCAACCTGTCCCTCCATGTCACTCCACATGCTCCTCTCAAGTAACTCATTTCCACTGCTCTCACTCTTGACTTGTTCCCCTCTTGCAATAATAATAATAATAATAATAATAATAATAATAATAACAATGATAATAATAATAACAGCAGCAATGATAGCAACAACTCCAACAACAACATTAATGGTAATACAAATACTACTACTAATAAAATAATAATAATAATAATAATAATAATAATGTCAATAATAATACGGTAGTACTCAGAATTTCCATTCCATTACCAAAACAAAATAGACAGCTCCTCCATTAACGATAGTAAATAAAATGAAAATTTCTCTACTACTCCAAATGCACAAAAATCAGAGTTATTTGATTATACTGGTGCGTGAATTAATGTAGAGATCAAAAGGATGCTTGTGTGTGTGTGTGTGTGTGTGTGTGTGTGTGTGTGTGTGTGTGTGTGTGTCTGTGTCTGTGTCTGTGTGTGTAATTATAATGGCTATGATTACTGTGTATTGGTAGGGTTATTGTTGATGATGATGATGATGATGTTTGCTAGACATGAGATTATGATAATGATGATTATCATAACATGTGAGATAGAGGCGAAGCTGATGTTGATGGTGGTGATTATTAAATCTGTAATAGAGAAAGCAACATCAACAACACCCCCACCACCACACCCACCACCACCACAGCAACAACAACTACTACTACCCCTGCATCAACCACCACCACCACCACCACCACCACCACCTCCACCACCACCACCAGCACTACCCCTACAACAACGACAACAACAACCATCACAACCACCACCATCACAACCACCACAACAGCACCACCATCACCACCTCCACCACCACCATCACCTCCACCACGACCACAACAACAACCACTACCCCTACAACAACAGCAACCATCACCACCACCACCGCCACCATCACCACCACTCCCACCACCACCATCACCACCACTCCCACCACCACCATCACCACCACTCCCACCACCACCACCACCACCACCACAGCAACAACAACTACTACTACCCCTGCATCAACAACCATCACCACCACCACCACAACAACAACAACAACAACCACAACTACTGTGTGGTCAGTTAAGGTAAACAGCATCCTGGGTGGATTCTATTTTCTAGTTATTTACACGGCCGAGGAAAAACGCGACTGATCTTATTGTTACGCCAACCCACCCAACCCAACCCACTGGCTGAATTATGCGGGAGTTAATGAGAATGAGAGGGCAAGAGAGGGAGTATGTCTGATAAGCAAGAAGCGGAAGGAGAATATAAGAGAGTATGGAACAGTGGGTGCAAGGATTGTGTGGGTGAGGATGAAAGTAGGTATACAAGCGTGGGCGATTGTAGCCTATGTGTGTATGCTCCTACAGAGGACCAAGTGACAAGAGTGAAAGATGAGTTTTGGACGAGAGTAGAAGCATGTATGGACAAATTTGAGAGAAGTGAAAGGGTGCTTTTGACTGGAGACATGAATGGCAAAGTTGGGAATGTACGAGTGGATGGAGTGGTTGGTCAGTGGGTGTGCCTGCTGAAGTAGAAGGGAATGGTAGTGCTTTGGTGGACATCTGTGCTGGTAAGGGGTTGGCAATAGCCAACACCTACTTTCGGCATAAGATGATCCACCGGTATACATGGAGAGTAACGAGGAGGATGGATGGTGAATTTGTTGAACAAAAGGCAATGATAGACTACGTGTGTGTGGATGAGCGAATGAGAAGACAAATGTTGGATGCAAGAGTGTGGAGAGGGTGGGGGAATGGAGTCTCGGACCATCACTTAGTGATGGCCAAGGTAAAGCTGCAAAGAAAATGGTTGAGGAGACGAAGAGGAAGACAGGAGGAAACATCTGTTAGAAGAGTGGATAATTTGCAAGATAGTGAGAAAATGGCAGAGTATAAGAGAATAGTGGAAGAAAGATTGGGAAGGTATGAGCTAGAGCAGATGGAAGGGGTGGAAGACGTATGTAAGATATTTACGGAAGAGATAGGTGAAGTGTGTGAGGTGGTTTGTGGAGTGAGGAGGAGATGCAAGGGTGTGCAAGGGACAGCATGGTGGAATGATGAGGTAAAACGAGCTGTGGAACAAAAGAAGAAGGCATATTCAGTAGTGAATGTATAGCGAGTTGAGGTAGGGGAGAAGATGAAAGAGAGAAGAGAGAGGTATATGTAAGCAGGAGAAGGGAGGTGAAGAGACTGGTGAAGGAGAGTAAGAAGAAAGTGGATGAAGAGTTTGGGAGGAATCTGAGTGTGAAATGGAGGGAGAGTAAGAAATTGTTTTGAAAGGAGGTAAAGAAAGTAAGGCAGTGTGAAAGGAGAAATAGTAGGTGAGTGAAAGATAGGAATAATAGATTGTTGGTGGAGAAGAGAGAGAAATTGAGGAGATGGAAGGAGCACTTTGAGGATTTGTTGAATGTAGAGAGTGACAGCAGTGCGAGTATAAGTGGCTGGGGAATGGCTGGGAGAAGAAGAGATGAGACGAGGAAGGAAGAGATCAGTAGGGCGGAAGTAGTGGAAGCAATGAAGAAGATCAAGTTGGGAAAGGTCCCAGGAATTGATGGAGTGTGTGGTGAAATGCTGAGGTATGGGGGTGAGATTGTTGTGGAGTGGATATGGAAGTTGTGTCGATTGGCTTGGGAAGAGGGAAGGGTTCCAGAGGACTGGAAATCAGGTATAATTGTTCCTTTATACAAAAGAAAAGGGGAGAGAGAAGTATGTGGTAACCATAGGGGTATTTGCCTTCTTTGTGTGACTGGTAAAATATGTGGTAGAATACTCATTGATAGGGTTAGGCATATGACAGAGGAGCTAGTTGGAGAAGAACAAGGGGGATTTAGGAAGGGAAAAGGGTATGTAGATCAGATATTTGTTCTAAGATGTTTAGTGGAGAAGTATCTAGAGAAGGGAACGAAAGTGTATGCTCCCTTCATGGACTTGGAGAAAGCTTGTGACAGAATAGATAGGCAAGGTATGTGGAAGGTATTAAGAATATATGGAGTGGAGGGGATATTGTTGAATGCTTTGAAGAGTATGTACGAAGGAGCTAGGCTACGGTGAGAGTGAATGGTGAGCTGAGTGAGTTCTTTGATCTCAATGTGGGACTGAAACAGGGTTGTGTGATGTCTCCATGGCTGTTTAATATATACAAGGATGTGGTTGTAAAGGAGGTGCAAGGTAGGGCAGTGGATGTGGGGGTGGCTCTAATGAATGAAGGTGAGATTTGGAAGATTCCGGTGTTGCTGTTTGCTGATGATACAGTATTGTTGAGTGAAGATGAATGGGAGTTGCAAGGTTTGGTGAATGAATTTGGGACAGTGTGTAGGAGGAAGCTGAAAGTTAATGTAAACAAAAGTAAAGTTATGGTGTTTGAGAGGAATGAAGTCACAGAATGTACAGTGAGGTTGGATGGTGAGGATATGGAGAATGTGAGTGCATTCAAGTACTTGGGTAGTGTGATGAGTAAGGATGGAACTTTGGGGGATGAAGTGCGTGAAAGGGCACAGCAGGGAAGGAAGGTTGTTGGTTCACTGAAAGCAGTGATGAGAAATAGGGAGGTGAGTATGGAAGTTAAGAAGTCACTGCAGGATAGTATTGTGATCCCTACCCTGACGTATGGAAGCGAGGCGTGGACCTTGCAAAAGGGGAATAAGTCAAGAGTGAGAGCAGTGGAAATGAGTTACTTGAGAGGAGCATGTGGAGTGACATGGAGGGACAGGTTGACGAATGAAGAAGTGAAGGAACGTTGTGGGGTGGATGTGGATGTGGTTGAGAAGATTAGGAGAAATACACTGAGGTGATTTGGACATGTGGCGAGAATGGAGAATGAAAGACTGACTACTGTAAGAGGGTGTATGTAGGTGAGGAGGAGAGAGGGAGAGGGAGGGGTAGACCGAGGATGAGGTGGAGGGATGGAGTTGAGAAGTATATGAGGAAGGGGGGGGTGAGTTGGGGGGAGGGTAGTCAAGTGGTGGGTGACAGAGCGACTTGGAGGCGTTTTGTCTGCAGCCACCATTTGCGGGATTAGGGCGTCGTGCTATAGATAGATAGATGGTCTTCCTTTATTCTGGCTTTACTGAGGCTTTGTTGTGACTTTGCTGGGGAGGAAAAAAAAGTGGCTGATATTATTACGCCAACCAACCCGACCCAACCCAGTAAAGCCACCTCTCACTGGCTTTGTTGTGTCTTTATTTGGCATTACTGTGTCTATTCTGGCGCTTATTTTGGTATTTTACACGGTGGAAGAAAGTCCTCGATAATCACCACTTGTAAAGCCACCGCTCACTGGCTTTATTAAGCTTTATTCTGGCTTTATTGGGAAGAAAAAACGTCACCGTTATTTTTACGCCAACCCACCGAACCCAACCCAGTAAAGCCACGTCTCACTGGCATTGTTCTTGCTTTACTGTGACTCTGAGAAATTTAATATTTCGCTAACCCTCCCAACTCAACTACTTGTAAAGCCACCTCTCACTGGCTTTATTGTGGCTTTATTGGGGAGGAAAATAGCCGCCAATCTTATCTTTATGACAACCCACCCAACCCAACCCAACTCAGCCGTCACCCACTGGCTTGATGTGGCTTTATTCTGGCTGTACTGTGACTGTTGTGGCTTTTTGATCGTCACACGGTGGGGAAAAGTCCCTATTAACTACTAGTTGTAAAGCCACCTATCACTGGCTTTATAATGGCTTTATTTTGGCTTGACGGTGGCTTAGAGCAAGGAATTTAACCTCATAATCATGTCAACCCACTCAACCCAACCCAACCCTATTCTTTCCTTGTAAAACAGCCTCTCACTGGCTTTGTTGTGGCTTTATTCTGGGTTTACTGGCTGGCTTCATTTTAGGAGTGTATATTTCACTGGCTTTACTTCCTTTAAACATTGTCTCGACAGATTTCTCACATAGGTCACCATTGGCTTTATCTCATTTTCTCACTGGCTTTTCTTTATCTGACTGGCTTTATGCTATTTCTTTATTTGTTGTGGCTTTACTTTTGGTCGTTTTGTTGATCCATTCCTGTCTCTTTTAGTCTCGCATTATTTCGCCAGCCAACTAACCATCCCAGTAAAGCCACCCCTGCTGGCTTTTCGACGGTGGTTTTCATAGATCGCTGTATTTCACTGGCTTTATTTCTTGGCTTTATTGCGCAGGTGGATTTCTGTAACTGGCTTCATCGTATTTTCCCACTCTCTGGAAAGCCACACACTGCCAAGCCTCACAGATGCTTTATCAACGGTGGCTTTATGCTCTTTAATTGGCGTCGTTGTGGCTTTATCTCACTGATTTATCTGGGCACTTTACGAAATTATTGCTTTATAACTTTATTATTTGTATTATATCACTCACTACAGAACCACTCGCACACCCTCTTTAAAGCCACACCAAGCCTCGTACCGGCTTTATTTACTTAGGCTTGACTGTCTTAACTGGCTTTATTGACTTAGTGACGTAATCTTTGTTGCTTTTTATCTCACTGGCATTATTGACTAACTTTTTTCCTGGCATTATCTCACTGACTCATTGAAATTATTTTCGTGGTTTTATTGACTCACTGTAGTTATTTTCGTAGCATGACTCATCTAAGTTATTTTCGTGGCTTTATTGACTCAATAATTTTTTTTTTTGCTTCATTGACTCACCAAGGATATATTCGTGGTTTCATTGACTCACTGAGGTTATTTTCGTGGTTCTACTGTCTCAATGAAATTATTTTCGTTGGTTCTATTGACTCACTGAAGTTATTTTCGCGGTTTCATTTATTCACTGATGCTTTATCCTTTTTTTATTGACTCACGTTATTTTTGTAGTTTTATTGGCTTACTGATAATTTTTTGGCGTTACTGACTCACTGAAGTTATTTTCGTGGCTTGATTTACTCACTGGTGATTACTGTGGCTGTATTGACTCACTGAAGTTATATTCGTGGTTCTATTGACTCAGTGAAATTATTGTCGCTGTTTTTATTGACTAAAGTTATTTTTACGGTTTTATTGACTCACTGAAGCTATTTTCGTGGCTTTATTGACTCAATTTATTTTCGTGGCTTTACTGGCTCACTGAAGTTACTTTCATGGCTTTATTGGCTCACTGAAGTTACTTTCATGGCTTTATTGGCTCACTGAAGTTATTTTCATGGCTTTATTTACTCACTGAAGTTATTTCCTTGATTTTATTGTCTCACTGAAGTTACTTCCGTACTTTTACTGACTCATTTATGTTATTTTTTTTTTTCACCTCGCTGAAGTTATTTTCGTGGCTTTATCGACTCCCTGAAGTTACTGACTAACTTGTTATTTTCGTGGTTTTATTGACTCACTGAAGTTTTTTGTGGCATTATTGGTTCACTGAAGTTATTTTCGCGGCTTTATTGGCTCACAGAAGTTATTTTTGTGGCTTTATTGGCTTACTGAAGATATTTTCGTGATTTTATTGACTCACTGAAGTTATTTTCGTAGTTCTATTGACTCATTTATGTTATTTGTAGTTTTATTGGCACATTGAGGTTATTTTCGTGGATTAATTGACTCATTGAAACTATTTTCGTGGCTTTTTTGACTCACTGGTTACCATCTTGGTTTTATTGACTCACTAAAGTTATTTTCGTGGTTTTATTGGCCCACTGGAGTGTTCTTGTGGTTATTTGACTCACTGAAATTATTTCCGTGGTTTTATTGACTCAAATAAGTTATTTTTGTGATTTTATTTACTAAAGATATTTTCGTGGTTCTATTGACTTACTGATGTTATCATGGTTTTATTGACTAAAGTTATATTCTTGGTTGTACTGACTCACTGAAGTTATTTTCGTGGTTTTATTGACTCAATGAAATTATTTTCGTGGTTTTACTGATTCACTAAAGTCATTTTTATAGCTTTAATGACTCACTGGTTATTTTCGTGGTTTCATGGACCAACTAAAGAAATTTTTGTGGTTTTATTGACTCACTGAAGTAATTTCTTGTGGTTCGGTTGACTCAGTTATTTGTGTGAAAGTTATTTTTCCCATTTTTATGCTCACTGGCCATAATGACTCACTGACTTTACTGACTCACTGATTTTAATGACTCAGACTGCCTTATTAACTATATTTCTATTTAACATATGTGGCTTTGTTTTCTTACAAGATGTGCATTACTAGCTTAATTGCAACAATGGTTTTTCTCAGTTACTTTGCTACAACTGGCTTTATTTTGTGGCTTTATTGTCACTCTGTTTCACTGACTTTATATGCCTCATTGGGTTTACCTTACTTTTTTTTTTTTTTTGTCTCACTGGCTTTATCTAAATTCCTTTATTGTTTCATTTGCTACTGTTATTGCGGATATTTTGAGAGAGAGAGAGAGAGAGAGAGAGAGAGACAGACAGACAGACAGACAGACAGACAGAGAGACAGACTGACAGACAGACAGACAGAAAGTAAGAATATATGAGAAATTAGATAATCAGTGTCTTAAATTGTAAACATTCGCAGTCTTGTATTATTTCTCTCTCTCTCTCTCTCTCTCTCTCTCTCTCTCTCTCTCTCTCTCTCTCTCTCTCTCTCTCTCTCTCACCATTGTATTATCCATTTCTTTTACTGTAGAAAACAGAGTAAGACTTTCCATCAGCATTAAGGCCTGCCCACCTCGTTGTAGCCCTAAAGCGTACTCTCTCTCTCTCTCTCTCTCACTTTATTGCCGCAGTAGAGCAAGGCAGGATTGGGGCATGTGTAATAGAAAGAGGCACTTATCCGACTAAAGCTACGGGAGAGTATAGCTGGAGAGAGAGAGAGAGAGAGAGAGAGAGATTGCATTCATCCCCCAAAGTAGGTAGGACTTGGGATAATATGGGGATGGGATCGAGTACTACGTCCACAGCAATTAAGTGTGTGTGTGTGTGTGTGTGTGTGTGTGTGTGTGTGTAATTCACCGGGTCGGTCAGGATCACTTGATGGTCGTGATCGTCAGCTTTTACCCTCCCGGAAGGGAGCTGAGAGCTCATATAGTCCGATCTAAGGGCAAGGCTGTAACCTTCACACACGCACACACCCGTCCCCTTGCTCAAGGGGGACAGTAACCACCCACTTCGTCAGTGAAACTTTTCGCAACCTGAGCGAGGCGCGAACTCCCGTCCACCAGTTGGCAAGCGAGAACGTTACCACTGCACCAGCGAGCGGTGTGTGTGTGTGTGTGTGTGTGTGTGTGTATGTAAATAAAAGCTGTAAGTAATAAATCCTGGAGGGTGGCTGGATGGCTACTAATGAATAAACTAGACATACTTAGGAAACACATCAATATCATCATCATTTTCGTTGTCATCGACGTCGTCATCGTCGTTCTCCTTCATCTTTTCATCATGACCATCATCATCATCATCATCATTATTGATATTTTCATCGTCGTCCCCATTTTCGTCATTCTCCTTCCCCTTCTCCTTATCATCATCATCATCATCATCATCATCATCATCATCATCACAAGACCTAAATTTGGACCTTCTCTCTCTCTCTCTCTCTCTCTCTCTCTCTCTCACACACACACACACACACACACACACACACACACACACACACGTGAAAAATAACAAAACCCTTCACACAAGCCTTCACCTCTAGCTCAAGCCGTCTAATGGGTGCTTAAGTGTGTGTGTGTGTGTGTGTGTGTGTGTGTGTGTGTGTGTGTGTGTGTGTGTGTGTGTGTGTGTATGGCGATACAAACACACCTCCCCTTTAAATGGAAATGACATTGGACTTTCATACCTGGTCTCCTCCAAATGATCTCGTCTTCTTTTATGTTGGTCATTTTTGCTCTAAGAAGCGAGAAAAAGACATGACGATTATACAAGAACCAGTGTTATCATATCCAAAGAGTGCTCAGGTGTGGAGACTCCGTGACATCTCTTCCTTGGCGAATTATTTTGCCTATTACTGTGTAATAATGTCTTGTGTGATAATTGTATTGTTGTTTTGTCGGGATTGTTACATACCTTAGGATATGAAGATGTTATACTGCTAATAATAATAATAATGATAATCATCATCATCATCATCATCATCATGAAACCGTTTACTGCAAGACGGTCCCTCCCATCTTTCTCCATTCTGACCTCTTGCGTGTTGCCTGTTCCACCTATTCCCATCTGTTATCCGAATTTCCTCTCACCACCTCGTCCTCTGTCTGCCTCTTCCTCTCACTCCATCTTCATCTTGTTCTCTGTCTGCCTCTTCCTCTCACTCCATCTCTTCATCTGGTTCTCTGTCTGCCTCTTCCTCTCACTCCATCTCTTCATCTGGTTCTCTGTCTGCCTCTTCCTCTCACTCCATTTCTTCATATTGTTGTCTGTCTGCCTCATCCTCTCACTCCTTCTCTCGATCTTCTCTGCCTTTTCCTGTCGCCCCATCTCTCCACCTTGTTCTCTGCCTCTTCCTCTCACTCCATCTCTGGGCTGCCACTCAGTTACCATGATTGTTCACATGTTATCTGTTCTGCGAAGGACGTGACCTGCCCACATCCATTTATGCTTTTGTATTGTACTGATTATATCCTCTACTTTCCTCTACTCCCTCATTCAAGAATCTTTTGATCTTTTTTATCTCTATCAGAATTCTGACAAAATAATCCCTTTCTCTTTTGAGTAATAATTTTTTGTTTACTTTTCAACGGTTTTATTAAACTTAAAATTCCAGTTTACGTGTTAAAATAAGGACATTGAGTACCAATCTCTCTCTCTCTCTCTCTCTCTCTCTCTCTCTCTCTCTCTCTCTCTCTCTCTCTCTCATTACACACAGGCAAATTCATTTCCTTTTTTACCTCACTTTCTCATGAACTGTAACCATCGTTAACTGGCAATGTCTTTTATCCCAGTCACAGGCATATGCTGATTTTATTTCACGTCCAATTTACCGGTATAAATCTGTTAAATATATATCTTTTACTTTTTATCTCCTAATATATGTTTATATTTCTGGTAAATATTTTCAGTAATATCACATACCGATTTTCAAGCTTTCCGTTCTGGTAACCTAACCTTTCCCATTATTTTTTAAATAACTTACATTTACCCAACCTTCCTTGACTTAACCTAACCTACCTTACCTTAACCTAACCTTCCCTGACCTAACCTCACCTCGCCATACGTCTCAACCAATCTTTCCCAACCTTCCTTTGTATAACGTAACATAGTCTAATCTAACCAAACCTAACCCAACCAAACCTAGCCAAATTTAACCTAACCTAACCTGACCTAATCTGACCGAACCTAACCCACCTAACGCCCTGCTTTTGGAAATGTGGAGATGTGAGGTAGGATATGATAATTTGGGTCTGGAAACTCAATAGCTGTGATTTGATCTTTGCTGTCCTGGAGAGAGAGAGAGAGAGAGAGAGAGAGAGAGAGAGAGAGAGAGAGAGAGAGAGAGAGAGACGGCAGAACATGGACTATTACCGTTACCTAGTTTATGTCGCTCAGAAAACTTGTTATTGCTTTAACTGGCAGAGAGAGAGAGAGAGAGACGGCAGAACATGGACTATTATCGTTACCTTGTTTATGTCGCTCAGAAAACTTGTTATTGCTTTAACTGGCAGAGAGAGAGAGAGAGAGAGAGAGAGAGGTAACGGAGTCCCTACCCAGTTTAGTAAAAGATCGTATTGTACCTAGTTGTCCTCAGTGGCTGATACTTTGGTTTAATTATGCCTGCTGTCCCGACCCCATTATCTTTATCCATTTTCTGCATCTTCTGGCTTTTATTTATTTTTTTCATATTTTACTCTCTCTCTCTCTCTCTCTCTCTCTCTAAAAGAATGAGTTTTGTGGACAACATAAATAGATCAGGATTTTCGGTGGTGTTAAGTAGAGTTTAATTAAGTTATCTCTCTCTCTCTCTCTCTCTCTCTCTCTCTCTCTCTCTCTCTCTCTCTCTCTCTCTCTCTCTCTCTCTCTCACCGTTTTTTTCAGCCTCACAAGTCTTCGCCCAGGTACCATCTTTCCTTTATTCTTTTCACAATTCTTTGTGTTGTCATTCCGCTTTTCATTTCTTTTATTTCCTTTTTTTTCGTCATCCTGCCTCGTATTTCTTCCTATCTTCGTCCTTTTCGCTTCGTTTTTGTGCACATTTCTCATTTTCCTTGTACTCATCCTGCCTCTTAATTCTTAGTCATTTCCCCTCCTTTTCGGTCACTTGTCTTTCTCCTCTTAGCTCCTTTTTTTATCATAGTCTCTTAATTCTTCGTCATTTCCTCTTCCATTTCGTTCACTTTTCCTTCCCTTTTCGTCCTTTATCATTCTCTTATCAGTCCATTTCATTGTTCTCTCTCCCTCATATCAAAATGTTTGACTTTACTTGCCTTTATCTTGACTTCATCTTTGCTTTATCTTTACTTCATTTTGACTTCATCTTTACATCATCTTGACTTCATCTCGACTATCTTGACTTTATCTTGACTTCATTTTGATATCAGCTTGACTTCTTGACTTTATCTTGACTTTATCTTGATTTTATCTTGACGATATTGACTTAATCTTTATTTTATCGAGACTTTATTTTGACTTTTTTATCTTATCTTGACTTTATATTTGACTTTATCTTGACTTTATCTTGACTTCATCTTCACATGATCTTGACTTCATCTTGATTTCAAATCGACTTCTGGCCATAAACGTCAGTGGAGGTAGCCCAGATGTCAACGTGGGTCAGGTTATTGAATTATATTATAATAAGTCCCATCCATCCATCCATTGCCAGACGCCATGTATCCCAAATAGGGTGGCCAAGGGCTTAGAGTTAATTGTTTTTTACAGGGAGGGGCACTAATCCTCCACCAACCCCACTTGACGTAGGGATGCCAACAGCATCTGGTGTTCACAGGCGGTCACCCATCCAAGTACTAACCAGACCCAACGTTGCTTAACTTCGCTGATCGGATGGGAAGCGGTGTACTCAACGATGGCATAAAATCTCTCTCTATCTCTCTCTCTCTCTCTCTCTCTCTCTCTCTCTCTCTCTCTCTCTCTCTCTCTCCTAAATACTGAGTTGTAAGGAGGAATTAACAATAGTATATGATCCTAGTCACGAAGATGTGATATGAAAAGGATGTAGAGCCACAGTATTGTCATGCCTCAAAGCTACTTAAAATAAGCTGGAAAATGACAAAAATCAGGGCCAAGTTATGATGAAAGGACTAGAGGTAACTTTTTTCTCTTGTGGCTATTTCCAGACGATTTTATTCAACTTAGGAGTCTATTATTGAAGGAGAATAATTTTTCAATCTAATGGATTTTTTTTTATTTTTTTTTTTTTTTACATTTTTCTTGCCTGTCACAGTTGGTTAGGTTTACCTGTGGAATATTTGTTCTCACCTGAGGCGTTTGATATACCCTTCCTATTCTTATTCTTATTTTTTTCTTTTCTTTTTCTTCCTCTTCTTCTTCATCTTCTTCTTGTTTCTCTTCTTCTTCTTCTTCTTCTTCTTTTCTCTTCTTCTTCTTCTTCTTCCTCTTCTTCTTCTTCTTCTTCTTTCATCATCTTTTTTTTGCTCTTTCCCTCCTCCTCCTCCTCTTCTCTTTTTTCTTCTTTTTCTCCTCCTTCTCGTCTTCTTCCTCTCATTCCTCTTTTTCTGGACGCGGTTTTGTTAAATCTTTCTAGTTAAAAGTCTCTCCCACTGTGAACACTCAGAAGAAAGACAAGTCGGACATGAACCAGGTTAGCAAAAAGAGTATGCATAAAAAAAAAAAAAAATCCAAAAGTGCATTAAATGGTATAAATGTCTTCTTGTTTCAGTAGCATTTCATGACAAATATTTCAGGCATGTTCCATGACTTACGTGCAGGTGTCATTGACAGTGCTGGGCCTGACAAGAGAGAGAGAGAGAGAGAGAGAGAGAGAGAGAGAGAGAGAGAGAGAGAGATTCCGTCACTGTGTACCATCATCGTCAGACTGCAAGACTAACCGTGTCCTTGACTTTGACATCCTCCTTGTGGGGGGCGAGTTAAAGAAACTAACGATCGCGATTGTACACAAGCATGTAAATAGACACACACACACACACACACACACACACACACACGCATGGACGCACACGTTCACATATCATCATCATCATCATCATGAGCCGTTTGAGTATCCACTGCAGGATCGGCCTATCCCTACCGAAGTGGGGACGATACAGCCAATGTATCTCTACCAAGTCGCTTAGGCTGTCTAGTAGAGATTGAATGTAGGGTGAGAAGTGCTTGTAAGTGTAACTGTAGTGTTGGAGTGGCTTTGGATGTGTGTGTTAGTCTGTGAACCAAGTGTAATCGGCCCGCGCAAGCCGACTGGGTGCAAGCATTCTTTATAGTATGCGACACTGGTTCAACCACAGCACCCCTTGTGTCCGCCAAAGCAGTACGTGGCTAGAAGAACGCTCCCAAACTTTATTACCCCGGCGGGGAGCGAACCCTTGTTCATCAGTGTACGAAAATGCATACTTTACCACTGTACCACAGAGTTTGATTATATATATATATATATATATATATATATATATATATATATATATATATATATATATATATATATATATATATATATATATGTTAATGCAAAAAATACAATTAAAATTGGTAACTGGAATGTGAGAACGCTAAATCATGACGGTAAAATCGATGAGTTAGTGAAGGTTTTTCAAAATTACGGACTTGATATTTGTGCTCTGACAGAAACTAGATTAACTGGAGTCAATAAGTTGGATTTGGAGGATGGTATACGTTTATTGATATCTGGCCGACAGGATGGAATGCATTATCAGGGAGTAGGATTGTTGCTGGGTTGTAAGGCAAATAAGGCTTTATGTGAGTGGGATCCTATGGATGAGCGATTGTTATACGCACGGTTTAAATCAAATCATGGCAACATCAGTCTGTTTGTGTGTTATTCACCTACTAATGATGCACTCGATGAAAGGAAAGACACATTTTATGAAAAGTTGCAAGAAGGAGTAGGAAGGGTACCTAGACATGATGTTTTGATCTGCGTTGGAGACTTTAATGCAGTAATGGGCTGTTCAAATGAGGGATTTGAGGCATGTATGGGTAAGATGGGAGTTGGTAGTAGGATGAGTGAAAACGGAGTGAGGTTTGGAAGCTTCTGTCTAGCAAATGACTTAGTCATCGGGGGCACACTCTTTCAGCATTGCAATATACACAAGACAACTTGGGTGTCGCCGTGTGGAATATATAAAAATCAGATTGATCACATCGCTATCAGTAGGAGGCATAGAAGTTCTCTGCTAGATGTTCATGTTAAACGGGGAGCGGATATTGGTAGTGACCATCAACTCAGCATTGCAAAAATAAGGTTTAAACTTAAAAATCAAAAGAAGGAAAAATCTGGTGTTGGTAGATACGATATTGTTAAGCTTAGAAGGGAAGGAGAAGAAAAGGAGGAATTCAGATTAGAATGCAGAAATAGGTTTTTGGTGTTGGAAACGTTGGAAGAGGGGGAGAGAAGTGTAGATGAGATGTGGGAGGATGTGAACAAAGTTTTGCATGAGACTGCTGAATGTACGATTGGAAGGAGACATAGATTCAGGAGAAAGAAATGGATATCAGAGGAAACGTGGGATATGATAAAAAAGAGAGGTGAGGCTAAATTGAGGAGTGAGATGCAATGCGTTGATGAACAAGAGAATGAATTAGCAAGAGCTGCGTACTGGAGTTTGAATTCAGAAGTAAGAAGGTTAGCTAGGAGAGATAAAAGAAGATGTGTGGATAAAAAGGTTGCAGAGACTGAAATCTTAATAAACAAAAATGATGGACAGAGTCAAAGAATAGCATATGAATCGATTAGAGAACTGAGTGGTAATGCAGGTAAACGCAAGGAAATACCAGTTAGAGACAGGGAAGGAAATTTATTGACCAAAGATGGAGATATTAAAAATAGATGGAAAGAGCATTTTGAGACAGATCTTAATAGACCAATACCACCAGAAGAGGATATACCGTCTGCTCAGGAAGATTTAAATATAGAAACAGGAGAGTTGAGGCTTGCAGAAGTGGAGAAAGCAGTAAGACAGTTAAAGAATAATAAGGCACCAGGGGAAGATGGTTTATTTCCGGAAATGTTTAAAGTGGAGGGGGATAGATTAATAATGATCTTGACCAAGCTATTCAATAAGATATGGGTGACGGGGTTACTACCATCAGTTTGGAAGAATGGTGTAATTGTTAAAGTTCCGAAGAAGAGAGACCTGAGTGAATGTGGTAATTGGAGGGGAATCTCTTTGTCACCGATAGCTTTGAAAGTTTTCAGTAGAGTGTTGTTAAATAGGTTGGAGCCGGTGGTTGAGGGTATTCTGAGGGATGAACAGGCTGGTTTTAGAAAGGGACGTGGTTGCAATGATCAGATCTTTATAGTTAGGCATTTGATGCAGCAAGTTAATGAAATGAGAGTACCGTTAAGTCTTTGTTTTCTTGATTTTGAAAAGGCTTTTGATAGTGTTTCGAGAGAGACTATGGGGAAGATCATGAGACATTATGGAATACCAGAGGAGTTTGTGAGGGTCATTATGAACATGCATGAGGACACATTTTGCAAAGTGATGGTTGATGGTTGTCTGAGTGATTCGTTTGACGTCTAGTCCGGAGTAATTCAAGGTGGTGTTCTCTCGCCTTTACTATTTATATTGGTCATTGATTACATTATGAAACGCGTTGGAACAGAAACCCGTGCAGGTATACTTTGGGGAGAGAACAGGAAACTTTTGGATTTAGATTATGCAGATGATATAGTTTTGATTTGTGATGGGCCAGAAGAGATGCAGAGAGTGTTGGACTGTTTGGTGAGTGAAGGTCGCAAGGTGGGTTTGGTTATTAATTGTGGAAAAACTGAAATAATCAATATGAATATGGAAAATGCGCAGGAATGTGTAATTGGAGGTATGGTTGTAAAGCAAGTTGATAGGTTTAAATATTTAGGTACTTATTTAGCCAAGGATGGTTCTTTGAACTTTGAATTCGAGGAAAGGTTAAAGAAGGCTAATCAGGCAATGGGAATGCTTAAAAATAATTGGAATAATAACAATTTTTCTGTGCATACAAAAATCAAACTTTATAAGGTAATGGTTAGGAGTATTTTAATTTATGGACACGAGTCTTGGTACAGCACAGTGACTATGGAAAATAAATTCTTGGTGTTTGAAAACAAAGCACTTAGAAGAATATTAGGAGTTAAGTGGTGGGAAAGGATACCAAATAGTAGAATTAGAGAAATAACGGGAGTGCAGCCGGTCGATGAATATGTTAGGTTCTCACGATGGAAGTGGCTAGGACATGTGTATAGGAGACAGGGAATAGTACGAGGTACACCAGGGTGGGTGGCACTTGGTAGGAGAGGTAGAGGAAGGCCAAAAGAGACGTGGGTGAGGACAATGAGACGGGAAGCTGGAGATGAGTGTTGGGGAGATCTTGAGGAGTTAGCACAAGATAGGATGTGGTGGTGTGAGTTCATCGAGGCCCTATGCATCCCCGAGGGTGCCACAGGAAATGATTGATTGATTCATATATATATATATATATATATATATATATATATATATATATATATATATATATATATATATATATATATATATATATATATATATATAGCCCGACACCCTAATCCCGCAAAGGGTGGCCACAGACAAAACGCCTCCAAGTCGCTGTTACCCACCATTTGACTACCCTCCCCCCAACTCACCCCCCGTCCCTCATATACCTCTCAACTCCATCCCTCCACCTCATCCTTGGTCTACCCCTCCCTCTCCCTCCCTCCACCTCACCTACATACACCCTCTTATTCAGTCTTTCATTCTCCATTCTCTCCATATGCCCACACCACCTCAGCGTATTTCTCCTAATCTTCTCAACCACATCCACATCCACCCCACAACGTTCCTTCACTTCTTCATTCGTCAACCTGTCGCTCCATGTCACTCCACATGCTCTTCTCAAGTAACTCATTTCCACTGCTCTCACTCTTGACTTGTTCCCCTCTTGCAAGGTCCATGCCTCGCTTCCATACGTCAGGGTACTGATCACAGTACTATCATGCAGTGACTTCTTAACTTCCATACTCACCTCTCTATTTCTCATCACTGCTTTCAGTGAACCAACAACCTTCCTTCCCTGTTGTACCCTTTCACGCACTTCATCCCCCAAAGTTCCATCCTTACTCATCACACAACCCAAGTACTTGAATGCACTCACACTCTCCATATCCTCATCATCCAACCTCACTGTACATTCTGTGACTTCATTCCTCTCAAACACCATAACTTTACTTTTGTTTGCATTAACTTTCAACTTCCTCCCCCTACAAACTGTCCCAAATTCATTCACCAAACCTTGCAACTCCCATTCATCTTCACTCAACAATACTGTATCATCAGCAAACAGCAACACCGGAATCTTCCAAATCTAACCCTCATTCATTAGAGCCACCCACACATCCACTGCCCTACCCTGCACCTCCTTTACAACCCCATCCATGTATATATTAAACAGCCATGGAGACATCACACAACCCTGTTTCAGGCCCACATTGAGATCAAAGAACTCACTCTGCTCGCCATCCACTCGCACCGTAGCCCTAGCTCCTTCGTACATACTCTTCACATATATATATATATATATATATATATATATATATATATATATATATATATATATATATATATATATATATATATATATATATACAGTATATCCATCCATCCATCCATCATCCAATCCTAAATTGCCCCATGAGGAGCGTAGGAGCCCAGGGCTAGGCAGTTGGTCTCGACATTTAAGATGAGAGTGAGCAGCCTCTCTCATGCCACTCAGGGATGAGTGAGGCTGGTCACTCTCATCTTAAATGTCAGGACCAACTGACTAGCCCCGGGCTCCTACGCTCCTCATGGGGCAACGTAGGATTGGATGATGGATGGATGGATGGATATACTGTATATATATATATATATATATATATATATATATATATATATATATATATATATATATATATACATATTTACGGAACAGAGAAAACTGTCCCGCAAAGTTCCAGGTTCAAAACAAAAGAGTTAGGCAAATTATAAGTTAAAGTTTAATGCTCAAACTAACAACAAAACATTCAGGACTCATAAGGATAATGTAATGGCAAAAAACAGGTTAAATATATGGTTAACTGCAATAGCCTCTATTAACACGAAATTAGCAAGAGTAAATTTATCTAAGTCAGCCCTGATAAAATGAGAAAACCAGATAATACTCAGTGAATGCAAGATATATTATTACAGATACAAAATATTATTACCACTGGCTGACAATATGAATTACAAAACTTTACTAGGCCTACGAATCAACGCCTTATGCTATACAGCACAAGAACAAAATGTAATAACACTCATACTCAAATTACATAGCTGCTAGATGGTTGGAGACTTCCTGAGCACTCACAATAATAACAACTGTACATGGGAGGACAGAGATGTGAGCAAAATGAGGAGTAGATCTAAGTGGCAATTAATGCAGACTCTGAGCTCATTATATAGGGGCCGTCAGAGCTTGATACAACTTGTAAGAAGGACGCGCAAATGAAGCCAGAGGGGACAGAGAGTTGACACTCCTGCTCTGAACAACAGAAAGAACGACTTACTCTACTATAAGGGAGAAGGGGGGAGTGAGGTAGAACACGCTCGTGATCAAACATGCAGCATACTGTACGTTAGAATTACACAAAGGATGATGAAATCATAGGCCATGTAACACCTCCCCACAAAGAAAAAGAAATTTACAAAGGAAATTTCTTATTACTCTAAAACAATCTGTCTAAAGTCTAGATAAGCAATCTGCAATAACATTTTCTTTCCCCTTGACATGTTGTATGTCTAATGAATACTCCTGAAGAAGTAGACTCCATCTTGTCAATCTCTGATTTTTATCTTTAAACTTACTAAGGAATTTCAGTGGGTTATGATCGGTATAAATGACTATGGGGTCAAAACCAGAACACAAATAAAATGAAAAATGCTGTAAACCCAAAATCAAGGCCAAAAGCTCTTTCTCAATAGTTGAGTAGTTCTTTTGAGGTGGAGTGAACTTCTTACTGTAATAAGATACAGGGTGTTCAATACCCTGATCATCCTCTTGCAGCAAAACAGCCCCAGCTCCTGTATCACTTGCGTCAACAGCCATCTTAAAAGGCTTAGCAAAATTTGGAGTAGCGAGCACTGGCTGACTTAATAGGATAGCTTTAAGTTTGTTGAAAGAGGATTCACAGTTATCGGTCCAGACAAATTTAACTCCCTTTTTCAGTAGGTCTGTAAGTGGTGATACAAGAATTGAAAAGTTAAGAACAAATCTCCTGTAATAACCTACCATTCCCAAAAATCTTTGTAGCTCTTTCCTACTTTTAGGTCTGGGAAGATCACTTATAACCTGAACCTTAGCTGCTGGTGGTGCAACATGTCCATCACCAATTACGTACCCAAGGTACTGAACTTTAGCTTGACCAAACTCACACTTTGATAAATTAGCTACAAGATTAGCCTGAACCAAATGCTCAAGAAATTTACTGACATGGCATAGGTGATCTTTCCAGTTGTCACTGAAGGTTAATACATCATCAATATAAACAACACACCCTGCCAAACCCTCTGTTACAACATTCATTAGCTTCTGAAAAGTGGCTGGTGCATTCTTCATACCATATGGCATTACAGAACATGCAAAAGTCTTTCCTAGTGTTACAAAACATGAGATCTCCCTAGCATGTTCAGTCATAGGTACTTGCCAGTATCCCTTTAACAAATCAAACTTACTTATGTACCTAGCCTTTCCGATCTTGTCTATGCAATCTTCCACGTGAGGGAAAGGGTAAGTGTCTGTTTTGGTTATCTGATTAACACGTCTGTAGTCGATGCAAAGCCGCTGTGACCCACCTGGCTTAGGGACTAGAGTGACAGGAGAACTCCACTCGCTCTGACAGGGCTCAATCATCTTGTGGTCCAACAGGTAGCCAAGCTCCTTCTGGATGAGAGGAACTTTCACTGGGTTCACATGGTAAGGAGGCAGTTTAATTGGCTTTGCGTCTCCAACATCGACATCATGCATCAACACAGTGGTTCTTCCTGGAGTGGCACGGAACACTTGCGGGTACTCCTGCAGTAATGCCGAAAACTCCTGCCTTTCCTCGGGAGCTAGATGAGAAAGCTTAGTCTGGAGATCATTCATGATATCAGGATTCTTCCCCAAACTATCACTCAGGCTCATGCTGCATGGGAGAACTTCACTTGCAGACTCGGGTGGAACGGCTACAGTGCAGACTGGGTTATTTTCGTCTCGCCTGTGATATAACTTTAGCATGTTGATGTGACAAGGTTGCTTGTTCTTTCTACGATCTGGTGTGGCGATGACATGGTTGACATCACTGAGTTTCTTCTCCACGAAATAAGGACCACTAAACTTGGCTTGAAGAGGTTGCCCATGCACTGGTAGCAGAATCAAAACCTGATCTCCTGGCTGAAAGTGGCGTAACCTGGACTTCTTATCATACCAAGTCTTCATCTTCTCCTGAGCAGCTCCTAAATTCTCTCTCGCCAGCTGTAAAGCAGTGGACAGCCGTTCTTTGAACTTCATCACATACTCCAGCAGGTTGACGTCATCTTCCTCCGACAGCCAGCATTCCTTGAGTAGCTTAAGGGGTCCTCTTACTTCATGGCCAAACAGTAGTTCAAAGGGTGAGAAGCCCAGTGATTCATTTGGAGATTCTCTTGCGGCAAATACAACGAATGGAAGACCTTTATCCCAGTCTTTCTGATGTTCCAAACAGTATTTCTTGAGCATCGATTTGAGTGTTTGATGATATCTCTCCAACGCTCCTTGGGTCTGGGGATGGTAAGCTGAAGACGTGATCTGGGTGATGCCCAACTCTTTCAGAGACTGCTTGAAAACATATGACATGAAATTACTTCCCCAGTCTGACTGTACCTCCTTGGGTAGACCAAACTTGGTGAAGAACCCTAGCATTTCCTTAGCCACGTTCTTTGCTGAGATATTTCTAAGTGGAATGGCTTCAGGATAACGAGTAGCCATATCAATCAGGGTCAACACATAAGAAAATCCTGAAGAAGTCTTAGGAAGAGGGCCCACAATATCCACCAACACGCGGGTGAATGGCGCCTCAAAAGGAGGAATGGGAACTAGAGGTGCAACCTTTTCGGTCTGATTACACTTCCCCACAACTTGACAGGTGTGACAAGACTTACAATACCAGGAAACATCCCTGAAGATACCTGGCCAGTAGAAGTGTTTCAAAATGCGTGCCACAGTTTTCCTCACTCCAAGGTGTCCTGCCAAACTGGAATCATGAGCCTCTCTAATGATATCCTGCCTACAAACACGAGGGATGACAACTTGATGTACAACCTCCCATTCACAGTTGGCTGATGCTGTTGGGGGTCTCCACTTCCTCATAAGTACTGCTGACTTTATATAATAACAAGTAGAAGCACCAGCTGACTCTTCCTCACTGCAAGCAGAGTTAGCTAGACCTTTCAACTCAGGGTCAGCAACCTGCAACTCAACCAACTCTTGACGAGACAAATTATCAACACTACGGGGTACTGCCTCATCTGGTGAGTGGTCCAAATTAGCAAGAAAAGTGTCAGCTAGGATAACATCATCATCATCATTATCCTCTAAGTCACCAGTAACTTTAGACTTAGCCCTAGTGACAGCACATGCAGAGAACACATCAGGGACATCACAATCCTGGGCCGCAGCCACTGGCTCACCAGACAACTGAGGAGCTGGACACACTTGACTTCCACCAATATCATTTCCAAGTAAGAAAGTTACACCAGACATTGGGAGTGTCTCAACCAACCCAACCATAACGGAACCATTAACAAAACCAGACTCTAAATTCACTCTGCACAGAGGGACAGAGAAGTAATTATTCCCTTCACCTTCTAAGATTAGTTTCATCAGAGGAATTAACATTAGAGCCTAGAACACTGGTCAGCATAAGGGATTGGCAAGCACCTGTATCACGATATATTTTAACTGATTTCCTGTCATTACTGTCCAGAGGACTGACAAAATCATCAGACAGGAAATTAGCACATGAACTCTTGAGAGTGTCACCCACGTTACTGCTCAAAAGAGGAGCTTCATCATGAGAATTTAATTTACCCCTCAAAGCAGGTTCAGTTAACTCAGTTAAAGAATTCTGGGAACTCTCAAGGGTGGACACTAGACCAATTGACTGAATATTTAAAGACTCCTTTTTGTTCACATCACGCTGTCTCCTGAAACATTTCTCCGTAGTATGACCAAGCTTACTACCATAAGTACATTTACTTTTCTGAAATCTAGATGTGAAGCTGGTATTTACTTCCTGAGAAACATCATCTTTATTCTCTTTCCTGTTACCTGTACTCTGAGTAGAGGCAACGTACTTACTCTCAGCTTTCCTTTTTTCTCTAGAATATCTCTTGTGAGTGAGAACATATTCATCAGCTAAAACTGCAGCATCAGACAAATTATCTATTCTTTTCTCATCAAGATATAGGCTTACATCATTATTAATACACCTTTTGAAGTCCTCCAGCAAAATCATCTGCTTAAATTTACCAAAATCAGAATCCACATTCTTAGAATTTAACCACTGCTCTAACAGATCTTCTTTGATTTTTGCATACTCAACATGGGATTGCTTATCTTGCTTATAAGTTGTCCTAAATTTTACTCTATAGGCTTCAGGAACAAGCTCATAGGCCTTAAGAATCAAGCTCTTAACTACATCATAATTATCAGATTGATCCTGAGGCAAAGATGCATAAGTTACTTGAGCTTTACCGGTGAGAACAGTTTGAAGGAGTACTGGCCAATACTTTTTGGGCCAATTAAAACCTGTAGCTACCCTCTCAAACAACTGTAAATACTTTGTTAAATCAGATTCATTAAAAGGAGGGACAAGTTTAACATTTTTAGCCACATCAAAATCATCAGAGCTAGATGATCCAGTTCCACCTTGTTTCATGCGATACTCATGGTCTACCTGAATCCTAGCAAGTTCAATTTGTGCCTGAGCCTGTACCTGTGCCTCCTGAATACGAGCATTTGCCTGAAATTCAGCCTCCTTAGCACGAGCCTCCTGCAGGGCTAGCTGTAACTTACCTAATTCAATCTGCGTTTGCTCATTTGGAGGAGTTACATTAAACAAGCTTTCATTAATCATGTCAACAATTTGATCTTTAGAATGATGAGAGCAAACAGCAATTCCCAATTGTTGAGCAACAAGCTTAAGTTCATTCTTTGTTCTGTTTTCTACATCACACACTGTTTGCACATTTGACAAAAAATCTTTGTCTTCATCAAGAGTAGTAATAGTAGACATCATGAATAAATCACAGTCACAAAATATCAAGCAATATCCTTATGATAATATCCTGAATATCCTGATAAGAGGTCGCCAAATTTATGTTACGGAACAGAGAAAACTGTCCCGCAAAGTTCCAGGTTCAAAACAAAAGAGTTAGGTAAATTATAAGTTAAAGTTTAATGCTCAAACTAACAACAAAACATTCAGGACTCATAAGGATAATATAATGGCAAAAAACAGGTTAAATAAATGGTTAACTGCAATAGCCTCTATTAACACGAAATTAGCAAGAGTAAATTTATCTAAGTCAGCCCTGATAAAATGACAAAACCAGATAATACTCAGTGAATGCAAGATACATTATTACAGATACAAAATATTATTACCACTGGCTGACAATATGAATTACAAAAACTTTACTAGGCCTACGAATCAACACCTTATGCTATACAGCACAAGAACAAAATGTAATAACACTCATACTCAAATTACATAGCTGCTAGATGGTTGGAGACTTCCTGAGCACTCACAATAATAACAACTGTACATGGGAGGACAGAAATGTGAGCAAAATGAGGAGTAGATCTAAGTGGCAATTAATGCAGACTCTGAGCTCATTATATAGGGGCCGTCAGAGCTTGATACAACTTGTAAGAAGGACGCGCAAATGAAGCCAGAGGGGACAAAGAGTTGACACTCCTGCTCTGAACAACAGAAAGAACGACTTACTCTACTATAAGGGAGAAGGGGGGAGTGAGGTAGAACACGCTCATGATCAAACATGCAGCATACTCTACGTTAGAATTACACAAAGGATGATGAAATCATAGGCTATGTAACAATATACATATATATATATATATATATATATATATATATATATATATATATATATATATATATATGTAAATATATAAATATATATATATATATATATATATATATATATATATATATATATATATATATATATATATATATTAGTGTGGATCGTTTTTACACTTTTTTAAAAATTCAAAATCCAATAGTGTTCAAAAGTTGTGTACCCATGAGAAAAAAATTACTGTGAAATATCAAGTTTCTACAACAATATTTTCTGCCTCCCCAAGGTGCAAAACTTTGCAAAATTCAAGAAAATATATGATACATTTTGGGCTTTTTAACTATACTAAGCAGGGCATAAATCATATAGCAATAGTTATAAATATTTTCTAGTTTGCTTCCTAAATATACAGAAAAAAGTTGCTCTTTACTAAGTAATATCTTTTGCCTCCCCAAAGCATCAGTTTATAAACAAATTTTCCTGAAATAGCCATTTTTTCATAATATTTCTAAAAATCACAATAGAGCCCAAAACGCATCTAATAGTTGAAAATATACTATTGGGCAACATAAATGTCTGTATTTCAAGTCTCAGTGCTGTAGTCTAATATCGTCTGCCTCCCCAGATAGGCTTCATGTCATGACATGTCACTACATGTTTGCTCTTCTCTCACTGTCAGTCAGTGTTTACTTGTCTGTTATTTTATGTATGTTTACTTGTCTTTACTTGTCTGCTCCCTACATAAAGGTCTGATTTGATTCAAAGGATGGCCTGCCACGAAACAAGACTTGCAAGTATATGTCCCATTTTTGGGACACCAGATGATTTAAATATGAACTCTCTCCCAACATATCATGATGTAATGAGATATTATTTGTATGTACGGCAAAATCTGAAGACTTCTGAAAAGGGGCCAACATTTTCTGAGATAAGTGTTGCTGTCAATTCAAAGGTGAAGTCTGTGTGGCAGCGAGCTTCAATTCCAACTGTGTCTGATGAACGAGTTAGGCAGATGCTGAAAAGCTATCATAACAAATACAAAATATTACAAAAGCCAGGAAAAGAAAGGAAGGACATTAAGACTTACCAAGAGAAAGTACAAGCTTTTCAAAAAGATTCTTTGGACAGATTATTTGATATTGCAGCTTGCAAATGTAAGGACTTCAAGACATGCAAGTGTGACAAGGAGAAAAGAGTACAACAAATAGAGCAAGAATTTTTAGTGGACCAGAGAACAAAGAGAAAAATGGTTATTGGATCCTTAGATGCTACCACAACTAAAAGAATTGTAAAACGACTGAGTAGAAAACAAACAATACCGGGAACAAGTTCAAGGACTGACTCCTGTGAAATTGAATTGTATTGTAGTACAAGTTCAGCAAGTGAAGACGATGAAGATGATTTTGCCCAACATCTGCCTGCTAGAGCAAAACAGGCAGATGTTGAGCAAAATCATCTTCATCGTCTTCACTTGCTGAACTTGTACTACAATACAATTCAATTTCACAGGAGTCAGTGCTTGAACTTGTTCCCGGTGTTGTTTGTTTTCTACTCAGTCGTTTTACAATTCTTTTAGTTGTGGTAGCATTTAAGGATCCAATAACCATTTTTCTCTTTGTTCTCTGGTCCACTAAAAATTCTTGCTCTATTTGTTGTACTCTTTTCTCCTTGTCACACTTGCATGTCTTGAAGTCCTTACATTTGCAAGCTGCAATATCAAATAATCTGTCCAAAGAATCTTTTTGAAAAGCTTGTACTTTTTCTTGGTAAGTCTTAATGTCCTTCCTTTCTTTTCCTGGCTTTTGTAATATTTTGTATTTGTTATGATAGCTTTTCAGCATCTGCCTAACTCGTTCATCAGACACAGTTGGAATCGAAGCTCGCTGCCACACAGACTTCACCTTTGAATTGACAGCAACACTTATCTTAGAAAATGTTGGCTCCTTTTTAGAAGTCTTCAGATTTTGCCGTACATACAAATAATATCTCATTACATCATGATATGTTGGGAGAGAGTTCATATTTAAATCATCTGGTGTCCCAAAAATGGGACATATACTTGCAAGTCTTGTTTTGTGGCAGGCCATCCTTTGAATCAAATCAGACCTTTATGTAGGGAGCAGACAAGTAAAGACAAGTAAACATACATAAAATAACAGACAAGTAAACACTGACTGACAGTGAGAGAAGAGCAAACATGTAGTGACATGTCATGACATGAAGCCTATCTGGGGAGGCAGACGATATTAGACTACAGCACTGAGACTTGAAATACAGACACATATGTTGCCCAATAGTATATTTTCAACTATTAGAAGCGTTTTTGGCTCTATTGTGATTTTTAGAAATATTATAAAAAAGGCTATTTCAGGAAAATTTGTTTATAAACTGATGCTTTGGGGAGGCAGAAGATATTATTTAGTAAAGAGCAACTTTTTTCTGTATGTTTAGGAAGCAAACTAGAAAATATTTATAACTATTGCTATATGATTTATGCCCTGCTTAGTATAGTTAAAAAGCCCAAAATGTATCATATATTTTCTTGAATTTTGCAAAGTTTTGCACCTTGGGGAGGCAGAAAATATTGTTGTAGAAACTTGATATTTCACAGTAATTTTTTTCTCATGGGTACACAACTTTTGAACACTATTGGATTTTGAATTTTTAAAAAAGTGTAAAAACGATCCACACTAATATATATATATATATATATATATATATATATATATATATATATATATATATATATATATATATATATATATATATATATATATATATATATATATATATATATATATATATATATATATATATATATATATATTAGTGTGGATCGTTTTTACACTTTTTTAGAAATTCAAAATCCAATAGTGTTCAAAAGTTGTGTACCCATGAGAAAAAAATTACAGTGAAATATGAAGTTTCTACAACAATATTTTCTGCCTCCCCAAGGTGCAAAACTTTGCAAAATTCAAGAAAATATATGATACATTTTGGACTTTTTAACTATACTAAGCAGGGCATAAATCATATAGCAATAGTTATAAAAAGTGAAAAAGTTACTACATGACAGTATTGTGATAGCAACTCTAACGTATGGAAGTGAAGCTTGGACGTTGTTGGAAGGACACAAGTCAAGAGTGAGAGCAGTGGAAATGAGTTATTTAAGAGGAGCCTGTGGAGTCACATGGAGAGACAGGCTGACGAATGAGGATATAAAGGAGCATTGTTGTGTGGATGTGGATGTGGTAGGAAGCGTTATGAGGAACACACTGAGGTGGTTTGGCCATGTGGAGAGAATGGAGGGTGAAAGACTGACGAAGAGAGTGTATGTGAGTGAGGTGGAGGGGGGAAGAGGGAGAGGAAGATGAGATGGAGAGATGGGGCAGAGAGGTATATGAGAGAGGGGGGTGTGAGTTGGGAGCAGGGCAGTGAAATGGCGGGGGACAGGGCGACTTGGAGGCGATTTGTTTGTGGCCACCCCAAACGGGATTGAGGCATCTGACAATATATATATATATATATATATATATATATATATATATATATATATATATATATATGGAAACTAACCACAGGAGAAATGAAAGGAGCGACAGTGAGTACTTTCGTATATTACATCTTCAGACAGAGTGAGACAGAAACGTAAAGGGTAGAGGTCTTTTATGCACACCCGCAGCAGGTAGTGGCACACAGAACAACGGATGACCTGAATTTTTACCTACGGCTTAACTTATGGTCACCTGCAGCAGGGAGTGGAACACAACAAAGGATGACCTGAATCTAAAAATGCACGTGACAAAGGAGGAGGGAGCAGGAGGGAAGGGAAGGGGAGTGGGAGGAAGGGAGAAGGGGGAGGGGAGAAGGGGAAGGGGGAAGGGGAGAGGGGGGAGGGAGGAGGGGATAAATACTGCTGCTTAACTTAAGACCTAGAGGATTAATGCTTGGTGTGTCCCACACAGGTGTGACTACACCACCAGGAGATGACAGGGTATAATCACGTGTTAGTCTGGGGGATACTGCTTTAAGTTAATTCAGTTAGCAATTTATCACACTTAAAATGACCATAGCTCATGTTTACATTCTTTTCATGTGTGCCAGAAATTAGACAAGATTCTATTACATTTCTTTCATCTAAGCTTTTTGATCTTGCTAGAATCTTGGAGCCTGTCCAGTCAATATGGTGATCCCTGGATGCTTTGTGCTGAAATAAACCACTATGGTCCTTCCAATTTATCCAGATCGTTTGGGCGTTGTCCCTCACAGGAGTTCCCCTTCGAGCGACGCTGCCGAATCTGTACCAAAACGCACCTCTCTGTCTCATGTCACCTATTTACTACTTCTATATGAAATTTATTTACAGTATATATATATATATATATATATATATATAAAATTCTCTAATATGGGTATATAGTGTAAGAAAATGCTTATTGTTTTTAATAATAACAATGACTTTTCATAAGTACCTCAACACCTGGCAACTATGCTTTCCAACGTTGTCGTGCTTGTAGGTGAGGCAGTGAGGGTAGGTCAGGTGTCAATCCGCAGGTCACTTTCTCTGACCGCCATTAAAAGATAAGCTCCTACCCCTACTACTCGCCCTCGTCTGCTCCACAGTCGAGATAAAGAACTTATTTACAGCGTAAATAAGTTTTTTGTTAGAAGAGAAGGCAAAAAGGGGCCCTATAATTGATCCCTCAAAAGCAGTTGCTCGAACAGCAAAGGCCACCAACGTGAGTGAAGTAACAGTCAGACGAATTTGCTCTTCCTTCAATCAAGCCTGCATTACACAAAAGTCACCAGAACAGACTATAATAATTCATAAAACCGTATAGACTTTTTATAGAAATAAATCTCCATAAAATGTTGATTTTATATGCAGAGAGAGGGATAGAGAGGGAGAGAGAGAGAAAGAGAGAGAGAGAGAGAGAGAGAGAGAGAGAGAGCTGGGAGTGAGGGTTAACCCTTGTCTCTAATCCGATAATTGCCCCAGTAGAAACTGTGGCAACGTCGCACATAGGGGAAGTCTCGTGAGGGACAACGCCTAAACGATCTGGATAAATTGGAAGGACCATACTCTGTTGGGCTGTCCTTACACTGTATTTATGTTGTGAGATTCTAGTTTCCACATCTTTTCCAGTTTGTCCTATGTAAAATTTGTTACAGCTTTTACACGGGATTTTGTAAACAACGCCTGAGTTACTGAAAGGGCTGTTCTTGATGAGGGATTTTTTGATGGTGTTCTCATATTTGAATACTACTTTTACATTGAGTTTCCTCAGTATGTGAACAACATCAAGAAAATTTTCATGGAAGGGGAGGACAAGGGTTCTTTGAATGTTCTGGCGATCTGGCTTATTAGTTTTCCCTTCAAGGAATCGTTTCTTGGCTGTACTGTGGCACTGAGTTAGTATGCTTTGTGGATATTTTAGCTTCTTTCCAATACTCTGAATCATTTTTAGTTCATCATCTAAAAATTCTAGGTCTGAAATTTTATATGCTCTTAAGTACATGGATATGAACACAGATCTTTTTGCATTAATATGATGGTTTGAAGAGTAATGAACATATAACAATATTTGTAGGTTTTCTTTATATCTTAGTCTTCAAAACATTTTGGTCCCTGATAACTTTTACATCCAAAAATGGCATTTCATTATCCATTTCCATCTCATGAGTAAATTTAATCGATGGAACTAACGAATTTAATTGCAGGAGAAATTCATCAATGGGAAGACTGTTAGGCCAGAAGCACAGGATATCATCCACGTATCGGAGCCAAACTATGTTTTGCTCCTTTCTGGAGGTCAGTAAATGTTTCTCAAAGTATTCCATGTAAATATTTGCCAGAATTGGCAATGGGTAATCCCCACTCCCCAGTTCTGGCAAATATTTACATGGGATACTTTGAGAAACATTTACTGACCTCCAGAAAGGAGCAAAACATAGTTTGGCTCCGATACGTGGATGATATCCTGTGCTTCTGGCCTAACAGTCTTCCCATTGATGAATTTCTCCTGCAATTAAATTCATTAGTTCCATCGATTAAATTTACTCAGGAGATGGAAATGGATAATGAACTGCCATTTTTGGATGTAAAAGTTATCAGGGACCAAAATGTTTTGAAGACTAAGATATACAGAAAACCTACAAATATTGTTATATGTTCATTACTCTTCAAACCATCATATTAATGCAAAAAGATCTGTGTTCATATCCATGTACCTAAGAGCATATAAAATTTCAGACCTAGAATTTTTAGATGATGAACTAAAAATGATTCAGAGTATTGGAAAGAAGCTAAAATATCCACAAAGCATACTAACTCAGTGCCACAGTACAGCCAAGAAACAATTCCTTGAAGGGAAAACTAATAAGCCAGATCGCCAGAACATTCAAAGAACCCTTGTCCTCCCCTTCTGAAAATTTTCTTGATGTTGTTCACATACTGAGGAAACTCAATGTACAAGTAGTATTCAAATATGAGAACACCATAAAAAAAAAACTCATCAACAACAGCCCTTTCAGTAATTCAGGCGTTGTTTACAAAATCCCGTGTAAAAGCTGTAACAAATTTTACATAGGACAATCTGGAAAAGATTTGGAAACTAGAATCTCACAACATAAATACAGTGTAAGGACAGCCCAACAGAGTAGTGGTTTATTTCAGCACAAAGCATCCAGTGATCACCATATTGACTGGACAGGCTCCAAGATTCTAGCAAGCTCAAAAAGTTTAGATGAAAGAAATGTAATAGAATCTTGTCTAATTTCTGGCACATATGAAAAGAATGTAAACATGAGCTATGGTCATTTTAAGTGTGATAAATTGTTAACTGAATTAATTTTAAAGCAGTATCCCCCAGACTAACACGTGATTGTTCTCTGTCATCTCCTGGTGGTGTAGTCACACCTGTGTGGGACACACCAAGCATTAATCCTCTAGGTCTTAAGTTAAGCAGCAGTATTTATCCCCTCCTCCCTCCCCCCTCTCCCCTTCCCCCTTCCCCTTCTCCCCTCCCCCTTTCCCCTCCCTCCCACTCCCTTTTCCTCCCCTCCTACTCCCTCCTCCTTTGTCACGTGCATTTTTAGATTCAGGTCATCCTTTGTTGTGTTCCACTCCCTGCTGCAGGTGACCATAAATTAAGCCGTAGGTAAAAATTCAGGTCATCCATTGTTCTGTGTGCCAATACCTGCTGCGGGTGTGCATAAAAGACCTCTACCCTTTACGTTTCTGTCTCACTCTGTCTGAAGATGTAATATACGAAAGTACTCACTGTCGCTTCTTTCATTTCTCCTGTGGTTAGTTTGCATACATATCTTCACGGTGAAGTGAAGTCTCTGCATATATATATATATATATATATATATATATATATATATATATATATATATATATATATATATATATATATATATATATACCAAGTAAAACATCTGCAGGCGACCTTGGACAGCGCAACTTCCAAAACAGTAGCAAAATTATTGTAGTAAATACTCTTAACATAATTCGAATTTTCGGCCCACCTCAGGCCATCATCAGGAATTACAATTGTCCTATATCCCATTGGATTCCAGGGGTGCTGGGCGAGGCACTGCACTGGGAGGGCACTAAGTGTACCGCCCTCCGCCTATCGGCTCATAGTCGCGAAGCTCATAGGTCCCTATTCATGGGTTCCCTACTTTATAAAGACTTGATAGATCCCAGTTCTGTCTAATACTCTGGACACTGGGCTCCAGTGGGATATAGTCAGCTCAGACGACGAAAAAAAAAAAAAAAAACAGGACTTTATTGAACCATAAAACTAAATAAAAACTGATAAAATCAACCCTCCTCCCCGTATAAAAGCTCAAACAGATTTTTTTTTTTTTTTTTTTGGCCATCACCCTGAAGGGGCATTAGGCCAGCAAGAATCGATAATCATGAAAGCCAAAATAATTATATGCAATATTTGCATTTATTTCATACCAATATTAAGTTATTATTCATGATTATGAAACATAATAAGTAATAAAGAATACATCAGTATACATGGATAGTACCAGGACAAATACTTCCATCTATATATCACATGTAGACTCATAACTATACTACTACAAAATAATCAAATAATTATCATATATATATATATATATATATATATATATATATATATATATATATATATATATATATATATATATATATATATATATATATATATATATATAAGGAACAATTACAAATTTATTGATCCTGAACAAAAGAAAACAAAATACACATTTATATAAATGTAAACCTCCTCCTGCGATTCACAAACATGTAAAAGTGTATTGACGTATATACATACGTACAAAATCCACATCCCTATATACAAAAAAGTGGAATATATATATATATATATATATATATATATATATATATAGATAGATAGATAGATAGGTAGATAGATAGATAGATAGATAGATATAGATAGATATAAATATATATATATATATATATATATATATATATATATACATACATATATATATATACACTCATACATACATATACATATATACAGTATATACATATACACATATACATATATGTACATACATATACATATACATGCATACATATATGTACAGTCGCTCAAAAAAGTATCCTTCCAAAGGTGCCGTGATTCAATCTGACACAACGAACGAAGAAATATGGAAAATTTTAAGTGTGCGTGAGATCTGTTAGAAACCCCGGTTTACATACGGCGCAGCGGTGTACGAGTTAAAGTGTCGTATGGAAGCATTATGCCCTTGTGATATACAATAAGGGAATTATCTCGGATATATGAAATGGGATTATTCATGTATTTCCAATGCGTAGCCTGTATGAGTAGAACAGAACAATATAGACTCTGTATCGGATATCTGAAATCCTCGACTCAAACTTCGGATCTAGATATGAGGTACCGAATCTGTCGTGATATTTGAGAGAGCCAGGCTTGCTAACAATACCGACACTGCTTCAATCGCCCGACACATTGTGAAGTCCTGCGTTCATGCGGTGGGAGGATACTTTTTTGAGCGACTGGACATTCATACATATATGTACACACATACACATCCATATATATACACATATATATACATATATATACATATATACATACATACACACATACACACATATAATAAATAAGGAAACCACAACCAAGTTCATAAAATAAATCACAACTCTCTGAGCAGTCTGGTCTCTTTCAGGAAAGTCATCAATTTATTAGTCACACCAACGTCCCCATCACCCAAGACAGAATCAAGTGTGAAAGGGAGCGCATTTGTCCTACAGTAGGCAGCCAGAGAAGTACGTTCCCCAGAATACCTACTGCAGGACAAAAGGATGTGACTAATAGATAACGCCAGTCACATATGGTTCTTTTGACAGATGGAATTGCCAGGTCGGTCCACTGACTTTGCCACAGAAGATTAATTGATTTCTTTCCGAAAGAGGGACTAGACTGTAGCTCACGAGGAACGTCCCAAGTCTCCTCGAGTTCTACAGCCGATTTAGATAGTACATCAGCCTGCTCATTCCCATAAATACCGCAATGACCTGGCACCCAGATCAGAGAGAAGGATTTAGCACACGCGTGCAGCTTATTGATAATGCGGCCCAGGACCTCATGTGAATCAGTCCTACATGAATGAATTGCCTGAAAGGGCGGACTCAGAGTCTGAAAAAATGACAAAACTGTTGTGATCTGAACGCAAAGCAAAGTCTATAGCTTGATCTATGGCAAATAATTCAGCAGTGAATACGGACGTATGGGGGGCAAGCAAAAACGGATGCGGCACTCCGTAGACCACACACTCGCACCCACACATTCATCCATCTTAGAGCCATCGGTGTACAAGTGGAATGATGCTAGGTGTCTAATGAGGATCATCCAGAACAACTGTCGTACCTCCACCTCCGGTGCCTTGTACTTTGCGACAGGGAGCCAGTCAGTATGAAATGTGGTAGCAAGAGACTCCCAGGGTGCTATTTTTGTTGTTAAAACCTGATCCCCATTAGAAAGGTCGTACCCTAACGCCTCACAGAGAAAGTGAAGGCTCACAGCCACCGGCTTGAGGGCTGCATACAGCAGGAATTCCCACTGTAGGAGGATCCAACAAGTCGGAAGGCCAAGTGAGCGTTTATGGTGGGTGGTGATGCCGTAAGAAAATAGCAGGTGGTCACGTCGTAGATGGAGGGGAGGCACATTAGCCTTCACTTCCAACCACTCCACACGAGTACATCGAAGGGCTCCAAGACGTCTATGCAAGCACACGTTCTGAAGCACACGTTCTGAAGCACACGTTCTGAAGCACATCAAGTCTACGGAGTACAGCATCCGATGCCGACCCATACACTTGTGAGCCATAGTCAAGCTTAGAACAGATAAGGGACTTATACACCATCAATAAAGACGTTCTCTCTGCTCCCCACGATTTACCGGAGAGAAACTTAAGGACGTTTACTTTTTTACTACAAGAAACAAGCAAATGATTAATATGTGTTCTCCAACTGAGCCTACTGTCAAAATGTAGACCCAAGAATCTTACTGAATTTTGAAAAGGTATTGGCTGATTATCTAAAGTCAAATTCAAAGAGGGTACGTTAAGTTTATGAGTAAAAACAGCACCGACACACTTAGGGACGGAAAATTTAAATCCCCACTCCAGGGCCCAATGCTGACCAGATTCAAGTACCAGTTGAACCTGCTCTGCCGAGGATTGTGCATTGCAGGAAGAGTGCCACACTGCACAATCATCAGCATAGGGTGAGCATCTAATCGTCCTGGGAACGGAAGCTGATGACAGAATGTCATTAATGGCAACATTGAACAAAGTAGGGCTAAGCACACTTCCTTGTGGTACCCCGTTCTCTTGGACAAATATGTCCAAAGTTATGTTACAGGGTAACCTGACAGAAAACGTTCTGTCAGTAAGGAAGTTCTGAAGGAAAATGGGCAAATTACCTCTTAAACCATAAGCATAGAGTTTACGTAGTATTCCACTTCGCCAGGTCATATCATAAGCCTTATGAATATCCAGAGAAATTCCTATCATGAATTCGCGATTGTCAAAAGCCTCGGCTATGCAATGCTCCAGGTGCACTAAATGATCCAAAGTGGACCTGTATTTACGGAATCCACTCTGTTGATCATTTAACACACCTTTCAACTCTAAAACAAAATGTAACCTTTTATTAACCATATGTTCAAAGACCTTACATAGACAGTCAGTCAGCACAATAGGTCGAAACGAACTGGGACTCGTAAGGCAACCATCCCGGCGAGGTATCGGTATGACGTGCCAGTAGTCCAATGAGTTTGGGAACGTGCGAGATGCCCAAATCTCATTGTACACCGCTAACAGCTTACTCAAGTTGGCCTGAGTAAGATGCTGGATCATACCGTATGTAATGGTGGATGGACTGGGACTGGAGCCTTTACAGGATTTAAGGGCAAAGAGAAATTCATCTAATGTAAATTCGGAGTTGTAGCTGGTATCTCCGTCTTCCGTGGCAAAGTCAAAATTTTGCAGCTCAGCCGTACGCTTATGGTGGAGAAAGCGAGGAGCGTAGTTGGCTGAGCCGCTTACCTGGGCAAAATGGTCGGCGATAGTATTGGCAATGTCCATGGGATTGTCAGTGACATTCCCGGCCACCTCAAGTGTGGTGATTGGTGACCGGGTGTACTTGTTGTTTAGTACATTTTTGGTGGACCAGACCTGACTTAGTGGGGAGGTGTGATTCACCATGGACACAAAACTACGCCAGTTAGTCCATTTTGCCGCTTTAATTGTCCTCCTTACCTCAGCCTTAGCTGCTTTGTAGGCAATAAAGTTTGATTCTGTTGGGTGTTTCTCAAAAATCCTGTATCTTCTATTTGCGCTTTGTGAGTGCTTGTCGGCAATCTGGTGTCCACCACGAAACTCTATGCTTGTTTGGAATTGTAGATGTCTTGGGAATAGCAGCCTCAGCTGCGTGTATAATGGAAGTCTGTAGGTGTGAAACTTTCTCATCAATGTTATCTCCCGATATATCTAGATTGGCGACCCGTGAGTGGTACCCCCAATCTGCTTTCTTAAAGTTAAATTTAGATGATGGAGCAGGCCGAGAATCGTCGCGTGTATAAGAAAGACAGATTGGAAAATGATCGTTACCCATCGAGTCGTCATATGGGTCCCAAGAGATGTTAGTGTGTACATCGGGAGATGACAAGGACAGATCTATATATGACATGTTAGCAGTGCGGTTGTCTACATGAGTCGCGCTACCATTGTTTAGAAGACAGAGGTTTGACTGCAATATGAGGTTGGCTACTTGCTCCCCCCTACCATCACTCCTCAAGCTTCCTCATTGACAGTGATGGGTGTTAAAATCACCTAAAGTTAATTAATGACCCGGAAGTTGATGGGCTAGTGAAGTGAAAGCATCACCATCAGTGGGACCACGGGGAGGACAGTAGATAGAGCAAATAGACAGATATGTGTTATTAAATTTTACTCTGCACGCAACAGCTTCCAGAGTAGAACTTAGAATCACTTCCGTTTGTGGGTGTGATTTGGGGGTGTATATGGCGACTCTGTGACCATCATATCTTCTATGTGAATGGTAATGTTTGAACTGTGGAGGATCTGGGTGATCCACCAAGCGCGTCTCCTGTAAATAAACGTCTGGCATGTGTATAGATAGCAAAATTGCTATTTTGTGGAATTTATTCCCAAGGGTCGTATAATTCCATTGTAACACAGTGAATGTGGTGGTTTAAGATTTAAGAGAGGGACCAGTGTGCTTAGCTTTTTTGTATCGCCCACCACCAGGTGAGTGGCTACAGGGGGACCTATCCCGGTGCTTACTAATGGAAACCTTCATACATTGATCATCAATAACTAGGCTCCCAGAGCCCCCCGAGGAAGAACTAAACTTTTTCTCGCTCGCTGGACCAGGAGCAGGAAGGACATGAGGACATGGCTGTATTGTAAGGGTGGTCATATTACTCTTAACAGAGTTGTCGGACTTCTGTTTAGGCTTTACTGACTGAGAGGCAGCAGCAGCCTGAGAGTAGGAAGTTTCCGTGGGGATGTCAGTTTGAGAGTTGGATTGGACAAGAGGCTGAGATGGAGAGGTAGCAAGAGGAACCTGTTCAGGGTCAGTCTGTGTTGCAGCAGAGCACATCACGGGACGGGACATCACTGCCGAAGCATAGGACCTATTCAGCATAGGAGTTGCATGCAACTCCTTCACCTTTTTCCTTGCTTTGTAGTAGGAGTTACCCTCAGTCACTTTCACTGTGCAGACCTCTTTCTCCTCCTTCCACTTGGGACAATCCCTAGAGGAAGTGGAGTGAGCACCCTTACAGTGAAAGCAACAGATACTCACTGATGTGCATTGCTCATCATCGCGACCCTGTGTTGCACATTTGCCACACATTGACTGTGAAGCCCAACAAGTCTTAGCACTGTGCCCATACAATTGACACTTTAAACAACAGAGTGGGTTGGGGATATATGGTCGTCCATTAACAAGTTCGTAGCCAACTTTGACATGTGCCGGGAGTGAAACTTTGCCGAAAGTCAAAACAATAGTGGCAGTCTTCGTCCTCATGCCTTCGGAAAATCTGGTAATGAACCGGGCATCAATGACATCTTGCTGTGCAAGTTCCTCTATGATCTCTTCCTCACTCATCACCATGAGATCCTTGCAAGTGATAACACCCTTGCAGGAATTCATGGAGGTTGGAATCTTGGCCTCGACATCATAGCAGTGAAACGTGCGCAGCTTGAGCAAGTCCTTAACTTGGGATGAATTACAAGTCTTTACAAGGAGATCTCCGTTTGCAAGTTTTTTAACTTGTTCCACCTCCCCAGCACAGCCATCAATAACCTTCTTGATCTTGAAGGGATTGAGACTGCTCAAGGGAGTGGAACCTAGAGCATGGATAATTACAAACTCGGCGTTATTTACATGTATCTCACGAGGCAAACGAGTATGGGGCCGTTCTGTCTGGGGGCTGTCAGTTCGTGTACCAGTGGGGGGTCGGTCAGGACCACCTCCCCCCCTGAAGGGGGGGGAGGCGGAAAGGTCGTCTGCCATAGAGGTCACTTCCCCCTAGGGAAGTGGGAAGGAGGAACGAAAACAAGCAAAGGACAAATAACCCGGGGCAGAACACCCATGTCTGAGGTTGCCTTCTCAAACCACTCCAGGGAGGCCCGACCGTGTCTATTCACGCCCTAGAGCGATCAGTGGGGGGGACCCTCCATGGGTGAGTAAGCAAAAGTAAACTCAGAAAAAGATACAAACACCTATTGTATCTCCAAACAGGGAAGGGAGGAAAATGAGTACTAGCTAACCTAACTTACTCATATGCCCTAGTGGCGAGAAACAAAAATCTAATGCTGGTGAGGCAGCCCTGAAAGCTAGAGGAGAGCTCAGAAAACACGTCTTCACCCTCCGCAACCATGCTTTTTTTTTTTTTTTTTTTTGCCTATCGACCATTGGGGCCGGAGCCCCTGGTCATTAAGGCAAAAATATATGTATATACATTGATACATATATACATATATATGAACATATATATATATATATATATATATATATATATATATATATATATATATATATACATACATACATACATACACACATCTATGCATATGAACATACACACTTTCATGCACACATACACATACATATAATAATTTTTATTTTATTATTTTTCTGTAGTTTTATTTTTATTAATTTTTTATATTTTTAACCTTATATTACTTATAAACTAAAATGCCTAATCTAAACACCCTAAAACTAGTCACCTGACAGACAAATCGCTAACCTATACTAAATCCTAAGAGACAAATAACTAGACCTACACTAATGGTAAAAAAGCCTCGACCAAGAGAACACCATTGACTGCAGATATGAAATACCTTTCTACATTACATACCTGCACTCATCACCTGGTGACTGTCAGTCGAGGCACAACCTAATATAGGGGACATCAATATATGAAAGGGAACCAGACGAGTCAGGAACATTTCCATATACGTCAGCTGTCGTCCCTAATTGGAATAACTTAAGCAAGATGGTATAATGTATTTCCATAATTTGTACAAAAAGTGAAGAACCTCGCCCAGCAGACCACCATCGACTGCAAGTGCCCAGTACCTTCCTATATTGCACACTTACACTCATCAGCTGGTGACTGTTAGTCGAGGAACGGGGTTTTATGGATGGGACATCAATATTAGAAATAGATCAGTGGGTGAAGGAACTATTTCAAATACGTCAACTCTCAACCCTAATTAACAGTACTATATATACATATTTACAGGTGATAAAAACTATAACCATACAGTAAAAAAGTCACATCACTCTGATCTTCCGGTCTCTCTCAGGAAAGCCATCAATTTATCAGTCATAACAATGTCCCCATCACTCAGGATGGTGGAAAGGATGAAGGGGACGTCTGCTGCACCGCAGTAATTTATAAGTGAAGCACGTTCACGAATAAATCGTCGACAGCTCAGGATGATATGACTGATAGATAACACCGCATTACAGATGTCACAGTGCGGTGGGAAGCGTCTTTCCATATATGGTTTCGTGTGAGTTAAAATAGTGGCATTGAGCCGTAGCCGTGCCAATACTTTTTCTTCAAGGAGACTGGGGTGGTTGGCAGTGTCCCAGTCGCCCAGGTGCGGCTTACAAGTTGGAATATTTAGTCTGGTCCACTGACCTTGCCACAGAAGATTTATTGATTTCTTTCCGAGAGAGGGACTCGACCATAGATCACGAGGAATGTCCCAAGTCTTCCCGAGCTCTACAGCCGACTTTGCAAGTAAGTCAGCCTGCTCATTGCCGTAGATACGACAATGACCAGGCACCCAGATGAGCGTGAATGACTTGTTGCATGAATGCAACTTATTAACAATGCGGCCCTGGATCTCGTGAGAGTCCGTGGTACAAGATGCTGATTTCGAGTCTGAAAATATGACAAATGAGTCATGCCTAGAATTGAGAGCATAGGCTATGGCTTTGTCAATAACAAAAAGTTCAGAGGTAAACACAGATGTATGAGTCGGCAGCCAATACCTGAGGGCACATTCAGTCGACCACACACTTGCACCCACACATTCACTCAAATTGGAGCCGTCGGCATACAAGTGGTGGGACCCCAAGTGACGACTGATGATGTTACGAAACAAATTGTGGACCTCCGCCTCCAGCGCCTTGGCCCAAGACGCTGTATTTTTAAGCACCAACTTGTCACAGTCACTGGGGTCCACACCAAGCTCCTGAGTCTGTAAGTGGAGGCAAACGGCAAGTGGCTGATGCACCCCCCGCATGAGATGGTGGTATTGATGCAGGGGGGTACAGGCCACATTGGCGATATTACTTTTCCTATATGTTCGTATGCCGTATGAAAAGGCCAGGTGGTCACGGTGAATACGGAGGGGAGGCACATTCGCCTCCACTTCCATACGAGCTACACGGGTACACCGGACAGCTCCAAGACACATTCACACACATTTATTCTGTAGCACATCCAATCCTTTCAGCGTGGCATCGGATGCCAAGCCATACACCTGTGCGCCATAGTCTAGCTTCGATGGAATAAGGGACTTATACACCATTAATAAAGATTTTCTGTCGGCACCCCATGTAGTACCTGCTAGGTACTTAAGGACATTTAATGGTTTATCACAATGAGCAAGCAAAGTATTAATGTGAAATTTAAAATTCATTCTGCAGTCAAAGTGGAGGCCCAAAAACTTTACAGAATTTTGAAAAGGTACCGCTTGATTATCCAAAAATAAACGCAAATCGGGGACGTTACGATTAGTGAAGACTACAGCGGCACACTTATGGACGGAAAACTTAAATCTCCACTGCAAGGCCCGTTGGTGGACGGAGTTAAGGGCTGCTTGAATCCGCCCAGCCGAAATTTGTGCATTATGGGAGTGCCATATTGCACAATCGTCAGCATAGAGCGAGTGTTTAAGATTCCTGGGGATGGGAGCTGATGACAGAATATCATTGATCATAATACTAAATAAAGTAGGACTAAGTACACTTCCCTGCAGCACCCCGTTATCCTGGATGAATATATCCGATGTTACGTTACGGGGCAATTTGACAGAGAAAGTCCTGTCCCTTAAGAAATTTGAAATAAAAATAGGCAAATTTCCTCTTAAACCATAAGCATAGAGCTTCATTAGTATACCGTGTTGCCATGTCATGTCAAAGGCTTTATGGATGTCCAAGAACACCCCTATCATGAATTCTTTATTGGCAAATGCCTCTGCAATACAGTGCTCCAAATTCATTAAATGATCTGGTGAATTTCTGTATTTACGGAAGCCACATTGTTGATCATTTTAACAAATTCTTTGACTCTAAAACAAAAAGAAGCCTATTGTTTACCATTCGTTCCATGACCTTACATAAACAAGAAGTCAACACAATAGGACGAAATGAAGTGGGATTCATGAGACGACCAGCCTCTTTGGGTATCGGTATGAGGTGCGCAAAGTGCCATGAGTTTGGGAACGTTCGAGACGCCCAAATCTCATTGTACAATGCTAACATCTTAATCAGGTTGTCCTGATTAAGATGCTGGATCATACCGTACGTGATGGTGTCTGGTCCAGGGCTGGTGTCTTTACAGGATTTAAGGGCAAGGAGCAGTTCATCTAGCATAAATTCTTGGTTGTACGAGGAGTCTACGTCTTCTGTGGCAAAGTCTAATATCTGTAGCTCAGCCTTGCGTTTATGATGTTGAAAACGCGGATCATAATTGGCTGAGCTACTTACATGAGAAAAACTCCTGGCGAGGATGTTAGTAACGTCCACGGGCTCGTCATAGATGTCATTATTTACCTGAAGGGTGGTCACAGGAATTTTTGGCCCTTTATTATTTAATATTCTAATAGTGGACCAGACTTTACGTAATGGTGTTGTACGAGTCATTGTGGACACAAAGGACCACCAGGAGTCACATTTGGCCCTTCTTATTTTTCTCCTTGCCTCAGCCCATGCCTGTTTGTATGCAATAAGATCTATCTCAGTGGGCTGACTATCAAAAATCCTGTATCTCCTGTTGCGTTTTCTTAATGCTTGTTGGCAATCCGGCATCCACCAATGTGCTCTATGCTTCGCATGAACTGTAGAAGTCTTGGGAATAGCAGCCTCAGCTGCGTGTAATATGGATTGGGTTATATTTTCGACCTTAACATCTATGGTCTCCCCAGATATATCTTAATTGGTGATCCTTGAGAAGGATTCCCAATCTGCTTTCTTATAGTTAAATATTGGAAGTGGAGGGTCCGAAATGATGTCGCGTGTATAAGAAAGACAGATGGGTAAATGATCACTTCCTGAGGAGTTGTCGTAAGGGTCCCATGAGAAATCTTCATGTATACCAGGGGAGGCCAAAGATAAGTCAATGGCCGAAAAGTTACCAGTACGATCATCTACATGAGTCGCTCTACCATCGTTCAGAAGACAGAGGTTGGACTGTAGTATTAGGTCGGCTACTTGCTCCCCACGACCATGAATCCTCAAGCTACCCCATTGATAATGATGGGCATTAAAATCGCCCAACACTAACTTATTCCCAGGCAGATGTTCAAATAGTGAATATAAAGCATCACTATCAATGAGGCCATGTGGAGGACAGTACAGAGAGCAAATAGACAGATACGTGTTATTAAATTTTACTCTGTATGCGACCACTTCCAGAGTAGAATTTAGAATCACTTCCGTTTGTGAGTGTGATTTGTGTGTGTAAATGGCTACTCCGTGACCTTCACATCTTCTATACGAGTGGTAGTGTTTTAACTGTGGAGGATCAGGATGATCCTCCAGGCGCGTCTCCTGTAAACAAACAATGTCTGGCCTGTGTATTGAAAGCAAGATTGCTATATCTTGTAACTTATTCCCAGTACCTCTACAATTTCACTGTAATACAGTGAAAGCGACGGTTTAAGATTTACGTTGGGGGCCAGTGTGCTTTGTCTTTTTTTGTCGCCCGCCGACAGGCAAGCGACTACCGGGGAACCTATCCCAGTGCTTGTTTACGGAAACCTCCATTTTTTCATCAATAACTAGGTTCCCTGACTCCTCCAAGGAAGAGCTACTCTTCCTCTCCCTCGCTGGAGTGGGAACTGGAAGAACATGAGGACGAGACTGTTTTGTGAGGGTGGTCATGTTACTTTTACTAGACTTGTCAGGCTTCGCTTTAGGCCGTACTGATGGAGAGGCAGCAGCAGCCTGAGAATAGGTTGAAACCTTAGGGATGTCAGTGAGAGAGTTGGAGCGGATGGGAGGCCGAGATGGAGAGGTACTGTGAGTGGCAGGAGAGAGAAGGACAAGATCAGTCTGCGTCTCTACAGAGCACATCACAGGACGGGACATTACCACCATAGCATAGGACCTATTCGGCGTGGGAGTTGCATGCAACTCCTTCACCTTTTTCCTAGCTTCGTAACAGGAAATGCCCTCAGTTGCCTTCACTGTGCAGACCTCCTTCTCCTCCTTCCACTTGGGACAGTCCCTAGAGGAAGTGGAGTGAGTGTCCTTGCAGTGAAAGCAACGTACCGTCTCAGATGTACAGTGGTCCGCATCATGACCTTGGCTTGCACACTTGCCACACAGTGGCTGGGAAGCCCAACAAGTCTTTGCACCATGCCCATATAACTGGCATTTCAGACAACGGAAAGAGTTGGGGATGTATGGGCGCAAATGAACAATTTCGTAGCCGATTTTTACATGGCTAGGTAGTGACACATTACCAAAGGTTAGAATGATGGTCGCAGTCTTTGTCCTGACACCTTCCGAAAATCTTGTTATGAAGTGGGCATCGATTACATCTTGCTGAGCAAGTTCCTCTATGATCTCTTCCTCACTCATCACCATGAGACCCCTGCAAGTGATGACACCCTTGCAGGAATTCATGGAAGTTGGGATCTTGGCTTTGATATCATAGATATGAAACTTGCACAGCTTCAGCAAGTCCTTAACCTGGGAAGAATTGCAAATCTTTACGAGGAGGTCTCCGTTCGCAAGTTTTTGACTTGTTCCACCTCCCCAGCACAGCCATCAATAACCTTCTTAATCATGAAGGGATTGAGACTGCTCAAGGGAGTGGAACCTAGAGCATGAATGGTGACAAACTCCGCGCTTTTTACATCCACATCACGAGGCAAACGAGTCTGGGGCCCTTCTGTCTGGGGGCTGTCTGTCCGTGTAGTAGTCGGGGGTCGGTCAGGACTACCTCCCCCCCTGGGGGGGGAGGCAGTAGGGGCGTCCCCCATAGAATCCACTCCCCCCTAACGGGGGAAGTGGGAAGGAGGAGAGAAAACAACCAAAGGACAAAATACCAGGGGTAGACCACCTATGACTGAGGTTGCCCTCTCAAACCACTCCAGGGAGGCCCGACCGTGTTTATTCACGCCCCAGAGCGATCAGTGGGGGGGGGACCCTCCGTGGGCGGTAAGCAAAGGTAAACTCAGTTTATTAGAACAGACACCTACTGTTCAAGACTAACAGGGAGGGGAGGTAACTGAGAACTAGCTAAACCTAAGCGTCACCAGAAGGGTGAAAAAAAAGAAGCTAATGCCGGTGAGGCAGCCTTACAAGTCTAGAGAAGAGCGCAACGAAAAACACGTCAGCACCCTCCACAACCATGCATCAAAGTCCCACAACCATGCATCAAAGTTGCAAACAGAAATACCAAGAACCACTCAGAGAAGACCCAGAGAAAACTACTCAAACCCCCAACTGAAACAACACTTGTCTGTTCGAACACTAAACTCAAACCCCCCAAACTGAAGCAAACAAACCAAACCCACCTATAGTTTCGAACAGAGAAACCATTACGTACTAATAGCTACATTAATTTCAGGTCTATACTTTTCTATTAGTAATTTTTCTCCTAGTAAAGCATCAGCAGAATTACTGAATTTAGCTATTACCTGAAAATCATTGTAAGAGAAAGGGTGGTCATGGGTTAATGAATGCTCCCTAGCAATTTCCCTCTCGTATCTTTCCTTAATCTCTCTCTCTCTCTCTCTCTCTCTCTCTCTCTCTCACTGATGGACACAGAATGGAGAGAGAGAGAGAGAGTTTGTGTGTGTGTGTGTGTGTGTGTGTGTGTGATATAATGGAGGGTTGAACAACTGTAGTGGTCAGTGTGTTTGTAGGGGGGGGAGAACTATTGGCGAGAATGATTCATAACGTGCATGCGACTCGTGATGAATTGGCGGCCATGGACGAGTTTTATGGCTGTGTGTGGTGTGTTAGGTCTGTTCCGTGTGTGTGTGTGTGTGTGTGTGTGTGTGTGTGTGTGTGTGTGTGTGTGTGTGTGTGAGTCCAGATAAGAGTTACAATTGGCCACAGCTTACACATGTCCTTTCCTGCCCAATTTTAATTAGTCTAGTTTTATCACCTGCAACTACAACTCCAGTTTGATGTGGACAATAGCCATGTGTGATCGAGTTCGAGGGAGGGAGTAGGGCAGGTGTGGAGGGGTGTCAGGTATGGTTAGGGCAAGTGTGGTTAGGGCAGGTGTGGAAGGGTGTCAGGTGTGGTTAGGGCAGGTGTGGAGGGGTATCAGGTCTGTTTAGGGCAGGTGTGGAGGGGTGTCAGGTGTGGTTAGGGCAGGTGTGGTTAGGGCTTGTGTGGAGAGATGTCAAGTGTGGTTAGGGCAGGTATGGTTAGGGCAGGTATGGTTAGGGCAGGTATGGTTAGGGCAGGTGTGGAGGGGTGTCAGGTGTGGTTAGGGCAGGTGTGGGTGTCAGGTGTGGTTAGGGCAGGTGTGGTTAGGGCAGGTGTGGATGGGTGTCAGGTGTGGTTAGGGCAGGTGTGGAGGGGTGTGAGGTGTGGTTAGGGCAGGTGTGGTTAGGGCAGGTGTGGATGGGTGTCAGGTGTGGTTAGGGCAGGTGTGGAAGGGTGTCAGGTGTGGTTAGGGCAGGTGTGGTTAGGGCAGGTGTGAAAGGGTGTCAGGCGTGGTTAGGGCAGGTGTGGAAGGGTGTCAGGTGTGGTTTGGTCAGGTGTGGAGGGGGTCGGGTGTAACTGAGTGTTGATTATGAACTGGAATTATAGTTAGGGCAAAAAATACCAGTAACTCCAGTGGTCATCATCATCATCATCATCATCATCATCATCATCATCATCACCGTCATTATCATCATTATCATCATCATCATAACCCTCTTTCCCACTCATGCATACAACTGAACGGATACAGAAGCAGGAAGAAAACAGTAAAAAACAAAACTAGAGAACTGTCAACAAAGTACATTGTAAAAATGGGCCACACATCCACTCACTGATCGTTCAAGCCCACGGAATCCTCCGGGAACACTGGTTTTCGAACTACGATATCCCTAACGTACACCGAGCCCACTTCAATGGCTGCTGGACTGTGTGTGTGTGTGTGTGTGTGTGTGTGTGTGTGTGTGTGTGTGTGTGTGTGTGTGTGTGTGTGTGTGTGTGTGTTGGTGTCACACATTTGTGTGTGTGGATATACTGTACAGTACAGGTATGTGATGTTTTTTATATAAAGGAGAGAAAGTGAGTGAGTGAATGAATGAATGAGTGAGTGTCTGGCTGTAGTCCGTGCTTGTGTGTGTGTGTGTGTGTGTGTGTGTGTGTGTGTGTGTGTGTGTGTGTGTGTGTGTGTGTGTGTCCCCGTCAACGAGTGTGCGACTGTGCGTGTGTGTGTGTGTGTGTGTGTGTGTGTACCACTGAGCTGGAGCGGAAGTTACATTGTGCTAAATCAAGTCAATGCGACAGCCCTGCTCCACCAGGAGTACTGGGCGTTTTGGTCCCCCGTAACGATTACTGTCCAGCGACTAAGCCCAGTATGGAGGAATATCGATAACCTATATCTAAAGTTAAAATAACCTAACAGAGCATAAAAAAATATAACATTGCATATTAAGGTAGCACTGGATAACATAGCATAGAGTAACATTGTTCAGCATAATATAGCATAACGTAACGCTGCGGGACATAACATAGCATAAAATAGCATTGCATAATAAAACGATTACTACCCAATGACAAAGCCCAGTAGGGAAGAATATCACTAATCTATCCCTGTATCTAACATAACATAACATAAAGTAACTGCATAACATAGCGTAAAGTAATATGGCATAACACTACATAAAGTAACATTGCATGACATAACGGTTACAAGCAATGATAAAGCCCAGTATGGAAGAAAACCACTAATCTATCACCAAATCTAACATAACATAGCACTGCATAGCATAATTTAACATTGGATAACATAACATAGCATCAGATAACATTGCGATTATAACCCAGCGACAAAGCCCAGTATGGAGGGATATCGCTAATCTATCACTAAATCTAACATAGCATAGTATAACTGCATAAGGTAGCGTAACATAACAGCGTAGCATATCACAGCATAGAATAGTATTGCATACCATAACGATTACAACCCAACAACAAAGCTCAGTAGGGAAGTATATCACTAATCCACCCCAATATCTAACATAACATAGCACAACATAACATAGCAGCATAACATAGCGATTACGACCAAAGATTATGAAAAAAAATATCACCCGATCTTGTCCAAGGAACTCTGGGATAATAAAGACAACCACTAAATCTCTAATCTAACCTAATCAAACCTAATCTAATCCAACAAATATAATCCCACACCAGAATCCAGTGTGGGAAATCTAGCTAACACATGTCTGATGATTTCTAAGATGGTAAAGATAATCCACCATCTTCTAACCCTACATACTGTAATCTAACCTAACCTAATCCAAGCGAACTTAACCTAATCATCGTAACCTTAGCAAACTCTGACCTAATCTGATCTGACATGCTAACCCAATATAACCTAAGCTAAACTAAGATTACCTAATAGGGTGGAGTGAAAAACATTTTATTTCTAATATCCATTTCTGACAGCATGGAAAAGTTGCCTCGTGTTGTGTTTAGTAGTGCTACAAAATTTCAGCGAATTTGAGAAGCTTCGTATGGTGCCCCAGCATCATCAAAAATTATACCCTTTTATTTAAAAATATTGTTTCACGAAGTATATGGAAACTGTCTGTTTTACATTTATCTATTCCTTTACACAACACTAAACTTATCTACTTAATAAAGGTAATTGGTATGCTATAACAATACAGTAATAGAAGGTTTTGTATTTTTACAGAATTGCTTACAATATTTCACCGAAAACTAAATCAACCCGAAGTAATACATGGTGTCCCATTTTTGGTGCTCCCAAGGAACTGGACTTTCAAATTCTGCCAATGTACCGTGATGTGATGCAATATTACCTTCTAGTTCGTCAGTACATAAAGGCAAAGAGAGATGCCAAAGAGCCCTCTGTTAAAGAAATATCAGAAATTGTTGCTCAAAATGTTGAAAAAATATGGGGGAAAGCATCATTGCCTGTGGTGAGTCATGATCGTGTCTTGAAAAAGCTCAGAACATATCATGATACATACAGAACACTTATGAAACCTATGAAAAGCGGACACAGCAGTTCTTACAGAACTAAAACGAAAAATTTCAGAGATAAAGCATCAAAGGATCTTTTTTATATTTGTACCTGTAAGTGTTCAGATTTTTCATTGTGTAACTGTGCAAATGATCGCACAGTACCAAAGAGAGAACAACCTTTCCTCTTAGATCAAAGATGACTCAGGCTCATGGTCATAGGCTCAGTTGATTGTGCAACAACGAAGCACCTCCATGAAAGGGAAAGAAGTAAGTCAAAAGCATTTCTTGCTTCTACAAAAAAGGACAATTCTGAACAAAACACAGTCATGACAACCGAGAAAAAGATGGTTGATAATGAAAATTCTGATTCAGAAAATGTAGATGAATCTGAAAATGGTGAAGACTATGTTCTACCCAAGTAAATGCAGAAGACTGTGGAAATGGATAATGACCAGAATCCTTCGTCATCAATAGAAAGTCCAGTACATCTCAAATGAGGCTGAAATTATCAGCATTTGCCAGAGCTTGTGACAGAACAGGAGTGTCAGATCGAACAGCTGCTACAATCGCCAGTGCAGGTTTGGAAGATGTAGGAATAATTACAAAAGAGGATAGTTCAGATATTGTAGGCAGGAATAAAGTACGACGGGAAAGGCAGAAAAATCGATCTATGTTGCGAAGAAAAGAGGTAGATAAATCTTGTCCTAGAAGCATCTTCTTTGATGGACGGAAAGACAGGACAGTAATGCAAGAGAAGAAAGGTGCTAAATTTTATAAAAGAGTAGTTACAGAGGAGCATGTGACATTACTAGAAGATCCTGGATCAATGTATTTAGGACGTACAACGCCTGTCTCTAGCAGTGCTAAATGTATCAAAGAAAGTATTATAGAATACTTGTTAGAAAGCAATATAAGTTCTAAGGAAATAGTAGCTATTGGGTGTGACGGTACTCCAGTCAATACTGGTCCAAAGAGTGGAGTTATTCGACAGCTTGAAGAACATTTTCAGATGCCACAGCAGTGGCTAGTATGTCAACTCCATACAAATGAACTTGGAATGCGACATCTCTTGAAACAACTTGACAGACACACAAAAGGACCAGATACCTTTTCTGGTCCTATTGGCAAGAGCTTGGAAGGATGTGAAAGTCTCCCAGTAGTTGACTTCGAGAAAGTCAAAACTGAATTACCACCAATTGACACAACAAATTTAAGTACAGATCAGCTTTACCTACTGGAGATGGTGAAAGCCATTGCAGACGGCCAATGCTCAGTAGATTTGTCAAGAAAAAAACCTGGTAAGATGTCTCATGCAAGATGGTTAACAACTGCAAATAGAGTTCTTCGTCTGTATGTAGCAACTGAGGAATATTCAGTAAACCTTCACATTCTAGTTCAGTACATCATGAAAGTGTATGCTCCCATATGGTTTGCAGTAAAAACTAATCCATCATGTACAGCTGGTGTTAAGCATCTCTGGAAACTTGTATCTTCCTTTCGATATTTAAGTGAAGAGTTAAAAAAGAAAATTTTGGATCCAGTTATACAAAGAAATGCCTTTGTTGGACACCCTGAGAACATTCTCTTAGCGATGATTGCAAATGAACGACACCATATAAGAGAGTTAGGACTAAGACGAATAATGAAATCAAAGAAAGAAAAGCCATCAGGGATAAGGAACTTCAAAATACCACCTCTTAGGTTTGATGCTGATGACTATGCAGATTTAATTGATTGGCAACAGTGTACTCTGACAGAGCCTCCTGTAACCATGACAATTTCAGATAATGAACTCGAAAGTATGCTGAAAGCAAAGGATGTGCCTGTAATGAGAATTGAACAATATCCACGTCATACCCAGGCAGTTGAACGATGCACAAAACTTGTGACTGAAGCATTGACCGCTGTCTGTGGACAAATGTCGAGGGATGGGTACATACGTGCGAGACTCCAATCCCTACAGCTGATGCCTTCGTTTCATTCAAAAAATCAGTATCGCATCTTGCAGTAACCACAACTAGCTAGAGTTGCTCACAAGGAAGGGTGGATGGGACCCGAATATGCAGCTACCTCGTCGTGGTGAGTCCTGGGTTATTCTAATGAAATATTATTGGAATAAGCAAAGAGCTGCAAGGCATATGTTGTAATCCTAATAACGCTATAGGATGTACACAATGCTAAAAAATATAGGGAGGTTAGAACACCACAGAATAATAAGCAATTCCTTTGAAACTTTCCAGAATTACTATGTGTAGCATAAAGCAACGGAAAACAGCACATCATTAGCATAGCACAGTAAAAGAAAAAGTTGCACAGTGACAACAGCAAAACACAACACAGCATTATAAAAAACATATAGCATTTCTTTAGCTAAGCACAGTACAAGACAGAGTAGCACCATCACAGCAGCACAGCACGTCACAGCCCCTGCAACGACTGCCCTCGGCTGTTTGTATGTTCTTACCTAATTGTTCTTACCTAATTGTATCTTTACAGGAATGAGTCAAGCTCGTACTGTCCCGTGTCTTAAACCATATTTATCGTACATATCCTTAAATTTGTGAATTGTTTTGGCACACACTATTTCATTCGGTAGTGCATTCCATTGATCAATTGCTCTGTTTGGGAAACTGAATTTCCTTACGTCTTTATCACCTCTCTTCTTATGCAGTTTTCTGCAGTGTCCTCTTGCTGATGCTTCTCCATATGTTAAGTAATCATTTATGTCTATTTTCTCCTTTCCTGATATGCATTTATATAGCATTATCATGTCACCTCTTTTCCTTCTCTCCTGTAGTGTTGGTAGATTCAGTTTATTTAGTCTTTCTTCGTAGCTTAGGTCCCTTAAGCTTGGTATCCATCTTGTAGTGGCCCTTTGAACTTTTTCAATCTTGTCTATGTGCTTTTTGAGATGAGGACTCCAGACTACTGATGCATATTCCAGGGTTGGTCTAATGAATGATGTTATTATCCTTCTTAGCATGTCTTCATTTATGTATGTGAATGCTATTCTCATATTTGCAAGCAGTGTATACATGTTCCGTACCTTCTCGCTGATGTGGTCAGCCGGAGATAGTCTGTTACTGATAATCACACCTAGGTCTTTCTCTCTTTCTGATGTGTATAGGATTTTATTTCCTAACTTATAATCCCAATCAGGTCTTTTTCCACTTTTACCAAACTTAATTACATGACACTTGTCCACATTGAATTCCATTTGCCATGTACTACTCCATTCATGAAGTTTATTTAATTCTTCTTGTAGCTCTTTACAAGAGTCTGTGTTAGTAATTCTCCTTTGTATTTTTGCATCATCTACAAACATATTCAGATAGCTCTCATTTCCAGTGTTACTGTTTATATCATTTATATACACTAAAAACATGATTGGTGCCAGCACTGAACCCTGTGGTACTCCACTAGTCACTTCCTTCCATGATGAGTAGTTTCCTCTTAATACTGTCCTCATTTCTCTTTTTATGAGAAAATCTTGCATCCAACAAAACAGTTTGCCTCGAATTCCTCCTTGATGGTACAGTTTCCATAAAAGTCTTTGGTGTGGTACTGTGTCAAAAGCTTTCTTGAAATCTAAATAGATACTGTCCACCCATCCTTCCCTTTCCTGTATTGTGTTTGTTACTCTGTCATAGTAGCTCAACATATTAGTAACACATGATTTTCCTTATCTGAAACCAAACTGTCTTTCTGTTATCATACTGTGTTCTTCTAGATGATTTACCCAAGCTTTTCTTATAAGTTTTTCTAATACCTTGCTTACAACACTAGTCAGTGATACTGGTCGGTAGTTGAGTGGATTTTGTCTATTTCCTTTCTTGAATAAGGGGACAATATTTGCTTTTTTCCAAATATCAGGTAGTTTACCTTGACTCAAGGATTTCTTGAAAATTAAAAATAATGGTTTACATAACTCCTTTGCACATTCTCGTAATACCCAACATGAAATTTCATCAGGACCACTTGCTTTTCCTCTGTCTAATCTACTTAACTCCTCCTGTATTACTTTTTCTGCTATTTGTATATCTGGTAGTATGTGTGGACATGCGTGTTCCACATAGTCCCTCTCAAAATTTTTTTCTTCTGTAAAAACTAAATGGAAATTCTTATTTAGTGCTTCACAAATATCTTTCTCTTGTGTATAAGTGATTCCCTCGTCCGTAATGGATTGTATTATATCTTTTACTTTAGTTTTGCTTCTGATATAGCTGTAAAACAGCTTTGGTTGATCACTACTTTTATTTATTATATCCTCCTCAAACTGTTTTTGGGCTTCCCTCCTTATTCTTGTATAGTCGTTTCTTGCCTGTTTGTAATTATTATACGCCCTTTCACTATTGTGTCTTCTGTATCTATTCCACAACAAATCTCTTCTTTCTTTTGATTTTTTACATTCTGTATTGAACCATTTCTGTATTTTCTTATCTGCTTCTTTGTGCTGTGGGATGTACTTCTGGACCCCTATTTCATAAAATTCACAAAAATTTTTATTCACAGCATTTAAATCTTGTCCTCTAAGCTCATTTTCCCAATCAACTTCTAAGAAATACTTCTTTAGGTCTTGATAATTTCCCTTTTTATAGTTTAGGCTCTTTTTGTAAGTATCATTGCTGTTTACTATGTCATATGCTATCCTGAAGTAATAATTTAGTACTGCATGATCGCTTTTGCCGAGTGGAGGGTGATATATTAAACTGTCAATATCATTTTCTTGCCTTGTAAATATTAGATCTAGCACTGAAGGTACATCAAGTCCTCTTTTTCTGGTGGTTTCCCTCACATGTTGCGTTAAGAAAAACTCTTGTACGAGATCCAGGAGCTTTTGATCCCAACAGCTTTCTTGGCTATTTATATCTAGAGTATTCCAATTTATATTTGTATTGAAGTCCCCAGTTAGTATAATTCTTTCCGATTTCTCTTCCATTTTATGTAGCAATGATCTGACACTCTGAATTGTACTCTCTGCCAGGTCCTCATATTCGTCTCTTTCCCATGTGTTTGATCTGGGTGGCATGTACAAATTGGCTACAATTACTTTACCTTCAGATGTGTCGATCTCCACTGCAATCAGTTCTACTTGTGAGGGTATATCTAGTTTTATTTCCTTGACTTTTAGATTTTTCTTAGTTAATATTATAATTCCTCCTTTTTTTAAATATCTGTCTCCTCTCCATATATTGTATTCCTCTAAGTTTAGTATGTCATTTGATATCCTTGGTATTAATTTTGTTTCAGTTAGGCATATTATTTGTGGTTCATTTTCTCTGACAATGTGTGTGTGTGTGTGTGTGTGTGTGTGTGTGTGTGTGTGTGTGTGTGTGTGTGTGTGTGTGAAAGAGAGAGAGAGAGAGAATCTGTGTGCGTGTGGGGTTGGGGGTGCATATTTTTAGGGGAGAGAGAGAGAGAGAGAGAGAGAGAGAGAGAAATGTGCTTGTGTACGAAAGCGTTTGTACTGTACATCCCTTGCTTCTGTGTGTGTGTGCATACAGTGGACGTCCTCTCGTGTATGTATCTGTGAGCGTGTGTATCTATGTGTGAGTATCCAAGAGAATATACATACAACACCACTACAAATGGCAAAATATTGTTGCAACCCCACGGGACCCTCACTGCAATTGCACCGGCTCGTAGGACTCCACCATCAACCCGACTACACATTCTCGTAGTTATTGCAGACGGTTTTTGCAATGCTGACGCCAGGCGATGTTTTTTTAGACGATTATGTTTATGATTATTTTCATAAAGCGATTCTGCTCAGATGAGACTATTTTGTTCATCTATCTATCTGTCTATCTACTGTATAGCCAGACTCCTTAATCCTGTAAGGGGTAGCCACAAACCCATCACCTCCATGTCGCCCTGTCCCATGCCATTTCACTGTCCTCTCCCCAGCTTGCACTCCCGTCTCTCTTATACCACTTCACTCCATCCCTCCAGCTCATCCTCGGCATCCCCCTCTCTCCCCTCCCCCTCCACATACTCACATATACTCTCCTAGTTAGTCTCTCACTCTCTATCCTTTTCACATGACCAAACCACCTCATTTTTTCCTAACGTAAACCATCACATCCAAATTCACACCACAATGCCCCTTCACTTCCTCATTTGTCATTCTGTCTCTCCATGTAACTCCACATACTCATCTCAGATAACTCATTTCCATTTGCTCTTGACGTGTCCAAGAAGGTCCAAGCTTCGCTTCCACATGTTAGAGTGGGGATCACAGTACTATCATGCTGCTACTTTTTTACTTCCATGCTCACTTCCCTATTTCTTATCACTGCTTTCAATGAACAAGCAACGTTTCTTCCATGTTGTACGCTTCCAAGAACTTCATACTCCTAACTTCCATCCTTACTCATCACACTACCCAAGTACTTAAATGCACTCACATTTTCCATTTCCTCACTGTCCAGCCTCACTGTGTGTTCAGTGACTTCATTGCTCATTTGACGACCACAATTTTACTCTTCCCTACATTCACCTTTAGATTCAGTTGCTTACACGTTCTCCTAAATTCAGTCACAAAGCCTTGCAGTTCCCCTTCGTCTTCATTTAACAATACAGTTTCATCTGCAGACAACAGTACAGAAAGTATCGAAACGCTGCCCTCTCTCATTAGAGCTGCTCCAACATCCACTGCCTTACCTTGTATCTCTGTAATAACTCCATCCATATTCGAATTGAACAACCGTGTAGACAGACACATCCCTGTTCCAATGAAACATCTATCTATCTATCTATCTATAGCCCGACGCCCTAATCCCGCAAAGGGTGGCCGCAGACAAAATGCCTCCAAGTCGCTCTGTCACCCACCATTTGACTACCCTCCCCCCAACTCACTCCCCTCTCCCTCATATACCTCTCAACTCCATCCCTCCACCTCATCCTCGGTCTACCCCTCCCTCTCCCTCCCTCCACCTCACCTACATACACCCTCTTAGTCAGTCGTTCATTCTCCATTCTCTCCACATGCCCAAAACCACCTCAGTGTATTTCTCCTAATCTTCTCAACCACATCCACATCCACCCCACAACGTTCCTTCACTTCTTCATTCGTCAACCTGTCCCTCCATGTCACTCCACATGCTCCTCTCAAGTAACTCATTTCCACTGCTCTCACTCTTGACTTGTTCCCCTCTTGCAAGGTCCACGCCTCGCTTCCGTACGTCAGGGTAGGGATCACAGTACTATCATGCAGTGACTTCTTAACTTCCATACTCACCTCCCTATTTCTCATCACTGCTTTCAGTGAACTAACAACTTCCTTCCCTGCTGTACCCTTTCATGAAACATTCAGACAGAAAAAATTACTCAGTTCACCATCCACACACACTGCAACCCTAGCGCCGTCAAACATACTCTTGACTGTATTCAACAGCCTTTCATTGACTCCATATATTTTTAATATTTTCCACATTCCTTGTCTATTCACTCTGTCATATGTTTTTTCCAAATCCATGAAGGCCGGTTACAACTTCTTTCCCTTCATTAGAAACTTTTCCACCAGACACCCTAGGATGAATATCAGATTTACACAACCTCTTCCCTTCCTGAAACCTCCCCGTTCTTCTCCAACTAATTCCCTGTGTTATTTGTATAACTCTGTCAATAAGTATCCTGCCATATACATTTCCTGTCATGCCAAGAAGACAAATGCCTCTGTGGTGTTAATCTCTTGCTACAGCTCAGCATTCGACATGGAAAGAAGCCAGTGTCAGGCCATGTTAAAACTGACAAGATATCGTTAGCATGATCCAGTACTCCTACTGCATTTATTCCTTTTTTCTCCTGCCCCTAACCTCTTCCCCACAGCAATCCCACAGCACCATTTACCTGTGCCCAATTAGTGTGCTTCCTGCATGTGACAGTAGGTTTAGCACATCACAGCACTTCCACAGCACCATTTACCTATGCCTAATTAGAGTGCTTCCTGCAGGTGAGAATGTGATTATTACTTCCCCACAGCACTCTCTATTTGTGCCTAATGGATGTATTTTATTGCAGGTAAGACTAGGGTGATGCTGTGACCTTTCCTTAAAGTCTGATGTCAATACCAACTTCTGAAAGTCAGTAAGTGAAGTACTGAGCAGCTTTTGTTTTGAAGCTTGCTTTTTTAGTATATCGTCATCTTCTTTACTTCACGTTGTTATTGCAAGACTCAAGCTCCTTTTTTTTTTTTTTTTTTTAACTAGGAGAGTGCCCACGTAGTAAAGGTATTAGAGACGACCTGAATAGATTGTCACTTTCTCTTTCACAGGCATTTAGGTCTGTTGAGAGATGAATGACCCAGATGAAGATAGGCAATAAAACTAAATAAAACGTTAACAAAATAAATCCAAATATAAAATGTCTGCCCTGCAAATATCTAGCTAAGTAACAGGCCAAAGAAAGGTTGCGATTAAAATAGTTCAGACATATTCAAAGCTTTATAGTAGTGATATAAATGAAGAGTCGGTTTGAGATAGAGAAATGGAGGAGAGTAATTTTCAACACACATAAGAGGTAAAGAAAATCTGGAGAGGTGTAAGCAGGGGTAAGGAAGATCGTGATGACAGTAGGTAAAAAAAAACTGAAGAGGTGGATGCAGGTGTAAGGAAGGTTATGATGACGGTAGGTAAAGAAAAGATGGAAAGGTGTATGCAGGTGTAGGGAAGGTGGTGATGACAGTCACTTCATCAGTGTTTTAAGGATGCAACTGAGAATTAGGGAAAGTTGTTCTAAAGGTCTACTCACAATGCCAAAACGACGGAGAAGGTATGAGAGAGAGAGAGAGAGAGAGAGAGAGAACCAAAAATATGATACCTATAGACTCCATCAAGTTGGTCATTATTAATAAAATGTCAGTCTCATAATTCATTCATTTTAGCTGAACAGAGACTTTCGTACTTTTGCAAATTATTTCCCGTAGCTCAGCGTCAGAAAAAAGACAGTACTATGGCTCTATATCCTTTCCACTACACTTCTTCGTGACTAGCAGCAAATTCTAGCGATAATCTCTTGTTACAGCTCAAAAATGGAGAAATGGTAGTTTGACGCCTAGTTAAAGTGAACGGAATATAGTAGCCTCCTCCACCCCCCCCCTCTCTCTCTCTCTCTCATTCTCTCTCTTTTTCTCTCAAGGTGCTGACCAACAACCCATCTTTCCATTCCTTTATTTTCCCTTCCAAGATCTCCTTCGGCGATGATGATGATGATGGTGATGGTGATGGTGATTGCACGAACCATTAACACAAGCTCTAATTACTCTTACCACAGAAATCTTACTAATCTCCACACCTCGTCAATGAATCATGCATTCTTGATGATTCTTCTCTGTAGAATGCAAAGATATCAAGTCTAGAAGCATGGCCCTTTGTCTTTGTGAAATAGGTATTTTACTGTGTTCGTAAAAGGCAGAGATGTATTTCAGTGTCTCTGATGAATTTGGGAAACATTTTCTGTCTTGCTTTTGCCTTTCACTACACAGCCTTTCCTCTTCTCTTCTCCTTCTCTTTCTCCTCTTTCCTTCCTTGCCCTGCTCTGTTCACCCCGTCCTCCTCCTCCTTTCTTTCTCTTTACCTTCCCTTTCTATCCTTGCCTTCACTGTTCTCTCCTCTCTTCTCTTCCCTTCAATTCCATTTCCTTCCTTTACTTCCCTCCCCTTCCCTTTCCTGCCTTTCTCTTCCCCTTCCTTGTTTCTCCTTTCCCTATTCTTTTCTATCCCTTCACTTCCCATCATTGTTCTCTCAAATATAGTCCTGCCCTTCAGTGACCGTCACTTCCCCTTCCCACCCTTGCCCTTTCTTGTCCTGCCCTGCCTTACCCTGCCTGCCCCTTCCCCTTCTCTTCCTCATCTTACCCTTCATTGTCCTACCTTGCCTCTCGCTTACACTCGTTTCCTTTTCCCACTTCTCTTCTCCTCTCTCCTCTCCTCTCCTCTCCTCTCCTCTCCTCTCTCCTCTCCTCTCCTCTCCTCTCCTCTCCTCTTTTCTCTCCTCTCCTCTTTTCTCTCCTCTTTTCTTCTCTTCTCCTCATCCCTTTCCTTCAGCATATTTCCCTCCTCTTCTTCTTTCCTCCAGGTCTCTTCCCTCCCTTTCTTTCCCATCCCAGCCCATCCCACAAAATTACACTTAATAGCTACCATCCCAACACAACAATTGTACTGTGTAAAAAGACTAACACAGAGCTTGAATTACTGCCACATTTATCTTTTCCTTCCCTTCCCTTCCCTTCCCTTCCCTTCCCTTCCCTTCTCTTCCCTTCCCTTCTCTTCCCTTCCCTTCCCTTCCCTTCGTGTACCGTCCATCCCATCCCTTCCTTTCCCATTGTTTTCCATTCTCTTCCCTTTTTTTCTCCTCTCTTTTCCTCTTGTCTCCTTTTCTCTCTTCACAATCTTTTCCTTCCCCACCTATCCATATCATACCCTTCTCTATCCTGCCTACTCTTCCCATCCCATCTTTCCTTCCCCTCCCCTCCCCTCCCCTCCCACCACCACAAAGCTACACACAAAATCTACACACCAACACACACCAGTCCCACTGTGTAAAAGGACTGATATGTTCGACTTTCATTCCTACATCACTTGTCCCTTCCCTCCCCTTCCTGTTCTACCCTACCCACCCTGTTCCCTTCCTTTTTCTTCCCTTCCCTTCCCTTTCCTTCCTGTTATGCCATGCCCTTCCTATTCCCTTCCTTTCTCTTTCCTTCTCCCCTCTCCTACGCATCTCTCCTCCCTTCTCTCCTATCCTCTCCTCTACCTTCTTCTCCTCTCCTCTCAGTCAATCATTTCTCTTCTTTTCCCTGTCCTCTCCTGTACTGCCTTCTCCTTCTCTTCCAATCCTCTCCTTCCCATCTTTTTATTTTTTCATTTCTTATCGTCTTAAGTCTTCCCCTCTTAGTCTTTCTGTACCGTGCCCTTCCTTTTCCTGCCCATCCTCTGTCTTACCCCTATCATTCCTTTCCCAGTTCTCTCCTGTCCTGCCAATCCCTTTCCCTTCCTCCCGTCCCATCCCATCCCACCACCACTCCCACTGTCCATAATCCACACCCCAACACACAGCAGCCACGCTGTGTAACAGAACTAATAAATAGTTTCACCACAATTTGTTTTGGATAGCTTTTCGGCCGGATACCATTGTGCCGCGGGGAGGGGTTGGGTGGGATGGGGTTCAGATTTACAGCGTTTGTCCCAGTTGCAACACAAATATAACACAGGCGGAATTGAACGGCTTGGGTTTGGCTTGTGGTCTGCGTCGCGGGGTGGAGGGTATTTGCAAGGGCTGTTTTTGACTCCTTTAGCAAGGATGGACAGAGGTTTTGAATTCACCTGTTTGTAAGATATTTGAACACACTGATAGACAGGTGGGCAGTGGATCAAGGTAGATAGATTTTGAAGTGATTCAGGATGCGGATGCAGGAATTAATCATAAATTTTATTGGTGCTGGTGGAGGTATACGTTGTGTGAGATTGTGTAACAGGGCAGACTAAGACACTAGAATTAATTGGCTATGTGAGACCGTAAAAATATTTGTCTGATGGGAAAGAGGTATTACAGAAATAAAATATAAATTTTATGGACGTTGGCTAAGGTATGCACTCTCTGAATGTTCTCTGGTTCTATCTACCAAGGTAGCTAGTGAGTTAGCCTGGTCGATAGATGTTAATCAGTTCATCAATCCATATCCGTCTGTCTGTCTGCCAGTCTATCTGTTTCCATCCGTCTATCTATCTGTCTGGCTATCTCAATCTCTACCTACCTATCTATTGTCCATCTGTTTATCTGTCTATCTATCGATCTACCTATCAGTTTATCAATCTGTTAGCCTATCTATTATGTTTGTCTGTCTTCATCTCAGTGGGTCCAGATTTACAGCAGTGCCCAAATATACTACAGGCAGAATTGAACAGATTGGGTTTTTGCCTGGCGTCGCTGTTTGCAGGGTATATGGGAGGTGTGGGTTTTTATTTTCTGTGTTCATATTACTTTCTTTATGTGGATTTTCTGAAAGTAACTCCCTGTATCCCTTTCCCTGTCTATCTGTCGGTCTATCTAGCTGTCTGTCCACCCATCCACCCATCCATCTATCCATCCATCCATCTATACCGTATACCTGTTTGTATCTATCTGTAACTACCTATAGCCATCTGTTTATCTATCCATCCATTGTCTAGCTCTCTACCTATCTCTGTTCATCTACCTGTCTATTTATCTACCTATCTTTGTATCTATCTACCAGTCTATCTATCCATCCATCTATCTGTCAGTCTGGCTGCGTTTCATTTGAGCACAAAAACCAATTTGCTGTTATTGCAATTGGGCGCCAGTATTCCACTTCAACTGGGCGCCAGTATTCCACTTCAACTGGGCGCCAGTATTCCACTTCAACTGGGCGCCAACATATCAGGGCAATTCTGTGACCACGAAAACGGTTTACGTGGTTACAAGTTGTTTGACTTTCAAGTGGCTTGTCATAGTTGAGCAGTTTGACAGACACGGATCTGATTGTTGTTTATCGTCACCGGGTCTCTCACTCTAACGGCTGAGTGGCTGAGCTTAGCTGCTCATTCCTTAGCAAGGCACCAACACAGCACCATAACCATGGACGGCCAACTCTCAGAAACAAATAGGAAAAAGAAGAGTTTGATATACGATGGATTTACTGTTAGAGTCGACAGGGTACTGACAAATGGCGATGTTTCATGGAGGTGCACGAACAACAAAAATAACTGTAAAGCTCGGATTAGAACTGATGATAGTGGACAAACATTTGTGAAAGCAGCTACCGAACATCACCATCCAAGTGATAGAAAGAAAAATTGAGTCACAACAACTCAGAGTGCGACTGAAAAGATGTGCGAACACGGACATAAGTGCTAGACCTTCAAAAATAATTAGAAAAGAACTTCAGAATTTTAATGATAATTCTACTTCAGCCACAAGACCGAAAAAACATTTCCTTCGCTGTGCACAGAAAGCGCAGACGAAATTTTCCGGTATTGCCTAAGAGTCGTCTCGAAGTTCATGTGTATCTGTCTGAAACTGAAGTAAAAACAAACAAGGATGAAAATTTTGTACTTGTGAATGATGATCAGGCAGGAATAGTTATATTTTCCACTTACAGTAATTTTGAATGCCTTTGCAGTGACATGAAAGAAATTTTTGTTGATGGAAGTTTTAAATGTTGCCCCGAATACTTTGGTCAACTGTATACTGTTCTTGGTTGAGAAAATGGAAATCAAGGACCCTTAATATATGCCCTACTGCCGACAAAAACACAAAACTCTTACAGTGAATTTTGGAATCATGTAATTCAGATCTGTACTGAGAGAAACCTAAGTCTAAATCCTGCTTTTGTTCATATTGACTTTGAACAAGCTATGATAAATGTAATAAAAACATTATTCCATGAGACGATGATCAAGTGTTGCCGGTTTTACTTAGGGCAATCATGGTGGTGGAATATTCAGAAACATGGACTCAGTGAAGAATACAAAGATAAAACAGAAGTAATTGGAAAATGGCTGACTAAATTTTTTGGATTTCCATTTTTACCCCCAGAGGAAGTATCAGACTGCTTCGTTGAAGATGTGATGCAAGATATTCCAAACGACAGACGGTATATTTTGCAGACTACATAGTTGACAATTATATGTCGGAAGAATCCAAATTTCCACCAGTCACGTGGGATGCTGTGCCGTCAGTCAACAGCAAGAGAACGAACAATGGACCGGAGGCTTTTCACTCTCATTTCAACCAGCAGTTCTACTCCCTGCATCCCTTACTGTTTATCTTCGTAGATGTTCTGCAGAAATTACAAACCGCCACACACATCAGAATCAGGGGAATCAATGCTCCTGCACCTACAAGACGAAAATAAAGGCAAAGAGTGGACTTTTTACTTGAACAGTTCCACAAGTACGAAAATAAAGAAATTAGCAGGACACAGTATATTCGAGCAGTTGGCTGCCAGTTCCAACCCATATTGGATATGTAAACATTGTTTAAATAAAGATTTTTAGATGTATTTTACCCATATTGGATATGCACACAGATTTAAATAAGGATTTTTAGATGTATTTTACTTAATGAGAAACTGGTAAAAACTATTCAACAAACTGTTTTCTTTGGCATTCGTGATAAACTGGTAATAAACTATTCAACAAACTGTTTTCCTTGTAGTTAGTGTTAAATGTGTTACCAAGCCATTTTTGCACAAATGAAGTGCATGATTTTCCTAAATTCAGCGCTCAAATGAAGTTTATTATGGCGTCCAATTGAAAGATATTTTTCTTCCAAATGACGTGCCAATGAGCCCAAATGAAATGCAGCCGTCAGTCTATCTCTCAATATCTCTGCCTGCCAATCGTTGTTTACCTGTCTGTCTGTTTGTCTATTTATCGGCTCTATTTATCTATCAGTCTTTATGTCAGTCTATTATCTATCTATCTATGTCTATCGCACGGAAGGGGTCCAGATTAACAGTGTTTCCCCAGTTCGAAACGGAACAATTTTGGTTTTGCTTGCAGTGCGTCGTTGTTTGCAAGGTATATAAGAGTGTTAGATGTCTTTTACATTATTGATTCTTGGCCTTTTTTTCTGAAGCTTTCTCTGTATCTGTCAGTTAATCTATCTATCTGTTTATCAATATGACTATCTGTCTATCTGCTACTAAACATGACTATCTATCTATCTGCTTATCAACTTGACTTTATGTCTGTCTGCTTACCAACTTGATTTTCTGTCTATCTGCTTATCAACTTGACTATATTATCTATCTACCTGCATATCAACTTGACTATCTATTTGTCTACTTGCCCTGCCCTGCCTTGCCCTGTCCTGCCCTGCCTGTCCTCCCCTGCCCTGCCTTACCTTACTCCATCATGCCCTGCTTTCCTAATCCTTTCCTGTCCCATCTACCCTACCATCCTCTGTCGTACCCTGCTCTACATCATCATCAGCATCATTATCACCCTCATCCTCACCTTTACCTTCACCACCACCAATGTTATTATCATCCGCATCATCACCAATAATACCATCACCATCAATAATATCACCACCACCACCATAATCATCATCGTCATCACCGTCATCATCATCGTTTTTTCTTCACCACCACCACCACCACCACCACACTCTCCAGGCCTCTTGTATCCACGCTCTGATAACTTCGACGGACGTGGCGTATAAATTATCAGAAAAGAAATTGTATACAAATTATACGTGAATTATTATGCACTGAGGTTGGCTTGGAAAACGGATTAACATCTCTCTCTCTCTCTCTCTCTCTCTTGCCCGTTTCTAACTCACACTCGTTCTCTTCTGTTCATTTCTAACTCTCATTCGTTCTCTTTTGCTCATTTCTAACTCATTCTTGCTCTCTTTTGCTAATTTCTAACTCTCTCGCCCTCTTTTGCTCATTTATAACTCTCTTTCGCTCTCTTTTGCTCATTTTTTATAATGGCAGAACAGAGGAAGGGAAAACAAATGAATAAAAAAATAATAATCCGTGCACCTGGGTACAGGTGTCCTCCATTCATTAAAATACTTACCTACCTTCCCTTCCCTTCCCTTTCCTACCCTATCCTACCCTTCCCTTTCCTTTCCTGCCCTCTTCTTCCCTCCCTCACCTCCCTTCCTAACTCTATTCTACCCTCCCCTCCTCTCCCTACTCCTCCTCTCCCCTCCCCACCCTACCTTTCCCTTCCCTTCCCATACCTTTCCTCCCTTCTTCTACCCTATTCTAGCCTCCCCTCCTCTCCCTATTCCCCCTCTCCCTACTCCTCCTCTCCCCTCCCTGCCCTACCTTTCCCTTCCCTTCCCATACCTTTCCTCCCTTCTTCTACCCTACCTTTACCCTCCCCTAACCATCCGCAACCTACCCTACCGTACCTTTTCCTACCTAACCTCCCCTACCCTACCCGTCAAACATTCCTTAACCTTCTCTTCTTTATTCTTCTCCCAAGGAACACTGCAGTCCTCATCACTCGCCACAAAGTCTTCTACGACGGGATAATAAAAGAAGATAACAGGGAAGGCGAGAGACGGAAGGGAAGTTAGACTCGGGCGTATGAAGGAAGATAATACGGAAGTTGTGAGACTGGGAGATGTTAGGTTAAGACGGAAGGAAGTTATAGGAAGAAAGTTAAAGAATGAAGGAATTTAGATTCAGGATGAAGGAAGTTAAGACGGACGGAGGGAAGTTAAATAGCGAAGAAATTTAGATTAAGGATGAAGGAAGTTTGGTTAAGAGTGAAGGATGTTCTGTTAAGGATAAAGGAAGTTACACTAAGTTAGGTTAAGGATGAAAGATGTTAGGTTAAGGGTGAAGGAAGTTAGATTAAGGTTGAGTGAACTTAGATTAAGATTGAAGGAAGTTAAAAGTTAGGTTAAGGATGAAGTAAGTTTGATTAAGGATGAAGGAAGTTAGATTAAGAGTGAAGGAAGTTAAGGAATGAAGGAAGTTGGATTAGGGGTGAAGGAAGTTTGTTGAAGGATGAAGTTAAAGGATGAAGGAGTTGGATTAAGGATGAAGAAAGTTCATGGATGAAGTTGGATTAAGGATGAAGAAAGTTCATGGATGAAGTTGGATTAAGGATTAATGAAGTTGGATTAAGGATGAAGGAAGTTCAAGGATGAAGGAAGCTGGATGAAGGATGAAGGAAATTAGATTAAGGATGAATGATCTTAAAGGATGAAGGAAGTTGGATTAAGGATGAAGGAAGTTGGATTAAGGATGAGGTTAGATTAAGGATGAAGGAAGTTGGATTAAGACTGAAGGAAGTTAAATTAAGGATGAAGGAAGTTTGGTTAAGAGTGAAGGAAGTTAGATTAAAGATGAAAGGACTTGGATTATGACTTAAAGGAGTTAGGTCAAGACTTGTAATGATGAAAAATTGTTAATAAAGATAGGTCAGATCAGGTCAGGTTAGGTTAGGTTAGGTTAGGTTAGGTCAGGTTAGATTAGGACAGGTCAGGTCAGGTCAGGTTAGGTTAGATCAGGTCAGGTTAGATCAGGCCAGGGTAGGTTGACTCAGGTCAGGTCAGGTTAGGTTAGATTAGGTTAAGAAATTAGGTTAGGCCAAGTTAGGTCAGGTCAGGTGAGATTGGGTTAGACTTCGTATTTTAGGTTAGAATAAGATTAGGGATCATTTCAAAAAATAAAATGAACGATTTTAGAAGACACAGGATGATTAAAGAAGAGAATAGAGAAAGAATATTCTCGCCGGGTAAGGAAGCTCCCTAATACCTCATCTTTAGCTATTTAGTTTTGGTTATGTTTGGTTACTATCGTTTTTTACTTATGCAGAGCATGCCGATAATGAAGGATTTAAGTAACACTGAAGAGGAGACAGAAAACTGTAATAAGCAAAACAAGAAGCGGTGCCAAGGAACAGGAAACCCGTCCCCTGCAGCCATTTTAGTGCTGACGTGTAAACACAACAGGATATCTAGTCAAAGATGTCACATATCAGATTTGGAGTAAATCGGGAGAAAACTGACGATTTTATGAACTTTTGAAATTTTAGGTCCGACCCACCTGACACTGACCCCCCTATAGCTAACAGGGGGGTGACCCCCCCATGATGTAGTGAAGCATGTTATAGGATGCAGATTTGAAAGATGCACCTTTAGGTTGTGGTTTAATGTCGATATAACGAAGTTGAAAGGAATTATGGCGAAAAAAGTTAAATATATTTTTTAATCATGGGGGTCTACAGCCTGACCCTTGTCCCAGTTTGGACCCAAATTTCATCAGGTGATCAGAAGGTCATAGTCCATCATCCCTGTAATTTTAGTCTCAATCGCACAAGTTGTTTTCGCGTAAAGTTGTTAACAAGCAGACAGAAAGACAAAGAAACAAACCGAGTGAAAACAAAACCCGTCCCCGAGCTCCTCTGGGGCAGGGCCAGGCAATATATTGCTTAGGAAAAGGTGTAATATCCTTTTGTACGTTATATACTCAGAGGATGTCGATATTGGAAGGATTTTGGTAACACTGAAGAGGAGACAGGAAGGCGTAATAAGCATAATATATCGCTTAGGAAATGGGAGTAAGAGGAGGAACAACGGGAGTCGGTCGTGATGCTCTTATAACTCGCTCCGTATTTTTAATACTACGGTATTTCCTGACAGGCTACCAATATTTCCTTGTGTGGAGGAGAGAGAGGGGGGGAGGGGGGACGGAAGGAGGGTAAAAAGATGGGAGGAGGAGATAAGGGAAGGAGGGAGGAGAGAGAGAGAGAGAGAGACAGACAGACAGACAAACAGACAGACAGACAGACAGAAAGAGATGGAGGGAGGAAAATGGGGAAATGGAGAGAAGGGAAGTAGGAACACTAGGGAAGAAAGGAGGAATGGCAAAAAGGGAGAGGGAGGGGGGGGAGGGAAAATGTGAGAGGAGAGACAAGGGAATGAGAGAGAGAACAGGAGAGAAAGAAGAAACAGGAAGAGAGAACAGGTGAGAGAGGAAGGAGTAAGAAGGAAGGGGAGGAAATAATAGGATGGAGGGAAGAAAGGAAGGAAGGAAAGACGGATGGGAAACCGAGAAAGGGAAGGGAAGGGAAAGCGGAGGAAGGAGAAGGGATGAGAAGAAGAAGGAAGAATAAGAGGAAATGGGAAGAGGTGGGAAGGAGGGAGAGAAGGAGGGAAACATAGGAGGGAGAGAAGGAAGGGAAGGATGGTGAGAAAGAAGGAAGGGAAGATAGGAGGGAAAGAAGGAAGGGGAGGAAGGAGGGAAACAAGGGGAGGAAGGAGAGAAGGAAGGGGAGGAAGGAGAGAAGGAAGGGAAGGAAGGAGGAAGAGATCGAAGGAAAGAGATGAGGGAAAGAAGGAAGGAAATGAAAGAGAGAGAGAGAGAAGGAACGAAAAGGAGAGAGAGAAGAACGGGAGGAAGGAGAGAGAGATAAAGAGAAGAAGGAGGGAGGGAAGGAAGGAGGAAGGGAAGGAAGGAGGGAGAGAAGGAAGGAGAGGAAAGGAAGTAAGGAGAGAAGGAAAGAAGAAAGAATCAAAGGAAGGCTTGAGGAGAAGAAGGGGAGGAGAGAAAGATGAGATTTAAGAAGATGGAATGGAAGACAACAAAAGGAAGTAGGAACGGGAAGAAGAGAAAGGGAGAGGGAAATGGTGAAAGAGTAGAGAAGAAGAAAGGAGAGAGAGAGAGAGAGAGAGAGAGAGAAGAGGAAGGAAGGAAGAGTGAAAGCAAGAAGAGAAAGAGGAAATGATAATAATAGAAGGAAAGAAGTAAGGAAAAGATGAGAGAGGAAGACGGGAAGGAGGAAGAGAGGGGGAAAGGAAGGAATGGAGAAGAAAGAAGGAAGTAGAGAAAAATGGAGGGAGGGAAAGGGAGAAAAGAGAAAGGAAGGGTGAAGAGATTGAAGTAAAATTGGAGGGAAGGGAGGGGGGAGGGGGAAGGAGCGATATAGAAATTAGAGAGAGAAATAGACGAAGACTTTTGACAGCAGAAGAGAAAAGGAAGGGAGAGGAGAGGAGAGGAAAGGTGAGGAGAGGAGAGGAGAAGGTGAAAAATGAGGAAGGGGGAGGAGAGATGAGAGAGGAAAGGTGACTAATGATGAGAGGAAAAAAGATGGAGAGAGAGAGAGAGAGAGAGAGAGAGAGAGAGAGAGAGAGAGAGAGAGATGTGGAGAGTCAAAGGAATGAAGAGGAAGGAAATAATAAGAACATAAAAGACCTCAGAACGAGAGAGACAGACAGGCAGACAAACAGACAGGCAGACAGACAGCCAGGCAGGCAGAGATAACACAGCAGAAGGAAAACAAATAATGGACATGGAAAGACATGAAACAGAAAACGTGAACAATGCGAAACAATGTGATGAAAGGGAGGAGAAAGACACACCGATGATAAAAACAGGGAGAGAGAGAGAGAGAGAGAGAAGCAAGGACAGAATATTAGCGTCACTTATAGAATCTTGTAAATAACGTGACGACAGGTAAATGAAGACGAAATTATTATGCTGGAAGTGGTCAAAGTTTATATTGAATTTTAGGGTAACCTTCCCTTAGTCAACAGAAAACGGACGCTACCGTACAGTGAGTCAATATTGTTATTAATTATTATTATTATTATTATTATTATTGTTGTTATTATTATTATTATTATTATTGTTGTTATTATTATTATTATTATTATTATTATTATTATTATCACTGTTTCATATGGTGGCGATATAGGAATCGTCCATATCAGTATCTGTCTACAGTATCTGTCCGTCTGTCCGTCTGTCTTTCCGTCCTGGCCTGTATCTGGGAAACTACCAGGTGGATTGGCTTCATATCACACCAAAAATAGAGTATAAGAGGTAGTTGATGTCCGTATATGTAAAATTGCCATATTGTCTGTACTTTACCAGCAATAATCATACAGGGAAAAATCTGTTTACCACATGGTGGGGATACGTCTTTGCTAAAGGCTTATTATTATTATAATTTTTATTGTTAGTATTATAATTTATTTATTTACTTATTTTTTTGTTTCATTTTAGTGTTAATAGGGACCGTTAAAGCACAAAAAGATATTAATAAGGGCTTGATTTCTTTTTTTATTTTCTCTAAAGATGGCGGAGAAAAGGAAACGAAGAAAGGAACAGGGAGAAAGGAAGAAAGTGGTTTGGAAGAGAAGCGAATGGAATAGATATGAAAAGAAGAGAAGAGAAAGCAGAATAGGATAGGAGATAAGAGAATGGAGTAGAGGGAAGGAATGACAGTGGAAAAAAAGAGAGAGGTAAAAGGGGAGAGGAAGAGGACGAGAGGACAGGAGTGGAAACGAGAGATAACGGGAGTGGAGAAAAAGAAAAGAAGATTTAAGCAGGGAATGGAGATACAGGACACAGAAAACATTAGCAGAGAGGCATCATAGTAAACAGCTTAAGTCTTTCTCTTCTGTTTCATTTGCCTGTCTCAAAAACGTACATTTCTTACATACCTCCATATTTTTCCGAGATTGCAAGACACGATTGCATGCTTTCATCTTGCACCAAAGAGGCCAAATTTAATATCAACTTGCAAAGTGTCTGTTTGTCTTCCTTGCCAAAATTCTTCAGTGCATTAAAGCCTTTGAATATTGCACTACAGGACCAGGCAAAGGAGAAGGAAGGTTGTTGATTCACTGAAAGCAGTGATAAGTAACAGGGAACTGAGCTTGGAAGTAAAGAAGTCGCTGCAGGATAGTATTGTGATCCCCACTCTAACGTGTGTGTGTGTGTGTGTGTGTGTGTGTGTGTGTGTGTGTGTGTGTGTGTCACGGGGTTTTTATAATATCACGGTAATTTTGAAATAAATGCTTAAATATTATTTAATTGATAATAATATTCAATAATATTGAAGAGCAAGGACAATGATTGTCTTGCTACATCAAGCAACGATTACTTTACGCTGACTTGCTACGATTCTCTAAGAACGAGAATTTATAAACTTTCTCAACAGTACACAGCAGAGACTAATTACTCACAAATGCTGAATTAGTACTGTTAGCCTCTGGAGAAAGTTACTTCACCCCTGACAATAAATAACTAATACTAACATCAGGTTCTTGCCGATGCTTAACTCCTATGGCACAACGGATTTTAAGTTATTACAACAAGACTGGTCTAAGTACCAGTTATGAAAGCAAACGTTTATGCAAGCTAGGAGCTGTATGGAAAATAAGCTTAATTATGGAGAAATGAAACAAGATTTTACTTTACATTGAGCTCAAGAAAAAGAACTGTTAAATTTATTAATTACAAAAAATAAATTTAACGTTACAATTCAAATCAAATTAAATGAGACGCACTCACTCACTCACGCAATAGCTAAATACTTACGCCTAGGAAAAAACACCTTAACTAAACTCTTATGACTACAAAATACAAAAAGGAAATACTAGTCAATGAATGCTGCGTATCACCCAAGCTGAACTAAAGGTGGGAGTACTGAAGAACTGTGGAGTTTGGGTACTAGCTGACCTCACACTGCTGACACAGAACCTCTCTCCGTCGCAGCAACAACTGGACTGAGTAAGTCGTGGGAACAAAAGCGGAGCACTAGGCCGCATTTTTAACATTTTTAACGGTCAATTGCAAGCAGGGGCGAACAATAAAGAAAACAATAGTATCGCTCAGTACAGCACTTAGTGACGTGCATTAAATCGGTCACTTTTGAAAACAGTGACGAATGTTTTGAAAAGTGTACCCCGAAATGGAGGGAGAAACGGTTAGCTGAGCGATACGCAGTGAGTTTTCCACTAATAGTTCGTGGCTTCTCACAAAACGGAAATGTCGCGAATTGATTCGTGACATTACGCCCCTACAAAATTAAATTTTTTCCTTATGGGAAAAAATTTGTGGATATATATATATATGTACACATCCTAAGTCATTCACACAAGATTCACACTGTGGTGTGTGTGCTATCCTGCTACAGGAGAAAGTCGCAGTCGCCAGTGAGCGAAAAAACCTCATATTTACGTTAATAGAAGCAAGCTTGAGGGAAAAACTCCGTGACGACGGTGAAAATCCTGTACTCAGGTCAAACTGAGCGAAAATTCGCTACATTTACACTGACAACTAATTGTTGTGTAGCGTGGTGTATGTAATACACGGTGTAGGTGTGACAGTTGTAGTGTAACTGTACCTACATGTAAAATGACACAGTAAATAATAATATGGCAACGACGAAGGCAGAGGAGAAGAGGCGACAGCGTGCGGCAGACGATCAGCTGGTCCGCACAGCAAAACTGCTACACCCATTGCTGAACCTGCAAAACCAATTGAGGTGGAGCATCAAAAGTGTCAATGAGACAAAATTTTATCATGTTACAATTACTCTCTCTGCCTAGCAATCAGTACATGCTACGAAAAGTACACTCGAGGTCGCCATTAATTTTAGCACACGATTAGTGTCAGCAAGTTGAGAATCCTTGTGCAAACTCGGGTCTTCCATAGCCTCGAACCGCACACGGGTCCTCAACCTGTGCCTTAACCTACAGTTCTTATATTAATATCGGAGAGCTGAGAATCCTTGTGCAAACTTGGGTCTTCCATAGCCTCAAGTCGCCTCTGCGGAGTTCTCACTTCCCCCTTAACCTACAGTACAATACTCATATTAGTACCGGGGAGTTGAGGATCCTTGTGCAAACTTGGGTCTTCCATAGCCTCAAGTCGCCTCTACGGAGTTCTCTCTCGAACTTCCCCCTTAACCTACGGTACATATATTTATATTAGTACGGGGAAGCTGAGAATCCTTGTGCAAACTTGGGTCTTCCATAGCCTCAAGTCGCCTCTGCGGAGTTCTCTCTCGAACTTCCCCCTTAACCTACAGTGCTTATATTAGTATCGGGGAGCTGAGAACCCTTGTGCAAACTTGGGTCTTCCATAGCCTCAAGTCGCCTCTGCGGAATTCTCACTTCCCCCTTAACCTACAGTACTTATAATAGTATCGGGGAGCTGAGAATCCTTGTGCAAACTTGGGTCTTCCATAGCCTCAAGTCGCCTCTCAACTTCCCACTTAACTTACGGTACATAATATGTATGTACAGGCCCTGGACATAATGTGTCCTGTGGGGCCAATGGGCGAGACATCAGGTCTGCACCCACTTCACCACTACCCTGTCTCTCAACTGTCTCAGAGATTACGGGTGTGGTTACAAATGGCACAGGAAGGGCATGTCCCTGATTAGTGGTGATACTTTGGCACACACTGCAGGAACGGACAAAACTATCTATGTCCCGTCCCATCCCTGGCCAGAAAAAGTCAGCTCGGATACGGCCCTGGGTCTTCCTTTTGCCCATGTGACCTCCTGAGGCTGAACAATGACCCCATTGTAACACTGCCAGGCGGTACTTGGCGGGAACGACAAACTGCAGTCGAACCTCGCCCTCGGGTGTTCGTGACTCACGGTAGAGCCGTCCTTGTTTACGAAGGAACTTGGCTCGACCTCCCCGTGAATACTTTATCACTCGACCCTTTTGTTTGTTCCGCACGGTAGCAAGTGTCGGGTCAGAATGTTGTTCTTGTACAACAAGTTGACTACACATCAGATCTTGCGGCGATTCAATGATCACTGGGGTGACACAGTCTGGAGCCTCAGCCATGGCTCGTGTTACCGCAGCAGCCGAAGTCTGAGTAGCATCATCGGAGCAACTATCCTTGACTCCATTAATATTGCCTACTATAAAGTCAAATAGAGGCTCTGGCATGACAACTGCAAGTGTCGTACCAGTATAAAATGGAGATGCCACCTGGATACATGCCTCAGGGAACAATCTCACTGATCCATCAATAAGCTTTGCATGGATCTGTCGACCTGTATACTGCTCAGGCCGAACTAAACTCTGCTTAACAGAGCAACCTGAGGAACCATTGTCTCTCAGGACCTTCACAGGAATGCCTCCCACAAACCCTGGCTGAACAAGGAAGGTACTGTCACCTGTGGGAGGGCCTGTGGAGGAAGCAGCTAGCCACTCATGAGGCTGCTGAATTGATGTGGCAAACATTGTGCCTTGAGGGTTATATTGGGAAGATGGAACATTGGCCATCTGTGGAGGGGGGTTCACTGTCACTGTGGGACTAGTGAACTGTGGGGAAGTACCCACACTGGTAGGGACGTGACCACCAGGCTGCTGCTGAGGAATGAAGGCTGCATTCGCTTCCTGCCTCTTTTGAGCTGGTGGTGAAAAAGTTTGTCCCGACGGTCGGTTGCGTGGCTGATACTGCTGCTGATTAGGGTACTTGTTGTACCGCTTCCACTCAGGTTTCTGAGTGTTCTGCCCCTGGTCCTTCTGTGGTTTGCTTGGACCTTGACCATTACTCTGAGAACAGCCTTGGTGCTGGGATTCAGTCTGAGACAGCTTCCCAGACTTGGCAGTATCTTTTCTGCTCCAGGTGTTTTGCTTACGAGCTTGATACCCGTATGCAGTAAAGAATGCGTCAGCCTTTTCTGCCATTTGGCTGGCATCTTTCACCTGGCAGATCTTAAGCTGTGCTATGAGCTCAGCAGGCCATGACCTCTCTAGCTGTGTACGCAGCATAAGGTCAATTATCCCCTCATGCGTGGAAGGAGTTTCATCTTTCTCCATCCACTCATTTAAGTAAGCTGTGAGACGATCAAGGAACTGAACAGCTGTCTCCTTGTCTTGGAGACGAGCTCGCATGAACTGAACTTTGGCGTCGTCTACTGTGAGACCATACGCCTTAATGAGTGCAGCTTTCATCATCTCATATGTGAGATTGTCTCCACGAATTCTGTGGAGAATATCGAGGGCAGGGCCCTCAAATAGGCTAAGAAACTGAAGCCGCTTAGCTGCCTCATCCAGTTGATATAAGTCTGCCATGTCCTCAAAACGAGCTATGTACGGCTCGATTCGCTCGCTTTCCTTGTATGAAGGAAGCTTGATGCGTGGGGTCGCCAGGACATGTGCAGGGAGAACGCTCGTGGAGCTTGGACCAACTGCACCAGACGTGTCTGAAGCCAAGGAATCTCGCTTGAGCTTCATCATTTCATATTCGTGTTTTTCACGTGCTTCTCGCTCAGCACGTTCATGCTCTCGTTTTCTGTCTCGTTGTTCTCGCTCGTATTCGCGCTGTTCTCGCTCGTGTTCGCGCTGTTCTCGCCCTTTTTCTAAGTCGAGTTCGTGCTGTTTTTGCTCGTACTCGCGCTCCTTTTCACGCTGCTCTTGTTCATATGCAAGCTCTCTTTCACGTTGTTCGCGCTGTTCTCGCTCGTATTCGCGCTGAATCTTACGCTCTTCACGGGCATCATTCTCGCGCTGCTGCTCCTGATTATGCCGTGAGAGTATATACTCTTTCATTTCGGTTGGGTCCGAAAGACCCATTTCTTTGGCTTCCTGTAAAAATACAGTAGTAGCCATGGCGCTAATTTATTAAGCAAAACCGAAATTGAGTACTGACTGCTTAGCGACGAATACTAATAAACACGAGTAAAGAGTACAGACATAAGCTAGTGGTGACCAGTCTTATCCAGTTAACTGGCAAAGAATAAATCAAAAATGTAAATGACTGGGAAGACTCAATAATAAACACAATGGGTACGGCGACTTCCCAGGAGCAAATAAAATCGTCTGGCGTTACCAAGAATAAACTAGAGTTAAGTACTCTATTGATTAATAAAGCAAAATTCACTTGCTAAATCAACGGTAACCACCAGTAAACTTGTGCCTATAAACTTTAATAATAAATACCTAAATATGAATGAGTGAGCACTATCTCGTGAATAGCTTTAGAGCTAGGAGTTAATATCCTGGAATGAGGTCGCCAATTGTCACGGGGTTTTTATAATATCACGGTAATTTTGAAATAAATGCTTAAATATTATTTAATTGATAATAATATTCAATAATATTGAAGAGCAAGGACAATGATTGTCTTGCTACATCAAGCAACGATTACTTTACGCTGACTTGCTACGATTCTCTAAGAACGAGAATTTATAAACTTTCTCAACAGTACACAGCAGAGACTAATTACTCACAAATGCTGAATTAGTACTGTTAGCCTCTGGAGAAAGTTACTTCACCCCTGACAATAAATAACTAATACTAACATCATGTTCTTGCCGATGATTAACTCCTATGGCACAACGGATTTTAAGTTATTACAACAAGACTGGTCTAAGTACCAGTTATGAAAGCAAACGTTTATGCAAGCTAGGAGCTGTATGGAAAATAAGCTTAATTATGGAGAAATGAAACAAGATTTTACTTTACATTGAGCTCAAGAAAAAGAACTGTTAAATTTATTAATTACAAAAAATAAATTTAACGTTACAATTCAAATCAAATTAAATGAGACGCACTCACTCACTCACGCAATAGCTAAATACTTACGCCTAGGAAAAAACACCTTAACTAAACTCTTATGACTACAAAATACAAAAAGGAAATACTAGTCAATGAATGCTGCGTATCACCCAAGCTGAACTAATGGTGGGAGTACTGAAGAACTGTGGAGTTTGGGTACTAGCTGACCTCACACTGCTGACACAGAACCTCTCTCCGTCGCAGCAACAACTGGACTGAGTAAGTCGTGGGAACAAAAGCGGAGCACTAGGCCGCATTTTTAACGGTCAAGTGCAAGCAGGGGCGAACAATAAAGAAAACAATAGTATCGCTCAGTACAGCACTTAGTGACGTGCATTAAATCGGTCACTTTTGAAAACAGTGACGAATGTTTTGAAAAGTGTACCCCGAAATGGAGGGAGAAACGGTTAGCTGAGCGATACGCAGTGAGTTTTCCACTAATAGTTCGTGGCTTCTCACAAAACGGAAATGTCGCGAATTGATTCGTGACAGTGTGTGTGTGTGTGTGTGTGTGTGTGTGTGTGTGTGTCACAAGACACAAGTGAGAGCAGTGGAAACGATTGGAAGTGAGCGGAGTCACTTGGAGAGACAGATACAAGTTAGGAAGTGAAGGAGCTTTGTGTTGTGGATGTGTATGGAAGTGAGTGGCAATGAATGGAGTCACGTGGAGAGACAGTCAGACAGACAGACCATTGAAAATCGCGCGTCTGCTTCACTGTTAAGGGTAGAACGAAAAGCATTAACGTATTTAATCACATTGAAGTGTTAGCTTAGGAAGAATGATGGGAAGGCAGGAGGAAGCAAGAGAGAGAGAGAGAGAGAGAGAGAATGGAGGAAGGAAGGAAGAAAGTTCAGAAAATTGTATAGTGTTTGGTCACTGATACAAAGGAAGGAAGAAAGTAAAGTAAGAGGAAGGAAAGAGAGTATTGAAGAAATGGAAAAATAGAAGGAATGGAATGTTCAAAAATAAAGGAAGGAAGGGAGGGAGGAGAATAAAGAGAAAATCAGTAATTGTGTTATAAAGAAAGAGTAGGGAGGAAGGAAGGATGAAATGGAGGAGGGGGGGGAAAAGGAAAGTAAAGGAGTGAAAGGGGAGAAAAGAAGGAAGGAAAAGAGGATGGGAAAGTGTGTGGTGAATGTTATGTCTCAGAGATGGAGGAAAATGTACCGTATGAAGGAAAGGGAAGAAGGAAGAAAGATTAAATTAGGAAGAGAATAAAGATGAAAAACAGAGGAAGAGTAGGAGCGAAGAAGGAAGGAAGGAAGGATGAGGAGAAAAATGAAGGAAAGGGAAGATGGAGGGAGGATGACTGAATAAAGAAGGAAAAGATGAAGAACAGACGAAGAGATGGCGCAAAGATAGAAGGAAGGCTGCAAGGAAAGAAGGGAAGAAGGAAGTATGAGAAGAAATATGAAGGAAAGGGAAGAAGGAAGAAGATGACTGAAGAAGGAAGAAAAAATGAGGAAGAGTAGAAGGATGAAAGGAAGGAAGGAAGGAAGGCAGGAAGGATGCGAAAGTAATGGAGGAGAATTGGAAGAAAGAGGAAAGGAAGGAAGGAAGGAAGAAATGAAAAGAAAAAATAAAGATGTTGGAGGAAAGAAAGGAAAGACAGAGAGGAACAAAAGAAGAAAAAAAGGAGGGAAAGAAAGAAGGAAAAAGGAAGGAAGGAAGAAAAATACAAAGGAAGGAAGGACAGAAAGTGGCTAAAAAGGAAAGAAGGAAGGAAGGAAGAAAGGAATGACTGAACGAAGGAAGAAAGAAGGAAGGAAGGAAGAAAGGAATGACTGAACGAAGGAAGGAAAGAAGGAAGAAAGGAAGAAAGGAATGACTGAACGAAGGAAGAAAAGAAGGAAGGAAGGAAGAGCGTCTAGGAAAACCATAAGGAAAGAAAGACCAGGAGGGAATAAAAAGAGAGGGAATAACAAATGGGGAAAAGGAGAATGAAGAAAGAAGAAAGGAGAGGAAGAAAGGATGGAAAGAAGGAAGGAGGGAGAGAGGAAGGAAGGAAGGAATGACGGAAGGAGGGAAAGATGGAAGGAGGGAAGGAAGGAAGGAAAAGGATAGAAAGAAAAAATTGAAAGGGAAGAAATAGAAGAGAAAAGAAAGACAGGAGGGAAGGAAGGAGAGAAGGAAGGAAGGCAGGAAAAGAGCATTTAGGAAAGTGTGTAGCGAGTGTTAGGTCACCGAGAAGGCTATTCTGCTCAAGACAAGAGTCTGCCTCATTTTCCAGTGTGCCTCACCCTGCCTTACCCTGTTTCTCCCCTGCCTCTTTTACTTCAATTGGCCTTACCTTGCTTCTCTTGTCTCCTCTGTACCCCTCTCCTGTCTCATATGTCTCACCCTGCCTTCCTCATACCTCATCCTGCCTCTCCTTGCCTCATCCTGCCTTCCTCATACCTCACCCTGCCTCTCCCTGCCTCACCCTGCCCCTCCCTGCCTCACTCTGCCTTCCTCATACCTCACCCTGCCTCACCCTCATGACTGGCTCCCTCTGTCTTGCCTTCTTCCTTTCTTGTCCACCTGGCCATGTCCCTCGTCTCTCTTTAGCCTTGTTTCATCCCCCCCCCACCTCTCTCTCTCTCTCTCTCTCTCTCTCTCTCTCTCTCTCTCTCTCTCTCTCTCTCTCTCTCTCATGTTTCACCTTAACATTCTCTTGTGTGCTATTTATGCCTTTGGAATATTAACATATTTTGCGTTAGTAACGTAGGACTCACTGGCGTAATACTCAGGTGTGGAATAAGTCCCTAAGGAAGGGCAGTTAAGGCAATCACCAAAGCCACTTAGCATACCAACCACAATTTGATTATTTTAGATGTGTGTGTGTGTGTGTGTGTGTGTGTGTGTGTGTGTGTGTGTGTGTGTGTGTGTGTGTGTGTTATAGTAAAAAAAAAAAGCAGCCGCGTGTGCAGAGAATTGACAAACGGGTGAAATACAATGAAAACCCTTATCTACTATGGAGTGCTTCAGATTTTTCGTTTTTTCTCATGTTTTTCGTTTTATTCTCTCTATCTCCTCACGATTTTTTCCACTTAAAGATATATTTTCGGGAGTTAAAGATGTATTTTGTCTTTATTAATTCCTTCATTACGAGGAAGCTTTGCTAACTTGTCTTTAAAAGCGTCTCAAGATGTAGTCGGTGCTTCTTAACTTGGGAGATGACAGTTTTAGACCAAGTTTTTGTGAACGTCGTATAGGTAGAATGAAATGAACACTTTGGCCCGTATTGCCATTGGTTATCGAAGATACCTAACACCTCTTCCTAAGCGATTTATTTTTTATGTTACACTTACCTCTTCTTTGTTAGATAAATCCTACCCCCATGGCCACATTCTGCATAAATAACCTACACAAGGGTATTAATCACCCATATCCAAGACTAAATCGATGAGGAAGAGGTGCTAGGGAGCCTTTTTAACTGTTACATAAATCCTCCCAATATCGACATACCCAGCGTGAAGAATGTATAAAAGCATATTAACCAGCCATGTCCGAAAATAAATCGCTAAGGAAGAGGTGTTAGGGAGTTCCTTAACCTACGAGAATACAAGCCTTAGATAATAAAACTTGCTTTTTTTTCAGCTTATTCCACTGAGTTCAGTGGCAGAGTAAGACAATACTACACCTCTACATCCTTTCCATGGCACTTCTTCGTGACTAGCATCATATTTTAGCCTTAATCTATTGCAACAACTGAGCACTCAAGATGAAGCGATGACAATTTTAGGCCAGGATAGAGTAAAAGGAGTATAGCTGATGTGAACAGGGAGAGCCGAAAGTTAGGATATAAAATGGGCATAAAAACGAAAGATTATCCTTAGTAGAAATGCTCTGTCTGTCTGTCTGTCTGTCTGTCTCTGTCTCTGTCTCTCTGTCTCTCTCTCTCTCTCTCTCTCTCTCTCTCTCTCTCATTTAGCCATCTTTTAAAATCTTATCTTAATCTCATAAATTTGATATCATAGTCTTTGGCTTATCTCTAACAGTCTTGAAAGAATCATTAAATAGGTTTGTGCTTTCCTTTGTGCTCATTTGTATTTCTCCTCTTCCCATCGTCGTCCTTTCTCTCTTCCTCCTCCTCAGCCTCTTCCTCGTTCCTCTCCTCCTCCTCCTCTTTCTTTCTTTTCTCAACCTCTCCCCTTCCTCCTCCTCCTCCTCCTGCTCCTCCTCCTCCTCATCTCTCTCTCTCTCTCTCTCTCTCTCTCTCTCTCTCTCTCTCTCTCTCTCTCTCTCTCTCTCTCTCTCTCTCTCTCTCTCTCTCCACTTCCTCTTCCTTCTCCTCTTGCATTTCCTTCCTCTTCCTCCTCTTCTTTCTCTCCCTTTCACCTTCCTTCTCTTCCACCCCACATCCTCTTCCTTCTCTTCATCTCCATTCCCCTATTCTTCTCTTTATCTCCACTTCCTCCTCCCCTTCCTCTTCTTCTTCCTCCCTCTTCCTCCTCCCCAACCTCTCCCCTTCAACTTCCTTTTTCTTCTACTCAACATCCTCTCCTTTTCCTCTTGCATTTCCTCCCAAATCCTCCACCCCATCCTCTCGCCTTTTCTCTTCGTCTTCCTCCCCCCATCCTCTCCCCTTTCCTCTTCGTCTTCCTCCCCCCATCCTCTTCCCTTTCCTCTTCGTCTTCCTCCCCCCCATCCTCTCCCCCTTCCTCTTCGTCTTCCTCCTCCCCATCCTCTCCCCTTTCCTCTTCGTCTTCTTCCCCCCCATCCTCTCGCCTTTCCTCTTCGTCTTCCTCCTCCCCATCCTCTCCATCTTCCTCTTCCTTTTCCTCCCCCTTCCTTCTTCCCATCCTCTTCCTCTTCCTTCCTCCACCAATCTTCCCATTCTTCTTCCCTCACCTCACTACAGTTTTCTTACACTCAGGAAAATTTATACACCTACTTTTGTCATTGTCTTCCGCCTTCCTTCAAGTAACTCACACACCTGGCATGACTTAGGGCAGATGAGGTCAGGTCAAGGCAGGTCAGGCCAGGTCAGAGCAGGGACAAGAAGAGGTCAGGGGTAGAAGCAGGGAGAAGTGGTCAGGGATCAGGCCAGGGAGGAGAAAAGATTGGAGATCCCGAAAGGAGGATGGTGGACTGCGGGAGGTTAACTTTAGATGACTAATCAGCAAAATAAGTTGCTTAGGAAGAGGTGTTAGGGTGCTTCTTTCTTCGACGAGAATACAGGTCCAGACATCGTTCGAAAACTTAGAAAAATAAATAAATAAAAAAGAAAATGGTAATAATAATAATAATAATAATAATAATAATAAGCCTATCGCAAAGACGTATCCCCTCCATGCAGTAAAAAATATATAGATATGCACTAATAAGTATGGTAATATATAAGTAAGGGCATAAACAAAGACTCGCGCACTATCTTTGAGGTGACGATGATCCAGCAAGTACTGTAGTTTTCAAGATACAGCTATTTACAGCTTAGTTTCCTTATATGGAAATAGTTTACATTGCCACAGTTTCATATATAAGGACAAACTATTTTTTTTTTTTTTTTTAGGGGGAGGGGCCTATAAACTATCTTTTTGTAAGATATGAACAGAATTTAGCAATAAGTTTCCAAAATATAACACGACAGATTTTTCCTTATATGGTCATAGCTGGTAAAGTCCAGACAATATGGCAATTGTACATATACGGGCATCAACTACCACACATACTCTATCTTTCTGTGTGATATGAAGCCAAGCCACCTGGTAGTTTACGAAATACAGGCCCGGACGGAAAGACGGACAGAAAGACAGACAGACAAACGGACGGACAGGGGCGATTCCTATATCCCCACCATATGGAATAATGGCGAGGATAATAATAAAAATAGTGTGGATGTAGCAATATATATATATATATATATATATATATATATATATATATATATATATATATATATATATATATATATATATATATATATATATATATATATATATATATATATATGTTCCGCCATCTTGAATTTTTAAGCTATCGAAAACGTCTGAGAAGTAGCAGAAATGAAATAAGATTAGCATTAAATGGCACTAAAAAGAATGTTAAAGCTAGAGTTGAGAAAAATAAGTCAGGTGCAGAGAGGAAGAGGAGTCGAGTGAGGTAGGAAGTAAGAGGGTGTTTAGATGAGGTGAGGCAGGGGCGCAGGAGAGGCTGGGTGAGGCAGGTAGAGGCAGGTTGAGATGCAGAGAGAGGGGAAATGTAGGGAGAGGCAGGGATAGGGGCGGAGGTAAGAGACAGGGTGAAGCAGGAACAGACCAGAAGAGGCACTGTGAGATAGGGTGAGGCAAGGGATGATGGGATAAGGTGAAGTGCAGAGGACTGGGAAAGGTAGGTAGAGGCAAGGTGAATCAGGGTGAGGAAAGGGTGCTGGAAGAGAAGGATGAAACGGAGAAGTGGAGTGGCAAGAGGGTAGGGGGAGTGATAGTGAGAGACAGAGAGGAAAGGTGAGACAAAAAACTTTGTAGGGAAGAAGAGGAAAGATGACAGGGAATGATATGGAGGGATAGAGAAGTAGAACGAGGAGGGGCGGAGAGGTTGAAGTAAGGAGAGGAAAAGAAACTTGAAGGGTGAGATGGAAGAGGAAAGGAGAAATGTGGAAGTGGACGAGAGAGAGAGAGAGAGAGAGAGAGAGAGAGAGAGAGAGAGAGCGGAGAGAAGGGAGAGAAAGAAAGACAGATCAAGATACGAGACAGACAGACAGACAGACTGGAGAGAAATAATGCTACTTAGGTATGAAAGGTGGTACTAATGAAATTGAACGAGACGGACAGACAGACAGACAGCACTCAGATTCTTTAGGTGGTTAAAAGCTTATTATGCTAAGGTGAATGCGAATATTATTATCCTGCTTTGGTAAGTTGACACAGATTACTGCTTATGTGTTTTTTAGTCTTTTTGTAACTGTAGTTTTTAGTTGAGAGAGAGAGAGAGAGAGAGAGAGAGAGAGAGAGAGAGATGGATAGATAAACACGGTACTAAGATAGAATACGTTGATAAATTATTTCTAACCAAAGTTTATTTTCGTATTTATTTTTATTAATTCACTTTTTTTACTTACAGGTAAGACACTATCTCTTACTGCACTACAAAAGGTGTAAGTATAAGAGCAATATTTCCGCAGATACGCCGATATAATTATGTACAAAAAAGTGATTTTGAGATGTATCCATAGATTTGTAAAGCCAAATTTTCAGTCAAAAAAATGTTGCTTGTGCATGTTTACGCTTCCTGCTGATGGGTTTGGTGCATCTTCATTGCTTTCTTTATATATTCTTTAAAATTCTTCTGTTTCTTCTTACTGGTGGTAGGTGGTGGCGACCATCATCCACTCACTTGATGCAGTGCTGCCTATTTCGTCCTTCACCTTTTTCATTATTTTTCTGTGTTTGCTCTGCTCTCTTCCTATTACTCCCATCCTTCCTGTCACTTTTTATTGCTCTTCTATCCTTTTCAGGTGATTTTACATTGAGTGACAAGCCTAATGGTTTCCTGTAAGCCAGGGAACCATGTACAACACTGGGTTGTACCGATATAACCAACCCATAAATGTTCCCTACGTGTGAACATGAGGGTTGGCGGAAGGTTATGCCCCTGAAACAATTAACTCAAGGACAAACGGCCACCCCTTACGGGATTATGGCGTCTGGCTATACATAGGTAGATACGTTCTTCATATTAATAAGGTGAAGTTGGAGCATTTACTTGCATTTTCTTTGTTGTATCTCATGAATTTAGAGTAATGATCAGGCCTGCCACTCATTTATGCTATACAAGGACAAAATCTTTAATATCATCAGCTATGTGTTCGCTGATAAAAAATCCTGCACCATGTTCCTCCTTTTCTTGCTCACCTCTTTATCTAGTTCTGTTTATGTCTCATTTGTTTTTTGACCTCACTAAGACATGCGAAATCTTAGCTTACATTTTCTCAGTCCTGTAAGAAGAGAAACCAAGACTCTTAATAGATAAAGCCAAGGGTTCTAGTAGTATGTATATTTTCAGTATGATGAAGTCTTAATTCAGCGTACTCTTCACATCTTCCTCAGCTTACGAGTGATCTTTCTTGAATGAGCCAATTAAGACAGTACCTCGCCCCCTTACATCAAAAACTCTTCACCTGATCTTAATAAAGCTCAGAGACACAAATAATAAAGCCAAAAGTACGTCCTCGATCTTAACGGCTCACGTATGTACCCCAGAAATATTCCTTACTTACCTCAAGGCATTTTCTTATGCATTAGTGGAGTGTCTTATTTTTCTCAGTATTATTATGGATATTATTCAAAGGATATTAATTTCTAAAGGGACTGGGGATATAGGGATTGTGTGTGTGTGTGTGTGTGTGTGTGTGTGTGTGTGTGTGTGTGTGTGTGTGTGTGTCTGTGTGTGTCTGTGTGTGTGTCTGTGCGTGTGTGTGTGAGAGAGAGAGACAGACAGACAGACAGACAGAGACAGAGACAAACAGAGCCAGAGACAGACAGAGAGACAGACAGAGCAGGAGGGAAACTGAGCAAGGAGATCGGGAGGAGAGAGGTTAGGCAATATAGATATGAAAACTGGTTGGTCCCAATGGAATTCAACGAGAGAGAGAGAGAGAGAGAGAGAGAGAGAGAGAGAGAGAGAGAGAGAGAGAGAGAGAGAGAGAAAGAGAGAGAACTCAAAAAGATTTACCGAACAAGTGAAGGACTACACTACGAAATCTCACTTCAGATTCTCCTACACACACACACACACACACACACACACACACACACACACACACACACACACACACACACACACACACACACACACACACACACACACACACACACACACACACACACACACACACACACACACACACACACACAGCGTGCATATTCAGTCATATGCTTTTACTCTCTTTCATTTGATGGTACATTCAACACATCGCACCATTTCTCAGTATATGCAGATTCTCTCTCTCTCTCTCTCTCTCTCTGGATGGGGGCTTTTGCAAATGAAAGATAGGTCCTTAGGGAAAGGATGTGATGGTGTGTGTGTGTGTGTGTGTGTGTGTGTGTGTGTGTTCGGAGTTATGAACGTGGTTATCATCTTCATATAATTGGTTGGGAAGTATTTAGAAATAAGAGATGTGAGGGTACCGTGCCAATTTAAAATTATCATCATCATCATCTTTGTCATCATATTATGGGATGGGAATTATTTAAAAAATAGTGATGATGATACGAATTTAGAACTAAATTCGTCATTATCATCTTTGTCATTATATTATGGAATGGGAAACATTTAGAAGTAAGAGGAATGAAGATACAAAATTAGAATAATAATAATAATAATCATAATCATCATCATCATCATCATATTCTATACCTAAGAGTGATAGTATCTAAAGCCAGGAAAAACGAGAGAGAGAGAGAGAGAGAGAGAGAGAGAGAGAGCACTACATTCCTTAATCCCGATATCACCGCCAGCTGCTTCCTCACAAAACTAATTCCCTTCGTAATTTGGATTTCTTTTGTTCCTCTGAAATTAGATTTAAACCCACTGACGAAAAGATAGAGACTGTCTATAGATATTTCAGCTTCTGGGGGCCGTAATCAGGCATGGGAATCTCCTTAGCGCCGTTTCCTGAGCTATTTATTTTGCAGATTACACACTGGCATTTTCTCTTATGCTGTTTGTCTGGATTTAATATCGGTATGGTTTGGATCTTTAACATAACAGAACATGACACACAAACCATTTCGAGAAAGGTAGGAACCATCTACAGAGTTAGCCGTCTTTGTCAGGTTAGCAGAAAAAAGTTAGCTATGTTTGTCAGGTTAGCAGAAAAAAGTTAGCTGTCTTTGTCAGCTGAGCAGAAAAGAGTCACCTACATTATTTTGTCTTGCTAGTCGAAAATAATTAGCAGTTTTTGTCAGTTTTGAACAAATGCACAGATGTTAAATCAACCCTTTATTCTAACTAACAGCACTTGGCCCTTAAGTAAACATAGAAGTTAGATGAGGTTAGAAAGGAGATGGTTATCTTTTTCAAGCCCTCCTGTCTAGCTACACTTGGCCATCAGCTAAGCATAAAAGAAGATAGGTGAGCTTAGAACTGAGTTAGCTATCTTTTTCCAGCTCAAACAGACACGCCAAAACACCGCCAATCTCCGCCATCACCAAATCCATTACTGCGTTGAAAATAAAGAGTGCTTGACCCTTCCCTCGCTTCTCACTAGCATCCCCAGGCGAAAGGAGAGAAATGGGCGACAATAAATATTTTCTGTGAGGGCTTTTAAAAGAATTTCCCCTACTTCCTCTTCTCTGGACTCGGTTTGTCGTGTCTCTGGGGTCTTCTCCGTTGCCAACACTATTTTCATCAGTGAGTTGCAGGAAAGGACTAAGTGATAGACAGAATGGATAGATAAATTGCTAGACGCCCAGTACCAATGTTGATTCACTCACCACTTTCTCTTTTCTCTGTTGCCATTTCTCTAGAGGGGAGGGGAGGGGGCTTCTCCGTTTTGACTGTCTATTTTTATTAGCGTGTTGCAGCAAAGGATTAGGTGATAGATAGATAGAAGAGATAGATAATATTGCAACCGTAGAGATAATATTGCAACAGTAGACGCCCAGACTAGAACGAATTCGTCTCTATTTTCTCTTCTCTGTTGCCGTCTCCCTAGGGCCTCCCACTCCACGCAGTCTGTCTTTTATTATTAGTGTATTGCATAAAAGGACTGGGTGATAGAATAGATAAATTTGCTAGACGTCCAGTACTAGGGTTAATTTACTTCCTACTTCCTCATCAATAGACCAGGTTGCCATCTCCTTACGGTCTCTCACTCCCTTGCTGTTTTTGTCAGTGTACTGCAGTAAAGGACAGCATGAGAGAGAGAGAGAGAGAGAGAGAGAGAGAGAGAGAGAGAGAGAGAGAGGAATTTACGTGTATATACAGTATATTTACAGGAAAGATATCAGAGTCCTCAGTGCCATGAGAGAGAGAGAGAGAGAGTCCGTCATTAATGAGTAGGGACAAACACGATCAGATTCCTTTCATGTGTGTCACTGGAGGTCGGATGCGGCCCCTGGCTATAAATAAATGAATAAGTAAATAAATAAATAGATAATATGTATAAGCTTTGAATTATAGATGTGAGACAGACAGACAGAGGCAGACACAAACAGAGAAACACACACACACACACACACACACACACACACACACACACACACACACACACACACACACACACACACACACACACACACACACGCACACACACACGCGCGCGCACACACACACACACACACACACACACACACACACACACACACACACACACACACACACACACACACTTTCATATCAGTGTCACCCTGATGGTCGGATGCGGCGTCACTCAATAAATATACGAACAGAAACATTAACCGCCTTGTATAATAAATGACTGGGAGCATGACAGTCAAAGGTGCTTCCTACATCAAGCCTGAATCGGCTTACCTGGGTTCGCGTATCCTTGTTTGGCCTTGGAGTCCCTAACACATTATCTTTCTTGACTTATTCCGATATGTGGGTGGAACAATCTAACATCCAATAGGTCAGAGTGGGGAAAGATGGGAGAGCTCTTCGTGTTGCACTAGTATGACAGCCTGTATGTTGCGGTGGTGATGGTGATGATGATGAAAAGAAGAAGAAGAAGAAGAAGAAGAGGACGAAGAGGAGAAGGAGGAGGAGGAGGAGGAAGGTGATGATAATGATGATGAAGAAGAAGAAGAAGATGATGAAGAAGAAGAAGAAAAAAAGAATAAGAATAAGAATAAGAAGAGGAGGAGGAGGAGCAGGAAGAAAATGATGATGATGATGATGATAGGAAGAAGAAGACGAAGAAGAAGACAGAATAAGAATAATAAGAACACTTAATTTAGGCTTCTTCTATTTCATCAAACCTGAAAACCATCTTGCCTACCTCTGAATGTTATGTCTTAGGGTGTTAAGATGTGCGTGTTAAGTTCTTAGGAGGAGGTGATGTGCTACTGGGGATGTGAGACAGACAGACAGACTGACAGACAGAGAGACAAGAGCGACAGAGAAAGAGGTGGGAGGGAGACAGAGACAGACAGACAAACAGACAAGCAGCTTGACAAACAGAAGATTAGTTGAGACATGCACACAGAAGTGTTCCCCAGGACTTGTTAAATTATTCAGACTATGAATACGTACTTCTTCATTCCCTAATTCTTGGAAAGAAGCCAATATCCACCCAATTCCGAAGAAGAAAGATGTTCCTCTGACCCCTCTGATTACAGACCAATAGCTGTCACATCTTCTCTTGGTAAAGTATTTGAGACTGTAATCAATAAGCACATAGTTAAACACCTTGAATCCAATAACTTAATTAGTGATACACAGTATGGTTTTTGCCACGATAGATACATCGTTGATATACTCAATCTCCTGACTCATACCATTCACCAGTCAACTGACCAACATGGAGAAACCCATGCAGTAGACCTTGATATATTTGTAACTGTATTGTTATGAAATTACTACTGTACATGTTATAAATGAATTAATGATGTAATGAGAAAAAAATAAATTACCATATTTTTTCTCTTATTCATTTATTCAACTTGATTTTTTAGATATGTCAACATTTTGTCAGTGCTTGTTGAATGCCCTACAACTTTCTGTCAACAAACATTGACAAAATATTTATACATCTTTGAGTAATCGGCATTGAATAAATGAGTGAACGATAAAATATGGTAATTTATTTCCTCTTCTTTTTTTTTAGTTCATCAGGAAGATCATTTATTCATTTATTACATGTAGCAATTTCATCACAATACAGATATCAATAAGATTAGAGGAGAAAGTTGAATAAAGGAACCGAAAATCGTGTCAAAAAAATACTGCAGCCTAAATGGTTGGACACAACCTGAGTCGAAAAAGTGCGAGTGGTTGGATTTCACTTGGAAGCAGCCTGCATCGTAAAAGTGCGAACAGTTGGATTTTTTACCGAGCCCTCGTGTATGAGAGGGTTAAACTGGATAAGTCAATGATCACTGGAACTAAACCCAGGTCCAGTTTCGATGTTGTTAAATAGGTTATCATTTGCAGTTAAGATGATGTCTATGATATTGTTTCCTCTCGTTGGATATTCTGTGAGTTGGTAGAGGGTACTTTCTTCAAGATTCATGTAAAACTCTTGTCCTGAGTGTGCAATTAGATGTTCACCCTTTTTAGTTACTGATAGATTAAAATCGCTAAAAGTTCTGCTATCCTCTTGACAACAAGTTTCTGAAGTTTGGTCATAAAGTTTTTCATCTGTCAGTTGACTGTGCTGGAGGACGATAGACGAGACACATATTTATGTACGTGATTTAACCCGCCGCGTGCCGGCTATTTTTAGCCCTCTGGGTCACCCAAGTGCCGGCCATTTTTCGACCTTTATTTTTTTTTGGCTAAAATGATAGATTTTGATGTGGAAACAACGAATTTCGCCATTAAAATGCTCACCAAGGCTCGAAAATGAGTTTTATTGAGTCCTGCATACTCGTGTACAGGTATAGCCGCTCTCTCACACTCACCACGTACGTGAAAGAAAGCCGTTTTCTATGTAAGGTATACTCAGGTATTTATGATGAGAAGGTATAGCAATGTTCAGTACACTTTTCTGATCACTTATTACTTCAGCATCTGTCACAATTTGCGTGTGTTTCTCACTGTGAATGCATTATCTTACAGTTACTTGAAGATAGATACAACCTGACTTCATTACGTACAGTCCTGGCACTTACAAGAAGGTATTTACAACTAGACTTCACTATATAGTCCTTACACTTACAAGAAAATATTTGCAACTTACACTTACATGAAAATATTTACAAACTACCTTCACTATGTACAGCACTGGGTGAGGCACACAGGCAGAGTGAGGCAGAGCGAGCGTGAGGGGGGAGCAAGTGAGTGTATGGCCTTGATAGCCTGGGGGATGGTAGAGGAATAGTTACCTTACATGCCTGCCAATTTTTACCTGCGAATCTTGAAAAATGCGGTCATAGTGAATTTTTTTTATTTTAGACCGTTTTAAAACAGCACTGGCACTGGCCGCAGCATTATGTCAGACTGCTTTAAAATGGCACTAGCACTCGGCAGGTTAATACGCAGTTGAAAGTAACTAGCATCTGTGTTGGTAATACTGGGTTTGGATAATACAAGGGGATGGAGACTAGTTTTCACGTATAGTAAAACACCGCCGCCAGCTCGGTTTGGTCACTCACAGTTGAAAATATAGAGCCCTGTTAATGAGTACTCCACTATCAAGTCACAGTCAGATGTGTTAACCAAGGACTCTGTGATGCTGACGATGTTATAATTTTCTAGGTAAACAAGGGATTCTAAACAATCAAATTTGTTGCACAGACTACGTGTGTTAACATAGCAAACTCTAATTCAGTTCTGGACAGTTGATGAACTGACTTTACAGGTATTTACGTTGAGGATGCTGCTTCCGGATGCTCTTCGTTTTCTTGTTTGAGGAGGGCAGCTTTATGATGTAAAAGTCTACCTAACCTGCCGCTCGTACCGAGTTCAAATGGAGACCATTTTTCTGGAAAAAAATATGTTGCTCACAGAAATGGCCCCACGGATTAACTAAGGGCCATACTATAAAAACTGAACGCCAGTAATGAGTATCTGACGTTCCTGTTTTTGGTACCATAAATAAATTTGCTGTTCACGCCAGGCGATCGTCACCTGGTTATGACATAAAACAGTACTGGAATGCCACAGGAGGATAAACGCCACAAGAGACCTCCCTTTCGTATAACAATTTTAAATATTAATAAATATGATAGCCGATTTTTCCATTCATAAATGCTGAATAATTCAGGAATGACACATTCCTTAGCAGACTAAAATATATGAGAAATACAAGGCTGTTCATAAAATTTTACAAGACTAAACGTTTCCGTAACAAAAACGATTAAACAAAAACTTCCATGGTGGCGAAGTAGCATGCAATATTGGAGTTAGGGTAATAAATTGTGCATTCTGGTTTATTTCAGGCTACCTGTGTACTTTCTCAATAGATTTTTGAAACGGCAACTGTTTGAAAGTTTGTGTGTTAGCCAGCTCACTACTGTAGTTAGCACATTTGAAGGCAATCCAGAAAGCTTCTGCCTCCAACCCAACAACATCCTTGTGTAACAATTATTCTTGCCTGTGGAAAACCATGAAATAAATGACGTGTAAGAAGAGCGTATATACAATATTATATTACATGGGAGAAATTACACATCAGAGTTGGGTCAGCGTTGGTAAATGGTTAATTACGTTTGTATTTTTCACTGGCTTTAGTGTTCTCTTTTACAGTTACAATACAGAAGTTGGTAATAAAACAGAGACAAATTTTTCATCAGTACCAGCAATATGTGCAATCACTTAAGTTCTTTACTGAATAATATGATTCTTTTTTGCACCAAAATAAATTGATAAGCTGATGTACAATAGTTAAGATAGTCAGGTAAGGTTACAAGATACGAGGGAATTGGTTGGTTAGGATACTGGCTGAAATATTTACCTGTTTCAATCAAGCACTCAGATTTGAGCATAGGTGTGTTGGCTTTAAAGCAAAATTTGTTTGTAAATGAAGCTTATTTCATAAGAATTAAAAAAAAAAATACTGAGGCATCTTTCTATGCCAAGAGCTTTTCTTACTTGTATATTGCTACAGGCCTACGGAAATGGCCTGTACCATGCATATATAAAATAAAAAATAGTCAATTGGATAGAAATGACAATTATTGTAATGGAGTAGATGGGCGTAGGAAAGGCAAGGAATATTGGTTAGGGTGGATTATACAAAAACATGAGTGGTGCAGTTAAGCAAGGACTGACAAACAGGAAGTAATGAGATAAATACTTAGTGAAGGAGACAAACATCAAGCATATGACCAGTTTAGGAGAAAGCTAAGAAAACAGAACAGAAAACAGTCTGCAAATGTATAAAACAGAACTGGATGAACCTACTATTGAGGTGGAATGATTTCTAGGAAAAAAGGAAAGCTTATCTAGCAGACTGGGACAGAAAAAAAATACTGTACCATCGAACTTAGGAAATCACTGCCTACTTCTTGAAGGGAACGGTAATAAAGAATGTGAATACCAGAGTAGTATAATTACTGAGCTAAAATGGAAATTTACAAGTATTACCAGAAACAGGGAAGGTGACAATAATGTGGGGAAGAAATATATCTAGATATATACAAACTGAATGAAAAACTGTTCCAGTACACACAACTGATTACCTATATTTTCCACATGGTCTGCTGGTCATGGCACGATGACAGGTGTGGAAAGAAATTGCTGAAAAAGAATGGAGTTTTACTGCAACCCTCTTGTGTTGGTGCTGCAATGAATGTCACTATTCAACCAGCTTTATAAAGAAGTATATTAGTCTCCATGCTAAAAATAATTATCGAGTAACTCTGTTTACATCTTGCAATATAAATTTAGGAACACATGATGTACTGCTGCATGAGTAGAGGTGTACATAATCTGGATAAACTGCTGTATAATTCATATCTGGTGAGCTGGCCGGAAACAACATGGAAATCTGTGAAGAATGCAATAATACATTCACTTTGCTCATATGAATCCAATCTGGATAATCTCAATAATTATTTCATGCAAATAACTGCAAAAGGAGGATAAATCAGTTCATTCTTGGTCTCTACAGTACACTGTATTTTGCTTGTGAATGCATCCTCTTCATGTGTTCTACCATCATTTGTTATCAGTACTAGCGCAAATATACTTATTTCCTACATAAAAATAACAGTTTAGAATGGGTTAGCAAAGTATCTGGTTTATTAAACAGAAGAAACATTCAAAATTTGCGAGCTTTTAGTGCTCGTGCAGTGCATTCTCGCCCAGTCCAGCGACTGCAGTGGCATTCAAACTCCTGGACTGGGTGTCGCCAAGACTGGCGGTCCAGATTTTTTATAGTAAGGATGACTGACGCTCAGGAACGTCTGACGACCGAACGTCGCCGTTGGACCGCCTGAACTCTGAGTTTTTATAGTACGGCCCAAAGTCGACTCCGAGGAGGAGGGGGAGGAGGAGAAGGAGGAGGATAGGAGGTAAAGTATTAGGAAGGGAGAGAATATTTGAGGCTGTACAATTTTCCAGGTTAATTATCAGAGAGAGAGAGAGAGAGAGAGAGAAAAGAGAAACAAAAGAAACAGGAGGAGCAGGAAGACGATGATGAATTAAGAAAAGGATTAGAAGAAAAAAGAAAAGGGAGGAAAAGAATGAGAACCAATAAAAGGTGGAAGAAAAAAAGAGGAGGAGGAGGAGGAGGAGGAGGAAAGGAGAGAAAACTTCAGGGTGTACAATTTTACAAGGCAATTATCAGTGGGAAACTACGACACCCTCTTAAAAGTTCTCTCTCTCTCTCTCTCTCTCTCTCTCTCTCTCTCTCTCTCTCTCTCTCTCTCTCTCTCTCTCTCACTCATCCTCATAGTCACCCTCTGTTCTTCCTTTCTCCCTCCCCTACCTCCTAACCCCCACCCTTTCCCTTATTCTGTCCCCATACCTCAATGCCCTACTTCACACCCCACCACCTCTCCACCCTTCTCCATCCTTCAGCCTGCTCCACCCGTCCACCTGCTCCACCCTTCACCCCACACACACCTGATATCAGCTGACAGGAGAGCCATCCCCTCTGATTGTTTCTTTTTTTTTTTTCATTAATTCCTCTCCCACAAAACTATCCCTGTGTATCATTTTCCAACACCCACTCAGCTCTGCTTCACACACGCAGATAAACGCTTACATATATATACGTACATGCAGTTATACAGGGAGAGAGAGAGAGAGAGAGAGAGAGAGAGAGAGAGAGACACAGACAGACAGACAGACAGACAGATAGAGACAGACAGGAAAACAGACAGAACAGAGAAACCACTCCTCTCCGACTCTCAGCTTAATTATCGATCACATCGCTTTTTGTACAACAGTCACAAAGCATTGAATTTAAGCTACAGTTAATATCAAAAGTTGGTTTACGATTCCACTGAGTCTATTTCACACTTAGGGCATGTCCGTCACTCTACCTCATAACTTACAAAAGAGAATCATCTATGGGCATAGAAACATACCAAGCCTCTCTCAGCTTAGCAATATTTTCCAGCAGAGAAAAGTGACAAGTACAAGAAGTGAAACATTTGGCAAACTTTTGACTCCTATGGTACAGTTGTGTTAAAGAGTTCGTCGATTTTGTTGCCCATTGCCTGCCGGAATCGAAATATTCGGCAAGTATAATTGTCAATTCCGTTTGTTTGTTTATTTGTCTTCACTCTACAGGTCACAATTTTGCGCCAATCTTCTGAAAAAAAAAAAAAAAAAAAATCATAAGGTAGACATCCATAAACTCTGGAAGCCAATTATTTTTCATCAGAATCGGTCAAAGGCCCTGGGGTGGGTGGAGGGTTGAAACCCCTCAATGGCCGTGGGGCTGGAAATCGTCGTTACCCAGTGGCCTACCTGCCCCGGAACCATTACTGAAATTTGGAAAATCGTTTTTTTTTTTTTCTTACCAAACTTAAGAGAAAAGTTTGGAGCACCTTGCAATGCAATTTAAGTCCTCCTAAACCCATCCTGTGCTTTGCAATGAAACGCGAAAATTTTCGCCAAATGGCTGCCGAAAAACGATGAAAATTCAACAGATACACTGTGATCCATCCGGCAATGGGTCTACTGCCCACATGCAGGTAAAAAATAAGAACATGAATCCATCCGGCAAGGGGGGAAGAGGGGGTAGAAAAGAGGGGAAGAGGGGAAGAGGGAAGAGGGAAGAGGAGGGAAAGAGGCGGGGAGAGGGCAGGGGAAAAGAGGGGGAAAGAGGGGAGGGGAAGGGGGAAGAGGGGGGAAAGAGGAGGGAAGAGGGAGGAAAGAGGGTGGAGAAAGAGGGGGGAAAGAGGGGCAAAGATGGGGATAGAGGGAAGAAAAAGGGTGTGGGAAGAGGGGAAGGGGGAAGAGGGGGAGGGAGGAAGTAAGGGGGAGGGGGGAATAGGGGGGAAGGGGAGGAAGAGGGGGGATCCATCCGACAAGCCCTCTGCCTATGGTAAATTCATATTTAGTTTCTTGGTTATCATTATATTCATGGGCGAATGTTTTATATTTCCATGGACGTACGTAAGTTTGTGTGTGTGTGTGTGTGTGTGAGAGAGAGAGAGAGAGAGAGAGAGAGAGAGAGAGAAGATTTACATGCTCTAGTCTGTCGGCCTGTCTGTCTGTCTGTCTGTCAGAATCACTAATCTAATAGTCTTGAATTAGATTCCAATACCGGTAAGTTAGAATAAGGATAGAAAGCTATTAAAGGAACAAGTAATTATATCTTGAGACAGGTCGCAGGTCAGGTTGTGAAGGGGGTAAGGTGATGTCTTGTTGGAGGTATGCTCTTTCTGAAGGTTAGTGTTATATTTTCTTTTTGGAATCTTAAGACGATAATTAAAGCTTAGGAGAGACTTTCTTAATTGAGATTATATAGTCTTTATTCAATAATTCAGTGTCTTGAATAAGATTTAGTTATTATTATTATTATTATTATTATTATTATTATTATTACTACTACTACTACTACTACTACTACCACCATCATCAGCTTCATCATTCCTACTGTCTTCAACCTAAATTACCCCAAAATAGGCTTTTTGAACTGGAGGTGTTAGATACAGAAGTTTTCCTAAGCTAAATGAAATCATATAGAAAAGTATTTAAAAAAAAATAAAAAGAATAAAGATCGCACAGGCCACAGTGACACCAAACCCTAATTTTTTACCCTAATTATTTATCTTGATCGATTGACCTGGGCGAAAATCACTTCTTTCCATCCCTAATTCGGTCAAGTTTGATCCTATTCCAGCCAGGCATTCAGGAGATATTTTGGTTACACACACACAAACACACACACACACACACACACACACACACACACACATGTAGAGGGACTTGATCACATTAGGCGTCGCACATAATCAACGTCAACTTGTCGAGAGTAGGCTAAACTCATTTCTTTATTTACTTTTTGGCATGAGAGGTAGGTCACCCACGCTAAATATACCCTCCATTATGGCAGGTAGTTGGGCGGTGATGGCAGGTGTTGATTGGGCTTAACTGCCAGGTATATGCAGTCCCTAATTTCCAGGTACACACATTGCCTTGTTGTCATTACGCCCGTAGTTTGCGCTGGATACTCATACCCCTGATGCGTTTAGCGGGTGATGATCTGCAGGGCTGCACTGATTGGCTTAACGTTAATTGATGTATTAGGAAATTTTTCTCTTTTTTTTTCAATTTTTATTTTTTTTGAGTGTTGATAAAGATTTTTGTGTATGTTGGGGGCGTGGGCTTGTTTGTGTTTAGATTTATATAGTGGAGTACTTGGGGAATGTGTGTGTGTGTGTGTGTGTGTGTGTGTGTGTGTGTGTGTGTGTGTGTGTGTGTGTGTGTGTGTGTGTGTGTGTGTGTGTGTGTGTGTGTGTGTGTGTGTGTGTGTGTGTGTGTGTGCTTTTCCGTAAAGTTTGCATAGCGTTATAAAAGTCACAGTGCAATTACAAACACTGCCACACCTCACACAGCCACACCTCACACAGCCACACCTCACACTGCCACGCCTCATACTGCCACACCTCACACTTCCATACCTCACAGGGCCATACCTCACAGGGCCATACCTCACACTGTCACACCTCACACAGCCACACCTCACACTGCCACACCACACACTGCCACTCCACACTGCCACACCACACACTGCCACACCACACACTGCCACACCACACACTGCCACACCACACACTGTCACACCTCACACTGCCACACCACACACTGCCACACCACACACTGTCACACCACACACTGCCACTCCACACACTGCTACTCCACACACTGCCACACTTCAAACTGTCGCACCTCACACTGCCACACCACACACTACCACACCACACACTGTCAAACAAACTGTTACACCACACACTGCCACACCACACACTGCCACACCTTACACTTGCACACCATACACTGCCAAACCACACACTGCCAAACCTCAAACTGCCACACCACACACTGCCACACCTAAGACTCTCCAAAACATTAAAAGGATAACTGCAGTAGGCCGGATGACCCATGCTAGGCAGCTCCTTCAGTAATGGGACACTAGAATATGACAAGGATAGCAAAGAAGAAGAGGGCTCTCCCTCACCCACCAAGCCCTCTGGCTGAACCCGGGATGGAAAAGTGGAGAAAAAACGCAACGCAGTGTAGAAAAAACTGTCGCGGAAATTTTATGGGAAAAGACGAAAGGAAAACAGAGTCGTAATGAAACCTAACACAGAAAAAAGAATTAGTAAGTAGAATAGTTAAGGAGCACCAACTTCTTCATTAAGCATCTCATTCCACTCATCCACTGTTTTATAACCAAACCAGTACCTGTTTGAGACCAGTATTCTCGTCAGGTAAGAAAGCTCTGTAACACCTTTTCCTCAGCGATTTATTTTCCTCATTACATCTTTCTGTCCACTTGTGTGTTATATAAATCCTTCTGATATGGCCCTGCATAGCTATCGTACACAAGGATGTTAACCAGCCACTACGAACATAAATCGCTAAGGAAGAGCTGCTTGGGATCCTCCTTTCCGGATGAGAAGACGCACCTAGGACTTACTAAAACGGAATATATCTCATTTAAATCCTTGAGCTCGAGTTCAATCTTGTTTTTGTTGTTTTAAGACCTTGCAAATATCCCTCTTAATTATTCCCTTCACCTACTTAAACACCTCAACTAAATCCCCATTTACTCCACGCCTTTCTAATGAGTGCATATTCAATCTTCTCAGCCTGTCTCCATATGAAACGTTTCGAATATCTTATATAATTTTTCTCGTTCTCAGCACAATCACATTTCCTAAGGACTTTACATTCGTTCTTTAGCATGTGAGTGGATTGGATTTTCTAATCGCATAAAGGGTCATTGATTAATAAATGAGTTGATCATAGGACAGAATTCTGAGGAACCAAAACTGCACGCTACGCCTTGCAGTTTTGGTGGAAAGGAATTATTTGTAATTATAAAAAAAAATAGACACACGTAAAGATATAAAATCCTCACCTATCCAGCAAGTCAGCCCCGTCAGTAGAAAGAAAAAAAAAATGAAATCGGATGGCGAATCAAAACTCTTTCCCCTCTTTTCGTAGCCAACTTCGTAAAATCGTATCCCGGGCAACAAATCACGGGCATAAAAATCCACCACCAGCAAATCCCTGATAAGTGAAAGCCCCGGGATTTACTGTATATAGAACGACTTAAGTAACTGAGCAAGCCAACATGATCTTGGGGGAAAGCAGTGGCCGTCTCTCTCTGAAATGAGGTCGTCTTCGTTGGATCCAGGTCGGGTCAGGTCAAAGAAGGGATAGGGGAGGTAGGGAAAGATAGACAAATGGATGGATGGGTGGATAGGTAGATAGATAGATAACTAGATAGTTAGATGGATAGACTGATAGAGGAGGAGGAGAAGGAAGTGACTGGTAGGAAAATGAAAATAAAAAATGGAGATTTTGAGAAGAAATATTGCAAAAAGGTGACGAGACAGAGAGAGAGAGAGAGAGAGAGTTAGGGGGACGGAAAATAAGGGAAAGAACTGACAGAGTTTCAAATGTCACTTGCAGGCATTGATATATTTTGCAGGAGTCAGGTTCGATTATTCATAAAAAAAACTGTGATGTGAATAATAAGGCATGTAGGAGGAATGAGAGAGAGAGAGAGAGAGAGAGAGAGAGAGAGAGAGAGCTTGGGAGGAATAAGAGAAGGGAGAGATGTAAGATGGATTGAGAGAAAATTAAACGAAGTAAAGGGATAAGAGAAGAGAAGAACAGAAATACATGGCACAAATGAGAGAGAGAGAGAGAGAGAGAGAGAGAGAGAGAGAGAGGCTTCATTGTGTGTGTGTGTGTGTGTGTGTGTGTGTGTGTGTGTGTGTGTGTGTGTGTTTGTGTGTGTGTGTTTGTGCCTAGTGGTAGAAAAACAGTTCTACAGCCTTGTATCCTATCTACAGCTTTTCCTCGTGACTAGCATTATATTCAAGTGTCAATCTATTGCTACAGCTCAGCATGCAAGATGAGGAGATTGCAAATTTTGGCCAAGTTAGAGTGGAAGGTGTATAGTCAAATCCAACCTCAGTGCCGACTACACCTGTCCATCAGCCGAGCAGAAAGGGGGTTAGGGATTTTGTCAGGTTGATGTAAACGCACTATAGATGCCATGGTTTGGGAAGGAGAGTAGCAGTAGTAGTAGTAGTAGTAGTAACAGTAGTAGTAGGCAATTAGCATCCCTACTCAAAGAGGACCCTTGGGAAATAGTGTACAGCAGGGGACAATAGTTTGGGGTCATATTTCTCCTCTTCTCACATTCCTCTTCTAGATTCCCTCTTTCCCTCCCTCTCTCTCTCTCTCTCTCTCTCTCTCTCTCTCTCTCTGTATGTATGCTATGGAGGAAAAGAGTGTATATACATTAGCTAAATGTGAAATGGACGCAGTGCAATAGTAGGCAAACTTTTTTGTCTGGGAATAGATATGTTCCTAATTGACCAGGACCGGAGCAGAGTAGATAAGTTAAAGTAGATAAGGCCAGGGTAGATAAGTTAGAAAGATTGGATTATTAGAAGGGTAGGATTTTCAGCCAACACCATCATTATCATCATCATCATCGTCATCATCATTATCACCACCACCACCACCACCACCACCAAAACCATCATCATCATCTTCATCAACATCATCACCACCATCACCACCACCACCACCACGATTACCACCACCCTACCACCACCACCACCACCATCATCATCATCATCATTACTTTGTATTTTCTTCTTGTGACGAATAGAAACTTTACTCGTAGATAAAGAGACTCGATTATTTAAGTATTTTATAAAGATACAAAGAGCACACAGACCTAGATGTCCTTTGTATTGGTGGTCCGGACTCAATAGAAATACTTGCTCTCTGATAATAAAAGTTGACAGAGAGAGAGAGAGAGAGAGAGAGAGAGAGAGAGATAGTAAAGTTTGTTTATGATGGGACCCTCTCCAGCTCGATCATTAAAACCTTCTCTCCACGTTTTTGTTTCTCAATCGCTTCATTTCTCCTCTCCTTTCCTCATCTTCACTTCTTTCTCTCTTTTTTCTCTTTCTTCTTTTTCTTCGTCGTCTTTTCCTGTCTTTCATTCTCTTTAAATCCACTCATTCTATCCATTTATGTATTCATCCCGTTTGTCGCTGTGTATTTGTTTCTTAGTTCACAAGATATCTCAGAAAGCTGTTGACGGATTTCAATGAATTTTTGTGGATATGTGGGTCATGGGTCAAGGAAGAGTTGGCTTAATTTTGTTGGTGATCGGAGTTGTCTGATATAGGTATTGGTGGAGGTATGCTCACTCTGAGTGTGCTCAACTTGTTTACCTTTTCTTTTTTTGCATCTCACTTCTCACCCTAACCATTCGACCACCGCCTCCTCTTCACTGCCTCTTATTCTTGCTTGTGGGTGGGAGAGGGTCACTTCCCTAGGGGAGAAAAGGCATAAAAGGCCTTCGTAACGCGTCTTGTTAAGCGATTTATTTTGCTTATTCCGGAACAACCTCTTGTACGATCATTCTCCTAATGTCGATATAGTTGGATCAGAAATATGAACAAGGATTGTGGAGGTGGAATGGTCAGAATACGTCGCTTAGAGAAAGGTTTTACTAGATTTCAAAACCTACCTAAAATGCTGTTCGTATTGTATTTTAATATTTTCTTGTTTTATAATATCGTTTTTATTCCAGTCATCATCATCATTATCACCACCACCACCACCACCACCCTCCTCATCCTCATCACCATCCTTATCCTCATCCTCATAATCATCATCATCATCATCATCATCATCATTCCACTGCAAGACAAAGGTCTTCCATCATTTTGCACTTTGACTTCTTTCCTCGTAGCCTGTTCCATCCAATCCCAGCAAAGGAAGATAGGCTGTGAAATATACAAATCCTCTGAAACTACAACACCTGCCCTACACATCAATTACACCTCAACACCTTTGCAACACGGCTTGCAAATGCATAGTGGAGCTGTTGCCAGTGTCAGATGTGGAGAGGGGACTATTTCGGTTCAGTAATTGATCAGTTTAGAGTCTCTCTCTCTCTCTCTCTCTCTCTCTCTCTCTCTCTCTCTCTATCTATCTATCTATCTATCTATCTATCTATATATATATATATATCTCTGAATAAATATATATATATATATATATATATATATATATATATATATATCTATATATATATATATGTATATATATATACACTGTACACACACACACACACACACACGAGTATATATCAGTCATGTCAGGAGAACGCAGGGGACCATATCAGTTCAGTGTTTTACAAGTTTTGAGTGTTCTCTCTCTCTCTCTCTCTCTTGTTATTTGCTGCATAATTAAACTTTCATCCCTATCTCATTGTCTTATAAATGTTCCTTACTTCTCCTTCATCATTGCTATATTTTCCTTGTCTCTTTTCAATTTCTTCTCTTCATTTTCTGTGTGTTATTCCTTTTGTTGCCTTTCGGCATATTCTTTTATCTTTCTTCCCTCCTTTCTTCTTCTTCTCTCTCTCTCTCTCTCTCTCTCTCTCTCTCTCTCTCTCTCTCTCTCTCTCACCTTTCGTTTTTCTTTTTATTTGTCTTTCGTTTTTCCTTTCTTCTTTTCTTCTCATTTTGTTATTGTATACTTCTTGTCTTTTTTCTCTCTTCTGTTTCCTCCTTTCTTTTCTTTCACTTCTTTCTTTTCTTTCCCTTCTTTTCTTTCTCTATTTTTCTCTTTTCTTCTCTATATCTTTGATTCCTCTCTTCCCCTCAGTCATCTTTAACTCTCTCTCTCTCACTTTCTCTATTATTTTTGTTATTATTATTATTATTATTATTATTATTATTATTATTATGATTATTATCACTATTATTATTTTATTTTCATGATCATCATCATCCCTTAATTTTATCTTTTGCACTTATTACTATTTTTTATTATTTATAATAATAATAATAATAATAATGATAATAATAATAATAATAGTAATAATAATAATAATTATTATTATTGTTATTATGATGATGATGATGATGATGATGATGATGATGATGATGATGATGATTATAATTATTATTATTATGTTTTCATTATTTTTTTTATCATAATCATCATCATCCCTTATTGTTATTTTTTGCTCCTATTATTAAAATAATTTTTATTATTATTACTATTACCCTTATTATTATCTGTCTATCTATCTATAGCCCGACGCCCTAATCCCGCAAAGGGTGGCCGCAGACAAAACGCCTCCAAGTCGCTCTGTCACCCACCATTTGACTACCCTCCCCCCAACTCACCCCCCCTCCCTCATATACCTCTCAACTCCATCCCTCCACCTCATCCTCGGTCTACCTCTCCCTCTCCCTCCCTCCACCTCACCTACATACACCCTCTTAGTCAGTCTTTCATTCTCCATTCTCTTCACATGTCCAAACCACCTCAGTGTATTTCTCCTAATCTTCTCAACCACATCCACATCCACCCCACATCGTTCCTTCACTTCTTCATTCGTCAACCTGTCCCTCCACGTCACTCCACATGCTCCTCTCAAGTAACTCATTTCCACTGCTCTCACTCTTGACTTATTCCCCTCTTGCAAGGTCCATGCCTCGCTTCCATACGTCAGGGTAGGGATCACAATACTATCATGCAGTGACTTCTTAACTTCCATACTCACCTCCCTATTTCTCATCAC